>NC_054481.1:64718437-65325103 GCF_017639515.1 Carcharodon carcharias | reverse complement strand
GGGAGTCAATGTTGAGGCCATTATGTCAATGCTGATTAAAAATGCTGCCAATTATAGAATTGGTGACTGTTGTGGATTGAGGCTGGTTTCGTTAAATGTTCATCCTCACATTGGCAAATACACTGTGCATTTGTTCTAACTACCAATAATAGTGTACTTGTAAGGTGCCTTTAGAGTTTATTTCTATGTTAAGCGTGCTTAATCACAGAATGGTTACAGCACACAAGGAGGGCGTTCGGCTTTCTGTAACAGCCACTCAGCTAGTCCCAATTTCCTGTTGGTTTTCCCTGTAGCCCTTCAATTTTTTCTTTAGATAATTATCCAAATCCTGTTAGAAAGCAGTGATTGAATCTGCCTCCATAACATTCTCAGGCAGTGCATTTGAGACCTAAGCTTCATTTAAAAATGAAGTTTCTCCTCATGTCATCCTTAGTTCTTTTGCCAGTCACCTTAAATCATTGCCCTCTGGTTCTTGGTCCTTCTGCCAGTAGGAACAGTTTCTCCCTATCTACATGGTCCAAACCCCTCATGATTTTGAACATCTCTAGCAAATCTCCCCTCAACCTTCTCGAAAAAAGAACAGGTCTAGCTCCACCAACCTATGCTCGTAACTGCAGTTTCTCATGCCAGATATCATTCTCATAAATTCTCCATGCTCCCTAAAGGTTTCACATCCTTCCTAAAAGTGTGGTGCCTAGAAGTGCACACAATACTCCAGTTAAGGCTGATTCAGTGTTTTATGAAGATTCACCATAACTTCCTTGCTTTTGTTTCCCTATGCCTCTATTTAGAAAGCCCAGAATCCCATTTGCTTTATTAACCACTTTCTAACTTGTCCTCACACCTTCAACCATTTGTGTACATATACCCCCTAGGTCCCTCAGCTCCTGCACCCCCTCTAGAATTGTAACCTTTATTTTATATTGCCACTCCTCATTCTTTCTATTAAAATGAATCACTTCACACTTCTCCACATTAAATTTCATATACCATGCGCACCCCCCCTCAACCGTTACACCAGCTTGTCCGTTTTCTTGAAGTCTATCACTATCCTTCTCACAGTTTATCATACTTCCAAGTTTTGTGTCATTGCAAATTTTGAAAGTGTGCCCTGCACTCACAAATCTAAGGCTCTAATATAGATTAAGAAAAGCAATGGTCCTGACACTGTGGGAACATCACTTTCTACCTTCCTCCAGTCTGAAAACAGCCACTCGCCACTATTCTGTTCCCTGTCACTTAGCCAACTTTGCATCCATGCTGCCATTGTCCCTTTTATTATTTCATGGGCTTCAACTTTGCTGACAAGTCTGTTATGCAGCACTTTATTAAATGCCTTTTGGAAGTTCACGTACACCACATTGCCTTCATCAAAAAAAGCTCAACCAAATTAGTTAATCACAATTTGGCCGTGACAAATCAGTGCTGGCTTTCCATAATTAATTCACTGTTAATTTTGTCCGGGATTATTGTTCTCTGAAAGCTTTCTCACCACCAAGATTAAATTAACAGGCCTGTGGTTGCTGGGTTTATCCTTACAGCCTTCTTTGAACAAGGGTGTAATGTTTGCAATTCTCCAGTCCTGACACCTTCCCAGTATCGAAGGAAGATGGAAGATGGCCAGTGTCTCCGCAGTATATGTAATTTAATGATAGACCAAAAGGAAACCTGTGCGCAAGATCAAACCAGTACTGAAAAGGAGCTGATAGAGAATGTGGCTGGATATTAAGAGAGTGGTTGCTGAAATGTTTCTTGGATAGATCTTATGAGTTTTATGTTGCAATGTGAGAAATAATGCATTCGCACCTGAAAACTTCATTTGTTCTTCCCTTTCCTGTTGACCTCTTGTAGGGGTGCGATTCCACAGGCATCAACAATTCTCTGGTATCTCAACTCTTTTTGGTAATTTGTGAGAGAGTCTGGACTGTGAATGTTAACAGGCACTTCAACTGTGGCTTGGTTTTGGGGGCATATTCGCAGCAGAGTCCAATGTTGTCATTACTTGATGTTCAATTATGAGCACTTTCCAGCAGGGATTAATTGATAGCAGTTAGATATAGAAATTGCGGCTGTTTTTCTCTTCACTGTTACAGGCTACTGAGTCTAACTGCAGCAGACGACTTGTAGGGAGGTTGAGATCAGTTGACTATAGACTGAGAGTCCACCCAAGGATATACTGAACTGTGTGGCTTATTTGCGAGCCAAGTCTTTAACATTGCTATATATAAGTGTATCTACCTAAAGTAGAAGTCAAATTTAATCAATTTATGTGCAGATATGAACAAACTGCTGATGTTATATTGTGTAGGTTAGTTTTTAATTCATTCATGGGATGTGGGCATCACTGGCAAGGCCAGCATTTTTCCCCTTGAGAAAGTGATGGTGAACTGCCTTCTTAACCTGTTGCAGACAGTGTGGTGTAAGTACTCACTCGGTGCAGTTGGGAGGGGAGTTCGAGGGTTTTGACGCAGAACGCTGAAGGAACGGTGATTTATTTCCAAAGTCAAGATGTTGGTGAGACTTAGAGGAAACTTTCAGGTGTCAGTGGCATTCCCATTCACCTGCTTCCCTTGTCCTTCTGAGTGGTAGAAGTTGTAGATTTGGGAGGTGCTGTTAAACCCTTGGCACATTGCTGCAGTGCATCATGTAGATGGTACACACTGCAGTAGTCACAGTGAATCAGTGGTGGAGGGAGTGAATGTTTAAGGTTGTGGTGGAGGAGATACCAATTAAATGACTGCTTTGTCCTAGATGGTCCTCAAGAAGCTCAACACCATCCAGGACAAAGCAGCCCGCTTGAAAGGCACCCTATCCACCACCTTCAGCATTCACTCTCTCTACCACGACGCATTTAAAAAAAATGGTGTTGAATATTGTTGGAGTGGCACTCATCTGCAAGTGGAGAGTATTCCATCACACTTCTGAATTGTGCTTTGTAGATGGTGGAAAGGCTTTGGGAAGTCAGGAGGTGAGTCACCCAGCTTCTAAACTGATCAGACTCTGCTTACCCATATCATGCCAGTGTTGCTGGATGATGGTTGACATTGGAAACATGTTAGCCACACCAAAGAGCTAAATTATTCCCTTTTGAGAAGAACTGAACAAAGGCTCGAACTCTGTTTGAGACTGCTTTTAAAAAAAAACTTGCATTTATATAGCGCTTTTCACAACCTCAGAATATCCCAAAGCGTTTTACAACCAATGAAATACTTTTGAAGTGTAGTCATTGTTGCAACATAGAAAATGTGGCAGCCATCTTGACATAGCAAGCTCCACAAACACCAAGGTGATAATGACCAGATAACCTGTTGTAGTGATTTCTTTTATTCTTTCATGGGATATGGGTGTCACTGGCTAGGCCAGTATTTTTATTGCCCATCCCTAATTGCCCTTGAGAAGGTGGTGCTGATTTGAGGGATGAATATTGGCCAGGACACCAGGGATAACTTGCCTGTTCTTCAAAGTATTGCTATGGGATGTTTTACATCCACCTTAGGTAGCAATTGGGACTTCAATTTAACGTCTCATCCAAGATACACCACATCCGGCAGTTCGGCATTATATCAGTACTGCAATGGATTGTTAGCCTGGATTTTTCTAGTTAAGTCTCTGGAGTGGAATTTGAACCCATAGCCTTTTGACTCCTGAGGCAATAGTGCTACCCCCTGACCCACCCCTGTCAAGTCAAACTGCAACTAACATAAAGTTAGCACAAGCGACAACTGACATTGAAGTGGTCTAATATGCACAAAGTGTAATCCTGGGGGATATGGTCAATGAGATCTCCTGGCACTCATTCCATTAATAAGTATAAGGGTTCTTATTAATAATTTACTTATCAATAAGGTTCACAAACATTGAATATTTTGGGTGTCACGGGTTTATTAAGTGCACAGTATATGTTGTAGTACTTGAACATATAATTAAAAGACTACTAAAAACTGAAACTTGCTGGTTTAGTTGAAGGACTTAGTAGTTACAGTTCTGAGTTCAGTATGTTGGGCCTTTACAAATCAAATACTCATAATGAACAAACTTTTTTTTTTAGATTTCTTGTGCCTCCTCTATGTGACAAGCCACTCCCTTCAATTACATAATTATTTAACTTGCTTCCCATCAATAACTTTAGTTTTTCTTAGCTAACAAGCTCATTTTTCTGTAACTTAAACTGATTAAACTCCCTTACTTTGTATTCTTACTGAGTTTCATTCTTGTCACATATAATTGCTATTCCACCAGTGAAGAACATTTAATTACAAACAGTTACTTTGATTCAGTACAATCTCTTTTCTGTTAATCTCCTGCTTCTACAGAACCCCCATTTTAAAAGAATGATTGATTTATATCCAGATGTTTTCCTTTTGCAGAGCTGTTTTTCCTGCCCTTGTTATCAGCTTATTAAATACATACATCAGTATTCAATGGCTTTTTTAAAATTTAGGTTTGTTAAGTGGCTGAATTGACCATTGCTGCAAGGTCTGCACTGGACCAATAACCTAGTAAAACTTTAAATTAACTTAAAAACAGTGCTGGGAGTACTCAGCAGATCTGGCAGCATCTATGAGAGAGAAACAGAGTTCATGCTTTGAGTCAAATATAACTCTTCTTCAGAACTGAAGGAAGGTAGAAATGTTATGCTGTTGAGGGGGAGGGGGAGTGGGAGGGTGGGGGATGCACTGAAGGGAAGGTCAAGGATAGGGTAGAGGGCAGGTGAGATTAAATGAAAAAGGGAGTGGTAATGGTAGTAAAGAAATAGTCCCACAGCTGCCTCGACTACACCTCCTCACACCCTACATCTTGTAAGGGCTCCATTTCATTCTCCTAGTTTCTCCATCTCTGCTGTAATTGTTCTGATGAGACAACCTTCCATAACAGCAGTTTTGATGTGTCTTTTTCCTCAACCAAGAATTCCCCTGGCCTCACTATGGTTAACAGGGTCCTCAACCATGTCCAACCGGTCTCCTGCATTTCCCTCACTGCTTCCCACTTCCCTCTCTCCCAGAACCGTGATAGGGTTCCCTTCTTCTCGCTTTCCACCCAATAGTTTCCACATTTAAAGAATCATCCTCCACCATCATTAAATGTTCCTGCCTAATAAAGGTTACCTTTACTACAATGTAACATTAATAAAGTTCAGGTCAGTCTGGTTACCCCTATTATTTCAGAAGGATGTTTTGATGTTGTGAAATACTGAGTAGCTACTGGCCTGTTGAGTACCCTTAGGACCAAAGTAGCAGGCTATCTTCTCCATTAAGGAACCTATGATGTAGAATTTAAGGATCATATGATATTCCACTGCTTTTGGAGCAGGACTAAGTTGACAATTGTTGAAGAGTCTGGTGATCAACATTTACAGAACCAGACAGTCAAATTGCCCATATAGCCTGTTGTAAAAACAGTACTTAACACACAGATTTCTCACTAAGGGAGAAAACATATGAGGATCAGAAATCTAAATGATTCATTGATGGGAGCTATTCACAGTTCCTTGAAAGCTGATTCTTAAGTAAGCCTAGCAAGACAATATTGGCTGCTAATCCCAGGTGACAGTACAGCTAGTACCTGTGGGAGTAGTGATGATAATCAGTGCTGAGGCTGATTTTTACAGCGTTTCAATGCAATTTGACAATGGTGGCAGGTATTCTTTATTCGGCTATTGAGGCATGACAAGGGAATTAAGTTACTTCAGGATAGCAATTAATGTGAGCTATTAACATTGGTAAAAATGGGGGGTCTTGATTTAATATTGTGGAGATGTACATTCAATTCATTATCCACCCTAAGCAATGAAAACTGATGGACCAACGCTATCTCCCTTGGTGGTCCATTCCATACATTCTCCAACCACTAAATAAAAAGTAATTAAGTCTAAACTTCTAAGTTGAATCTCATATCTGTTAACAGAATCCAAGCTGGTTGGTGAAGCCAAAACCAAAATGCAGAGCTTTTCTTTACCAAGAGTGTTTATTGACTTTGTTCAGTCTTATAACTCTCCTAGTGTCCCAGCTGTCCCCTATTTGTACGTGATCAAAGTACTTAATTAAAAATGCCCTTCATCCTGTGTATCTTAATATAATTAATATACTATTAACAATATCCTCTTGCTGTAGAATATATTAACATCTATCTTGAATTAGAGGAGCATAATGTTTTAGAGGGCTTTTATTCCGTTTTTTTTTCCTGACATGTGCCAATAGTTTATAATGTCTATGTTATTGATCTAACAGTTATGAAATAGTCTTTGCTAGCTAAAATAATGAGGGCTGGATTTTGTATGCAAGTTCCTAATGAAATGGTGCCACTTTACATTCTTTGTTCAATTTTAAACTTTACAGGAATACCCAACTCTTACTACCTTCTTTGAAGGAGAAATCATCAGTAAAAAACATCCATTTTTAACAAGGAAATGGGATGCAGATGAAGATGTGGATAGAAAACATTGGGTATGTGAGAAATGTTTTATGCTTTAACTTTGTTTTTTTTAACGCTTTAACCCTGTTTCAGACATTGGCCTGGATATTAACAAGCATGTGTTACATAGGGGTGGGAAGTTTTGGTCAAAAAACCTTGAAGTCCAGGTATCCCCTTCTGCTGTGGAGTTTTAACTCCAGCATGCCTGTTCTGTATTGTAAAGCTTCCCTGTCTGGATGTCAGCCTGACAGGCTTTGCTTTCGATCAGGCAGAGAGGACTCCAGAACAGGCCACAGGAGCAGGTACATCCAATTCCTAACCCCAGAGCAGGGGTAAGGTCTGATCCCGGGAATCTCTGTATGGGGGCTGGAGAGTGGTCAAGGATGGAGCGCTTCTCCTGGCCCAGAAGCAGTGGTATAGAGGCACTTGCCTTCTCCTTGCTGCCTTCAGCTACCAGATTTCCTAAGGTCAGAGAAACCTGGTCAAGTACTGTAAACCCTGCAAAGCTTGTTAAAATACTTAAATTACCAACCTGCCTCTTGGGAGCAGCTGCTGCATTAAATGCAAAGTTGGAAAGGTTAGGGTAGATTTTTCAAATGTTAACATCTGACCTGTTAAACTTAAGCCCATTGTGTTTTGGGTTGTTTTGCATGAACATTGCCTTCATCAAAGTGAAAGATACTGATACTGCGAAGTGGAATATTGATCACTCCTAGGTGAGTTATAGGACTGGATGTACAAGAAATTCAAGAAAGTTCCAATTCTTCCTGCAACAATTGTGTATGTGTCAGCCGCAACCATAGAAGAGTTTCTGTCATTTTCCATTTTGTTTACCAGGCATTCCTTGCAAATATAACTGTCAATTTGTACTAAATTTTTGGTACATACTTGTTAACAATGACATTAGACATGTTATTTGTGCCATGAGGGGTAGAAGATGTAGCTCTCCTTGCAATTTTACTATGTGGTGAATTTCCAGTCTCAATGTAGTACTGACATGGGGTGCTCACAATTTCTGAGGTGGGTCAGTCATTTCTCAGGAAAAGGCAATGCTTGTGAGAGAGTCATTCCAGTTCACCTGTGCACCTTTTTTTTATTATTAATTCATGGGATGTGGATATTGCTGGCTAGGCCAACACTTATTGCTCATCCCAAATTGCCCTTGAGAAGGTGATAGTGAGCTGCTGCCTTGAACTGCTGCAGTCCATGTGGTGTTCGTACACTCACAGTAGTGTTAGGGAAGGAGTTCCAGGATTTTGACCGAGCAGCATGAAATAATGGCGATATATTTCCAAGTCAGGATGGTGAGTGCCTGGAGGGGAACTTGCAGTTGGTGGTGTTCCCATGCGTCTGCTGCCCTTGTCTTTCTACATGGTAGCAGTCGTGGGTTTGGAAGATACTGTCTAAGGAACCTTGGTGAATTCCTGCAGTGCATCTTGTAAATGGTACAAACTGCTGCCACTGCATCGGTGGTGGAGGGGAGTGAATGTTTGTGGATGGGGTACCAATCAAGTGGGCTGCTTTCTCCTAGATGGTGTCAAGCTTCTTGATTGTTGTTGGAGCTGCACCCACCTAGGCAAGTGGAGAGTGTTCCATTGCATTCCTGACCTATGCCTTGAAGATGGTGGACAGGCTTTGGGGAGTCAGGAGTTGAGTTAACTTGCCACAGGATTCCAAGCCTCTGGCCTGCTGCTGTAGCCATAGCATTTATATCGCTAGCTTAGTTCAGTTCCAATCAATGGTAAACCCCCACCCAGCGCCAGGATGTTGATAGTGGGGGGATTCTTGCAAAGATAATACCATTGAATGTCAAGGGGCTATGGTTAGATTCTCTCTTGTTTGAGATGGTCATTACCTGGCACTTGTGTGGTGTGAATGTTACTTGCCACTTGTCAGCCCGAGCCTGGATATTGTCCATGTCTTGCTGTATCTGGGCATGGACTGCTTCAGTATCTGAGGAGTTATGAATGGTGCTGAACATTATGCAATCATCAGCGAACATTTCCATTTCTGATCTTTTGACGGAAGGAAGGTCATGATGAAGCAGCTGAAGATGGCTGGGCCTAGGACACTACCCTGAGGAATTCCTGCAGTGATGTCCTGGAACTGAGATGATTGGCCTCCAACAACCACAACCATCTTCCTTTGTGCTAGGTATGACGGTTTTCCCCCTGATTCCCATTGATTTCAGTTTTGCGTAGATTAAATCTTATTAGCTGAAGTCTGGCATCCGTGATGCTGGGGACTTGGGGAGGAGGCCAAGATGGATCACCCACTCAGCACTTCTGGCTGAAGGTTATTGCAAATGCTTCAGCCTATTCTTTTGTACTGATGTACTGGGCTCTGCCATCACTGAGGATGGGGATATTTGTGGAGTCTTCCCCACCTTTGAGTTGTTTAATGGTCTACCGCCATTCACGACTGGATGTGGCAGGAGTGCAGCACTTAGATCTGATCCATTGGTTGTGGAATCTCTTGGCTCTGTCTGTTGTTTGCTGCTTATGTTGTTTGGCATGCAAGTAGTCCTCTGTTGTAGCTTTACCCACATTGACACCTCATTTTTAGATATGCCTGGTGCTGCTCTTGGCATGCACTCTTCATTGGATCAGGGTTGACCCCCTAGCTTGGTGGCAATGGTAGAGTGGGGGACGTGTCATGTCATGTGTTTGAGTACAATTCTGCTGCTGATGGCCCACAGTGCCTCATGGTTGTCCCATCTGGAGTTGCTAGATCTGTTGGAATTCTATCCTATTTAACATGGTGGTAGCGTCATACAACGCGATAGAGGGTATCCTCTATGTGAAGACGGGGCTTCGTCCCCACAAAGACAATGCAGTGTCACTCCTACCGATAACATCGTGGACAAATGAATATGCGGCGGGCAGGTTGGTGAGGATGAGATTAAGTATGTTTTTCCCTCTTGGTTCTCTCACTCCCTTCCACAGACCCAGTCTAGCATCTATGTCCTTTAGGATTTAGCCAGTTCAGTCTGTAGTGGTGCTACTGAGCCACTCTTGGTGATGGACATTGAAGTCCCACCCCAGAGTACATTTTGCGCCCTTGCCACACTCTGCTTCCTCCAGTGGTGTTCAACATAGAGGAGTGCTGATTCATCAGCTGAGGGGAAGATAGTACGTGATAATCATCAGGAGATTTCCTTGTCCATATTTGACCTGATGCCATGAGACTTCATGTGGTCTGGGGTCGATGTTGAGGACTCTCAGAGCAACTCCTTCCTGACTGTGTTTCACTGTGCTGCCACTGCTGGATCTGTAGTGGTGCTACTGGCCAGTGGGACAGGACATACCCAGGAATGGTGATGGTGTTGTCTGGGACATAGTCATACTCATGGAAACATACCTTACAGACAATGTCAGGCTGCTGCATGACTAGTCTGTGAGATGGCTCTCCCAATTTGGCACAAATCCCCCCCCGCCAGATGTTAATAAGCAGGACATTGCAGGGTCGGCAGACCTGAGTTGCCGTCGTCATTTCCGGTTCCTAGGTCAATGCCAGTTGTTCTGTCTGGTTTCATTCCTTATTGACTTGTTTTTAGTGGTTGGTACAACTGAGTGGCTTGCTAGGCCATTTCAGAGGGCATTTAAGAGTCAACCACATTGCTGTGGATCTGGAGTCACATTTAGGCCAGGCCAGGTAAGGATGGCAGATTTCCTTCCTTTAGTAAATTTCTTTAGAACATTAATGAACCAGATGGGTTTTTATGACAGTCGACATGGTTTCATGGTCATCATTAGACTTTTAATTCCAGATTTTTTTCTATCGAATTCAAATTCCACCATCTGCCGGGGTGAGATTTGAACCCAGGTCCCCAGACCATTACCCTGGGTCAGAAAATGCTGGAAAAACTCAGCAGGTCTAGCAGCATCTGTGGGGAAAGAAACAGAGCTAATGTTTTGAGTCCATTTGACCCTTCTTCAGAAATTACCCTGGGTCTCTGGATTACTACCTAACTAAAGAATTACATTTGGCAAACCTAGAGAAAATTGCTGGTCTTTCATAATACTTTCTCTAGCAACTAAGCTTATTTTTGAAAAGCACAAGATGTTTATCCCAATAAGTGCTCAAAATTACAAGCTAGTGCTCTCTAACCCATGGATATTGAGCTGTGATGTAACCACTACCTCCACCCCTCAATTGCTGCCTTGTCTGAGATCACCTAACTGGACAAACCTGGAAGCAAACCTGGAACCTTCCAGAGTGGGTGACTCAATGTTACACCAGGTATCTTTACCTACTTGCTTTCAGAGGTGCTTTAAAAAAAAAGCAGTGTCCCATGAGGTTTCTGTGATCTTCATGAAAAAGCCTATCTCTGCTATATAACTGATTCTGGTATATGGAAGCATGATATTTGTTGGAAAATTGATGGTTCTTGAAATTCTGAGGAAAAGCATTGCATTTCCACAATCAAAACCTTACAATAGTAACAGAAACATATCAGGAGGCGCGTTAAGCTTAAATTTTGGAGCTATATTGGGACGTTTTTTAAAAGATTGCAAGTGAGCCCATTAAAGAATTTTATTGTGAAATTTATTTTAAAACCACCTCTGGAAAGTGAAATTTAACAAATAAATCAGCCACGCTATAGGATTACTTGAGAACCACCTTGCATTATGGTTGGACTGACAGGACCCCAAATAGGATAACTTGTTCTATCATAGCACTTCCTGTTTTCAAAGCACACCAAAGGTTGAAGTAGTCATGTCTGTGATGTGACTGTCAATCTTTACAGCTTAGGACATTATTTGGTTGAGAAACTAGGAATCTTGGAAGCAAGTTTTCAATTAGAGGTTGAATTCTTTTTCATAAATAGGCAAAACTGGTACTTAAGAAAATCACACACACCTTATCACTTAACCATGTTATTTTCTTATTGGATCCTTATTCAATCATTTTAGTCCCTCTCTTCTGATTTTTAACCTTCCTGCACAGTAACTAGGATTATGCATCATCAAATTCTTGTTTCTTCTACACTGTAGGATTTTAGTGTTGTGTATGCAATGTTTTGGCTTTTTGATGTGCTTATCTTCTTTATTTTTTTTTCAGGGGAAATTCTTGGCATTTTACCAATATGCAAAAACATTCAACTCAGATGAGTTTGATTATGAAGAGTTAAAGAACAGCGATTTTGTCTTCATGAGGTGGAAGGTAACAAAGATTATTGAGTATGTGTGTTGAAACCTATGTGTCATCCTAACAGGCAAATAAAGAGGATCTGTGACCTAATTCTAACACTAATTTTATTTTGGTGTATAACTGAGTGAAGCCAGGATAAAGATTTCAGAATACTTTTTCAAATCACTATGACTGCTACTGTGAGCAAGGAAAATGGCCTGATAAATTTGTGCTGATTTTCTAAGGGACAAATTCAAAGCCTTTCATTGGTTTATTGCACAATCCAACAACCTGGCTTAATTTTTTTTTCCTTGTGATTACTTTTTCCCTCTCTTGCATCCTGTCCTGAAGTTGCTGACATGTTATGATGCCTTGGGCACAGTGTGTGTCAGGCTCTTTGACAATTCAAATGCACCAAGGTCTTTTCCACAAAGATGCACATTCTCACTGCAATCACTGGATAGTGATCAGGAGCAGGAACTTTGATTAATTTTCCCAATTGTAATGCCCTTACCAGCTGACTCAGCATAGTGAGGGATTGAAGCTGGGACCTTCATGCTTCATGTGTCTCAGTACGTTTGGTAATGCAATTGTCAAAAGAATGATTGCTAGTATAATTGCTGTCTTCATGGGGCAGCTTTTCATAATGATACTGGTATGAAAGAGTTCTACAAGGAAGAAAAGTGCTGTTTAAACTTCATTGCAGATATGTGCAGATTGTTTGGGTTGATTTATGTTCAAGCTGGAGATCCTGTCGTAGAAGAAGCAATTGTTCTATCATATCTGCAATGTGCAGAGATTGAGCACTAGCCTCATGTATGGCTGTGTCACTGCGGACTATTACTATCTTTGTTTTAAAGAACAACAGATTGTTTTCTTTATTCTACTGAACTGGATTACTATAATTTGCACTAAATACATGTCATAAAAATACTAAATGTAGAATAGTGTTGGGTTGACTTTCCACAGCACTTCTGCTCCACCATTGTGACCTTGGTGAAAATCCTACATTCATGCATAAGTGGGACATTCGCTGAAGTTATAGCAGTGATGCCCAAGAAGCTCTGAGAAATTTCATCCCCTTTAATGAATTTCACATAGAAATGTTCTCCCAAAGAAGGGAGGTAATGGCCCAGGAAGGATATCTTACCCTGAAGAGCACTTGCATAGATGTGTATAGTGAGGATAAATGTTTTCAGGAGAATTGTTATGTTTAATTCAGTTCTCTGATGTACAAAGCATGGAGATTATCTGTTATATAAATTTGCATATGAAATAGAAAGGAACTTCAATTGAGAGAAAAGCAGGAAGTGACATTCATTTCCTTGATCCTTTTACAACACAAGAGCCCCCTTTGAAATCAAGGAGGAGTGGGTGGGGGGGGTACGTGACCTATGACCAGGCATCTGCTATTGCTGCTCTGAAATGAATCCTAGCGGTGGTCTATTTTCCCTGAATCTCAACTTTAATTTACCCTCTCATCCTTTCAGTTTCATTTTTTTTTTCCCCTTGCCTTCCAATCTACCCCAAAAAATAAGCCCAGCTGAGATGGGGACCACTTTGTGAGACAAAAGCCAGGTTATGTCAGTGTCTGTATGTATCAATGCTAAAATGGGTAAACATTGATTTTTGTCTTTGAAAAAGCAAAAACTACATGTTGGTAACAAAAGCAAATTGGCAATCCACAATACATCTTATCTATACATCTCTTCCATTCCTCTTCTACACTTACTGATATTACACCAAAAAAAAAAATCTTGTCAGCTGTCATTTACCACACGCAAATGTCCCTGTCCCTATATAATGTTGGCCTTTCTCTTGTTAATTCAGGATTCTTCTAGAGCTGAAAGTTGTAATTTCCCGAGTATAATTGATATTCAAACTATTAGCTAGGAAATCCTGTTTGCTCTGGGATTTTGATGCCTTTATTTTGTGTTCCCTTGCATAGAGGGAGAATAATTCTTCAGTCAAAACAAGCAACTAAGGGTACCCTTCTCCCCTCTTACCTTTCTAGTCAGCCAGTGATTCTTATTAGGTCTGTTTGCGGCCTGTATGTTCCAATATACGACAATTTGGGCCCCTTGGATAATTGTGTCCTGGATGCCATTTGAGGTACCGAGTTGGCCTTTATATTGCGAGGTGGTCACAGTACCATGCACCTGTTGGATGTAAGTTATCAAGGTAAAAATTGTCTTGCATGTTAGTAGACTTGCATTCATACTTCTTTCAGAGGTCATTGAAAAAAATTATCCAATTCCTGAATCCCATGTTGTTGTGCTTTGTCATTTTTAGCTAAGAACCTTATAACTTAATTCCAATTATGGAGCATTCCCAATGTAAATAGGAATAAGTTCCCATTTCAACTGACATCTCCCAGCATTAGAGGTGTGTATAACCTTAGTAACCAGTGTGACTGGTTGTGAATATGATCTAATAACTTTTCGCACAGAAGATGGAGACAGTCCTTGGAGAAGCTTGTGTGTGTAAATGCACTATTTAAGTTTTTCCCCATAGACTAATGTTACTCCAGTATAGGCTGAACAGCACTCTTCGTCTTCACCTATCAAAGTATTTGTGCTTCTGGCCTTCATTCATAGGATGACTGATCAACGTGTGATTGATTCTCTTTCACTTGGTCTCCAGCAAAGGCAAAGGAATACAAGTGAAAGTAACCTAGAAAAATTATGCTATTTATTACAACAACCGATCCTGTGGTTTACTTCTCTTCCTATAGGGAAGTCTTTGGCCTCTACTTGGCATCTACCTGCAGTGCTATGACTGAATTAAGGACAAAAACAAAAATACCTGGAAAAACTCAGCAGGTCAGGCAGCATCTGTGGAGAGGAGCACAGTTAACATTTTGAGTCCGAATGACCCTTCAACAGAACTAGGTAAAACTAGAAAAGAGGTGAAACGTTAACTGTGCTCCTCTCCACAGATGCTGCCAGACCTGCTGAGTTTTTCCAGGTATTCTTGTTTTTGACTGAATTAAGTGCCTCTTGAGCAAGACACTGATAATGATTATGGCAACTTCAGCGAAAAGTAATACTGCCACAGATTGACTGACTGGAGTATCTTAAATAATCGTTTTGAATGAAAGTAAATATTTTACACAAATAATGGTTTTATTGAGAATTCATAAACCACAATTCAAATGTGATTCACTTTTGAAGATAAACATACTGTGGCAGGGAGAAGAAACTTTCGGTTTAAAAGATTCTTGCCGGCCTCTCATTTTAAGAAAAAATCTTTAATTTAAAAACTCCTTGCCGTGTGGGAATATTGGAGGTCTTTATCTTTAGAATTTGGAGGTCCTTATCTTTTAGCAAAGAGATTCTATCCAATATCTATTAGATGATTAATCAGTGATTGCATTTGAACTAAAGGGTTGCATCCTTTCTGGTGCTGGAGCCACTGAGCTTATGGCAGTGTTTGGTTCATACTGGAGCTTTGTCACTCAGAAGAGAATGGTGATTCATGTTCTTTATGGATTGCTTATTAACATGTCTGGCTTCTTGCTGAATTTGGAAACCAAAAATAGATTATTTCTGCAGAGAAGCATAAGTTATATAGAATTTGCCTACCAAGAATGGACTTACCAAGTTAAGACATCAGTAATTGAAAATACACTCCACCTTTTATCTTTAATTATAGATTTGATTGGGACGCTGAGAAACTAAGAATGGATAATTTCCATAACAGATTCCTTTCAAAACCTGTAATCTTTAAATTGTGTTACATTTTCTGCTTCCCATATTCTTAAAAAAAATTATTTTACTCTGTAATCTTTATATTTCTGTTGCTCCCTGATAACCTGTCAAGTAAATGCTTCTTTCCCTCAACCTAATATTTTTTAAGTGGCCTTTGTATTAAATTTGAAGTACATTTGTCATCTCCGCCATCAAACCTTTCTGGATACTCGATAAATCTCCAGTTCCGGCAGGGAAAATTTTCAAGATCCACATTATGATCTGTAATTTTCCAATACTGAAGTTTCTGAGTTTCTTCAGCTTGAAGATCTCATTACTGTCATTTATTTAGTAGATATATGTTATGTTCACTCTTATTGGCACAATTTTTCTAGTAAGGTTGAGCATTTTGAGGATATGGATTTCAATTCTTCTGTGTAGGAATGGCTGTTCCCAGCCTTTCACCCAAGGCTGTAGTGGCTTTTATTGATCTGTGTTTGTCTATTAGGTGTCAGATTGCAAACTGCCTAGGCACCATCTTTATTTTTAGTTACTAATTATTTTAGATTTATTTGGTTAGTTTTGCATGAAGTTAGACATCCGCAGCTGCCTACAGGGATCAGTAAGAGAACAGTCAATTCTGGAACTCTCGTCAGCCTTGGAAAATGTTTAAACATTTCTTTTTTAAAATGTAACATGGAATGTTTAAGGAATCAGTGAAAGGTTATTTCCCTGTGTATGTTTATGGCATTAGGTGGAAAATGAAAACTTGTTCTTAACGTGTCATTGGAAAGTTTTGGCAGTTCTCAGAGTATCAAAACAGACATTTTCAAACTGGAGCCTATCACTGGATCCCAGGGGGTCCTCCAGGCAATCAGATTTCTGGCTGTCTGATCAGATTTCTGTATCTGTTGACTTACTAGTATTTTATTTATTTTGCTTTATATATTAATGTTTTCTGCACTATGCTTTGGAAGTTGGGGTAAATTTCAAGTTAGTGTCATTTCTGATTTCTGTCAAAGGACAAAAGCGTTGTATATAAACACACAAGAATTAGGAGTAAGAGTTAAGTAAGACCTTTTACATCTGCAGGGCACCCCAAAGCACTTCACACAAGCTAATTATTACATTTTAATGTAGTGATCTGTTGTTTATAGTTGAACACAGCAGCCAATTTGTGCACAGCAGTGAAATGGATGACATAAGAACTAGGAGCAGGGGTAGGCAATTCAGCCCCTCGAGCCTGCCCCGCCATTCAATACGATCATGGCTGATCTCATTTCGGCCTCGACTCCAATTTCTCGCCCTCCCCCCATAACATTTCAACCTGTTACTAATTAAAAATCTGTCTATCTATCTCCTTAAATTTATTCAGTGTCCCGGCATCCACTGCACTCTGAGGTAGTGAATTCTACAGGTTCACGACCCTTTGAGAAAAGTAATTCCTCCTCATCTCTGATTTAAATCTACCATCCCTTAGCCTAAAACTATGGCCTCTCCTTCTAGAATACCCCACAAGGGGAAACATCCGCTCACGTCTACTTTGTGTATCCCCTTTAGCATCTTATATACCTCAATTAGATCTCCTCTCATCCTTCTAAACTCGAGAGTATAGGCCTAAACTGCTCAATCTCTCCTCATAAGACAAGCCCCACATCTCTGGAATCAATCCAGTGAACCTCCTCTGAACCGCCTCCAATGCAACTACATCCTTCCTCAAGTAAGGGGACCAAAACCATTCACAGTACTCCAAGTGCAGTCTCACCAATGCCTTGTACAGTTGCATCAACACTTCCCTATTTTTATACTCTATTCCTTTAGCAATAAATGCCAAAATTCCATTTGCCTTCCTTATTACCTGCTGTACCTGCATACTAGCTTTCAGCGATTCATGCACGAGATCCCTCTGCACTGAAGTATTCTGAAGTTTCCCTCCATTTAAATAATAAGTTGCCTTTTTGTACTTCTGACCAAAATGGATAACCTCTCAGTTATCCACGTTAAACTCCATCTGCCAGATTTTGGCCCATTCACCTATCCAATTGTAAATTTCTTATTTCTTCATTGCAGCTTACTTTCCCACCTATTTTGGTGCCATCTGCAAATTTAGCTATAGTACCTTCTATCCCTGAATCCAAGCCATTAATATAGATTGTAAATACTTGGGGCCCAAGGACCAAACCGTGTGGCACCCCACTGGTTACAGGTTGTCATCCAGAAAAAGACCCATTTATCCCTACTCTTTGCTTTCTGTTGATTAGCCAATCCCTCTATCCAAGCTAATATATTACCCCTAACTTCATGTGATCTTATCTTGTGTATTAATATTTTGTGCGGCACCTTAGCAAAGGCCTTCTGGAAGTCCAGTTATACAACTTCTACAAGATCCCCATTATCCACTTTGCTTGTCACATCTTCAAAGAACTCTAGCAAATTAGTCAAACACGATTTACTGTTTATAAAACCATGCTGACTCTGATGGATTGCATTTTGACTTTCCAGATGCCCCATTACCACTTTTTTAATAATGGATTCCAATAATTTCCCAACGACAGACTTTAAACTAACTGGTCTATAGTTTCCTCCCTTCTGCACCCCCCCCCCCCCCCCCCCCCCCCCACCGACCCCCGCCCGCGTGGCAACACTTTTTGAATAAGGGCGTTATACTAGCAATTTTCCAATCCACTGGAACCTTTCCAGAATCCTGGGAATTTTAGAATATTATAGCCAGTGCATCCACTATCTCTTTAAGACCCTGGGATGTAGGCCATCAGGTCCTCAGGACTTGTCACCCTTTAATCCCAATAGTTTGCTCAGTACTTTTTCTCTAGTGATGGTGATTGTTCTAAGCTCCTCCTTCCCTATACCCTCTGCGCTGTCTGTTACTATTGGGTGGTACTAGTGTCCTCCGTCATGAAAACTGAGACAAAATATTGATTAAGCATCTTTGCCCTTTCTGCATTCCCCACTTAACTCCCCAGTCTCATCCTCCATGAGACCAACATTCATTTTAGCTACTCTCTTTCTTTTTATATACTCGTAGAAGCTTTTGCTATCAGTTTTTACATTTTGCATTAGTTTTCTTTCATAATTTACCTTTGCTGTTACCTATGTTGATTGACAAGGATATATTGGCTTGAACATCAAAAGAGTTCTCTGCTAATCTTTAAAAGAAATATCATTCAGTCTTTTACATCCACCTAAGCAGGCAGTCAGTGTCTCAGTGTAAATTTTTCATCCAAAAATAGCACCCCAAAATATCTAGCACTCCTTCAGTACTGCACTGCAGTGTCATCCTAGATTCTGTGCTCAAATCTTTGAACCCACATGGAGGAAAGAATATAGGCTGGTTAGCCTGGCATCAATATTAGGGAAAATTTATTAGGAACATGATAACATTAATTAAATAATAATTGGGCACAGTTAATGCATATTTATGAAAGGGACATTGTGTTTGACAAATCTTTTAGTTTTTGAGGATATAACTAGTAGGGTGGCTAAGGGGAACTAGTGGATGTAATGTTATTGGATTTTTAAAAATCATTTGATACGGTGCTGAATATGAAGTTATTACACAAATTTAGGGCTCATTGAATTGGGGGTGATATGTTAGTATGGACTGAAGATTTGTTAACAGACAAAAAACAAGAGTGGAAATGAACAAGTAACTTTCGAATTGGCAGGTTGTAACTAATGGTGCAAAATGCCCATTGCTTGGGCCTCAGCTATTTACGAGCTTTATCAATGACTTAAATGAGGAGGTCCTACGTAATGTATCCAAGTTTACTGACAATATAAAACTCAGCAAGAAAGATCCATCCATAACTTGCTTAAGGATAGTATTAGATTAAAAGAAGAGGCTTATAAGGTTGCAAAGAGTAGTAGCAAGTCTGAGGATTGGGAGTGTTTTAGAAACCAGTGAAGGACCACCAAAAAGTTGATAAATAGGGAAAAAAATAGAATGCGGGAGCAAACTCGCCAGGAATATAAAAACAGAGTTTAAGAGCTTTTACAAGTTTATAAAAAGGAAGAGAGTAGCTAACATACACATTGGTCCCGCAGAAGCAGAGACAGGAGACATTATTATGGGGAATGAAGAAATGGTAGAGATATTGAACAAATATATTGTGTCTTTTTTCACTGCAGAAGATGCAAGTTGTACCAATAATAGAGGATAACCTAGCTGCTAAGAAGAATGAGGGAATTAATGTTAACAGAGAAAGAGTACTGCAGAAACTTAAGGGACTAAAATGCAACTAATCCCCAGGACCTGATGGCCTACATCCTAGAGTTCCAAAATAGAGAGCCAGCACAAGCACTATATCTGCAGCAACGATTTTCCAGAATCCCTAGATTCTGGAATGGCCCCAGCAGATTGAAAATTTAACACCGCTATTCAAGAAAGTGAGAGAGAAATATGGGAAGGCCAGTTAGCCTGACAGCAGTCATTGGAAAGTGATGGGATCTATTATTATGCCTTAACATTGTACTTAGAAAATTATTAGTATGATCAGCTAAAATCACCCTGATTTTATGAAAGGGAAATCGTGTTTGACAAATTTACTAGAGTGTTTTGAGAATGTAACTAGTACAATAATTAAAGGGGAACCAGTAGATGTAGCATTTGACAGGGTGCCACACAAAAGGTTAATAGACAAGAGAAGGGCTCGTGGAGTTGGCGGTAACATAATAGCTAGGATAGAGGATTAGTTAATAGACAGTAGGCAAACAGTAGCACAAATGGGCCATATTTCAAATTAGCAGACTGTGTCTAGTGAAGTGCTGCAAGGATCAGTGCTAGGGTCTCAGCAATTTAGAGCCTATGTTAATGATTTAGACAGATAGGCAAAGAATAATTTTCTAATGATACAAAACTAATTGGAAATGTAAGATGTCAGGAGAATACAGAGGCTGCAAAGAAATAGAGATAGGTTACGTGAGTGGGTAACAAGATAGCAGATGACTATAATGTGGGGGTTAGTGTGAGGTTATTTACTTTGTAAGAATAGAAAAACAATATTTTTTAAAAGGCATAAAACTTGTAAATGTTGATGTTCAGAGAGACTTCGGTGTGTTTGTACAAGGAACCCAGAGTTAGCTTACAGGGGCAGCAAGCAATTAGGAAGGCAAACGGCATGTTCATGAATAAAGAAATAAATAACTTTATTTATTCAATTAAGTCTTACTGCACTTGGAGACCAAAACTGTACAGTATTCCATGTTTAAGGAAGGATTTGCTTTCATTGAAGGCGGTACAGCAAAGTTTCACTAGATTGGTCCCTGGGATGAGAAGGTTGTCCTGTAGTGAGGCTGATTGGGCCTATATCCTCTGGAGTTTAGAAGAATGATCTTGAAACATACCATTTCAGAAGGGGCTTGCCAGGCTAGACACTGATTTATTCCGCTGGCTGGGGAATCTAGGTCAAGGGGTCATGGGCTTAGGATAAGGGGTCGAAGATTTAGGGATAAAAACAAAACTGCGGATGCTGGAAATCCAAAACAAACAGAAATACCTGGAAAAACTCAGCAGGTCTGGCAGCATTGGCAGAGAAGAACAAAGTTGACATTTTGAGTCCTCATGACCCTACAACAGAACTGAGTAAAAGTAGGAGAGGGGTGAAATATAAGCTGGTTTAAGATGGGGGGGTGGGGGGAGAAGTGGGGGGGGGGGCGGGGGGGAGGTGTGGTTGTAGGGACAAGCAAGCAGTGATAGGAGCAGATAACCAAAAGATGTCACAGACAAAGGAACAAAGAGGTGTTGAAGGTGGTGATATTATCTAAAAGAATGTGCTAATTAAGAATGGATAGCAGGACACGCAAGGTACAGATAGCTCTAGTGGGGGTGGGTTGAAATAAGACTAAAAGGGCATAAAAGGTATAGATTTAAAAATAATGGAAATAGGTGGGAAAAGAAAAATCTATATAAGTTATTGGAAAAAACAAAAGGGAGGGGGAAGAAACGGAAAGGGGGTGGGGATGGAGGAGGGAGTTCAAGCTCTAAAGTTGTTGAACTCAATATTCTGTCTGGAAGGCTGTAAAGTGCCTAGTCGGAAGATGAGGTGCTGTTCCTCCAGTTTGCGTTGAGCTTCACTGGAACAATGCAGCAAGCCAAGGACAGAAATGTGGACAAGAGAGCAGGGTGGAATGTTAAAATGGAAAGCAACAGGGTGGTCTGGGTCATTCTTGCGGACAGACCGAAGGTGTTCTGCAAAGCAGTCGCCCAGTCTGCGTTTGGCCTCTCCAATGTAGAGGAAACCACATTGGGAGCAACGAATGTAGTAGACTAAGTTGGGGGAAGTGCAAGTGAAATGCTGCTTCACTTGAAAGGAGTGTTTGGGAGGCTGGTGGGGTGATAAGTGAGGACATGGGGGACCCTATCATGTTTCTGGGAGGGAGGAGAAGGCGTGAGGGCGGATGCGCGGGAGATGGGCTGGACGTGGTTGAGGGCCCTGTCAACTACTGTGGGTGGAAAACCTCGGTTAAGGAAGAAGGAGGAACTGTTTTTGAAGGTAGCATCATCAGAACAGATGTGACGGAGGCGAAGGAACTGAGAGAATGGGATGGAGTCCTTACAGGAAGCAGGGTGTGAGGAGCTGTAGTCGAGGTAGCTGTGGGAGTCGGTAGGCTTGTAATGGATATTGGTGAACAGTCTATCACCAGAAATTGAGACAGAGATGTCAAGGAAGGGAAGGGAAGTGTCAGAGATGGACAATGTGAAAATGATGGAGGGGTGAAGATTGGAAGCAAAATTAATACATTTTTCCAAGTCCCGACAAGAGCATGAAGCAGCATCGAAGTAATCATCGATGTACCAGAGAAAGAGTTGTGGGTGGGGACCAGAGTAGGACTGGAACAAGGAATGTTCCACATACCCCATAAAGAGACAGGCATAGCTGGGGCCCATGCGGGTACCCATAGCCACACCTTTTATTTGGAGGAAGTGAGAGGAGTTGAAGGAGAAATTGTTCAGTGTGAGAACAAGTTCAGCCAGACGGAAGAGAGTAGTGGTGGATGGGGATTGTTCGGGCCTCTGTTCGAGGAAGAAGCTAAGGGCCCTCAGACCATCCTGGTGGGGGATGGAGGTGTAGAGGGATTGGACGTCCGTGGTGAAGAGGAGGCGGTTGGGGCCAAGGAACTGGAAATTGTTGATGTGACGTAAGGTGTCAGAGGAATCAAGGATGTAGGTGGGAAGGGACTGGATAAGGGGAGAGAGAAAGGAGTCAAGAAAACGAGAAATGAGTTCCATGGGGCAAGAACACGCTGACACGATCGGTCTGCCGGGACAGTCCTGTTTGTGGATTTTGGGTAGGAGGTAGGAGCGGACCGTCCGAGGTTGAGCGATTATCAGGTTGGAAGCTGTGGAGGGAAGATCTCCAGAGGAGATGAGGTCAGTGACAGTCCTGGAAACAATGGCTTGATGTTCAGTCATGGTCCAGGGAGAGGTAGGAGGAAGTGTCTGCGAGTGTCAACTTAAATGAGTTAAGTGAATTGGAAGGAATATGGTAGATGGACTATACCGTAGAGAAATGTGAAATTATCCATTTTGGGAGGAAAAATAGAAAAGCAGATTATTTTTTAATTGGCAAGAGACTAGAAAATGTTGGTATTCAGAGGGCCTTAGGTGTCCTTGTACATGAATTGCAAAGAGTTGATATGCAGGTATAACAAGGAGTAGAAAAGCAATTGACATGCTAGCCATGACTACAAAGGGATTGAAGTATAAGAGTAAAGGATAGCGTGGGAAAGTGTAACTGAGGCAGCAGATTAGCCATGATCTTACAGAATGATGGAGCAGGCTCAAGGGGCTAAATAGCTTACTTCTGCTCCTTTTATATTCTGTTATAAAGAGAAGGGTATGTTTGACTTTGAGAGCATTTATTTTAACAGCACAGCAACTTCTTCTATTGGTCAGAAAGTTTAACATTTTAACAAGTAATCAATTTTTGTCAGAACTTCCAATGTTTGCTGTTAGGCACTACCGATTTGCTTTCAAGATGTGATGCTGCATTATGATGAGGCAAACTGATTATGTTTGAATCGTCAATAAATTGCATCCGTTCTCATTTTCTATGAAACTCAATTTCCATTTGACCCACAATTAATGTTTGCTTTGCGGGGAGGGGAAAGAGGAGAAGGGAAGTGGAAAGAAAGCGAGGAACAGGCTGGCATCCAGAGGCAAGGCACTTCTCCATTAGGAGGGAGGGAGAGTCATCCAGAGTCACTCTTTTGGGGCACTATTATCCCATGACTACCACGTGTGCACTATAAACAAAAAGGAATACTGGTGCAGAGGAACCGTGGTTTTTTTTTTTAATCACAACATAAACTAAATTTTCTACAAAATCTGCCTCCAATTGCAAAGGATTTCCAGGATGTTGAACTCATTAATGTTTTGACTTCATCCTTCTGCAACTGCTCCGTAAAAATCCTCCAACTCAAATAAATCTCAACACCTCTTTTTAGTCCCGTCTACAACCGCTCCACGACGTGGATGCCATGCCTGCCTCTACCAGCCGATGCACAGCAGCTTCCCTCCATGATTGCGACCCCGAAACACAGGACCTCAAAGTATCCTTCGTGCGCAAAGGCTGCCAGCACAGTAAGTGTATAAATTAAAAGTCTGTACTTATTGCCTTAAAAACACAAGCCACACAGGGAAAGGAGTCTAGGCGAGTATGTTTTATTCTTGTACTTTTCCCCAGTTGTCCAAAAAATAAGTTGTAAAAATGTCATACCAAGGGACTGGACATGTGGAACAGACTGCCAGAGAAGGGAATTGTTTCAGGATAAGTTAACAACCTTTTAACAGTAGCTAGATTAGTACGTGAGAAGGGGAGTGAGGTTATAGATTGTAACAGGACTACTTTATTTCTTTTTAGGGAAGGAATTTAGCACCCCTTTTAAAATAGGTGATAGTAGGAGCAAGTCCATTACAAAGTGGGCTTATTAAGCTGAATGACATTTTCTTCGTCAAGATTTTGTCCTTATTTACCACATTCTTTTTGACTGCTTCATGGAGATCATCCATTTCAGGTCCCTTTCCCTGCAGAGCTGCTCAGGTAATGCTGACTAGGAAGGCTCCTCTACTGCTTAGAGCTGCTATGTAATGATTGTCCAGTTCAGATACTTCCAGATCCGTTCTGAAATGAACTGAACTATTTTGTGATATAGGTGACCCTTGTCCAAAACTTCAATTAACTGATAATGTGATCACGTTGTTCCTTTGAAATTAGGCAGGCAAAATAATTAATACAATAATGTGTATTACAAATCTATCAGTACACTTTCATTGGTAAAATTTTTCACAAATTGTAATGGTTCTATCTCTAAACTCAGAAAAAGGAGATATGAGGTGAAATATTTTACAGAAGAGCACCAGAGCTACAGATTCAAGACAAATTTTTGTAGTGTAAAGTACTAATGCCTAGATATCTCATCAACACTTGTCGCCATCATCAGAGAGGTTCCAAGGAAAAAGAGGCCTGAAATGCCAGATTTCCTAATAGGACTTTTAAAAAGTAGTATATTTTATAGATTGCAATAACTGTTTTCTGTACTCCTGATTTCTATATTCCTGAAAATTTGAAGTTGTTTTTGTTCTTTAAGAAAAGAAATTCTCCAATAATTTTAATTAAGCAAGGTAAATAACACAGGAAAATGGGAATTTGATGTTAAAATGATTTGTACTTATCCAATTTAAATTAATTTTGAATTAAGAGGGTTAGACTGTAGAGAAAAACATCAAGTGCTTCACAGTTGGAGACAGACCTGAGCAGAAACACAAAGGAAATTAGTTGAAAGAATGGTCAAAAAAGTAGCCTTACCAGGATTTTGAAGATAATGTCACAAGGTAAGGGGTAAGGGCAGAAGAGTACAAGATTCGGAGAAGGGGGCTCCACTATCAATATTACAGCAGAGCGGGAGTTCAGTCGAGCAGAGGTAAACACAAATCAAATTCTTAAAAGAAAAACAATCTGCTAAAAATCTGAAAGAAAACAGACTGCTGCAAGCATGCAACTGATATAACAGCAGCCAAAAGAAGAGAATAAGAACAGACGGAATTGCATTTGTACAGTGTCGTTCCTAACTTTAGGACATCCCAAAGTGCTTCACAGCCAGGAAAGTAGTTTTGAAATGTAGTTACTGTTGTAATGTTATAAGTAAGCCAATTTGTGCACACTAAGCTCTCACAAACAGGAATGATGTTGATTGGGGATAAATGTTGGCCATACGCCTCCGAACAATGGAGCATTGCTTCAGTTTGAAAGTAATGTGGCTGCATAAATGTTTAGGTCTCTGGATTGGGAGTTGAGCCAAGAACATTCTAACTAAGCAGCAAGAGTGCTATGACTTGAGCCCAGCCTGACACCTAATATGTTCATGTTTCACTATAGATCTTTCATTTAAACTGGAAATCCGATGAAGAATCTACACATGAAATATTAACCTATGCATACAAAACTGAGACTGGATTTAAAATGTATTCCATTGTTTGTAAAGTGTTCTGGGATATCCTGAGGACATGTTGAGGTGCTACGTAAATACGGGTTATTCCTCCTTTTGTTGTTTTTTTTATATACAGAGCATTTGGCTCGTCCTTTCCACTCAAATTTTATAAATGGTAGCCAAGCTTTACAACACTTTTTCAGTGAGTTATTGGAAGAAGCCTTCAAGCAAAATATACTCTCTTGCATTTCAATTTTAAAATGCTGTAATTTAGATGGGAATTAAATCATCACGCAGAGTGGATTGATATATAATAGTACTGCTATGCCTATGCTTCTATTTATTGGACAGGTTTATTTCCCTGTTATGTGGAATGTGACCTGTGTGCTTTTGCAACTATAAGCAAGCATTTTGTCCCCTTGTACTTATTTGTGTCTAAACAGTTTATCATCGTTTTATCAAAAAATGTATTTTTCTTAGGGACTTCATCTCTCATTTTCTTTTTTTTTGTAATTTAGCTTCTTATAAGGGAAAGTCAATGTAATGTTTCCCCATCATTAAAACTTGTTGATTTGCATGTGGGTACTCTACACTGGTTGCTTTCCCTCACAGCATACCTATGTAAGAAGCAGATTGCTTTTCAGGGTATTTTAATTACACTAATCTATGCAAGTGTCTCCTCATTTGTTTGGCACTAAATGTGCAAAGTGTACCATGTCTCCTTTATAGACATCAGCCTTTTGGCCAATGCAATTGTCTTTGATTCATTCATTCTTGGTATCAGTGCAATATTTCAGAAACTCGCAACAGGTATGATATATTGGAAAATAAATTTAAAGTCTAGTTGATAATGTGGTTTGTTATATTCTGTAAATTGATTTAATTGTACCGAGTTTTTTTTTCTTCTCCACCAACAGGAACAATTTCTGGTCCCTGATCACACAATCAAAGACATCAGTGGTGCTTCCTTTGCAGGCTTTTATTATATTTGCTTCCAAAAGTCCACAGCTTCAATAGAAGGCTATTACTACCACAGGAGTTCAGAATGGTGAGAGGAACTAGTAAACATTTTGATTTAAATGAAACTTGGTACTTTCATCCAGGACTGCAGAAATCATTGATATATTACAATTAGTTTATCCTGACACATTCCACTGATTGTATAAACGTAGAAACAGGAGGAGGCCATTCAGTACTTGAGCCTGTTCCACTACTGAATTTTTTCATGGCTGATCTGTACCTCGGCTGCATTTTGCTCAGCTTTTCTCTATATACTCAAATATCCCTACCTAACAAAAGTCTATTGATCTCAGTGTAGAAAATTCCAATTAACCCCCAGAATCCACAGCTTTTTGGGAAGCAAATTCCAGAGTTCCCTTATCCCTTGTATGCAAAAATTGCTTCATGGTTTCACTCCTACTAGTCCTAGCTCTAATTCTCACAACAGAGGAAATAATTTCCCTGCATCCACTCTATCAAAACCTTTTGTCATTTTAAACAGCACAATTAGATCACTCCTTAACTTCCTGTTCAAGGGAACATAAACCAAGTTTGTGTTTTTGTCCCACCCTTCTTGAGAATAATAGTCAATATACCACAAACCTTTTTTTTATTTCTTTCCATGCCTACCTGCTAGCTTTTATATAATTGTATACATGGACCCCTAAACCTATTTGCTCCTCCGCAACACCTAGTATCAGCATTAAGAAAGTACTCTGATTTGTCTTTTAGATCCAAAATGGATGACCTCCCTCTTCCCTACATTGAACTCCATCCAGTATAGAATGATACAGTACAGAAGGAGATCATTCAGCCTATCGTGTCTGTGCCAGCTTTGGAAGAGTTTTACCCCGTGTACTTATTTCAACTATCTGTGTCTCCTTGTATCTTCCTGCTCCCATACTATGATACCTTTTTAGCTGAGTGTAATCTGCAAACTCTGATATACAGCCCTCTATTCTTTCATCCAAGTAATTAATATATGTGGTAAAAAGCTAAGGCCACAGAACTAATCCCTAGTTAACACCACTTGTCACATTCCTCCAATCAGAGAATACTTTCTACAGTATATCCCAACTGCTTGCCAACCCATGTCTCCAGTTCCATGCGCTTTTAGTTAAAATTAAAGTCCTGCTGTTCTTTTCTGGTGATCTCATTTTTAGTAGGATTTTTCAATTAATATGACAGTCCGTGATAGTAGCAGTGATCCCAGGATCACTGGTTTATTTCCTCCTGGTACTAGGGTCAAAGATGTCACTGAGCAACTGCAGAACATTGTGAGAAGGGAGGGTGAACAGCCAGATATTGTGGTCCATGTCAGTACTGATTACATGGATGGGTTGAGGTCCTACAGGCACATTTTGGGGAGGTAAGAAAGAAATTCTTAAGCAGTTTGTAACCTCTGGCTACTCATGGTTCCATGTGCTAGAGAGTACAGAAATGGGAGGATTGTGCAAATGGATGCATGGCTGGAGAGATGGTGCAGAAGGAAGGGCTCTAGATTCTTGGGCTGTTGGTTTGGTCCTGTTCAGGTGGGAGCTGTGCAAACCAGATGGACTAGGAAATCAGCATATAGAGCTTAGATTATTTTGAGGAGCTTGCTAATGCTATTGGGGAAGGTTTAAACTAGCTTGGCATGGGGATAGGAACCTGATTGTAGATTAAGAAAGGAGAGAAGCAAAGCTAGAAACGGAAGGCAAAAAATTAGTGAGTGTGGAAGGCAGAGGAAACAAGGACTAGAAAATGTATAACAAAAGCAGTTAAACGGTGCTTAATGGCATATACTTAAATGCAAAGAGTCTAGTGAATAAGGTAGATGAACTGAGGGCACAGATAGTCTTGGATAATATCATGGTTATAACAAATGTCATGTAAAAAAGGTAGGAACGGTAGCTAAGCATTCCTGATTCTAGGGTTTTCCGATTAGGTGGAAAGGGGCATTAAAAAGCAGAGGGCTGCAGTATTGGGTAATAAACCCATTGCAGCTGTGAGGAGGGATGATATATAAGAAGGATCGTCAAATGAGGCCATATAGATTGAACTAAAGAACAAGAAAAGGGACTATCGCACTACTGGGAGTGTACTAAAAACCCCCCAAACAGTCAGAGGGAGATAGAAGACCAAATATGGAGGCAAATTTCTAAGAAGTACAAAAACAATATGACTGTGATGGGGGATTTCAAGTACCCTAATACTAACTGGATAGAATCAGTGTAAAATGTATAGAGAGTTCAGAATTCTTAAAATGAATTCAAGAGGATTTTTTTCAATCAGTCGTAGCCAGTCCAGTAAGAGATGTTCCAGTAAGGGAATTAAGCTGGCAGATGGAAGGGGTATCATTGGGAGAGCATTTTGTTGATAGTGAAAAGAACAAAGATCAATCAGGGGTAATTGGGGAAAGGCATATTTTACTACGCTGAGATGTGATTTGGCAAAAGTGGACTGGAAACAAGTACTTGAAGATAAATCAGTGTTAGAATAATGGGAGGGTTCAAGGAAGAAATAAGTGAAGATTCAGAGCAAATATGTTCCCACAAAGGAAAAGGGTGGAACTCCCCAAATCTACGGCGCCCTGGAAGTCAAGGAGCATTCAGGATAGGATAGGGCGAAAAAGGGAAGCTTATGTCTGATGTTGAGAGATTAAAACTGCAGAAAGCTTAGAGTACATAAAGTGCAGGGGTGACATTAGAAAGGAAATTAGGAAAGTAAAAAGGACATGAAAACAATATTGGCAAGTAACAAAGATGTTTTTTAAATACATAAAAAGCAAGAGGATACCCAAGGAAAGAGTAGCACATAATAGGGATCATAAAGGAAACCATTGTGTGGAGGCAGAGGACATGGGCATGTTTCTCAATGAATACGTGGTCTTCAGAAAAGATGCAGACATAGTTGAGGAGGAGTGTGAAATATTGAATAGAATAAACATTCCAAGAGAGGAAATATTAAAAAATGTTAGTACCTTTTTAAGTAGATAAATCACCAGGTCCCAGGCCTGGATGAAATGTATCCCAGGTGCTAAAAGAAGAAATACCAGTGGCCCTGACCATCATTCCACCGTCCTCTGTGTAGTACTGGAGGACTGCTAACTTTGCACCATTGATTAAAAAGGGAGAAGGGAATAGACTGAATAATTACAGGCCAGTCAGTCTGTCCTTGATCATAGGCAAATTGTAAGAAAAAATTCTGAAGGATAGTATTAATCATCATTTAGAAAGGCAGGGATTAATCATGGACTGTCCAGTGTGGATTTGTTGCGGGAAGGTCATGTCTGACTCACTTGATTTGAATTTTTGAGGAGGTAACAAGAAGGATCACTGAGGTTGGTATGTTTGATGTTGTCTACATTGATTTTAGCAAGACCTTTGACAAGGTCCCACATGGCAGACAGGTCAGAAAAGGAAAAACCTGTGAAAAGTGGCAAGTTGAATCCAACTTGGAAGCAAAGGGTAATGGTTGTTGGGTGTTTTTGTGACTGGAAGGCTGTTTCCAGTGGGGTTCTGTCTTGCTTTTTGTCCAAAACAAAAGCAGAGCTTATGATCTGAAATTGTTGAACTCAGTGTTAAGTCCAGAAAGTTGTAAGGTTCTGAGTTGAAAGATGTGGTGCTGTCCTTCAAGCTTGGGTTAAGTATCATTAGGAAACCAAGGACAGAAAAGTCAGAGTGGGAGCGGTGCAGAGAATTAAAACAACAGGCAACTGGAAGCTCAGGGGTCTCACCGATTGAATGGAGGTGCTCTGCTTAGCAATTTGTTTTCTCTGCACATGTGCTGACAAACTTACTGAGTATTTCCAGTATTTTCTCTTTGTATTTCGGATTTCTGGCATTCACAATACTTTGCTTTTAAGTTTTAGATACAAATTCCTTTTTACAGATCTGTGTTGACTCCTTAATTAGCTCATATTTATCCAAATGCTCATTTACTATAGTAACTTCTCCACAACTGAGGTTAGTCTGATAGTTTATCCCTTCCTGCCTCTTAATGAAGTGACATTAGCTTTCTTGTGAACAAAGCCTGAATTATGATCTGTCTGAACTGGAACTGATGCATTCAATTCCAGAATGCAGAACAGTTGTATTATGTAGTCTTAAAGGATATGTCTTTTCACTTTAGCAGCAGATTAATGTGTTGTTTTACATTATTTATTGTTACTGTATTCAGAAAATACTGAGTTCTCTGACTTACCACTAGCAGTGACACTGGAGATTTATTAGTAAAAGTAAAATGTTAAACATGAGAGGTAACACATAATGCTAATTGAAGCATTTGACCAATAGTGCTGAAAAGTTTGGGAAACTGAACTTTAAACTGGATAATAAAACAGTTACAGGAGTCACTAATTTTTCAAACTATTATTCCTGCCAGCTTTTTCTCTTTTCACTTGTGAAATTTGCATTTCAAATGGACATTGACAATTCTTGGAAACTTCACTCAGTTGCAAGCACCTAGATCGTATATTTAGGCTATTTAACTGTGGATGGGGCACACCACAAATGAGCTTAATTTTATCCTAGCCCAATCTCTTTCATGCCAATTGTTCATCAGGTCACAGAATAATAAACAAGAACCATGGCTGATATCTTCTGATCTCTTTAATGACACACCAAGTTCAATTGTTTATTTAATTCTAAAAGTATGGGTTTGAATCTTTTAAGTTTTGATTGAAGTACTTTGTTCTGTTTAACAGGTACCAGTCTTTAAATCTGACACACGTCCCTGAACACAGCACTCCCATCTATGAGTTTCGGTGACATTCATCAATACAACCCTCCTCGGACAGTTGGGGAGAGGGAGTAGGCAGATGGTGGAACTGTTCAGGAGGAAGAGAGTGATGGACACAAAAGTGTTCTGTAACAATGAGAACAATTACTGTTTTCTCTGCTGCTGACAGACCAACCACAACACGATGAGGAGCTCGAGCATCAATAATCCAATCCAAGTGCATGACTGTTGGAGCTTGTTTTCACCGAGCAAAAGAGAACTCATTTTAATCTCATTTTTAATGCTAATTTAAACTGCACTTACTGATTTTTAATTTTGGTCTCTGATTTGTTAAGTTCTTTTTGTAGTTCTAACTTTGTTGTACAAGAACTAATGAGCCAGTAGCACGATGCAGTGTGCTATTGTCTTTTGTTTTCCCCTTTTTTGCTGTTGCTGTTTTTATACATTGCTAATCAAGCTTGGATTCTTCAGATGGTCTTTTTAATCTACTCTACAGGTGCTGTTGCACATGTTCTGTGCTAGGTTTTTATGGGAGAACAGAAGTGGCCTTATCCTAAGAGAGCAGCAGATGTCTTAGATATCACAAAGCAGTATTGGGGGCGAGGAGAAATTAAAATAAAATACTCTAACTAAATAACTGACTTCTGTAAGACTCAAGTTGTATAGAGAATTTCTAAAATCATATATATATTGGATACCTGGCAGTGTTTTAGTAAGGCCTATGACCTAATTGAGAAGTTGAGGATTAAACCAAACCCTTTGGAAGCAGTTGCCAGGCTGCAGCTTTGTAATTTCCTGCTAATACATACTTCGTGTGGGGTCTGAGTTGTATTTTTTTTTGTGTATGTGGCAGGAGAGGATGTTCCATTGTTGGTGCTAACCCAGATGTTCACAGATGATACTGTGTGCCTTTTGTGATGTAATTCCTTCGGACTTACAGAAACATTCAACTTAACCTTACAACAGTGGGAAATTCCATGCACAGTATATTTCTCATTTGAAGGTTGAAGCCCATCTTGCCCCTTCCCAGAAAAGCTTTTGTGCAGAGCATGTGCAAAGCATTGGGTTTTCATCTTAAGTATACACAAAAGATTAATAGAAAAAAATCATCTTAGATCTAGCCATGGTTCTGACTATTCAGTTGATGGTGGATGTTGCACTTAAATATTGGGTGGGGGAGAGGAAAAGAGGTTTCCAAATTGGACAACCTATTTAATATAATTTTAAAATATAGATGTTTAAATGAAATTGGTGCAAAAACAATTTTTCTTCAGTTATGGCTAGATATGCAGGATGTTAAAACGCCCACGGAGTGACTAATGAAAATGTCATGTACCTACCATTACACTTCAGTGAAATTCTAGTTGTGACACTGCAAGTATTCCAATTAAATCTAACATGCTTTGGGATTTAATGTTGCATGAAATGGCAAAGCTTGCAATATTACAGCTAGGATTTCAATACAACAGTGAAATTATCATGCAACTCAAAATATGGACATTTTAACATCCAATGGAGGGGGTATCTCTTCCTCTTTTTGTGTAAAGTCAAAGAAGAATTCTTTTATTACAACCGTTGTAAACCAATGACGTACAAAGGAATGTAATACCACCACTTGTACTAAACTTATTGCACCAGGTTTTTTGTCCATTGTGACTTCTATAAAGATAGTTAAATCCTGATAAATGCTTTATTGATTTGCCAAGAAAGATGTTATGCCTGAATCAGGATGTATGTCTGCTTTTGTGTGTCTGATTGTCTGGGGGGTGTGTGTATGTGTGTGTCCTGTGTGAAATGGGAGTGAATGGGATGGAATTTCACCCTTGGATCAAGATTATGCATAGATTGATGTGTTCTTTTAATTGAAGCCCCTCCTAAAAACATCTGAATGGACTCTAACTTTGGAATCCTACATCTAAAAGTGAGGGCAGTATTTTGCTTTATCCTATTGCAGTCTTTTTGAAAAATAGGAACTTCTAATCTCTCACAGGTCAAGAATTCCTTTTCTTCTGATTTTACATATTTTTGGAATTCCAATAAATAAGCTGAAAGTCCATTTTTATTTAAAACATATGAAGAGTTGTGTAAGTGAGAGGAAGGACTGCTAACTAGGGTGAAACAGCCCATGTACATTGAGTTTGACCTATTGACACTTCAAAGAGAGCAACTAACTGGTTTGAAAGTGAGTCGGTTTTATTGTATAAATCAGAGCATGGAAATGAATGTTTTATTACATTGCATTGTTCATGAGACATCAGGAGCTTTAAGTTTCCGATCTGTGGTGAAATAAATGAGGGTACCACATCCAATAAAGTTCCTTGTGAAAGACTTTATGGAGTTTGGATGATTCTTCTCTCTGATAAATGGAATTGGATGTTACTTCATTCCTTATCTGTACCCGAGTGAATGGAATGGGAATATCTACAGTATTAACATAGTAACTTTAGTTGAATATTATGGTGAGCCCATCAACATTTCACAAACTGACACTGTTATCCAACAGGACAATTATAGTTTTATCTTCAGAAACATTTGGAGTTTTATAAAAGTCATGTGAAGTACTAATGGGTATAGATCAGTCAGTGGTGAAAAGGAGAGTTCAGTGAATCGAGATGACAAACTCATTTTGGGTAAAGCATAATAGTACCAATTTGCTAAATGAGCTCAATAATACTACTGATTCAGGAGTAAACATCTATAAATGGGTTTTACAGTATATGCTTTGCACTGAAAGGGGTATAGTGCTAGAACGGATCATCCCTACCAACAACACCCAGTGCTTGATAAACAGCAAGGATATCTCCGTGCATAAGCAACACTATTTTGATTAAATTCAAATAAGTGTGAAGTGGTACATTTTGGTATGAGTAATAAGCATATTTTGCTTGAATAATCAGTTTCTAGCAGGATTTGGGAGTTCAGATACACAAATTACTAAAAGTGGGAACACAGGTTAATTAGGCCATAAAAATACAATCAAAGCACTCTTCTTCACAATTGAAAAGCAGGAAGGTTACAAAAACTTACTGTTTATCTTATTTTTGGAGTATTGTGCAAAGTTCTGGTCTCTATTATAAAACTAGGCACTGGAGAAGGTGCAAAAAAAAGTTTAGTCGATCAATTTTAACTTTTTTTCTGGGAGTATGTTTGTCAAACCTTTGTAAGCAGTTTGAAGCAACAAGAAAGAAAGCACTGCTAGACCTGGTTCTTGGGAATGGGGTGGGCCAAGTGGGGGAACATTTAGGGGACTGATCACTGTATCCTAAGGTTTAGGGTGACATTGGTCAATCTAGAGTAAGAATAATCAACAGGCAGAGAGCGGACTTCAATGGGGCAAGAACAGAGCTGGGCCGGATAGACTGGAATCAAAGATTGGCGGCAAAAACAGGAGCTGAACAGTGGGCTACCTTCAAAGAGGAAATGGTTTGGGCACAGTCAAGATATGTTCCCTCAAAAGGAAAGGGTAGGACAAATAAATTCAGAGCTCCCTGGATGACAAAGGAGATAGAAATTAAGTTGAAGAAGAAAAAGTGTGCTTACAACAGGTGTCAAGTAGCAAATACAATTGAGAACCAAGCTGAATACAGAAGGGATGTGAAAAAGCAAATACAAGAAGCAAAGAGGGATTATGAAAAAAGACTGGCAGCTAACATGAAAGGAAATCTCAAAGTATTCTATAAGCATATCAATAGTAAAGAGGCGGTAAAGGGAGTAGTAGGGCCAATTAAGGATCAAAAAAGGGATTTACACATAGAGGCAAGAGGCAGGGCTGAGGTGTTAAATGAATAGTTTGCATCTGTCGTTAACTACGAGGCAGGTGCTGCCCAAGCCATGGTGACAGAGGAGGAAACTCAGTCACTAGAAGGGTTTAAAATTGATGAGGGGGTATTGGAAAAGCTGTTGGTACTTAAAAGTGATAAGGAACCGGGATCGGATGAGTGCATCCAAGAATATTAAAGGAAGTGAGAGTGGAAATTGGCAATAATCTTTCATTGTTCTCTGGATTTGGGGTACATGCTGGAGGACTGGAAAATTGCAAACATTACGTCCTGGTTCAAAAAAGGCTGTAAAGATCTGCCCTGCAATTACAGACCAGTCAGTTTAACTTCGATGGTGGGGAAACTTATAGAAATAATGGAAACTTCTAGAAATAATTATTCGGGATAGAATTAATAATCACTTGAAAAATTGTGGATTAATTCAGAAGAATCAGCACAGATTTGTTATAAAGGAAAATCATGTCAAATCTGGAGTTTTTTGAAGAGGTAACGGAGACGGTTGATGAGGGCAAGGCCTTTGATGTGCATATGGACTTCCAAAAGGTGTTCATTACAGTGCCACACAACAGACTTGTGAAGAAAGTTATAGGTCATGGAATAAAAGAGACAGTAGCAACGTGGATACAAAATTGCCTGATGGATAGGAAACAGAGATAAAGGTTAATGGGTATTTTTCAGGCTGGAAGAAAGTTTGTATGGAGCTCTCCAGGGGTCGGCATTGGGACCCTTGCTTTTCCTGATATACATAAATGATAAAGATCTTGGTGTGCGGGGGACAATTTCAAAGCTTACGGATGACACAAAACTTGGGAGAATTGTAAACTGTGAGGAGGACAGTTTAGAACTTCAATAGAACAATGACATTAGTGGAGTTGGCAGATAAAGTTCAATGCAGAGAGTTGTGAGGTGATGCACTTCAGTACAGAGAACATGGAGAGACAGTATAAGGGTGTGCAGGAGCAAAGAGACTTGGGTGTATATGTACATAAGTCATTAAAGGAAGCAGGACAGGTAGAGCTGTTTCTCAAGCAGGGAGGTTATGATGAACTTATATAAGACACTGGTTAGGCCTCAGTTGGAGTAGTGTTTACAGTTCTGGGTGCCACACCATAGGAAGGATGTGAATGCATTGGAGAGAGTGCAGAAGAGGTTTAAGTGAATGGTTCCAGGGATGAGACTAGTTATAAGGAAAGATTGGAGAAGTTGGGACTGCTTTCCTTGGAGAGGAGAAGGCTAAGAGGAGACTTGATAGAAGTTTTCAAAATCATGAGGTGTCTGGACAGAGTAGATAGAGAGAAATTGTTCCCACTCATAAAAGGATCAAGAACCACAGGGCACTGTTTTAAAGTGTTTTGCAAAAGAAGCAAATGTGAGGTGAGAAAAAACTTTTTCATGCAGCGAGTAGGTATGGTTTGGAATGCACTGCCTGGAAGTGTGATGGAGGCAGGTTCAATTGAGGCATTCAAGAGGGCATTGGATGATCATTTAAATAGAATCAATGTGCAGGATTATGGGGAAAAGGCAGGAGATTAGCACTAAGTTAAAATGCTGAGTCATTGCAGACATGATGGGCCAAATGGCCTCCTTCTACACCATAATTTCGTGAAGCACAAGATCACTTATGAATGAATACAACAAATGTTCAAACAAAATGTTTGCTAAATACTTTAAATGCAAACTAGCCTCCTGAGACTAAGAAAATCTAGTTAGTATTTAAATCTTACATTATGGACTCATTTGAACAGAGATTGACGGAAGACAATACTGTGGTTTTCAAAATCATTAAGGATTTTAACGAAGAGTGAAAGATTGCTCGTATGTCAGGAAATTGACAAGCAAAGTTTCAGGATTGTCACTTGAATGAAAGGTGAAGATATAACACATGGTCATAGTAATTGTGACAGGATCTTCCAAAAATGAGAACTGAGATTAAAAACTTATCGAATTTAAAGGAAAACAGACTAGTATATAAAAAAATGTCAATGGAGGATAAAACTAGGTTAAAATAAAAGCAAAATGCTGTGGTTGCTGGATATCTGCAATAAAGTGCTAAAAAAAACTCGGTAGGTCTGGCAGCATCTGTGGAGAGAGAAATAAAGTTAAAAACAAAAAAACTGCAGATGTTGGAAATTCAAAACAAAAACAGAATTACCTGGAAAAACTCAGCAGGTCTGGCAGCATTGGCGGAGAAGAAGAGTTGACGTTTCGAATCCTCATGACCCTTCGACAGAACTTGAGTTCGAGTCCAAGAAAGAGTTGAAATATAAGTTGGTTTAAGGTGTGTGTGTGGGGGGGCGGGGGGAGAGAGAGAGAGAGAAGTGGAGGGGGTTGGTGTGGTTGTAGGGCCAACCAGCAGTGATAGAAGCAGATCATCAAAAGATGTCACAAACAACAGAACAAAAGGACGCAAAGGTGTTAAATTGGTGATATTATCTAAACGAATGTGCTAATTAAGAATGGATGGTAGGGCACTCAAGGTATAGCTCTAGTGGGGGTGGGGAGAGCATAAAAGATTTAAAAATATTTAAAAATAATGGAAATAGGTGGGAAAAGAAAAATCTATATAATTTATTGGAAAAAAACAAAAGGAAGGGGGAAACAGAAAGGGGGTGGGGATGGAGGAGGGAGCTCAAGACCTAAAGTTGTTGAATTCAATATTCAGTCCGGAAGGCTGTAAAGTGCCTAGTCGGAAGATGAGGTGTTGTTCCTCCAGTTTGCATTGGGCTTCACTGGAACAATGCAGCAAGCCAAGGACAGACATGTGGGCAAGAGAGCAGGGTGGAGTGTTAAAATGGCAAGCGACAGGGAGGTTTGGGTCATTCTTGCGGACAGACCGCAGGTGTTCTGCAAAGCGGTTGCCCAGTTTACGTTTGGTCTCTCCAATGTAGAGGAGACCGCATTGGGAGCAACGAATGCAGTAGACTAAGTTGGGGGAAATGCAAGTGAAATGCTGCTTCACTTGAAAGGAGTGTTTGGGCCCTTGGACGGTGAGGAGAGAGGAAGTGAAGGTCCACTCCTCCATCACCCCCTACTCCTCAACCCCCTCCTTTGGCACCACCCCATGCCCACGCAAAAGATGCAACACCTGCCCCTTCATGGTGCCATAGGTGGGGGTTGAGGAGTAGGGGGTGATGGAGGAGTGGACCAGGGTGTCCCGGAGGGAACGATCCCTACGGAATGCCGACAGGGGGGGTGAAGGGAAGATGTGTTTGGTGGTGGCATCATGCTGGAGTTGGCGGAAATGGCGGAGGATGATCCTTTGAATGCGGAGGCTGGTGGGGTGATAAGTGAGGACAAGGGGGACCCTATCATGTTTCTGGGCGGGAGGAGAAGGCGTGAGGGCGGATGCGCGGGAGATGGGCCGGACACGGTTGAGGGCCCTGCCAATGACTGTGGGTCTTTTGTTCTTTTGTCTGTGACATCTTTTGATTATCTGCTCCTATCACTGCTTGCTTGTCCCTACAACCACACCCACCCCACCCCCCCCCACCTTAAACCACCTCTCCTTAGATTCACTCAGTTCTGTCGAAGGGTCATGAGGACTCGAAACGTCAACTCTTTTCTTCTCCGCCGATGCTGCCAGACCTGCTGAGTTTTTCCAGGGAAATAAAGTTAACGTTTCAAGTCCAACATGACTCTTCAGGCGGAACAAAAGATGTTTAAAAAGAAGATCGGGATAGATTCAAGAGCGGAGAAGGTTAAATGATAAAGATACGTCATGGTGCACAAGGAAAAGGGAGTGCTTGAAGATGAGATGTTTGAGTCGAAGATCTCGGAACCAAAGTCTCTGCGTCAATGACCAGAGAGACATTTTCCAGGTTACACCGAGGTCAGATTCCGATTCCGGTTCCGATTCCGATTCCTGGGTCGTCCACGCGGGAAGTTTCCAGAATCTGGGAGAACATTCGGCTAGTTTCTCAGAAAAAATACATTCAGCTAAAATCCCGCAGGCATGGGGATTTTAGAGAAAATCTCGGAAATCGAGAAAGAGATCTCCCGGACCCAGAAAAACAAAGGTAAAGGTCCCGATAAAAATAAAGAACCCTCCCCCCGCTCCGCCCGACCCCCTCCCCCACTGTACACCCCCCTCCCCCATTGGACACTGTACTTCACCTCCCCCCGCCCCCGGACACTGTACACTCCCTCCCCACTGGACACTACACCCCCTCCCTCACTGGACACTGTACACTCCCCCTCTTTCACTGGACACAGCCTCCCCCACTGGACACTGTACACACACCCCCTCTGCCCCACCAGAGACTGTACACCCCCTCCCCCACTGGACACTGTACACACACCCCCTCCCCCACTGGACACTGTACACACACACCCTCCCCTACTGGACACTGTACACACACCCCCTCCCCCACTGGACACTACACACATCCCCTCCCCCACTGGACACTGTACTCCCCCTCCCCCTCTGGACACTGTACTCCCTCCCTCCCCCACTGGACACTGTACACCCCCTCTCCGCCACTGGACACTGTACCCCGTCACCATGTACACCACCCCCCCCCCAGCGGTAACTGTATATATCCCCCCCCCCCCCCCCCCCATGTACAACATCTCCTACTCCCTTCCACAATGTGAAATGCATTGTCTCCCCTCGCCCTCGTACACCAGGGCTGCAAGTGAGGTTGATTACATAGAGGCACAGGTTGCCACATGACAATATTTATGGTCCTGTCGCAGAGATTTGGTTTAAACATGGACAGAAATGGCTACTAAACATTCCTGGCTTCAAAGTATTTAGGAAGGGAAGAAGACATGTGAGGGAAAGTAGGAGTATTGTTCCAGGATAGGATAACAGTTCTGCTGAGGGTGATATGCTAAAGTGTTCAAAGACTGAATCTACTTGGTTAGAGTTTAGTATAAAATAATGAGAAGGAGATATGGAAGCAAATTTGAGAATTTTACGTGAAATAGAGCAATAATGGTAGAGCAATAAATCAATTTCTTGATTTAGAATGCTAAAAGTTAAGAGCAAGGAGGGTGAAGAATTCCTCAGATGTATACAGGAGAACTCTAATCAGTGCATTTCTAGTCCAACAGAGAAGAAAGAGGTGCTGAATATGGCTCTGAGATAAAGTGGGCAGGTCGTGTGTGTTGCATTGTGAGAACGTCTGGACAATAATAATAATGAAATTAGGTTTAAAGTAGGTATGGAAAGAGACAAATCAATGATGAAAATATCTTACTGCAAAAAGTCAGTGTCAGTGTTTTGAGAAGGGATCTAATGCAGGCAGTCTAAATTCAAAGATTGGTTAGGGTTGCATTTATACAGCAACAGTGGAGCTTCAGTGTGGGGATAATTCAGGTACACACCAATCGGGGGAAATATGGGCAGTGGGGGGTTCAAATCTAGAGCTCCTTGGATGACAAAGGAAATGGAGGTTAAATTAAAACATAAAGATTTATGACATGTTGGGTAAAGAATACAGTCAATGCAGGTAGAGAGTACAGGGGAAATTTTTTTCAAATATATCAGATGGGAAAAAAGTCTGAAAAAAGATTAACTGGTAAAATAAAGGGGAATCCACAAAGCTTTCAATAAACATTAAATTTAAAGGAATGGTGGGCCGATTTGGGCCAAAGAAATCACCTTGTAGAAGCACAGGACATGACTGAAGTACTGAATCAGTACTTTGCATCTGTCTTCACAAAAGACCAAAATCTTGAAGTAGAGGGGCTAGTAGTGATATTGGATAGAATAAAAATACATAGAAAAGAGGTTTTAAGAGGTCGGCATTACTCAGCCTGATCCGTCCTCTGTTTCTGAGGGAAGCTCTGACCACAACCTTTCAATAGCCTGCTGTTATGGGAGATATATTTTTTATATCCATTCTTGGGGTATGGGTGTTGTTGGCAAAGCCAACATTTGCCCTTGCCTAATTCCCCTGGTGGTGAGCCATTGCCTTAAACTACTACAAGTACTTTGGTCCATCCGAGTGGCTTGTTAGGCCATTTCACAGGGCAGTGAAGATTCAATTACTTTGCTGTGTGGAGTCACACATAGGCCAGGCTGGGTGAGGACAGATATCCTGCCTGAATTGACAGTACCAGATAGATTTTTACAAGTCAGGTTGATTTATGGTCATTGTTGCTAACTTTTTATTTCTAGATTTTAAAAATTCAATTAACTGAATTTAAATTCTCTAGCTTCCGTGATGGGATTATTCCAGGCCTCTGGATTACGAGTCCATTCTTAGAGCCACTCTGTTACTGTATGTGAGAGTGATGCCAGAGGACTGGAGGATTGCAAATATTACATACCTTTTTGAAAAAGGGGGAAAGGATAAACCTGAAAATACGGACCCATCAATCTCACATCGTTGGTGGGAAAATTGAGAGACCATTGTCAAAGACAAAATCTCATTCGTAGAAACTAGGAATAGTCAGGCATGAAAGGCCAAATCACCACCTCTGTGACATAAGGGACACATCATCTGTGTCCACAGGGGCCTAGGTATCCTTGTTCATGGGTCACTAAAGGTTAGCATACAATTGCAGCAAGCAATTAGGAAGGCATATAGTATGTTTGTCTTCACAAGGGGATTTGAGTACAGGAGTAAAGATGTCTTGCTGTAGTTGCATGGGGCCTTGGCGAGACCTCACCTGGAGTATTGTGCACAGTTCTGGTCCCCCTACCTAAGCAGGGATATACTTGCCATAGGGGGTGCAACAGAGGTTCACCAGATTAATCTCTGGGATGGAGAGACTGGGTCTGTATTCCCTAGAGTTTTGAAGAATGAGGGGTAACCTCATTGAAACTTACAAAATTCTTACAGGGCTTAAAAGAGTGGATGATAAGATGTTACTCTTGGCTGATGAGTCTAAAACCAGGGGACATAATCTCAGGATAAGTTGTAGGCCATTTAAGACTGAGATATTGAGGAATTTCTTCACAAAGGGTGGTGAATCTTTGGAATTCTCTACCCCAGTGGGCTGTGGAAGCTCAATCATTGAGCATGTTCAAAACAGAAATTGATAGATTTCTGGAGAGTAATGACATCAATGGATATGGAGATAGTGTGGGAAAGTGGTGTTGAGGTAGATGATCAGCCACGATCTAATTGAATGGTGGAGCAGGCTCGACAGGCTGAATATCCTTCTCCTATAAGATTGCATGATTCTGTGTGAATTTGTTAAAAGTGAAATGGTGTCTGACTAACCTGACTGTCCTTGATAAAGTAACAAAGAATTGATGATGGTGGTATTGTAGATGTAGATGTGAACTTTGGAAAGGCATTGGTAAAGAACCATATAACATACATACTGAGAAAATGGAAGCGTGGTATTAAAGGGATGTTGATAAATTAAGTACATAATTGACTAAGTAATAAGAGGAGTGCAGCATTGTCAGGATTATTCTATTCCGGAAAGCCAGTTGTGAAGGATGATGCAGAAGCTAATATTTACTGCCTTGTATGTATTTACATAATTAAACATTACAAGTATACACTTCTTAACTCAACCCCATGACAGTTTCAGTAAATGCCTCTCAAGTGAAACCTCAATTAATGCCCTCCACCTGCCTATAATTAAACAAATGATATACAATTAAACAGGAGTCTGTGAGGCTGAAGGACGTTAGACATCATATACACTATACAGTCCATCTGACATTCTGTATACACTGTATATATGGTTATACACAGTATATAATAGACCCTGCATACTATATAGACAATATGTAAAATATCCTACGTATTAATGTAAGTTATATGTAATATACTCCATATACTAGATGCACCCTTTAACATAACATTCTATACACTCTGTCAGTTTATATTGTACCATGAATATTGTGTGTATCTAACAGCATTACATGTCCAAGTCATGATGGCGTACGACTTAAAGGTGATGGTATAGTCTGTGGTTTCTTCATTCTAAGTTTGGCTTGCATTTGGAGTTAACGTTTTGAGCGTAGAATGTTAGTGAATTATGGTTTTTTACAGATCTGTCTCTGATAGTGGAACGATTTGAGGGAAGGGGTTGAGAGTATTATGCACAATACATATTATCTTGGAGTTGTCCATTTTTTCTCTATAGTATATTGGGATCACTCTGCTAAATAAGTCTGTTGACAACACAACTGTATATATCACTGATATGATTGGTGTTTTACAGCCACTGAATACCATCTAGGCTTGTTGAAGGCCAAGCTTGCTAAGTACAGAGCCCAGCTGTTGGAACCCTCGAAATCTACAGGATCAAAAGGAGAAGGCTTTGATGTGATGAAATCGGGAGATGCCAGGGTAGCATTGATTGGATTCCCTTCCGTGGGTAAGGTAAGAACAAGTTAAGTTGACATATTAATAGTTCTCATTCTCTTCACAGTAATCATACTAGCTGCTTGACAAGCATGAGCTGTAAAGGATTAGTGGGACAAGCTAGAGTAAATGGTGGAAATACACAGCTGTTCAATCAGCACCTGAAATATACAATGAATAGGTTGTATTTTTTTAGGATCACACCCAAAACTTCACCTGCTATATTTCAAGTTGCTATTCCTATTTTGGTTTCAATTTTTTTCCCAGTGTGTGCAAGTTTAAACATTACTTCTTGTCCTTAATTATCATGTGACATGACCATGGCTACAAAATACATTATTTATGGCTCCTGCTGCAATAGAAAATCCCATGCAACTTCCTCTGTATAATGAAGGAGCTTTAGGGATTGTTCAAGGATTTTTCCCCCTCCTAATACCAAGTTTTAACAGCTGCAGTTACATTTTAAATGGGCTTTAAAGTGCTCTCCCAGCTTAGATCCATGTCTCTTTTTCCTGGCCAATTCCATGGGCTTCTAGATTGTCAGAGCACAAAAGCTGGGCTGCAAGATATAGATGGGGAAACACTCCCTGCACCCCAGAATTCTTTTTAAATCATTCTACCTTGCCACAAGTCTCCCTTACTTTGGTCACGGCTTCAGTCAACTTCAGTAACCTCTCCTCTGTTTCCTGCTCAGTTGCCATCACCCCCTTTGTAAAGGAGCTTATATATCATCATTGAAAACATTGGTCATCAAAACAACGTTGATTACTGTAGTAATCTGACATTTCACTTTGAAAAAGGGGTGTGTTTTATAATAAAAGGCCACATGAACCTAAATGTACATAGACCTGTCTGTACTTTCTGGAGTTTCTTAGTATTTTGTTCATGTCTTTGTGCCTTAATGGCACCTGCTAGAGTCAGTGAGGAAGTGGTTATTTTGTGTAGAGTTTCACAGTGGTATCATCTCAGTGAAGAGAGGATTGTACACAATGCTTGCTGCCAGTGACTATGAAATTGAAAAGCATGATAATAAAAGAAGGTTGTGAGTCACCAGTAAATGCCCAGATATATTTAGGGTTCTATGAAAATTTGGCAGCAAATGCATTAGCCTTTGACAATGTAAACTTTGAATACCATTGAGCTTGCTTATTCTTGGTCACAATAAAATGTTGTACACATGTGTTTGTATACCCGTCAACTTGGCATATGTGGTAGCGCTATTGCCTCGTCATCAGAATTTTGTGCTTCACATTATCATCAGAGCTTCTGTCATTCAGATAAAGCACTACACATAGAGTACCTCAAATCCAGCAACCTTGGGGCTGAGCCTGTGCTGGATTTGGAAACTTGCCAGTTTGAGAAAAAAAATCAAAACGCCTTTATTCAAATTAATTCTTAATTCAGTGAATTAACTCTTAATTCAGTGAATAAGGGATGCAGGAAAGCCAAATGATATGATTGCAAAGCATTTTATGTTAATGACCATGTCGCTGCTAATATTAATTCACTTCTTTGGATTTAATAGCTCTTTCATGACTCCCCCACTTCCCTACATCAGTTTACCTGTTTAAAATGAGAAAAGATCAATCAGACAAATGTTTAAAAATACTTTGGGTTGTAACTGAAAACTATTTGTTTTTTTATTCATGCAAGGTTGTACAGCACTCTTTAATAACTTCCTTTGAACTGACTTGGGCCAGCTGCAAGAAGGCTACCAGTGCCCCTGGAGCTTAAAGGCTATTGGGAATGAAGTGCAGTGTTTGAATTTAAGCTTGTGGGCTCCTATTGGGTGGCCTTAATGGCATCAAAACTCAATATTTTAGCAAGAATAGGCATTTGTCCTGATTCCAAGTACAATACATGGCTAAATATTGTACCTCATTGGATTCTGCAAGAGTCTTCTGTTCTTGCTGAGTGAGTTCAACCATCTCTGCCACACCTGCACTGGGTCGGGTGGGGTCAAGGTTTGCTAGAGCATGGGAAACGTCGGGCATATGAAAAACTCGGCAACTCGCCAAACTTTTCCAAGCTGGGCAGGGTAGGGTCAAAATTCATTGGAGTGCATGAAAAAAATGTCCGGTTTTTGGACACCGCCGGTTTTTGGGTATCTGGTTTTGAGGTATTCTACCTGTACGTTGAACTCCTACCATTTCCAATGGTTGAAATGTGTATTAAAGACCCCTTGATGTCATTAAATAATTTACGAAATAATTCCTTGCACATTAAGTGCTTTGAATTATTTGAGAGGTTAATAAAATGCTGTTGCCTGATATATGGGAATATCCCAGGTCCCCTCTACTTACAAGCAGCGCCAACTCTAACCCCTGGGGAAACTGGACTACAAAGAGAAAAATCAAATACATATATTTTTAAAAACTGCATAGGAACCTAGAAAAATAAGCTAAATATTGCTAGTTAAACTATCTTAAATTGAAACATTGATGCTCTCTGTTGTGATGAGCTTGCACTTGAGTTGTGGCAAATATTTGTCTTTCAGTCCACATTCTTGAGTTTGATGACTTCCACTGCAAGTGAAGCAGCTTCGTATGAATTCACAACCCTTACCTGTATCCCAGGTGTCATAGAGGTGAGAAATTCTCTTACCTGTTTATTTATGCTGACCTTAGTAAGATTAAACTGTACTGGATATTTGTGTGCATGAGACTGGACTGTAGTTGCTGTTGTGCTTTGCTGCTGGCCTTGACAGGAGACTGTATATTATTCTTTGTGTTCAAATTATAACTAGATGAGGTTTTTTTAAGCTCCAAGCCTCAGTTATTTGTGGAGTTCAACTGCTTGTTTTAGAAATGAATATAGATTTAATCACAACTAGACAGTCATAAATGCTATTTACCGTATTTTGGAGCACTTGGTGTGCTCCCTCGGATCACTTCCTTTGAGCTGTCATGCAGTTATGCTCTGTTTCTATGCTGTTTTTGTTACACCCTTTTTTGTTTCCTCTGTTACAAAGCACTAAGTAATTTGCTCCAAGTTATGAATGCGCAGGTTAGCAAGAGGTTTCTTCCATTGATCTTCTCCCTTTGACCTTTTCTGAATGATGCAGACACTTGTTCATGATTGTGGCTCCCATTGCTAGCTTTGTTTTTGAGGCTAGAAGCAGGCTTATTGTCTCTGTTCGGGGAGGGTTTAGTACTCAGACCATGCCACACTCTTGTCTACTCATTGTCCATACATACCTTTTCAAGATGGAGTCACTGGTCTGATTTCCCTTCTCTATCCCCACCCCCTCCCACCCAAAACAATCCCCTTTAGCCCGGATCTACTGTTACCCTTGCTGAGATCAGCTAACTTGGCACAGACTAGGGCTCGAATTGGGGACCTTTCTAGTCAATACAGAACAAGCTTGGATTCCTGAAACAAGAATAAGGTAAATGACTAGTGGATCCATATGGCTTGGTTCTAAGTTGATGTTTGCCAGCTAAGCCTTCAGGAGAATATCATGCTTATGGGGTTGCAGCTCTGGTTGGACCTATTTCTGGTGCTTCAATCATTGAACATTTTGCAGTTTTCCTAAAATTAGAAGAGATGAGTTATGTATTAGATTTTATAGCAGTATTTATTTAGCAAAAATAAATCATAATTTGTCTAGTTTTATCTTCTATGTGTTGATTCATTTTTGTACATATATTTGAATAACTGCACAAATATAAACAAAAATGTTATGTTGACTGATTTTTTTTGTCAGTTGAAATCTGTTTAAGCTAAGCAAGTACTTGAAGATTCCTAGTTTCTTCAAGTGCTTTAAATAGGAAATAAAACCCAGCTGTACAGTCGAGTAGTTAAGGATTTCTTTTGTATTTTATTTGCATAACATGTCTGTTCATAAATATTGTTTGAAGTTAATCCTTTTTTTAAAAGATTTCTTAAACAAGACCTTTTATTTGTGGCTTAATGTATTTTGTGAATCAAGCTCAACTCTTGCCCGGTTTAGCATTTGATCCAAAATGTTCAGAATGGTCCCTGGGCTCCAGGGGTTAAACTGAGGAGAGATTACACAAACTAGGGTTGTATTCTGTGGAATTTAGACGGTTAAGTGACTTGATCAAGGTTTTTAAGGTATTAAGAGGCGCATATTGGGAAGGTAGAAAGAAACTCTTCCTGCTGGTTGGGGAGTCCAAGACTAGGAGCATACTTTTAAAAATTAGAGCCAGCTCTTTCAGAACTGAAATTAAGAATCACCATGCGTAGCATGGAAGAAGTTTGGAACTTGATAATTGATGCATGATCATTTGTTAATTTTAAATCTGAGATTGGTTAACAAAAATCCATCAAAGTTATTAAGAGATATGGGGCAAGTGCAGGTATTATCTGGTGTTGGGTCCTATATCAACTATAGTCTCATTGAATGGCAGCATAGGCTCAAGGAGCTAAACGGAACTCCTGTCCTAATGATCCAAACTTGGTGACACCACAAGCTTCCATCCTTTGCTTCCGTGATGCTCATTTGAATCTTCACATGACATAAACAGCCAAGAGAATTTCAGAAAATGTCATCATAGTACTTGTTGGGCTGGAGGAACTAGGAGGATTTGTGTAGATGTATACTATTGAGTTCCAATGTGTTGTACCATAGAGAATAGGTGGAACTTGGGAACTTCCTCATCAGTGGGGTTGGAGATTGGAAAGTGAGGCATCGTGGACTTGTGCATTTCTGCACAGGCAGACATGAAACAGAGTGGCTAGGGAGTCTGGAACTGGACCTTCTGTGTTGCAGATTGTCTGCCACCTCTGTTAGCTTCTGAGTCAAGAAATCAGAATAGAAACATTAAATACCTTAATTTAAATAAAGCTGAGAAAAATCTTTGTGTCCACAAAATAAAACTCAAAACTATTGTGAGCAGATTTTTATTTGCTGAAAAATAGGAATAAAATTATTTATTTTTTTATAATGCAGCACAAAGGAGCTAACATTCAGCTTTTGGATCTGCCTGGTATCATTGAAGGAGCAGCACAAGGTCTGTATTTCTTTGTTGGGTTGGAGAGCTTGCAATTGCTCAGAAAGGTTTGAGTGTAGGCTTGGGTCTGAAAAAAATCTTGTGTTCCAAATTCCAATCCTGGTTTTGCACTCGGTCTTCCTCTGGCTTGGAGGAGAGAGAAAGGCCCTGGGAATGACGGAAGAGCAGAGCACCTTTCCACAGGATGGGTATGGCTCTTGTAGGAATTTAATTAAATGAGGCGTCCATGCAAATGTCTGGTTGAACCTTCTTGTTGTCCTGACTTCTGGAAATATAGATAATATGGGTGTATGTGGCTATACATTCCCTAAATTAGGACCATGACTACACTTTAAAGTACTTTATCTGTGAATTACTTTGGGGTGCTATATAAATGCAAATTAATTTGTGTTCTCCTCTTATGAAATCCTCTCTCCTCTCTGCTGCCTCTTGAAAATAAACTTGTAAAACAGCAACTCATCCAAATTTCAGGAAATACAATAACTAGTAATCACAAGTTTGTTTTTGAGGTTTAACTGGAGTGACAGATTGCTAAAATATTTTTCTAATTCGTTACAGGTAAGGGTCGTGGCCGCCAGGTGATTGCAGTTGCTCGGACAGCAGATGTTGTAATAATGATGCTGGATGCGACAAAGGGTGATGTGCAAAGGTGTGTGCGCACATGTGGAGGTAGCAAAGATGTCCATAAGAACATAAGAAATAGGAGCAGAAGTAGGCCATTCAGCCCCTCAAGCCTGCCCCGCCATTCAGCAAGATCAAGGCTGATCTGCCTCAGGCCTCAACTCCTCTTCATGCCTGTTCCTCATAGCCCTCAGCTCCCCAATATTTCAAAAGTCCATCCACCTCCTCTTTAAATACTTTCAGTGATCTAGCCTCCACAACTCTCTGGAGTAGAGAATTCCAGACATACACTATTCTCTGAGAGAAGAAATTCCTTCTCAGTTTTAAACGAGTGTCCCCTTATTCTGTAACTATGTCCCCTAGTTTGGGATTCCCCCACTAGTGGAAATATCTTCTCAACATTTACCCTGTCGAGCCACCTCAGAATCTTGTACTTTTCAATAAGATCACCCCTCATTCTTCTAAACTCTAATGAATAAAGGCCTAACCAATTTAGCTGTTTTTGATAAGTCAACCCCTTCATCCCAGGAATTAGCCTAGTGAATCTCTTTTAAACTGCCTCCAATGCCAGTATATCCTTTCTTAAATATGGAGACCAAAACTGTACACAGTACTCCAGGTGCGGCCTCATCAACACCCTGTACAGTTGTAACAAGACTTTCCTATTTTTAAACTCCAACCCCCTCGCAATAGAGGCCAAAATTCCATTTGCCTTGTTAATTACTTGCTGCACCTGCATGCTAACTTTTTGTGTTTCATGCATTAGAACACCCAGATCCCCCTGTGCTGCACTCTTTTGGACTCTATTTAAATACTCTGCCTTTTGCTGCTTCCTACCAAAGTGTATGACCTCACATTTTCCTACATTAAACTCTTACCTGCCAAGTTTTTGCCCACTCTATCTATCGATATCCCCTTGCAGATTCCTTATGTCCTCATCACAACATGCCCTCTCACCTATTTTTGTCTCATCAGCAAATTTGGATACATTACACTCTGTCCCCTCCTCCAAGTCATTAATATAGATAGTAAATAATTGAGGCCCTAGGACTGATCTTTGTGGCACTCCACTAGCTACATCTTTCCAACCTGAAAAGACCCATTAACCCTGACTCTCTGTCCAATACCCCCAATACCGTGAGCTCCTATCTAGTGCAATAACCTTTTATGTGGCACCTTATCGAATGCCATCTAGAAATCCAAATACACTACATCTACAGGTACCCCTTTATCAACTCTACTTGTTATGTCCTCAAAGAACTCCAACAGATTTGCCAAACGTTATTTCCCTTTCACAAAACCATGTTGACTCTGTTTGATTGTGTTAAGCTTTTCTAAATGTCCTTCTATTTCTTTCTTAATAATGGACTCTAACATCTGTCGTTGGGAAAATGTCAGGCTGACTGGCTTAAAGTTTCCTTCTTTTTGTCTCCCCCTTCTTGAACAGGGACATTACATTAGCAGTTTTCCAATCTGCCGGAACCCTCCCAGAATCCAGTCAGCTCTGGAATATTTCGACCAATGCCTCCACTATCTCTGCAGCCACTTCCTTTAAAACTCTTGGATGCAGGCCATCAGGTCCAGGCGACTTGTCTGCCTTTATTCCCATTAGTTTGTCAAATAATTTGACCCTTGTGATAGAGATTGTTACAAGATCTTTCCTCCCTTTAGCTCCTTGCTGATCTGATATCTTTGGGATGTTTATAGTGTCCTCCACTGTGAAGACCGATGCAAAATATTGGTTTAAATTATCTGCCATTTCTCTGTTCCCCAATTCTCTAGTCACATCCTCCAAGGGTCCTAAATTCATTTTAACCACTCTCTTTTTATATACATGTAGAAGCTCATGCTGTTTGTTTTTGTATTTCTTGCCGATTTACTTTCATAATCAATTTTCTCTCTCTTTATTAGCTTTTTTGTCATCTGTTGTTGGTTCCTAAAAAATTCCCAATCCTCTGGCCTACCACAAGTTTTTGCCGCTTTGTAATCCTTAGTTTTTGATTGGATACTGTCCTTGACCACTTTTGTTAACCACAGGTAGTTCATCCTTCTCATCGAGTCCTTTTTGACCAGGATAAATTTTTGTTGAACGTTATGAAATATCTGCTTAAATGTCTGCCACTGACCTTCCCCTTAGTCTATTTTCCCAGCCCATTTTAGACAACTCATTTTTCATATCTCTGTGATTGCCCTCATTTAAGTTGAGGACACTGGGTTGAGACCCATGTTGCTCTCCCTCAAACTGAATTTGAAATTTTATCATGTTGTGACCGCTACACCCTAGAGGATCCTTAACTACAATATCTCTGATTAATTCCACCTCATTACACATTACTAAATCTAAAATAGCTTGTTCCCAGATAGGTTCTGCAAGTATTGCTCCAAGAAACAATCCCTGATGCACTCTACAAATTCATCTCCCGTGTTACCCCTACCAATCTGATTTGTCCAGTCAATGTACAGATTAAAATCACCCATGACAATTGTAGCATCCTTCTTACACACCTCCATAATTTCCCGATTTATACTTTGTCCTTCAGTGAGGCAACTCTTCGGGGGCCTATAGATAACTCCCACTCATGACTTCTTCCCCTTGCTATTCCTTATTTCCACCGAAACTGATTCCACATCACGATCTGTTGCACCTATATCACTGCTCACCACCGCACTGATACCTTCCTTTATTAACAAAGCTACCGCACCTCCTTTTCCTTTTTGCCTATTTTTCCGGAATGTCAAAGACCCTTGAGTATTGAATTCCCGGTCCTGGTCACCCTGCAACCACATCTCTAATAGGTATCAAGTCAAATTCATTTATTTCTATTTGTGCCATCAACACATCTATCTTGTTACAAATACTGCATGCATTCAGATAAAGAGCCTTAAGCTTTAACTTTTTACCATTATTGCTCACTCTGGTTCTGAGTTCTGTTGCACTCTTCTGCTTATATTTTCTGCCCCTTCCTGTCACACTGAGTATCATTCGCCTCTTCACTATTCTGCACCTCTGCTCTCTTGTTTCTTTTTGATTTTTTAAACTTCCCTTCAGTTGAACCCTCCGCTCCACTAATTAGTTTAAAGTCCTATCTACAACCCTAGTTTTATGGTTCGCCAGAATACTGGTTCCAGCATGGCTTAAATGAAGCCCATCCCAACAGAACAGCCCCTCCCCTCCTCAGTACTGGTGCCTGTGCCCCATGAATCGGAACCTATTTCTCCCACACCAATTTTTGAGCCACGCTTTTACCTCTCTAATCTTATTTACCTTACACCAATTTACACATGGCTGAGGTAATAATCCGGAGATTATTACTTTTGTGGTTCTGCTTTTTAATTTAGCCCCGAGCTGCTCGTAGTCTACTCAGTTCCTAGTCCTACTTATGTTATTGGTACCTACATGGACCATGACAACTGGATCTTTCCTCTCCCACTCAAAGTTCCTCTCCAGCCCAGAAGAGAGATCCTTAACCTTGGCACCAGGCAGGCAACACAGCCTTTGGGACTCTGTCTTTGCTGCAGAGAACAGTATCTATTCCCCTAACTATGCTATCCCCTATTATTACTACATTTCTCTTTTCTTCCCCCCACTTGAATGGCACTCTGCAAGGTGCTGTGGTCAGTTCGCTCATCCTCCCTGCAGTCTGCCCTTGTACCTATTGGACAAGGGCACTGGCTGAGGCTCCTCCAAAGCTAAATTCTGGATCCTCATACCTGCCTCACTCACAGTCACACCCTCCTGTCCCTGACCATGGCCCAAATTTGACGTAATTAATCTAAGGGGTGTGACTGTCTCCTAAAACAGTGTACGGGTAACTCTCCCCCTCCCTGATGTGTTAGTGTCTGCAGCTTGCACTCCAGCTCATCAACTCTGAGCCAAAGTTCCTCGAGCAACCAACACTTGCTGCAGATGTGGTCACCATGGATCGCACCGGCGTCCACCAGCTCCCACATACTAGCTGCAACACATCGCTTGCCCAGCCATCTCTAATTAATTAAAAGTATTTTAAAAGTGTATTTCTTAACTGTACTCAGCTGTAATAATGTCTCCTGATTTAAATCACTTGGCCAATCAAAAGAGACACAGAAGAGATACCCACCAACCTGTTTTCCTTTGACGTCACACTTCGGCTCTGACACTTCGGCTCTGACAAGTAGAAACAGGTTAAAGGGGCTCTCTACCTAAGGTTTTTATCTCCCTCTGCCAGTGCCCTTCTCAAGCAGCTCAAAAAAAGACAAAAATATACTTGAAATTTAACATATTGGTAGAATGTGAAAGAGAAAAGATAGATTAAAAATTCAGTTATGGAGTCCAGTTGAAGCACCCTGATTGCCATTTTGGTTGATTTCAGATAATTTAGCACAAATTAGAGATTGAACTTTGGGACCTTTTGTCAGTATGGCTGAGCACATCAAATTGTTCTTTTACCCACTAGCTATTGTATATATCTTGGATTAGATCAGCTCTATTCATACACCTACTGTTTGAATAACACTCTGTGGTTGTATTTTAACATTATCTTATTTCCAATGCAATTGCCAATAACAATTTTGTAATTAGCAAAATTTGAGTTAAAATTGATCTACTGTTAAATAAAAGAGTTCTGCAGCTGGAAGCTGTTTCCCTACTACCTGCCTGCATTACAACAGTAACTATACTTCAAAAAGTACTTTGCAGCATCCTTGGTTTGTAGAAGATATGATATAAAGGCATTTTTGCTTTCTCTTTTTTCTCTCTCCCCATCTCCCTCTCTCTCTCGCTTCTCCTCTTCCCCCCCCCCCCCCCCACCAGGTGGTGAGGGAGAGAAAGGTTCCCATGCTTACTATTACTGTTCAATGTTTAGAATGGATTTGTTATTTTCTGTATTGATACAAAGAGTTAATTTTTTTTAATACTTTGAAATAGTTTATGGGAATAAACTGAAACAGTGCTTCCTGTTTTCACTCCTAGAAATTTACTAGAAAAGGAGTTGGAGTCTGTAGGAATCCGACTGAACAAGCCTAAGCCCAATATTTACTTCAAGGTGAGGGCCGTAGTTTTTGTTCTTTATTTTTCTGAAGTTGAACTTGGGCTAATCAGTTTGAATCTTTAACTTTAATTCCTGTAAATGATTTCTGTTCTTGGCTTGTGTTTTTGAGGGTTGCTAATGTTTTTCTCACTTATGAAATTTTATAAACTAGATTATTCTCTCCTCACTGTCTTTTCTGCCTTTCATGAAGTGTTTTTTAGTAGTTTTATTATGTTAAATGTGTAATATAAATACAAGTTGTTTTGTTCTTTTTGACATCCAAAAAGGACAGGAAAACTTGTAGTTACAATATTATCATGCCTCTCAGGGTCAGGAATATCTAAAAAGATATAGATAAAAATAGAGCGAGCGATGGGCCTGAAGAGGAAGTGAGAGTGAGGGAGCCAAAGACCTGAAAGGGAGATGAGAGTATTCCTGTAGAAGGAAATCATGTGGGGCTTATCCTCTTTCCTCTAAAGAAGTACTCTCACCTCCCCTTCAGGCCTATCGCTCACTTGTTTTCACCTCCCCTTCAGGCTTGTCACTTGCTCGCTCTCAGCTCCCCATTAAGACCCTTGCATCCCTCGTCTCTCCTTCAGGCCCGTTGCTCTCACCCATCCTTCAGGCCCTTGTCCGTTATGACGGTTCCAACAGTAAAAGTTCAGTACAGTCAGCATGGCCCCACAATAATTGCTTATGTTATTTTGAGTTATGCATATTATACCTTGTGTTTGGTCCTGAGCCAATAATCCTATTAACTCTCCACTCCCCAAAACCCTCACCCCATTTAACCTGCAGTGCTGCTGATAAAGGACAACCCACCCAGCATAAAACAATACCGAGAGACAACAGCTAGTCGATGCTTAGAAGTGTTATTAGGGATAGATGGAAAACAGGTTACGTAACCAAGGAGTTGAGAAGCTTGACATTATCTGTGCGTTCTCTACAACAGTTTGAATTTGTATAGTGTCACTGTTTTTGGGCAGTTAACACAGTTGGAAAGGGACCATAGGCTTCTTTACCTCCCAGCACTGCTGAAATCCTTATCTATGCTGTTGTCACTTCTGGACATGATTTCTCCAACAGCCTTCTTGTTGTCCCTTTCACCCAATAAACTCCAAAGCTTCATTGCTGGCTTCATGTCCTATGATTGACTCAAGCTTTGGTGTGCACACTGCCCATTCTCCATTCTAATATTAGCCATTTCACACCTGCTTTCTGGAACGTTGACTCTAAATCACTTCATCTCTCTACTCCTTTCTCTGTGCTTAAAAGACTTAATCAAATCTCATCACTTTGGGCATCTCTCCTAATCTTTCCCCAAGGTTTATAGACTCAGATGTCTACAGCACAGAAGGAGGCCATTCGGCCTATCGTGTCCATGCCAGTCAACAAAGATCTGACTACACCAATCCCATTTTCCAGCGCTTGGCTCATAGCCCTGGAGGGGCTATGGCAATGCAAGTGAATATCTAAATACTTCTTAAATGTTACGAGAGTTTCTAACTCAACCAGCCTTTCAGACTCCCACCACCCTCTGGGTGAAAACATTTCTCCTCAATTCCCCTCTTAGCCTTCTATCTCTTACCTTAAATCTATGACCCCTGGTTATTTACCCCTCTACTAATAGAAAAAGCACCGCCTTATCCACACCACCTATGCCGTTCATAATCTTATACACCTCTATCATGTCCCCTCTCAACCTTCGCTGCTGCAAGGAAAACAACCCCATCCTATCCAGTCTTTCCTCACAGCTCAGATCCTCCAGCCCAGGCAGCATCCTGGTAAATCTCCTCTGCACTCTGTCCGGTGCAATCACATCCTTCCTATGATGTGGTGACCAGAACTGCATGCAATACTCCAGCCTAACCAGCATTTTATACAGTTCCAGCATAGCCTCCCTGCTTTTGTATTCTATGCCTCAGCTGATAAAGGCAAGTGTCCCATATGCCGTCTTAACCACCTTATTTACCTGCCCTGCTACCTTCAGGGATCTGTGGATATGCACACCAAGTACTGGAAAGATCTTCAGTACTTTCCAGCATTCTACCATTCATAGTGTAATCCCTTGCTTATTAGCCCTCCCCAAGTGCATTACCTAACACTTCTCCAGGTTGAATTCCATTTGCCACTGCTCTGACCAGTCCATTGACATCCTCCTGCAGTTTACAGCTATCCTCCTCACTGTTTACAACCCTACCAATTTTTGTGTCATCCACAAACTTCTTGATCATACCCCCTGGCATCAGTGCTGCAAGTATTAATTCCACTTTATTCTTGCATCACAAGCAGCATGTTCTAAGTGCATGACAGTGCTCTCATAAGTGAGTCAATCACCAGGCACAGTAGAATGCCAATCTGCATTTGGTTGCAGGAATTCTGATTCCACTGTCTTCTGTTGTAGGGATCTGGGTGTTTTTGAAGCTGTAGGTCGAATACTTGTGTTAAAACCATTCAGTCCCCAAAATACAAACTTCTCCCACAAGCACACTTAACAAGACTTCCATACACACACAATTCAAGTCTTTCTCCATTCCACTGTTTCTTCCACCGCCCCCCCCCCATCCTTCCCCTCCCCTCACCCCAAATAGTGTACAGTGAAGCTTCAACATGAATTCAAGTTTGCAGGCTGGAAAATTAGTCAGAACAACTGTTCCCTGATTCGTCTCTATCTACCAATTGGGGAGCAACCTTGTTGCATTATCAGGCCCAGGAGATTTAGAAGTCTTGATCTGACCCCATTGGCTTCTCCTATTAGTATACAAAGCTAATAACTCTGGTTAGTCCCATTTGGAGATGAAAGGAACCTGCTGGCTGGATTGCCACTGGAATGTTGTGTTGGACACTCTCATTCTATCATAACGCATTCTTAACCTTGACTAAAATTCATTTTGTACTAGAACAGTATCACTAATAGTTTTTTAATTGGTACGTGTTTTCAGGTTATGTTTCTGAACTTTATTTGACTTTATTTCTTTTCAGCCAAAGAAAGGTGGTGGGATCTCTTTCAACTCGACAGTTACATTGTCGCAATGTTCTGAAAAACTAGTACAGCTCATCTTGCACGAGTACAGTATCCTTTGCCATTCAGAAAGAAATGCAGATTCAAAATCTAGCCCTTCGTAGTAAAGTTTCTCCTTGATGTTTTTGGGCTGTGGTTGTGAAAGAATACTGTTTCTCTGTAAGCAATAACACCATTCACGCCTTTTAATTTGAAAAATGTACCAAGGCACTTTGCAGACACAATGGGAAAACATGGGCACCAAGTCAAAGAAAATATTAGAAATATGGCCTAAAACTCAGTCAAAAAAGTTTGCTTTTAGGAGGATTATAAAAGAGATGGAGAGGTTCCTGGAGGAGATTTCAGTGTTTGGATTAGTCAGTTGAAGGCACAGCTGCATGTGGTGGAGCGGCGAGAGAAGGGGATACTCAGGATGGAAGGTGAGGAAGGACTAGTTTGTACCATTGAGAAAGATGACGGAATAGGTGGGGTGAGGACATGTGTAGCTTTAAACATCATGATGAGGAATTTTAAATTGTTGCCACCAACATTCTTAGAAAGGCATGCGTTTAGATAGCGATGTTCACAACCTCTGGACACTTCAAAGCCCTTTACAGCCAATGAAGTACTGTGTGAGGCACAGTCATTGTTGTAATGTAGAAAATATGGCACTAATTTGCAAACAGCAAGATCCTGCAAGTCACATTCAAATAAATGACCAGATAATCTGTTGCAGTGATGTTAGTTGAAGGATAAATATTAGCCCATGGACTCTGAAGGACTGCCCTGATCTGCTTTCCATAGTGCTTTTGGTTCTTCCGTGTCCACCTGAGAGGACAGATGGGACCTCTGTTTAATGTTTCATCCAGAATGGCCCCTCTGTCAAATCAGCACCATCAACATCCTGCAGAATTACCGTTGGCCAGAAACAGAACTGAACCAGCCACATAACCGTTGTGGCTATGAGGTCAGAGGCTGGGTATTCCACAGTGAGTGACACAGCTGACTTCCCCAAAGCCTTTCCACAGCCTAGGCACAAGCCAGGATGGATTATTCTTCACTTGCCTGTGTGGGTCCAGCTGCAACAACACTCCAAGTTTGACACTATCCAGGACAATGAAGCCCTCTCCACCACATCCACCACCTTAAACATTCACTCCCTCCACACTGGCTGCAGTGTGTACCATCTGCAGGGTGCTCTGCAGCAACTCACCGAAGCTTCTTCAGCAGCAGCACCCAAACCTGTGACCTCTATTGTCAATAAGGACAAGGGCAGCAGGTTTATGGGAACACTGCACCTACAAGTTGCACACCATCCTGACTTGGAAATATATCGCTGTTCCTTTACTGTTGCTGGGTTGAAATCCTAAGAGCACTGGGAACAACTTCAGCACATCGACTGCAGTGTCTCAAGATGGCAGCTTACCACCAGTTCTTCAAGGGCAGTTAGGGATGGGACATTAATGCCAGCCTTGTCAGTGACACCAGGACCTGTGAGTGATTTTTTTTAAAATTGAATGAAAAACATGCAATCAAGTCTCATAAATAAAATTTTCTTTACATTAATCCTTAATTTCGACAATCATCCTAATTGTGGATGTGTGAAATTTGGGCTTTGCATCAATTTTAGATGTTGAATCCTGATACCATTTCCCTCCCTGATCAAGCTAGCCATTTGTGAAATGGCTTTGTGCACAGAATCTGCTTTTCATAATAATGTTGACTCATGGATGCTTTTCAACATTTTCCTATATCAGATGGTTAACACAGTCACGTTTCTTGACTAATCCCTGTCGCATAATATCTGAATTATGAGTTGAAGCCTTGTTTGTATTGGGTTAACAAACTGCCGCTTGCACAGAACGTTGAGTGGCAGCTCAACGGTCCGAGAGGCAGGAAATCTAGCAGCTCCTTAATGGTGCCAAGCCAGAAGGAATAATTTCAGAACATAAGAATTAGGAGCATTCAGCCCTTCAAATCTGTTTCACCATTCAATGCAATCATAGTAGATCATCTATCTCAACTGCACCTTCCCACAATCTCGCCATATCCTTTATTTTTCTTAGTATCCAAAAACCTGTCAATCTTAATCTTCAATATATTTGACGACTTACCATCTGCACCCCTCTGAGGTAGAGAATTTGGAAGATCCACAACCCTATGAATGAAGAAATTTCTTCTCCCCTCAGACCTAAAGGGCCAACTTCTAGCTCTAGACTCCAGAGCCTGCGAACCAGTCTCCCAGCATCCACTCTATCAAATCCCTTAAGAATTTTATACACTTCAATGAGATCACCTCTCATTCTTATAATTGATCTCTCCTCATAGAACAAACCCCTCATCCCAGGAATCAGTCTAGTGAACCTTTGTTGCACTCCCACCAAGGCCAATATAATACTTCCTTTGGTAAGGAGACCAGAATTGTACACGGTAAGACCACAGCTGGGAGTACCAAGGCCCTATGCAATTGCAATACTATCGCTCCATTTTTATACACCTATTCCTTTGTAATAAAGGTTAATTTGCTTTGCCAATTGTTTGCTGTAGCTGCATGTTAAACTTCCGTGATTCATGTACAAGGACAGCCAGGTGCCTCTGAATACCAGCATTTCCCAGTCTCTTGACATTTCAGAAAAAAATTCTGCTTTTCTACTTTTCCTTCCAAAATGGATAACTTCACACTTCCCTACATTATATTTCATCTGCAATGTTCTTGCCAGTCATTTAACCTATCTATATCACTCTACAGTCTCTTTGCTTTTTCTGTTTCTACCTAAATTTGTGCTGTCAGCAAACTTGGATGCGTTGGTTCTTCCATTGACTTAGATTATAAACAACTGAGACCCAACCCACCGCACCCCCCACCCTCCCGGAGAGTTACAGTTGCCAACCTGAAAATGACATGTTTTCTTGTTCTCTTTCCATTAACCAATCCTCAATTCCCTGCTAATATGTTACCTCTATTCCCATGAGTCCTAATTTTTTGTAATAATCTCCTGTGTGGCACCTTATTGAATGCCTTTTGAAAGTCCAAGTACATTATATTCACTGGCTTTCCCCATATCTACTGAGCTTGTTTCAATCTATGAGGAAGGAACTCTGCGGGGAGATCCACAGACTGGTTAGCAGCAGATTATACCATTCCTGCAGGCCCCTCATGCATATGGAAGAATTGGCAGTGGCACCTTAGCGAACGTAGGATCCCAATTTGCAGATTTATGTAGGCTCCTACCTGCTTCATGCAGGACCAGTGGCTTCCCATTTGTAGGCTTGCCTGAAGATTGCCTTGTGACCAAGGAGTGGGAATTTTTTTTTTTAATTATTGATTTTCAACTGTCTATCCTGTGTTCCAGCATTTATTGGGTGAGCAACAATTGGAATTGACTCAATTGTAGTACTAATTAGAAGAATTGAGGGGTTTTTTTATTCTTAATATTTCCATCCCAGAAATCTTTAATGCAGAAGTTCTCTTCAGGGAAGATGCAACTCCTGATCAATTTATAGATGTGGTAGTTGGAAACCGTGTGCACATGCCTTGTCTTTATGTAAGTTAGACTCAATCTCTTGATGGACAGCTTTTGGTGTACTTGATTTTTTTAAAACTGTTCAGTAACTAATGTGGACTAGAATGGTGAAATGAAAATAATGATTTTTTAAGAAAAAAAAGTGCCCCAGTGCCTCTGCAGAAGATGAATCTGACTGTTAAGAGGTAGGGAGCAGAGGCTAAGTACTTTTCTGTACATGTAATGAAGCCAAGCCCTTCACACACTGCAGTTGCAGGACCTCAGGGGGCCAGTTACAGGGCATGTCCCCAAAGCAACTGTGAACATGTACGTAAATGGGTAAACGACATAAGGGGACGCGGGTCTCTGGAGAGTAAATATCTTAATTCATGTGAAGGCTGCCTTAGATCATATACCTTTGCCCTTTTCTTCATGAAAGCAATCTTTCTGATTTATTTGAATGTTAGAATCCATGTTGCTGTTTGAGCCTTCTACACCACCAAGATCCTTTTCAAAGCAAGATACTAAAATTGACCAGAAAAAAACATTTTGAAAAGTAAAATGCATCAGTAATTTATAAGCCAAATATGAAACTACCAGATTGTCACTTGAGCACATATTTGTAAAATATCATCAACTGTAAATTTCATCTTTGCCTTAAAGATAATGTCTAACATGCTTTTGTAATGTTTTACTGTACTTTCTATTATTGACCCATTGAGTTTGTACGGTAGGTCTTGCCAGTTATATGTTCATCGTGGCAGTGGAGCTCTAATATGACCTCAGGCTGCTGCTCATTTTCCAGGTTTTCTGCTAAAAGATATATATGTACAAATATTGGGCGAGGATAAGATTGGGCTCTCTGTGATGCCTCTGTGGTGACTACCTTACTAACACACTGACATGGAGAGGTATAGGACAGCTTTTTGTACCTGGTTTCTGTATCCCAACAGGTGCTGCTACCTCCAGGAAAGGAGCAGCAAAATTACTCTGGAAAAATGAGTGTTATTTGAATGCAAGATGAATTAAGATGCTTTGTTTATCCATGTCTACTTTAGTGGTCAAAATATTGTTTATGCAGATTTTATTCAAATTTCATAAATACTTAATCCCTACCCTGCAGAATTACAGAATTTCTGTGCCATTATAGAGATAATTCCTGTTGTACTGAATAAAGACAATTTCTGTACAGTTGCACAATGCCTGCTGAAAAAAGACTTCACACTTTTTGTATAACTAGGCTGTGATTTGTCTATGAATACTTAATGTTTTTACAAGTTTTCAGTCATAGTGTTTGTGAATTTTTTTTTTGCTCTTAAAAAAGGTTTATAATAAAATTGATCAGATACCCTTGGAGGAGGTGGACAGATTGGCCAGGCAGCCGCACAGTGTAGTCATTAGGTAAGCTTTTTGTTACATGTGCTATAAAATGTTGCCATTCCTTATTCCAAATGTATACAGCATGCTGTATAGAAATTAAAATCCTGTTTTTACTAGGCTGATGAATGTAATGAAAGCACAAAGTATGGGTAGGCCTCACTAGACTGGTGAAGAAATTATGAAATTTTTCTCCCCCCTCCTTTTTCCTGCTCAGAAATCATTAACTCTGTTACTTCTATGGGTGCTGGTCATCCATTGGTGCCTTAGCCAATTGGTCATTGTTTTGTTGTGAGCTTAGATGGTGATGTCAGCAGGTTATTTGATTGTGGTGGATCATCATAGCTAACCCCAATCCTCCTCACGATGTTTAATGGATATGCTCCAGCAGAAATCACAGGATAGCAATTAGCAGCTGGAGGTCTGACTGATATTTTACTACCTTTAAAGAGTAAAATGCTGTGGATTCTAGAAACTGAAATAAAAGAGGAATGCTGTAAACATGCAGTGATCTCCCATCAGAATCCTGAGAGTGAGATGGAGAAGTAAAGTGGCAGGTGACTGGAAGCTCAGTCACGTGTGTGGGTGAAATAGGAATGTTCAGCAAAGTGAGCACCCAGTCTGTGTTTGGTCACCCCAACGAACAAGAAACTGCATTGTGAGCAACGAATACGGGTTATGGGTTTGGAAGAAGTACAGGTAAACCACTGTCTGACCTGGAAGGAGTGTTGCAGGCCCTGGGAAGTGGTGAAAGGGAGTTGGTGCATCTCCTATGTTTGCATGGGAAAGTGCTGGTGGAAGGAAAGCAGCATTGGGGGGATGGAAGAGTGGACCAGACAGTAATGCAGGGAATGATCCCTGTGGAGTGCAAGACTAGGAAGATCTGCTTTGTGGTAGGGAAATGTTAGAGATGGCAGTGGAAGATCCATTTAATACTCAGTTATTGAATGCTACACAATTTAACATCTAGTTGTCCTTTTAAATTACTTAACCATATTTCTCATTGAAAACAAGCAGCATATGATTAATCTTAGGTCCCTTTCTGTCTTCCCTGCTACTTAAATTGCATTCATTGTACAGTTGAACTGTAGAGAGGTTTGGGGGTCCAGGTACAGAAATTGCTAAAAGCTGGTTGATAGGTACAAAATTAATTAAAATGGGTAATGGAATATTAGCTTTTTAATCACAGGGGGACTGAAATGCAAAAGGATGGAGGTCACCCTACAAATGCAGACCTCTGGTTTGGCCCCATCTGGAGTATTGCACTCAGTTCTGGATACCGCACCTTTCAAAGGATACGTTAGCCGAGGAGCAGGCACAATGCAAACTCATCAGATGGACCAGTGTTAAAAGGGTAAAGTTGTGAGGACAGGTTGCATGGGCTAGATTTGTATTCCCGTGAATATAAAAGATTAAAGACTGTCGTGATTGAGAATGTCTAACTTGATTAAAGGAGTTCTTAAGATGGAAAGAGTGTAACTTTCCTCTGGTGGGGGAGTCTAGAACATGGGGCATAACCTTGAAATTAGAGCTAGGCTGTTCAGGGGTGATGTTAGGAAGCGCTTCTTCGTTCAAAGATTAGTGGAAATCTGGATCTCTCTCCTCAAAATAGTTGACAAGGCTGGGTCAATTGAAAATTTCAAAACTGGCATTGATAGACTTGGTTTGGCAACAGTATTAAGGGCTAGGGGACCAAAGCAATAAGATGGAGTTAAGATACTAATCAGCTATGATCTGATTGATTAGATTTGAGGGGCTGAAAGGCACAGAAATAGGCCAATGTTCCTTAACCATCGATATTTTTGGCATTTGTGAAATCTTATTCATCAGTGTGAAATTTCACTTGCCATGTGGCTTTCTCAGTTGTATAAAGTTTAAAATGTCTTTTACTAGATTCTCTTGTTCCACCACTTCCAATTCTGTGTGATAAGTTTTGCCAGTTTATCGTTGCTTTCAGTAACTTGGTTGGTGTGTAGATGTGAAGCAAAATCCCTATGAAACCTTACTTGATTTTCAATTCTTGAGCTTGTCGGGATGTTTGTTATTTATATCTAATGCATCCATCTCTTTAGCTGTGAAATGAAGCTGAACTTGGACTATCTGCTTGAAATGCTGTGGGAATACCTCGCATTAATCTGCATCTACACAAAAAAGAGAGGAGGTAGGAGAAGATTCAATACTGAATTACCTCATGTTTTAAATTTGTATGCTCGTGAATAATGTTGTGCAAATTTTGTTTTGAACAGAAAGACCAGATTTTTCGGGTGCTATAATTATGAGAAGATCAGCCTCAGTTGAACATGTGGTAAGATAAAGCATCTTTCTGGCAAATTTTCTCTTCCTTAATTTGGGTTGTAGCAGTTTGCTGTCAATTTACTTAAGCTAACTCAGCACAGAGCACATATAGAATTTGTTATCTTTGTGGTCTCCATGAATGGGCTCTCACCTTTACCCAGTTGGCACCTCATGTTTATAACCACTTTCTCAACCTGCTCTGCCACCTTTGACAATTTGTGCACATATAGACCCAGGTCTCTGTTTTATGTCAACTCCTCATTCTTCCTACTGAAATGTATCACTTTACATTCAATTTCATCTGCCACATGCCCACCCAATCCACCAGTCTGTCTATCCCCTCTTGAAGTCTATCATTGTCCTCATCATTTTGCAATGCTTCCAAGTTTTTCAGATTTTAAAATTGTGCCCTGCACATCCAAGTCTAGATCATTAGTATATTTCAAGAAAAGCAGTAGCCCTAGTACTAACCCTTAGGGAACCTCACTGTATAAATTCACCCAGTCCAAAAAACAACCATTCACCACTAGTTTCTGTTTCTTGTCACTCGGCCAACTTCATATCCAAGCTGCCACTTTCTCTTTTATTTCATGGGCTTGAATTTAGCTGGCAAGCTTATCATGTGGCATTTTAATCAAAGCCTTTTGGGAGCCCATTTACACCACATTAGCCTCATTAACCCCCTCTGTTACCTCAGCAGGAAACTCAATCAAATTAGCTAAACACAATTTGCCCTTAAAAAAGATTATGTTAGCTTTTCCTAATTAATCCAAACATATCCAAGTGATTGTTCAATTTGTCCCAGATTATTATTTCGAAAAGTTTTCCCATCACTGAGTTTAACTGACTGGCCTGTAGCCCCCTGTAGCTGGATTTACCCTTGCACACAGTTTTGAACAAGGGTATAACATTTGCAATTCTCCAGTCCTCTGAACTTTCTATATTCAGTGGTTCTCACTTGTATTATCAACCTGACATCTGTTATAAGTATCCTTTTTCTGTTGCATCTTCCTCTCTCTCTCTCTTTCTTTTTTATCATCCAAATATTTCTGGTGTTAGTTGCCCTACCTTTCCCCGTCATGGGAATGTTCTTTGACTGCACCTGAACCATCTCTTTAAAGGCAGCTCATTGGGCATTGTGCACAAAGGTTTGCCTGCTCACCTTTGATTCCAGTTTTCCTGGGCCAGATCTATTCTCACTCCTCTAAAATTGGCTCTCCTCAAATTAAGCATTTTTTACTAGATTGCACTTTGTTCTTTTCCACAGCTAACCTCAGCATTATAATACTATGATCACTGTTCCCCAACTGAAACATGATCCACTTGACCCGTTTCATTTCCTGGAACCGGATCCAGCAATGCCACCTCTCTCGTATATATACTGATCAAGAAATTTCCCTTGAACACATTTCCGAGAACTCTTCCCCCTCTTCCTGCCCTTTTTCACTATTAATATCCCAGTCTATCTTAGGATAACTAAAGCCCCTCATTGCTATTCTATAGTTTTTGCACTTTTCTGTGTCAGCAATGGCTCCTTTAGAAGCACTCTCTTTTCTGAGTCAAAAGATTCTGGATTCAAGACCTATTCTGGGACTTGAGCACAAACTCAAAACTGACACTCTGTTTCAGTGTTGAAGAAGTATTGCACTGTCAAACGTGCCATCTTTCGAATGAGACATTAAAGAAACCCTGTCTACCTTCAGCTGGACATAAAAGATCCAATGGCATTATCGAAGAAGAGCAGGGGAGTTTTTCCCAGTTTCCTGGCTTATTTATTGGCCTAAATCAACGTCACAAAAAACAGATTATGTGGTCATTATCAAATTGCTGTTTGTGGGAGCTTGCTGTGTGCAAATTTCCTATTTTACAACAGTGATTATACTTCAAAAGTGTTTCATTGGCTGTAAACACATCCATGAAAAACCTTATATAAATGCAAGTCTTGCTTTCTTTCTCTAATTTCCTGCAAATTTGCTCCTCTATACTTTTCCCACTAGTTAGTGACCTATAGATTTAGTTAGTTCATGGAAATCTAATGCATGACTTCCAAAAAAACAATTTCCTGCATATTTTGTTCCTTTCTTCCTTATCAGAGATTTATTGAATTTCTGCATGATATTCCTCAGCTTGGTGCAAGAAAGGCAAACCACCATGTGGGGTTTGTGGTGGGAGCTGCAAAATATGCCATCATTGTCTCTGATTATGCAATCCTTTTACTACACTACACTGCTTTTGTCTTTTCCTGTGCAGCTTTTTTCTGCATGCCTTGTGTATCTTGTTTCACCATTGTGCCACTATGTTTAGAACCCTCAGAGTCACTGTCGTAGTTCTCCTCTCAGCTATCCAAAATCATATAGCTATGGGACAGCCCCAGGAACTCTGAAAATTTTCTGCGCCTCTTTTCTCTTCCTGCTATTCCTGAGCTAGTCCTTCTAAACTGCTCTCTTTTGCTCGGCAGTCTGCCTGACTGATGTGAATGGCCACTTGACCACTGATCCATATTGCAGAGTTTGAAAAGTTGGTCATCAGTCTTAGGCTCAAGAGAGACAATTAACTATCTAGAACCTCATGCAGGTATAAGTCCCTGAAAGGCCTTTTTAAAAAAATTCATTCATGAGATGTGGGCTTTGCTGACTGGGTCAGCATTTATTACCCATCCCTAGTTGCCCTTGAGAAGGTGGTGGCGAGTTGCCTCACCACCAGGTCTCACCAAGATTGTATACAATTGGAACAAGATTCCTTTACTCCTGTGTTCAAACCCTCTTGCAATAAAGGTCAACATATCATTTGTCTTCCTAATTTCTTGCTGCACCTGCGTGCTAGCTTTCAGTTACTTATGAAGAAGGACATCCAGGTCCCTATGGACATCAACACTTTCCAGTCTCTTGCCATTTAAGAAATATCCTGCATTTCAGTTTTTCCTATCAAAGTGGATAATTGCACTTTTTCCATATTATATTCCATCTGCCATGTTCTTGCCCACTCACTTAGCCTCTCTAAACCCCCTTGAAACCTCTTTGCATCCACCTCACAATTCACATTCCCACCTAGTTTTTGGGTCATCAGCAGACTTGGAAATATTACATTTGGTCCCCACATCCAAAGCATTGATGTAGATTACAAATAGCTGGGGCCCAAGCACTGGTCCTTGTGGTGCCCCACTAGTCACAGCCTGCCAACCCAAGACTGACCAATTTATTCCTATTCTCTGTTTTCTGTCTGTTAACCAATTCCCAATCTATGCCACTGTATTACCCAACCCCACATGCTCTAATTTTGTTTACTGAAACCCTGCGTGGGACATTATCAAAAACCATCTGAAAATCCAAATGCTCTACCACCACTGGTTCCCCCTTATCTTTTCTGCTTATTGCATACTGAAAGAAAACTCCCAACAGGTTTGTCAAACATGATTTCCTTTTCATAAATCCATGCTGACTCTGTCCAATCCCACCATTACTATTCTGTGTCCAGTTATCGCATCCTTTATAATAGATTCTAGCATTTTCCTACTACTGATAACAGGTTAATGAGTCTGTAGTTTCCCATTTTTTCTCTTTCCGTTCTTTCTTAAATAGTTGGGTTACATTTGCTACCTTCCAATCAGCATGGATCATTCCAGTATCTATAGAATTTTGGAAGATAACCACCAACACATCTAATATTTCTACAGCCACTTCTTTTAACCGTCTGGTATATAGATCATCAGATCCAGGATATTTATCAACTTTCAGTCCCATTAATTCCTCCAGTAATGCTTTTCTATTAATACTAATTTCTTTTCAGTTCCCCATTCTCGCTATTCCTGGGATATCTCATATTCCTGGGAGGTTTTTTTAAATCTTCCTCCGTGAAGACATAAACACACAGTATTTGTTTAGTTTCTCTGCCATTTCCTTATTCGCAATTATAAATTCTCCTGACTCTGCCTGTAGTGGGCCCACATTTGTCTTTATTAATCTTTACCTTTTTACATACCCATAGTAAGTAGCTTTTAGTCTGATTTAATGTTTCTTGCTAGTTTACTTTCATATTCTATTTTCTCTTTATTTATCAGTTTATTGATCCTGCTTTGCTGAATTCTAAAATGCTTCCAATCCTCAGGCTTACTACTTTTTTTTGGCAACTTTACAAGTCTCTTTGATCTAATACAGCCTTTAACTTTACTTGTTAGCCATGGTTGGATCACGTTTCCTGCTGGTTTTTGTGCCTCAAAGGAATGTATATTTAATGTAAACCATGTATTAATTCTTTAAATACTAGCCATTGCCTGTCAACCATCATTCTTTTTGATGCAGTCTACCACAGCCAGTTTGCCCCTCATACCCTTGTTTAGATTTAAGACCCCAGTTTTAGATTGAACTACATCATTTTCAAACTTAATGTAAAATTTACAACATATTATAGTCACTCTTCCCTAGCAGATCCTTTATAACAAGGTTATTAATTAGCCCTTCCTCATTGCACAATAGTAGATCTAAAATAGCCAGTTCTCTAGTTGGTTCCTCAACAAACTGTTCTAGAAAACCATCTCACATGCATTCCAGGAATTTGTCCTCCACAGCATTGGTGCTAATTACATTTACATGCACCCCTAATTTCCTGCTTTATACTGTGTCCAACATTATCACTACTGTTTGGCTTATAAACAACTCCTACTAAAGTTTGCTGCCTGTTGTTGCTCAGCTCCATCCAAACTGATTCTACATCATGATCTTCTGATCTAAACACCTTTCTCATTAACGTACTGATCTCATCCTTTATTAACAGCACTACTCCACCTCCGTTTCCTTTTTGCCTATCCTTCCTAAATGTGGAATACCCGTGAACATTCCGTTCCCAGCCTTTGTCACCCTGCAGCTATGTCTCCATAATTCCATAATGGCAATTGGATCATACCTGTTTATTTCCATTTGCGTCGTCAGTTCATCTATCTTGTGAATGCTGTGTCTGTTCAGATAGTGCCTTTAATTTTGTCTTTTTGTTATTTTTGCAGCCTCTAACTTTATCTGCTGGCGCACTCTTAAGTTTGTATATTCTTTCCTTTCCTGCCACGCTCAGATTATTAATTCCCTTATTGCTACCTTGCTGTCTTGCCTTGTCCCCCTCTCTAATTTATCACATCTTGCTTCACTTGATCCCTTGCCTCCGCTATTTACTTTAAAAACCATCTCCAACAAGAGAGAATCTAACCATCCCCCCATGACATTCATTACCATCACTAAAACCCTAGGGGTTACTCATGGACCAAAAACTGAACTGGACCAGCCATAAAGCTACTGTGGCTAGAGGAGCAGGTCAGAGGTTGGGAATTCGGTAGTGAGTAACTCGCCTCCTGATTCCCCAAAGCCTGTCCACTATCTACAAGGCACAAGTGGTTAAAAGGAGAAGGGATGATGGACCAAAAAGGAAATATACATGTGATAGCAGAGGACATAGCTGATATATTAAATGAATACTTTGCATCTGTCTTTACCAAGAAAGATGATGCTATCCTGGCCATGATAAAAGGACTTAATTCAGACACTAGAAGGGTTTAAAAATTGAAAAGGAGGTGGCATTGGATGGGATATCTGTAATTAAAGTCGATGAGGCATCAGGACCAGATGAGATGCACCCAAGAATACTGAGGGAAGTGAGAGTGGAAATTGCAGAGGAACAGGCCATAATTTTCCAGTCTTCCTTAGACTCACGGGTGGTGCCAGAGGACTGGAGAATTGCAAATATTACACCCTTGTTCAAAAAAGGGTGTAAGGATAAGTCCAGCAACTACAAGCTAGTCAGTTCAACTTCGGTGGTGCGGAATCTTCTAGAAACAATAATTTGGGGTAAAATTAATAGCCACATGGACAAACATAGGTTAATTCAAGGAAAGCCATCATGGATTTCTTAAGGGAAAATCATGTTTAACTAACTTGCTGGAGTTTTTTTTGAAGAGGTAATAGAGGGGGTTGATGAGGGCATTGCAATTGATGTGGTGTACACAGACTTCCAAATGATGTTTGATATGTTGTCATACCCCAGACTTGTGAACAAAGTTAGAACTCATAGAATAAAAGGATAGTAGCAACGTGGATGTGGAATTGGCTGTGTGGCAGGAAACAGAGAGTGGTGGTTAATGGATGTTTATGGGGCTGGAGGTAGGTTTGTGGTGGAATTTATATATTAATTATAGTGGAGTTCCCCAGTGGTCATTATTGGGAACCTTGCTGTCCTAGTATATGTTAATGACCTAGATCTTGCAGATGGCACAAAACTCTGAAGCATTGTGAACTGTGAGGAGGATAGTGTAGAACTTCAAAAGGGCATAGACAAGTTGATGGAGTGGGCAGACGGGTAGCAGATGAAGTTCAATGCAGAGAAATGTCAAGTGATTTATTTTGTAGAAAGAACATGGAGAGACAGTATAAAGTAGGGGGAAAATTCTAAAAGGGGTGCAGGAGCATAGGGACCTGGATCTATATGTGCATAAGTGATTGAAGGTGGTAGGACAGGTTGAGAGAGTGGTTAATAAAGATACAGTAGCCTGGGCTTTATTAATAAGGGCATATTAATAAGGGCATAGAGTGCCCAAGCAATGTGGTTATGTTGAACTGGTTATGTCACCAGTTTAGCCTCAGCTGGAGCATTGCGTCCAGTTCTGGGCACTGCGCTTTAGGAAGGATGTGAAGGCATTGGAGAATGTGTGGAAAGATTCACAAAAATGGTTCCTGGGATGAGGAACTTCAGTTATGAAGATAGATTGAAAAAGTTAGTACTGTTTTCCTTAGAGAAAAGAAGGCTGAGAGATTTGATAGCGGTATTCAAAATCATGAGGGATCTGGATGGAGTAGGTAGGGAGAAACTGTTCCCATTCAGGATCGAGAACAAGAGGGCACAGATTTAAAGTAATTAGTAAAAGAAACAATAATGATATGAGGAAAAACTTTTTCACGCAGTGAGTGGTTAGGGTCTGGAATGCTCTGTCTGAGTATGTGGTGGAAGCAGGTTCAACTGAAGCATTCAAAAGGGAATTGGACAGTTATTTGAAAAGGAGAATGTGCAGGGTTATGGGGAGAAGGTGGAAGAATGGATCTAGACAAGTTGATTATTTGGATGTAGACACGATGGGCCAAATGGCTGTCTCGCGCACTATAACAATTCTTTGCTTCTGTGAAGTCAGGAGTGTGATGGAAGACTCTCCACTTGCCTGGATGAGTGCAGCACCTACAACACTCAAGAAGCTCGAAACCATCCAGGACAAAGCAACCCGCTTGATTGGTACCCCATCCACCACCTTAAGGACTCGTTCCCTTCACCACTGACACACACTGGCAGCAGTGGATATTATCTACAAGATGCACTGCAGCAACTCACCAAAGCTCCTTCGACAGCACCTTCCAAACCTGCAACCAATACCACCTTAAAGGACAAGGCCAGCAGATACACCAGCACCTGCAAGCTCCCCACCATCTGCAAGCTCTCCTCCAGGCCACATACCATCCTGATTTGGAACTATATCACCATTCCTTCACTGTCATTGGATCAAAGTCCTAGAATTGTGCACTGTGGGTATGCCTGCACCACATGGACTGCAGGTTCAAGAAGGTGGCTCACCACTGTCTTCGAGGGCAGTTATGGATGAGCAATAAATACTAGCCTAGCCAGCGACGCCTACATCCTGTGAACGAATAAATAAAAAAAGATTCCCAAGCACGTTATGGTCTCCACGATTTCAAATCAGGATAGGTCTCACATTCCAAACTTAAGGCTTTGCTGCAGACGCAAAACAATATTTTCAGATTTTTTCAATCTTTTCACAAGCATAGCAAGAAGGTGGGTTGATAAGAATTAGTGATACCAATAGTTATGATCTTCAGCTTGCTATATACGTCTTTAAAATGGGATTTGTTGGTGAAGCACTCTTTGTTTATATTTTTTTTAAATACTAGAAAATGTTATAGCACCTTTCATATCCTCAGGATGTCCAAAGTGCTCCATAGCAAGAATTAACTTTGAAGTGTAGTCACAATTGTTATGCTATATACAAACATACAAATTAGGAGCAGGAGTAGGCCACTTGGCCCCTTGGGCCTGCTCTGCCATTTAATAAGATAATGACTGATCTGATTGTAATCTCAACTCAACGTTCCCACCTCCCCCCATCACCTTTCACCCTCTTGTTTATCAAGAATCTATCTGCCTCTGCCTTAAAAATATTCAAAGACCCTGCTTTCATCGCCTTTTGAGGAAGAGAATTCCAAAGACTCGGCACCCTCAGAGAAAAAAAACTTTCCTTCTCTCTGTCTTAAATGGATGATCCCTTATTTTTAAACAGTGACCCCTAGTTCCAGATTCTCCTACAAGAGAAAACATCCTCTCCACATCCATCCTTTCAAGACCCCTCAGGATCTTGTTTGTTCCAAGAAGTCACCTCTTACTCTTCTAAACTGCAGCGGATACTAGCCTAGCCTGACCAGCCTTTCATCATAAGACAACGTCCCCATTCCAGATATTAGCCTAGTAAGCCTTCTCTGAACTCCTTCCAATACATTTACATCGTTGCCTAAATAAGGAGACCACTACTATACACAGTAGTCTAGATATTGTCTCACCAATGCCCTGTATAACTAAAACATAATGTCCCTACTTCTGTATTCAATTCTTCTCTCAATAAATGATAACATTCTATTAGCTTTCCTAACTATTTGCTGTACCTGCATACTAACCTTTTGTGATTGATGCACTAGAACACCCAGATCGCTGTACATCTCAGGGCTCTGCAATCTCTCATTTAGATAATGTGGCTTTCCTTTACTCTTCCTATCAAAATGGAAAATTTCACACTTTCCCACATTATACTCCATTTGCCAGATCTTTGCCCACTCACTTAACCTATCTATATCCTTTTGTAGCCTCCTTATATCCTCTTCACATCTTACTTTACTACCTGTCTTTGTGCCATCAACAACTATACCTACATTCCCTCCATCCAAGTCATTCATATATAGTAAAAAGTTGAAGCCCCAGCACTGATCCCTGTGACAAACTACTTGTTACATCTTGCCAAGACACATTTAGGCCTGCCCTCTGTTTCCTGTTAGCTAGCCAATCTTCTATCCATGCCAATATATTACCCCTGCAGCATGAGCTTTTATTTTTTGCAATAGCCTTTGATGTGGCACCTTATCAAATGCTTTCTGGAAATCGAAGTTCCCCTTTATCCACAGCATATGTTACTTCTTCAAAGAACTCCAATAAATTGGGTAAACATGATTTCCCTTTCACAAAACCATGTTGACTCTGCCTGATTACCTTAAATTTTTCCAAGTGCCCTGCTAATTTATGATTTCTTTAATAATAGCTTCTAGCATTTTCCCCATGACAGATGTTAAGCTAACTGGTCTGTCTCCCTTTTTTGAATAAAGGAATTATGTTTGCTATTTTCCAATCTAATGGAACCTACCCTGAATCCAGGGAATTTTGGAAAATTAAAACCAAAGCATCAACTATCTCCCCAGCTGCTTCTTTTAAGACCCTGGGATGAAGCCCATCAGGACCCGAGGCCTTGTCAGCCCACAGCTCCAACAATTTGCTCAGTACCATTCCCCTGGTGATTGTAATTTTCTTGAATTCCTCCCTCCCTCCCATGTCCTGATTTGCAGCTATTTCTGAGATGTTGCTTGTGTCCTCTGTTGTGAAAACTGAGCAGGCAGTTTGCACGTGACAATGTCCCACAAATGACAGGGCAATAAATAGGCAATGTTGTCTGTCTTTGATGTTAATAAAGGCTGACCAGGACACTGAGTCTTCTTTTGGTGGTGCCATAGAATCCTTTACATCTACTTGAACAGGCAGAAATCAGTTTACCATCTCATTGGAAAGATGGTACTGCTGACAAAGTAGCATTTCCTTAGTACCCAGAAGTGTCAGTCTAGATTATATCTTGAGTTCTGAAGTGGGGCTTAAAATCACAGCCTTCAGAGGTGAGATTGCAAGCAATAAGCTTGACAGTTTAGATGCCTCATCGTCATTTAATGGAAGAAGGGAGAATTTAATGCACAATTATGCCACACAATTGTTGTTATATTCCTGTGAATTAGTGACATTTTGGTGAGTGTTAAACCATCCTGTTGCACACTTAGAAAGGAAGAAAAGAGGCTTTGGCAGCTAAGCTTTGTTAGTAACAGTCTTACTTTAGTTTTTCATTTTAGGGTGAATTGATTGTGTTTGATAAAGCAGAGTCTGGCTTGCCATATTGACCATTATATTTTTGACTGTTCTGCTCGATTTTGAATTAGCGAGATTAGCGAAATTCAACAATGAATTTAACCTGTGTTACATACTTAACAGAATGCAAGATTTTAAATGTACTGCTCTTGCCTTCTTGTTGTAGTGTCATCGAATTCATAGGACATTAGCGAGCCAGTTCAAATATGCTCTTGTCTGGGTGAGTATGTTGACATTCTACATTGAGTTGCAAATTTCAAATGTTTGATACTTGCTCACGTCAAATAAATTTTTTGCTAATGAGGAATATCATTTTGTTTAATTCTAGGGAACAAGTACAAAATATAGTCCTCAACGAGTGGGGCTGACTCACATAATGGAACATGAAGACGTCATCCAAATCGTCAAGAAATAAACAATGACCCATGTTGCACAGTACCTGCAGTGTATCACCAGCCTTCTCTTTCCCTCGCACGACAGGCAATGTGAAAATGGACTTTTTGGAAATTGTAATGCAAGAATTGTGTTAAATTGCCGATGGAAATGATTTGCTGTGGCAGCCCTTTAATACCAAATATACCATGACTGGTATTCTGTAGTAAGGTGACTGTTAAAATGGAAGCATGTGCCCACTATATAGGCTAATACTATACTTTGTGGCTCCTGCTCAAACAGTAACGCCTGTTTATTTGTAACAATTCTTATTTTATCACCAAAATGTTTCATTACCGCAAAGGACTCTGATAGTATTTCCCTTATTAGCCTTTTGCCAACTTTCAAAACATAGACTTGTTCCTTATGGAACTGAAAAATATCCAATTAGTGTGTGATTTACAGTAATTCAAATATGTATATGTTTGAATGGAGATGAGATCCAGTTCATTGTGCAAGGCATTTACCAAGTGCTTTAATTAGCTTAATGTTCTCCTTGCTTCCCATATGTATTGCAGAGCAGAGCTTGCATCTTCCTATATCAGCACACAAAAACACATTTGTCCATTGGGTCCCTTTTTGTTTCTTTGTTTTTTTATCCCCATAGTAATTTACAAAAAAAAGTCATTCCCAATTTTCTTCTTTCATGTCAAAGTTGATGACATTGGCACTTTGGTACTTTAGACATTCATTGTAAGACGAAGCAGTTAATATCAGCAGGATGTTCAACCATGGAGGATTTTGTTGCCAAGTCTAAACTTACCCTTGCAAGAGACTTGCACTGCACTTTCCAGGAAGTCACTAGATAACCATCAGGAACATGGTTTGAATGTTACTCATTTGGTGCCCCAAGATCAATTTAAAAGCTCCATAAGTTTGACGGCTGGTCAAAGGAGAAAAATAGAGAGCTGTGCTCAGAGGTTGTGGGCCTTTCTTTATCATGGCTTGTCTGCTGCATGGCATCAATATAAATGAGCAGCAATGTTTGACGCTAACTCAGTCAACTAAACTGTGGTTCTCAAAGACATTTGATAAGTTTGAAAACACGTGGAGCAATATATTGGACTTGCTGTGAAATCTTGGGAATGCTATCGTCAAAAGGTTATTGTTGTATTGATGAGCATTCAGAAAATTGATGACCTGGGAGATTGAACTGTATGAAGAGAAGCTGACAGAAACATGTATTCACTGAAGAAAAGAAGCTTTATGCAAATCAGAGGCATAGATAATGTTATGTAAGTTGGATATTTAGCTTTGAACGTACAACCAGAAGACTTCTGTGCAAAATCAATGTACTCCAAGTAAGATTTGAGCAGTTCATGAGTCAATCAACTTGCAAAAAGATGATGGATAAATAATGTTAGGAATGAAATTGATTTTACCAGGACGGATAAAAGTAAACCTGAATGTCAACAAGTTTGAATTGCTTGTTTCTGTTGATTAAAAAGTAGATGGTCTTTTTTTGACCAGATCAAAGTGGTTTGTTTTATTGTTTGAAGTGTGAATTGTGTTTATCTCTGTAGATTGGTTTATCTAATAGCCTGTGGTATGTAGTGAAGCAGTCGTTGTAATATTTATCGATCATCTTTAAAAAGAGAAGTTACATATTTATAGTGCCTTTTACAATACTTGCCAGAATGCTTCATAGTCAATGGAGTGCGTTTGATGTTAGTCACTGTTGAGTGAGGGAAATGTGGCAAACAATTTGCATATCAGGAGGACAAATGAGCAGTTAATCTATTTTTTTAATATTGTTGGTTTAGCTATGAATACAGCTTGCCATATAGCTATAAATATCAGCATCCATCAGTCTTTCTCCTCTTACCAAAATTAAAGTTTTTATTTATAGACAGGACTGTTCCAAGGATGGGTGAGAGGGTAGTTTATTGTGTTGAACCACAAAGGATAACATTTGTGCAGTTGTCAGAAGAGATCAGAGCCAGAGCTGTCAATCAAACAATGTTTTCCCTGGGGCTCAGGTGTTTAGGTACTCTAATAGATTTCTGGGCTTTCAGCCAAGGATGAATTGTGAGGCTTGGCTGATAGCCCAGAAGACCATTAGACTGTTGAAACAGCCCAGTCCCAGGGAAAGCATTGCTTGATTGACAGCGCTGGTTCTCTCCTCTACTCTGTCAATTTCACAGTGTTCATTTACACATGGAGGTTTCAGTGCTTGCAGTTTCTGCTGACGCTTTTATTGCACTGTAGGAAAAGAATTTTTTTTGAGAAAGTGGAAAATTATCAATGAATGGCTCTTATTTTTACACATCCTATTGTCACTATAGGGTTCATATAATGGATGATGAGCATGGAGGGGCCATAAGGGGTAGGTGGAGGTGTACTTTGGCATGAAGGGCAATGGGGGGGTAGGTGAGGGCATGAGATAGCAAAGATAGGACATGGGGAGTTAAGGGCTAAAGGGCCTTTTTTTTCATGATAACTGGAATGAATTTCCACAGTGCCAACGGGGACCTTTTAAACAGCCTGCCTCAACACCCTCTAAAATTTTTCCTGGGCTTACTGGCCCAACTCTAGCCAGTGCCAACACCCACATCCTAAACCCGGAATGAAAATCCTGTCTTTCCTGGCACTTTGAGGCAATAAGTTGAGGCATTGGGGTAATGGTATTGTCACTGGACTAGTGTTCCAGAGACCCAGGTTCATACTCTGGGGACCCGGATTCAAATCTCACCATGGTGGAATTTGAATTCAATAAATATCTGGAATTAAAAGCCTAAAGACCATTGTTAATTGTCGTAAAGACCTATCTGGTTCACAAATGTCCTTTAGGGAAGGAAATCTACCACCCTCGCCTGGTCTGGCCTACATGTGACTCCAGACCCACAGAAATTTGGTTGATCCTTAAAAATGCCCTCTGAACAAGGGCAATTAGGGATGGGCAATAAATGCTGGCCTACCCAGTGATGCCCACATCCCACAAACGGATTTTTTTAAAAAAGCAGGCCAAGCCTACCTGCCTCAGGTGGAAAATCCAGCCCATGATGTGTAAGTGGAGGTTAAAGGGTGTTTTTTATCTCAGTTAAATATTGGGAAGACTGAAGCTATCTTCTTTGCTCCTGCCACAAACTCAATAATCTTGCCAACAATCCCACTCATTTTTGGTTATTGTTTGTCTGAACCAGACTGATCACAACTTGTGCATCCTAATTTGACCCCAAGATAATCTTTCAACTCCATTTCCTCGATTACAAAGGCCACTTGCTTCCCACCTGTGACATTGTCTACCTCACCTCTACCTCAGCCTATTTACTGCTAAAGTCTGCATTCTTGTATTTGTCATCTCTATCTTTGATTATTCCAGTGTACCTCTTGTTGGCCTGTATTCAACCCCAGTCACTCATCCTTGACCTCCATTCACTCCAAGCCCCTCAATGCCTCAGATTTAAAGTTTTCATTGTCATATTTAAATCCCTCATGACCTTGTTTCCCCATTTTCTGTGTGCCTTCCAATCCCTTCCCCCACCCCCCAACACACATTTTCTGTTCCTTTGGCCTACTTCTGCTCCCAAATTCTATGGACAAATGGTTCTGGTCTCTTGTAAGTAAAAAATGGGAATATTTGCCAAGTAAAGAAGTGCTTAAAAGTGTGCTTGAACTGAGATCCTTAAGGGTTCACTGACATACTGTCTTTGACCTAAAACGTTAACTGTTTCGCAACAGATGCTGCCAGACTTGCTGAGTGTCTCCAGCATTTTCTGTTTTTATTTCTAGATTTACAGGATTCATCGTATTTTTGCTCATGTCAAATATGTAATTTCCTGAAATTGAGTGCAGGTGAAAGCAAAAAAAAAGGCTAGTATATTTTGGGTTACATAAATATTAGAGTATGAAAGCAAGATGGTTATGATGACTTGCAGAAAGCAATGGTTAGGTCTCATTTTGTGTGCATAATTTTGAGCATACCACTACAAAGGTAATTAAAGCCATAGAAAACACACCAGGCTGATATCAGGGATGAGAAGCTGTTGTGATGGAAAGGAACTCCAGATACTGGGACTATTTCTACAGGAATGGAAAAGGCTTAGAGAAAACTTAAGTTTTTATCAAGGTTTTGGTATAGTTTATATTTCCTCTTGTTGGAGGGTCTATGATAAAGGCTTCCTCAATTTAAAATAGCAAAGGGGGTCAGCAGAAATTTCCTTTTGGAGCATAAAATGTTTTGAAGCAGGAGGTTACAATTAGATCAGCCATGATCTTATTGACTGGTGGATCAGGCTTGAAGGGCTGAGTGATCTACTGCTTCTAGTTTGAATGCAGTTGCGTCTTTTGAAGAAAATAGACAAATATCTGAAGAGGAAAGATAGACGGCTTTGAGGAGAGAGTGGCTCCCTTTTATTTCTCATCTATGTGAGATCCCTCACCAACATCATCCAGAAACATGATATCCAATTCCACAGTTATCCTGATGACACCCAGTTCTATCTCACCACCATCTATCTATGATTTGTCATGCTGCTTGTCTGACATCCAGTATCGAATAAGCAAAAGTTCTTCCAATTAGCTATTGAGAAGATCGAAACCATTGGCTTTAGCCTTTTATTCCTTCTCCTAATCAGCCTCCCATCTTCATCATCTTGAGCTCTCCCATCCAAAAGTCTACTACCCAAATCTTTAACTCACGTTTAAGTAATTCTTTGGTAGTACAGAACCTGAGTATTGCTAAAAAAAAATACATTTTGTTGAACATTTTTGTCTTGCACTCATCTTGCACAAATCGCAAGAATACCAATGTCAGGGGAAGCAAGAACTTTATACTGTATGAGAAGAGAGCGCTAATTGGTTGGCAAGTGAACTCAGGTTGGTGGAGGCAATGTCATGAAAAATGCACCAGTTAATGGTGACTGGCAGTTAACTGCCAAGCATTGTTTGAAATTTAAAACAGGCAGCTTGGTTCTGGTCAAGGCATCACCCTGAGGAATGAACTAGCGAATGGCTATCACTTGTTTTGTTTAGCTGAAACAGGCGCAATGTACATACATGTTCTTTCTGTCTGCAAAGAACAGGGTCTGTGTATTGATATATGTAGCTTCCAGTACATACAACCAACTTAATATTTGTCAGTTGGGCTCGCAGTGTGGACTATTTGCTCATATTGTGATCCCAGATAACCACATCTGTGGCAAGTGTTACCTTCAATCCAGATGATAGTCATACCCCTTAGGTTTGGAAGTGGTGCATGCCTGGTTAATAGTCAAGGACAGGAGGATTCTGGAAGAGGTAAATTCAAAAGCAGTAGGAGAAATATCAATGCTATTGAACAGAGTAGCAATTTGAGTAAAATCAAGCAAAATGGATTGGGAAGGGACAGAGAGCTTAAAGGTAATAAGGCAATAGTGACATTAAGGAAAAATAGATAAAAGTTAAAGCTAAAACTACTGTATCTGAATGTGCAAAGCATTCACAACAAAATAGCTGAATTAAAAGTAGTTAACACTTTGACCTAATAGCCATTATGGCTACAGAGCGACTAAGATTGGGAACTACATATTCCAGGATACTTTTAGAAGAGATAGGCAAATTGGAAAAGTTGGAAGAGGGGAAATAGCCCTGATAATAAAACATGAGACAAAGACATTAGAAATAAAAGATCTTAACTAGGAAAATCAAGATTATAATCATTGTGTGGAGCTAAAGAAAAAGATGAGGCAGAAAGCACTAGTGGGATTATTTTAAAGGCATGAAACAAGGGTAATACAGTAATTGTGGGATATTTTAATCCTCAAGACTGGGAAAAGCAAATTTACAATAATGTGGAGGATGAGTTCTTGTAATTACAGGAGTTTAAGATCCATATAGTCCCATAGAGGGACTAACTTGGGGGAAGGTTATTTTGGATCTAGTGCAATGAGAAAGGGTTAATTAATAACCTAGTAAAGGAGACTTTAGGGAAGAATGATAATATGAAAATTTGATATTGAGTTTAAAAGTTAAGTCAAAAACTAGGCTCTTAAATCTGAACAAAACATACTACATAGGAATGAGGGGAAAGTTGGCTAAGGTAGATTAAGAAACATGACAGTAGTTGAGCAATGGCAAACATTTAAAGAATTAATTTATAATTTGCCACAAATATACATTCCTCAAAAGAATAAAAATGGTTCTACCACGGTTAACAAGAGAAATTAAAAAGGAAGTTATAAAAGAAGTTAAAAAGAGGCTTATAACATTGCCCAAAAGAATAATAAGCTGGAGGGTTAGAATTATTTTAAAATTCAAGAAATTGATAGAGATTGAGAGTACACTGATAAGATTGAAAAACAGCCTGTAAAAAGGTACAGGTATGTAAAAACGAAGAAATTAGCAAAGGTAATTCTGGGTCCATTAGAGACAAGGACAGGAGAAATTATAATGGGGAATAAGGAAATGGCAGAGGCATTCAACAAATAAGTTACACCTGTCTTCATTGTAGAAGATTCAAAAACACTCTGCAAATTGTTGGGAACCAAAGGTTTAATGAAAATGAAGAATTTAAAGAAATTGGTATTAATAAAAATAAAGTACTGGAGAAATTAATGGCACTGAAAATTGACAAATCCACTAGACCTGATGGCCTGCAACCTAGAATGTTGGAAGAGTTAGCTGCAGAAACATTAGATGCATTGTTGTTAATCTTCCAGAATTCCCTAATCTCAAGAATATTTCTTCGATTGGAAGATAGTAAATATGATCCTACATAACATAATAAATAGGAGCAGGAGTAGTCCATTCAGCCCTTTTGAGCCCGCTCGCCATTCAGCGAGATCATGGCTGATCTACTTCAACACCATTTTCCTGCATTATCCTTGTATCCCTTGATGTTTTTAATATGTAGAAATTTATCAAACTCGGTATTGGATATACTCAATGACTGAGCCTCCACAGCCCTCTGGGACAGAGAATTCCAAAGATTCACCACCCTCTGAAGAAATTCCTCCCCATCTCAGTCCTAAATGGGCTGCCTCATATTCTGAGACTGTGTCCCCTGGTCCTCAATCCCCTGCACCCCCAGCCAAGGGAAACATCCTTCCTGTATTTACCCTGTTAACTATTCAAGAAAGATGATAAAGAGAAAATGAGGGACCATAGGCCAGTTAACCTGACTTCAGTAGGAGAGAAAATGCTAGGATCTATTATTTGAGATGTGGTAACAGAGCACTTAGAGAATTGTAACATGATTAGGCAGTGCCAATATGGATTTATAATACGGAAATAATGTTTGAAAATTAAGAGTAGGAATAAACTAGTCATTTTTGGGTTGTCAGGCTATATGTAGTAGGGTACTGCAAGGAGCCTCAGCTACTTACAATCTACATCAATGACTTAGAAGAGACCGAGTGTAACGTATCCAAATTTGTTGACGATACAAATTTCTAATCCCTAGAAATAAGAATGAGAGGTGATCTAATTGAAACATAAAATTTTAAGGGACTTGATAGTGTAGATGCTAGAAGGATGATTTCCTTAACTGCGGAGTCTAGAACTTGAGGTCACAGTCTCAGAATAAGAGCTTAGACATTTAGGACTGCGATGAGAAATTTCTTCACTCAAAGGGTTGTAATCTTTGGAAATCCCAAACCAGAAAGCTGTGGATGCTTAGTTCTGTATATTTAAGGAAGAGGGGTTAATAAATTTTTGGGTTAGAGGGAATTGAGGTAGTGCAGGAATCAAGGCAGATTATCAGCCATGATTTTATTAAATGATGCCACAGGCTCAAAGGGCCGAATGGCCTACTCCTGCTCCCATTCTTATGAAATGAGCTGAGTAGAGGAAGAATTTAACCTTGGAACTTCTGTAAGTTTGTGTGTTGGTTTTACCTACTTAGCCATTGAAGAGAACAGGATCTGATGCTTTTTGTCTTGATATGGTGCCAAGTCTTCAGCTCATTGCAAGTAAAAGCACTGACACATTGATAACCAGGTTTGATTTTTATTTATTTGCCTCTACTATTTCAAACAGATAGCATTGCATTGTTTAGGTTAATATTTAAACATCCTCCTCTCCTCACATACATGGTACTTCACTACACAAACACTCAGACACATCTGTTTGTGATCATTAAGTGACAACTGTGTTCTTCCAATACAGGTAGGATATGGAAGCTTTTTTTAAAAAAAGTAATTAAAATATCTGTTATTTCTCTTTTGGAGGACGATATCAAACTTAAGTATTTTCCTCCAGTTTTTCTTCTTTCCTGAAGATACTGCCACTTACTGGGATAGAGTTTCATAGATGCAGACATTTGCTGGGGTACAGGTCCGCAGGCGTTGTCAGAGCTCTGGCATTTTATTCAAGTATCCACTATCCATTTAGACATCAACCACTGAGCACTATCATAGTTGATGCTGATCCTGCCCTACATCATAATACACACATTGGATCAGAGTTGCTGCATAGTGATCAGGAGTGGAAACAGTGGGTTGTATTTCTCTTGGCAGCCTGACCGCTGGCCAGCTAAGTTTGTATAAAGCTTCAGATTCTAGTGAAATAAATAGAAAGATAGACATATCTGGCAGGAGGCTTAAGTCCTTCAATAATGTTCAGAATGAAATCTGATTGTGCCTGGTTACTCTGATTATTAATTCATAATCCTCAGGGAAGAAGGGTACAAACAAACATCAGCAAGAAATGTTGAATCTATTGAAAGAAATGGATCTACTGGCACTTCAACTCTGCAGAACATAAGCTCTATCAGTTATTGGGAATATCAATTACCACACCTATAATTTGTTGATATTGGAGATTATTTCAACACTTAATTAAATATCAGTTAAAATGATAAAATTCAGTATGGATTGAATATTTGACATATATTGAAGGTTATTTTGATTTTATATCAAAGCACTGGGCTAATCTAGAATACCATTAAGTTCAGAGCTGGTTAGTTGAGTCTAGCTACTGAGTTCAGAGGTATGGATTTAGATATCTTGTGAATTTCAGTTACTAGATTAAGTTGAATGAGAGATTAGGAAGGAACAAATTTGAATAGCCAGACGACTTGATCAATGTTTGGATGAACTATAGAATACTTCTGAAACCATAAACCAATTGATACAGCAGTTTAATTTGCCAGGTTTGATGTAATGTAAAAGCAGTTTGAACAGAAGCAAAGTTGCAATTTGTGCTATGAAACAGGCAAAAAAAAATGTTCAACCTGGGCAGCAAAAATCAGAAATGCAAGATCTAAATGACTACACAATGAACATGGAAGGAAAAAGTTCTTTGAGGGTACTCTACCTTCTGATTATTCAATTATTTCTACACTTCTGACCTTCCTTGCTAATGCCTTTTACACATTTGAGAACTCTCCATGAGCTACCTGCTCCCAGTGTCATTAACACCCCTTAATGGGAAACATGGAGCAGTGAATTAGTTGGTGACAACTTTCCCTACAGAGATAAAAACAAAAAACAAAAATCTGCGGATGCTGGAAATACAAAACAAAAACAGAATTAACTGGAAAAACTCAGCAGGTCTGGCAGCATCGGAGGAGAAGAAAAGAGTTGACATTTCGAGTCCTCATGACCCTTCGACAGAACTAGGCGAATCCCAGGAAGGGGTGAAATATAAGCTGGTTTAAGGTGGTGGAGGGGGGGGGGGTGGGGGGAGAGAAATGGAGGGGGGTAGTGTGGTTGCAGGCAAAAGCAGTGATAGAAGCAGATCATCAAAAGATGTCACAGACAGCAGAACAAAAGAACACATAGGTGTCGAAGTTGGTGATATTATCTAAACGAATGTGCTAATTAAGAATAGATGGTAGGGCACTCAAGGTATAGCTCTAGTGGGGGTGGGGGGAGCATAAAAGATTTAAAAAATATTTTAAAATAATGGAAATAGGTGGGAAAAAGAAAAATCTATATAATTTATTGGAAAAAAAAGGGGAAAGAAACAGAAAGGGGGGTGGGGATGGAGGGGGGAGGTCAAGACCTAAAGTTGTTGAATTCAATATTCAGTCCGGAAGGCTGTAAAGTGCCTAGTCGGAAGATGAGGTGTTGTTCCTCCAGTTTGCGTTGGGCTTCACTGGAACAATGCAGCAAGCCAAGGACAGACATGTGGGCAAGAGAGCAGGGTGGAGTGTTGAACTGGCAAGCGACAGGGAGGTTTGGGTCATTCTTGCGGACAAACCGCAGGTGTTCTGCAAAGCGGTCGCCCAGTTTACGTTTGGTCTCTCCAATGTAGAGGAGAACGCATTGGGAGCAACGAATGCAGTAGACTAAGTTGGGGGAAATGCAAGTGAAATGTTGCTTCACTTGAAAAGAGTGTTTGGGCCCTTGGACGGTGAGGAGAGTGGAAGTGAAGGGGCAGGTGTTACATCTTTTGCGTGGGCATGGGGTGGTGCCATGGGTGGGGGTTGGGGAGTAGGGGGTGATGGAGGAGTGGACCAGGGTGTCCCGGAGGGAACGATCCCTCTGGAATGCCGACAGTGGGGGTGAAGGGAAGATGTGTTTGGTAGTGGCATCATGCTGGAGTTGGCGGAAATGGCGCAGGATGATCCTTTGAATGCGGAGGCTGGTGGGGTGATAAGTGAGGACAAGGGGGACCCTATCATGTTTCTAGGAGGGAGGAGAAGGCGAGGGCGGATGCGCGGAAGATGGGCCAGACATGGTTGAGGGCCCTGTCACTTCCTCCAAATAAAAGGTGTGGCTATGGGTACCCGCATGGGCCCCAGCTATGCCTGTCTCTTTATGGGGTATGTGGAACATTCCTTGTTCCAGTCCTACTCCGGCCCCCTTCCACAACTCTTTCTCCGGTACATCGATGATTACTTCGGTGCTGCTTCGTGCTCTCTTCAGGACTTGGAAAAATTTATTAATTTTGCTTCCAATCTCTACCCCTCCATCATTTTCACGAGGTCCATCTCTGACACTTCCCTTCCTTGACCTCGCTGTCTCAATCTCTGGTGATAGACTGTCCACCGATATCCATTACAAGCCTACCAACTCCCACAGCTACCTTGACTACAGCTCCTCACACCCCGCTTCCTGTAAGGACTCCATCCCATTCTCTCAGTTCCTTCGCCTCCGTTGCATCTGTTCTGATGATGCTACCTTCAAAAACAGTTCCTCTGACATGTCGTCCTTCTTCCTTAACCGAGGTTTTCCACCCACGGTCGTTGACAGGGCCCTCAACCGTGTCCGGCCCATCTCCCGCGCATCTGCCCTCACGCCTTCTCCTCCCTCCCAGAAACATGATAGGGTCCCCCTTGTCCTCACTTATCACCCCACCAGACTCCGCATTCAAAGGATCATCCTGCGCCACTTCCGCCAACTCCAGTATGTTACCACCACCAAACACATCTTCCCTTCACCCCCCCCCCGGTGGCATTCTGTAGGGATCGTTCCCTCCGGGACACCCTGGTCCACTCCTCCATCACCCCCTACTCCCCAACCCCCACCTATGGCACCACCCCATGCCCACGCAAAAGATGTAACACCTGCCCCTTCACTTCCACTCTCCTCGCCGTCCAAGGGCCCAAACACTCCTTTCAAGTGAAGCAACATTTCACTTGCATTTCCCCCAACTTGGTCTACTGCATTCGTTGCTCCCAATGCATTCTCCTCTACATTGGAGAGACCAAACTTAAACTGGGCGACCACTTTGCAGAACACCTGCGTTCTGCCCGCAAGAATGACCCAAACCTCCCTGTCGCTTGCCATTTCAACACTCCACCCTGCTCTCTTGCCCACATGTCTGTCTTTGGCTTGCTGCATTGTTCCAGTGAAGCCCAACGCAAACTGGAGGAACAACACCTCATCTTCTGACTAGGCACTTTACAGCCTTCCGGACTGAATATTGAATTCAACAACTTTAGGTCTTGACCTCCCCCCTCCATCCCCACCCCCCTTTCTGTTTCTTCCCCCTTCCTTTTGTTTTTTTCCAAATAAATTATATAGAATTTTCTTTTTCCCACCTATTTCCATTATTTTAAAATATTTTTTAAATCTTTTATGCTCCCCCACCCCCACTAGACCTATACCTTGAGTGCCCTACCATCCATTCTTAATTAGCACATTCGTTTAGATAATATCACCAACTTCGACACCTATGTGTTCTTTTGTTCTGCTGTCTGTGACATCTTTTGATGATCTGCTTCTATCACTGCTTTTGCCTACAACCACACCACCCCCCTCCACTTCTCTCCCCCCACCCAACCCCACCCCCCTACCACCTTAAACCAGCTTATATTTCACCCCTTCCTGGGATTCGCCTAGTTCTGTCGAAGGGTCATGAAGACTCGAAACGTCAACTCTTCTCTTCTCCGATGCTGCCAGACCTGCTGAGTTTTTCCAGGTAATACTGTTTTTGTTTTCCCTACAGAGATATCTAACTCCCCTGCATACAGCAGCTGAAAATAAGAAAACATGCTGTGGATTAAATAGCACTTTGTGACACCTTAAAATTGTCCAGAATGCTCAACATGTAACAAATCTCATACACAGCAATAAGATGAATGATAAATTAAATTGTCTTTGGCAATGACTGAGGGTGCAGTTTTGGTTAGTATATTAGTATTTTTAATACTTACCCGAACCATGGTGGATAGGTTTTGTCCAAAGGGCAGTAACTCCAACAATGTAGCACTTAAGATCAACAGAACTTGTTAAGTTTGTACCCCACTGTTTAATCCATTAGACCTGTCCTATACAGAGACTGTTTGCAATTGCAGATTGTACCTCCCTATCTGGGAGGCCAACTGTAAACTTGGGAAAATGAAGCTATGTAATATCAATCGAACATAACAATCCAACCATAAGTGCTTTGGTGGAGTTCCAGGGGTGACTCAGCTATGGCCCCAGCAACTCGTGAAACATATTCCATCCAGTATACCCATTGGTGTGTGTCATTATCATTGGTAATTACCAAACTCATTGTAAGTGGTAAAGCCCTATTACCCCACCCAGAGGTAAAGCCCTATTACTCACCCCATAATAACAGCAGAAATCTCACATTCAATTTAATTCAGTAACTGAAATTCACAAGATATCTAAATCCATACCTCTGAACTAATGGCAGAAATATCTTGTGATGTGCTCAAAAAATACACTTGTGTTTTTTCCTGGATTCAACATTGGCTGTGACACCTTGATAGTTTAAAGCCTGCCAACGCTCATTGTATAATTTTCTGAATTTTATTTCATGGAAAGTGGATGGCACAGGTCAGGCTGCATTTGTTGCTCACTTAGTTTGCCCTGGTGGTGGACTTGCTTTCTGTAGTGATTCCTTTTACGCCTCAATTGCTGGATTACCTCAGAAGGCATTAAGATTCAAATGCATAGTGTGTGACTGGAGTCATGTGTAGTCTAGAGGTGGGATTGCTTCCCTGAGGGACCAGTTGGAATTAAATGACAATCCAGCAACTTTCGTAACAGTTTCTTTTCTGATGTCACCCACAATTTACCAGAATGAAGGGGCCCAGATTTTAAGTAATTGGCAAAAGTGATGCGAGTATTTAAGGTCTGGAATGCACTGGCTGAGGGTGGTTGAGGCAGGTTCAAAGCATTCATAAGGGATTAAGACTGTTTTCTGAAAAAGGAAGAATGTGCAGGGTTAAAAAGGAAGAATGGCATGAAATGAATTGCTCATTCGGAGAGGCAGTGCAGATACATGGGCCAAGTGGCCTCCTGTGCTGTAACAGTTCTGGGAATTTCACAACATGTCACAATGGAACTTGACCTCTGGTAGGATTAGTCCAATACTGTATCCACCAGTGTTTTTTGGGAAAGTACAAGAGGTTTCCAATTTCAGTTAGGGAAGGAGACAGGAAAATTGGGGAAAGGGCAGAAAGAGGAATATACTTTAATGTAATATATTCTCCTCCAAATTCACTTGCATATTAAGTTAAATGGTAGTTCTACCAATATATAAAATCAAATTTCAAATCAGGTGGTATTCATGAATGGCTCAAACCTCACTCACCTGGTTTATGACAATCACCTGAACTCCTGAGGTTGCATCACAGCAGTGTAATGATCTCTATTGAACCTTGTTTGTCCTGGAAAAGGACAGCTAATTTATAATCTCATCTTCTACAGTTAGTTTTTTGATGACTGATGAGGTTGATGTGTTTTTTTCTAGGCATGTGAATCACAGTAAACTGTAGATCCTGGAAATAGGTCAGGAATCTGGATTTTTCAGGGGAAACTTACTCAGCCACTATTTGTGTTCAATATCAGCAATGGAACAGCCTTCAAAAGGAGGTGCTTTCATGGATGGATTCTTGAGCATGTGGTTCTCACATATGGGTGCCAATCTCTGTGTTGCTTTTAAACAGTCTTTATTTTATTTTGAGGAAGAAACAAAAAACTGCGGCTGCTGGAAATACAAAACAAAAACAGAATTACCTGGAAAAACTCAGCAGGTCTGGCAGCATCGGTGGAGAAAAGAGTTGACGTTTCAAGTCCTCATGATCCTTCAACAGAACTAGGTGAATCCAAGGAGAGGGTTCAAATATATGATGGTTTAAGGTGTGTGTGGGGGGAGGTGGGTGGAGGCAGAGAAGTGGAGGGGGGCTGTGGTTGTAGGGACAAGCAAGCAGTGATAGGAGCAGATAATCAAAAGATGTCACAGACAAAAGAACGAAGAGGTGTTGAAGTTGGTGATATTATCTAAACGAATGTGCTAATTAAGAATGGATGGTAGGGCACTCAATGTATAGCTCTAGTGGGGGTGGGGGGGGCATAAAAGATTTAAAAATAATGGAAATAGTTGGGAAAAGAAAAATCTATGTAAATTATTGGAAAAAAACAGAAGGAAGGGGGAAGAAACAGAAAGCGGTGGGGATGGAGGAGGGAGTTCAAGACCTAAAGTTGTTGAATTCAATATTCAGTCCGGAAGGCTGTGAAGTGCCTAGTTGGAAGATGAGGTGCTGTTCCTCCAGTTTGCGTTGGACTTCACTAGAACAATGCAGCAAGCCAAAGACAGACATGTGGGCAAGAGAGCAGGGTGGAGTGTTGAAATGGCAAGCGACAGGGAGGTTTGGGTCATTCTTGCGGACAGACCGCAGGTGTTCTGCAAAGCGGTCGCCCAGTTTACGTTTGGTCTCTCCAATGTAGAGGAGACCGCATTGGGAGCAACGATTGCAGTAGACTAAGTTGGGGGAAATGCAAGTGAAATGCTGCTTCACTTGAAAGGAGTTTTTGGGCCCTTGGACGGTGAGGAGAGAGGAAGTGAAGGGGCAGGTGTTACATCTTTTGCGTGGGCATGGTGAGGTGCCATAGGTAGGGGTTGAGGAGTAGGGGCTGATGGAGGAGTGGACCAGGGTGACCCGGAGGGAACGATCCCTATGGAATGCCGATGGGGGGGGTGGGGGGGGGGGGCGGTGAAGGGAAGATATGTTTGGCGGTGGCATCATGCTGGAGTTGGCAGAAATGGTGAAGGATGATCCTTTGAATGCGGAGGCTGGTGGGGTGATAAGTGAGGACAAGGGGGACTCTATCATGTTTCTGGGAGGGAGGAGAAGGCATGAGGGCGGATGCGCAGGAGATGGGCCGGACACAGTTGAGGGCCCTGTCAACGACTGTGGGTGAAAAACCTCGGTTAAGGAAGAAGGAGGACATGTCAGAGGAACTGTTTTTGAAGGTAGCATCATCAGAACAGATGCAACGGAGGCGAAGGAACTGAGAGAATGGGATGGAGTCCTTACAGGAAGCGGGGTGTGAGGAGCTATAGCCAAGGTAGCTGTGGGAGTCGGTAGGCTTGTAATGGATATTGGTGGACAATCTATCACCAGAGATTGAGACAGAGAGGTCAAGGAAGGGAAGGGAAGTGTCAGAGATGGACCACGTGAAAATGATGGAGGGGTGGAGATTGGAAGCAACATTAATAAATTTTTCCAAGTCCCGACGAGAGCATGAAGCAGCACCAAAGTAATCATCAATGTACCAGAGAAAGAGTTGTGGAAGGGGGCCGGAGTAGGACTGGAACAAGGAATGTTCCACATACCCCATAAAGAGACAGGCATAGCTGGGGCCCATGCCGGTACCCATAGCCACACCTTTTATTTGGAGGAAGTGAGAGGAGTTGAAGGAGAAATTGTTCAGTGTGAGAACAAGTTCAGCCAGACGGAAGAGAGTAGTGGTGGATGGGGATTGTTCGGGCCTCTGTTCGAGGAAGAAGCTAAGGGCCCTCAGACCATCCTGGTGGGGAATGGAGGTGTAGAGGGATTGGACGTCCATGGTGAAGAGGAAGTGGTTGGGGCCAAGGAACTGGAAATTGAGCATGTGACGTAAGGTATCAGATGAATCACGGATGTAGGTGGGAAGGGACTGGACAAGGGGAGAGAGAAGGGAGTCAAGATAACCGAGGTTTTCCACCCACGGTCGTTGACAGGGCCCTCAATTGTGTCCGGCCCATCTCCCGCGCATCCGCCCTCACGCCTTCACCTCCCTCCCAGAAACATGATAGGGTCCCCCTTGTCCTCACTTATCACCCCACCAGTCTCCGCATTCAAAGGATCATCCTCCACCATTTCCGCTAATTCCAGCATGATGCCACCACCAAACACATCTTCCCTTCACCCCCCCTGTCGGCATTCCATAGGGATTGTTCCCTCCGGAACACCCTGGTCCACTCCTCCATCACCCCCTACTCCTCAACCCCCACCTATGGCACCTTCCCATGCCCACGCAAAAGATGTAACACCTGCCCCTTCACTTCCTCTCTCCTCACCGTCCAAGGGCCCAAACACTCCTTTCAAGTGAAGCAGCATTTCACTTGCATTTCCCCCAACTTAGTCTACTGTATTCGTTGCTCCCAATGCGGTCTGCTCTGTCCACAAGAATGACCCAAACCTCCCTGTCGTTTGCCATTTCAACACTCCACCCTGCTCTCTTGCCCACGTCTGTCCTTGGCTAGCTGCATTGTTCCATTGAAGCCCAACGCAAACTGGAGGAACAGCACCTCATCTTCCGACTAGGCACTTTACAGCCTTCCGGACTGATTATTGAATTCAACAACTTTAGGTCTTGAACTCCCTCCTCTATCCCCACCCCCTTTCTGTTTCTTCCCCTTCCTTTTGCTTTTTTTCCAATAATTTATAGATTTTTCTTTTTCCCACCTATTTCCATTATTTTTAAATCTTTTATGCCCCCCCACCCCCATTAGAGATATACCTTGAGTGCCCTACCATCCATTCTTAATTAGCACATTCGTTTAGATAATATCACCAACTTCAACACCTCTTCGTTCTTTTGTCTGTGACATCTTTTGATTATCTGCTCCTATCACTGCTTGCTTGTCCCTACAACCACACCCCCCCGCCCCCTCTTAAACCAGCTTATATTTCACCCCTCTCCTTGGATTCACCTAATTCTGTTGAAGTGTCACGAGGACTCGAAATGTCAACTCTTTTCTTCTCCACCGATGCTGCCAGACCTGCTGAGTTTTTCCAGGTAATTCAGTTTTATATTTACTTTGTCCACCATGAGATCATTTCCCAGTTGCCAATACACCACGAAAGATCTTAATGGGTTTCATTCATCATCATGACACCACTTGACCTGGCAATTGCAGTCATGCCTTCATGACCTGAACATCTACACTTGGCACGCCAGGTTTCTTAAGAACTTTGATGTTAGGAATCTTATCCTGCCATCTAACCGTCAGTCAGCTGGGAAGCTTAGGTTTTAGTGATTCCATTTCTTAATACGTGTGAATGTTCTTCAGCTGTGATGAGAAGTCAGAAAAAAAGGGCGGTTCTCCTTGGAGCTAAGAGCTTTTGATAGAGAAAAACTATTCCCTCTGGAGAGCAGATCAATAATCAGAGGTCAGGATTTAAAATTATTGACAAAAGAGCTGAGGGAAGATTAGATCTTTTTTCACCAAGAGTTTGCTCACATTTAATTTTTTGGGGTTTTTTTTTGCTCTGGGGGTTGAATGTGAATGTTGAGTTGTGTGTGAATGAGGTGATGGTCTGTGCAACATTCAACACCTCATTGCTTTGGTGAAATTGGGATGGCTGATGTCCTTTGAAATGAATGAGATGTAATAAGTCAAATGCTAGTACTTAGAACAAGGTTACAGCCAAGATGTCTTGTTCTTGTTTGGCAGTTGGAATAGGGTATTGGCGATCAGGCTCTGCTCAGCACATTTCCTAAGGTTTAGAAGATTGTTGTTGTAATTCCCAAATCCTGGTTTGCTACTGATTGCCCTGCCAGGATCCCCAATTGAAGGGCTGCCTGCTTTACCATTGAATACCACCAGGATTGCTGGTTTGATATTACATGAGCATTGAAGCTGCTCAGGATGATTAATTTGTCATTTGTAGGTACCCAAGACATAACATGATCTGTCTTCATAGAGCATGATATTCCCCAGGAAGTTGCAATCTTAGTGTCAACTGACCCCTGTTAACATCTTCAAGAAAGATCTTAAGTTTGTCCACAATAGAGACAGCATCAGTTTCCTCAAGTTGTCAAACTTCAGCATGAAGAGTTTTGCTTAATGCTTGACTATTTTATATCTGTTCAGCTCTCTGGCAGTCAAAGCCATTTGATATTCAGATCTACTGGGGGAAATCACTGCCCGTAACTGTTTAAACAGTAAAGGCAGGAATGCTGGAAGGGAACGATTTGATTTTTCATTTTGGATGTTTTCAGTAACAAAAATGTGTTGCTCATCAGTATACTGGAATCAAATAGAGAATAGAAAAGCAGACAATTTTTAGGGCACCTTTTCTAACCTCATGCCATGGAGTGCTATCCTAAAGAGGAATAGCAAGTCACCCAGTGGGCTTCCAGCCTCCACTGTCTTCATTTATTGTGGATTAACTAATTTCCCACTGTTGCCTGTGTACATCTGTGGTCCTGCTGCTTGCCCATACCACAGGATGGTGGTCTTGAAGGTAATGATAAGAAGAGACTTTAGATTAGGTTGCTTTTTAAGTGAAAAAAATTTGCAGTGTTTGACTCTTATTCTGCCCCTCCCCCACATCTGAATCCAGAGAGAAGGCTGAGACTGGAGATGGGGTAACTCTTTAGAGTACAAACACGTTTCCATCTGTTCCTATTCAGATGAAGTTACATAGTTTCATAGTTTGCCATTGTGAGATTTGAACTCTTGATACTCTTTCGAGTACAAACCTGTTTCCATCTGTTTCAGATGAAGTCACATTGTTCCATGGTTTGCCATTGTGAGATTTGAACTCTTGATCTTGGGGTTACAAACCCAGTACCATAACCACTTGGCTATTTAGGCCAAGCTCTGGAGACGGGGAAGGCTGGCATGTACTGAGATGAAGCAATATCAGACTCAGCTGTCACTATTCCACTAAGCCCTCACTGATCAGCAGGCTGATTAATAACAACTATCAAATGCTGAAGGGCCTGAGACAGAGCCTACATCGTGGCTGTCATAGTTTGGAAGCCAGTAGGTAAGCTGTTGTCTGTTCTCTCCCTTATTGCTATCAGAGCTGCAGTTTGTGCTTTGTGGAGATGGAGAGAGCAACTAATCCCTGGCTGCTTCATTGGAAGCTGCAGCAGAAACAATCAAGCAACTACACATTTCTCAGATGTCTATATAAAGAAGAAACGGCTTCCTTGCAATCAAGAGTGGAGGAGGGATCAGCAGCAGGAAAACTCAGTGGAACTCAGATTCCTCAAGATCAGGAAGGCAGCTCACCACCACCTTCATGGGCAATAAATACTGGTGTAGCAAGCGACAGCCACATCCCATGAATGAATTTAAAAAATGAATAGGAACTCACTGAAATTGCAACAATAACTAATAGTGAAACTGATAACTATCCATGCCTTATTGTAATTCTGTTATTTGAGGGAGATCTGACTGTAACTGCTAGTAAGAGGTGTAAAGGCTCCATATCCAATCTATAACTAGTAGCAATCATATGCCGAAACCCATCCTGTAATACACACAAAACCCTCCTGCGTTGTACAAGGTGCAATCAAGCTACCCAGCTGAAGCTACTTTTAACAGGTCTCATCTACATTTAACAGGTCCCAAATCACCCTCATCTATCTCCCAATCTCTTTGGAATCTTTTGTTTCAGACTATTTCCATGTGAAGATGGTAACTCTGAATTAGGAGCTTCAGTCATAGGTGACCTGTAAATTGGCTTCACACGTCAAAACTGACATATGCAAACCAACCTGAATTAAACTGAGATCACACAAAGGGGAGTGGGCTAGGTGTTTGTGGCTCTTGGATTATCCTCCTATATGCAAATTCATCTTTTGATTGCTTACTATCCCTGGTGCCCCTACTCATTATTTCTTTTCTTTCTCAAGAGCTGTAGTAAGCCTCAATATGTGTTCATTTAAGAAAGGTTACATTTTTAAGCAATGATTCTGACAAACTAGGATCATTTAAATTTTAACAAACAAACATTCATATATAGCTAGTTTTTAAAATTTTAAAAACTAGACAAAGACATTTGTAAAATGGCAGAAGCTATGCCTGTTTAAACTGGCTCAAGCTCCTCAAACAAAAAGAAGCTACCATGGCAGCATCGCAGAAACTCAGAAGAGACACTAACGACACCCTGTGGGCTGTTAAGACTAAATTCAAAGAGAACTATACAAAGGCCATCTGCATTTCATAAGACAGGCTTAGCTAATCAGAGCCTATTCATCTGCTAGGGCAAAGGATCCCACAACCTCCCTTTCAAGTCTCAATGGTTAAAACATTTAACCATCTTACGAATCCAAACAGGTAAAACACCCTTTGTCAAAGACACTGACCAGTCATGGGAGTCATGTAGCCTGAACCTCTAGCTGATGGAGCACGTTTATCAAATCCATCTGGTTTAAATATTGTAAAGAAATATTTATAATATTGCCTTGCTGGACTGCAAAGTCTCAGTCTGCCATTTTACCATCTGCAAGCAGCAGCACAGAAAAGGGGCTCTGTCCGTATTGAATACCTGGCCCCACTGAAGTCAATGCCACTGGAAAAGGTGAATTTTACAGCATTGGTTTTCAACCTGCCATGAAGGAATACCTCATTGGACTTTGATTCTGGACATATGTGAAACAATTATTTTGTGGTCTTTTCTCTATTTCACTGTATGGGGGCAAAGGCAGCAAAGATGCTATCCTTCTCCAACTTTGGTAGGTGTGCAAATAAACTAACCCTTTGAGTTCATCCTATCTTAAGTTTGTTGTGGGGTTATTAAAGAAATTGGATCACAGCAAAACCAAGAGTTTCAGAAATATATGTCATTGCTTATGAAGGGGGAAGCAGACAGGTGGAGAGAGGAGAGATCAGGGCTGTTTAAATTATCATCCCCTCAAGTCTGTAAAAACAGCTTCATTTTGTTTACATTGGTGTGTGTCCCTGTCATGATACACTCCATCCCAGTTATATAGTGGGCACACGTGTTAATTTGTTTTTCCCACTATATATGGTGAATGCTAATATGTTGCAACAATGTAACAGCATATTATGGCCTAATGGCTGCAGCAAAGTTCTGTGAAGAGCCTGGCCTGGCATCCTTTTCTGCACATTGTGCAAACATTGCATGTGGTACATAGAGGTGCCAAGAACTGCCCAAAATATCTGGCATACTTTGTAAGTGGCCCGTTTGTAATTGAATCCTATAATCATGGAAATGCTTTGTGCCATTTGCCCAATACGCAGTATGGCAAGTGTGGATAGCAAATGTGATGCACACACTTAGAAACTGCACCAAAGAATCAGATCATTTGGCTCAACTAGTCCATATTAGTATTTACCCTCCACAAAGCCAGTCCTAATCACACCCTGTTTCCCTGGCTGGGGAGTCGAGAACTAGTGGTCAGTCTTGGGCTAAGGAGTCAGCCATTTAGTACTGAGACGAGAAATTTCTTCACTCAAAGTGTGTGAATATTTAAAATTCCTACTCCAGAGGGCTATGCTTGAGCATATTCAAGATAGAGATCGATATGTTTTGGATCCTAAGGGAATCAAGGAATATGGGAATAGTGCAGGAAGGTAGCATTGAGGTAGAAGATTGAATGGGGAACAGGCTCAAAGGAGTTAGTGGTCTACTCCTATTTCTGATCTTGTGTTACCATACCTTTTCAATCCTTTTTCTTTCATTCACCTTATCCAATCCAATTTCAAATGTTGGGTGTATCTGCCTCAACTGCTAAACCTGTGAATTCCACAACCTCTCAACTGTTTCAGGAAGGTTTCACTGTCTTCTGTTATAGAGCAACACATTCTATGATAATAACCAACACCACACAATTCACTAGTGTTTGTGTACAGATATGTCTACAATATACATTTCAAAATGCTTGGGACCAAGCCATTTTTGGATTTCAGAATTTTCTGGAGAGTGACATTAGAAACAAAACAGGGATAAAATATCAAAAGCAGGAATTAAAAAATTGTTTTACTTATCCAAATACTGCATCTTCCAGGTTTCTGCTTCCAAAGTACAGTGCCCAAACATTTGATTGTCAAGTCCATGAGTCTCTTGGATCTGCTCAAAATACTTCCAGACAACTGGTGTTTCCAAACAATACATTTCCAGACTAAGAGATTATACTGTATTAAAAATCTTACTTTTGTGGTCACTTCCTCTTAAGTTCGTTTTACATCTGTTGTTCTGTACTTCTCATTATGAATTCCCATGTGCACATTTATAATGGAAACATCTATGTAAATTGTCACTCTACATCTGGCCACTGGGTTACACAATGCGGACACAGGAGAACCATAAATCTCTCAATATTCTTTTTCAAATTTGTTTAAGATACTATTTTTTTTTAGAACAGAAATTTCTATTGTCCAAAATATAAAATTAAAACAATTACATATTTCACAAGAGCACGATTAAATCTATCCATTGATTTTTGTATTTTAATATATTTATTAATATTATTACTTGAAGGCCTCAGCCTCTCCTGGAAGCTGGGTGTGGAAGTGATATTTTTGACATAGAACTACATTTGGAATGTTCCTGAAAACTTATCCAGGATTCACCAGTATCTTTCAGTCAGCCATACTGGGGAATATTTTTTCTTGAGCTTCTAGTATTTTCTGCTCAAACACTTTCCAAGCTATTTGAACAAAAACTAAATGGTAAATTTCTATAACTTTATTAAGCTCAAAGTCATATTGAAAGTTTTTTTTTTTTAAAACAATGGTGTGCATGTGAGGGAAAGAAAAGACATTTGATTGTACAGATTTTATAGCTTTTGGTTTATGTTCTATGAAAGTTAGAAACTGAGAGGTTGGAGGCAGAAAAAAAACATAAGAAAGGAGAAATGGCTGAATTTTGAAGTCAGTTGATTGTCTAGTTTGTGTTTTGTTGACCGACAATGCTAAATGCTTAGACCTGTGAAAGAAAAATATTCTAATTTCTAACATTTGAGTCAGAGGGACAGAGAGAGAGAGAGAGAGAGAGAGAGCGCAAGAAATTCTAATTTGATTTTTTTATTTTAACTTGAATTTTGAAAGCAACCAAAGCTTTAAGAGAAATAAACTGATACGTTTGGAGTGGTAGGAAAGAGAGAAACTGCCTTGAGTATGATGGAGCACCTTATTTGTTGCCACCTCCTTCTGGGCCATTGGGAATAGCAGATTGGAGTAGAGTCAAGGGCGAAGTGAGTGAGAGCAAGGGTGAGGATGATAAAGTGATTGAGTGGGTTATTTAATGGTGAAGAGCTAGACACAGTAATTGAGTGAGGTTCTGATGGGAAGGTTTATAGGTAGCATGAAACTGAAAGGATAGGAGTCAGTGTGGAAGGTGAGAGAGCGAGAGAGGGGCGGGGAGAAATGGGAGGACCTCTGAAGGCCACATTTTCCTGTTGGCCCCACCCAAAAAAAACTGGCAGTTTTGGTTGGCTCTTTCCTACACCTGCCGCACTACACCACATGATTGACCTCCAGATCGTGTCATACTATCTGTGAGACCACACCACAATATCAACTACATAACACCAAACACCACCCAGAAAACTACCCAACACACAACACCAAATACCTCCCACCAGAAAGGAAAGAGAAGCAAACAAAAGGGTGAATGGAAGAGAAGCCAAGCAGAGAGACAGAACTAGAAAAGGAGAGACAGAGGAACAGCAACACAAAAGATGAGACACAGGGAAGGGAGAGACTATATTCTCCAAGTCATTATGTTCAAAAACTTGAAGGTGGACTGGTAATATATCAAACACCTTACATCTGCATGGATTTCCAATCAACTTTTTCCATTTGGCCAATATTTATAGTAGTTACAATATGGAAAGTCTGAGTAAGTAGTAATTACATTTTTACGCCAATGATGCCAGTATCACACCTCAAATTTTATGTCTCCAGCTCCTCAGTCTCCTGTTCATAAACCTTATTCCCCAGTTCTATAATCATTGTTGACCAACTGTACAATATATAATACAGGCAACTTCAGAGAATACATTTCAGTCGTATATTGGCAGTGGTGAGGAAATCAGAGGATCTTGCAATGTCCCCTTTCTTATCTTTGCAACTCCATTTGTCCTCTTGCTGATCTAGGGGACAGGAAGCAATAAGTACACAATGACTGTATGCTTGGTGTTCACACTTGTGTCCTAGTCACTCTAGGATGAGAAAGTCTATTGTTCTGATGTGTGCACTGATTTTAAATTATTAGTATCATATTTAAGATGCAACCTACAAATTTTTTTGTCTCTTATCCTGAACTCCCATCTACTGTCTGTTTCTGTCCACAGAACTGGAAACAGTGAACCATGTAGATAGATTCAGATAATCTCTCTTCAAATGATGCCACACAGCAACGAGGTGAAGGAAGAAGCAAAATCTGTGGTAAGTCAGTTTCCAAGCGTAGACTAGTGTCGAAGATAAAACAGCTTCGTTGGGAATTTCCTAGTGTTCTCCAAAGTTACGGTGCATGATTGGGTCAGCCCTTGAGGAAATTCCTGGACTTCCTGGTCTGTATTGAGTTCACAGTTCTTATTACAATTGGTCTTTGTCCCTGGATTAGGGAGGTGGGAGAAAACAGCTGGGATGTCTTCCTTTCCAATAAGTCCAGCTGGAAAGTTGTGTGGATGAATGCATAAAGAGCTGACACAAGTTGAATGGCTTCTTTGCTGTGAGTGTCATGATTCTATTCAAGCAATCTGGACCTGTAACAGTAAAAGCACCATGGACATGAGATTGGGGTGGGTGGGGGGAGAAGGTTGTGGAAGTGACAGTATACTGCAATTCCAGACAAACCAAGTTACTCAGAGGAGCATCCCCTCTATCGATGACATTATAAACTGGAAACTGAAGCAACCAGCAGGTTAGAAATCAAGAATTATTACATAGGACCAAATTTACATATGTGAGTTTCCCAACACCGTCAGTATTCTAGCCTCTTTCATTGAAACCAAATTGATCTGGGAAATAAATAGAGTCAAAAGCTTTAATATTAAAGGTGAGTTTTGTAATGAACCTTTCCTAACTGTTGCTAACAGTGCTCACTGCACCTTATAAATGCCAGAAACAACATAGGAAAACTGTTTTTAAAGCATAAAAACAGAATGGTGAAGGTATAGGGAGAATTATGTTAAATAAATAGAAGGAAGCCCATCAGACTACTGTGAAGTCATAGAGTTGTCGAATGGAATGCTAATGTGTTCAGTTCATGACAGCGAGAGATTAGATGTTCTCCCTTTCCATTCATGAATGGAAATGAGAATAATGGTGGTCATCAAATATGCATTTGGAGCCAGAAGGCTGTCACAATAGTGATCAAATATGGTTTGTGTAGCATGAGCAATGCGAACGAGTAAAGTATTCAGCTGACCCCTCGCTTCTTCGCTGACTGAAAATGAAACTTTGGAACTGTAGGGGTTTTTAATTTTAAGATATCGCAAGAGCAGAAAACAGCACAAGGCAGGATGTTGGAGCCCTCAATGAGTGACAGGGGATAACAAGGTAGGGAGTTCAGCAATGCAGCCATTATACAATTCACTTCCATATTTTAGATATCTGAAGCTGCTTCAACATGGCAGTGTGTACAGGCAGTCACACTGGCACCTGTTGTACTCTGCTTGGAGTTTCATTGATGGAGGGTGTAATGTATTGAATGGATTTTTGAGATTAACATACATTTAATCAAACAATACTAAAATAGGATACCTAGCAAAAGCCTGGAAGGCATGTAAAAGCAAGTGCTTTAGACAAATGTTACAGGAGATCTGTACTCATCTGGAAATCTTAAATTAACATCAGTGATAACTAAGATCAAGCTGCATCATATCAATAGGGTTATTGTTAATTAGAGGCACATTGCCTTCATTAAAAAATACATTTCACTAATTTTTTAAATTTTGTTTTTTTTTGAAGCACTTAATACAAGGACCTAAATTGTCTCATTGCATCATGCCACTTGAACATTACAACAAAGAATGCATGCTCTTTAAAAAGAGCTTATATTGAATTAAATAGAAATTATGTGCTGTTTGTGATGGCTCTCCCAGGAGACTGTGGTGCTCCCAGCTTGGGGAGGCGGATCTAGTTCATGGGTGTAGATATTACACTATGATAGTATAGGACAGGCTTTGGTCAACCAATAGATCTTTCTCCTGCCTATTGTTTATGTACATTCATGCATCACAAACATGGAAACAAGCTAGCCAGCTGAATACAGCCAGTCTGGTGTTTGTCTTCCACATGAGAAGTTCATTGTACCTGCCCTGTTCCTAGTCTTCTTACTCCCTTTTCCTTCAACCACCAATCTAACCTTTCCATGTTCAACTGGTCACTTCTTCAATCACTAACTCAGCGAATAAATTTCAAGCCTCACAAACCTGTGTAAAAAAATCATATATCCCTTTATTGTAGAATCCACACTGACCTCTTCCCCTCAGCACCCTTCCTATAGGGTGAAGCCCAAAATTGCACATTATCTACAACTTTGCACTGATTGAAGTTTTGTATAGATTTACCATTATTTCTCTTTTATATCCTGTAGCTTTTGCTATTAAATCCAGTGTTTAATTAGCTTTGTAAAAGGGCTTATTCTCATCATAGACTGCTTTCAAAGACTTGTGAACCCCCCCAAATCCTTCTGTTCTCTTACATCATCCAACTTTCCCCCATTCAAAATATAATTTTAATTTGTAACAATCACATGTACCACCTCACATTTACTGGCATTAAATTCCATCTGATACTTATTGCTTATTTGACCATCTTAACAATATCCCTCTGCTGCTTCCTTTAGTCCCTGGAGTTATCTACTATTCATCCTTTAGATATTAGGAACATAAGAAATAGGAGCAGAAGTAGATCATATGGCCCCTAGAGCCTGCTCTGTTTTTCAATACGAACATGCCTAATCTTATACCTCAACTCCACTTTCCCACCCCTAATCCTTTGATATCCTGACAGATCAAAAGCCAGCCTTTAATATACTCCATGACAGCACATCCACAACCCTCTAGGAGTAGAGAATTCCAAAGATTCACAGCTGCTGGATGAAGACATTCTCAGCTCAGTCCTAAAAAAAACCAACCACTTAGGATGTACCACCATAGTCTGGATTCCCTAGCCGTGGGGAACAGTCAGTGTCTATCTTGTCAAACCCCTACAGAATCTTGTATATTTCAATGAGACCAACTCTCATTCTTCTAAACTCCAGAGAAAATAAGCCTAGTTTACTCAGCTGCTCATCATAGGACAACCCTCATCCCAGGAACCAATCTAGTAGTGAGCCTTTGCTGTACCGCCTCTAGAGTGTTATCCTGTGTTGAGTGGTGCAGCCTGATGGACAATATGTCACCATTTTGACCAGTTGGTCGCAAGCTCCTCCTAATCAATAATGTCAATTCTGCCGTGTTTCAAGAAGAGCTTCAATTCGCACCATCTTTAAGACCACCTATTTCCACCTCCATAACATGGCATGACTCCTCTGCTGCTGAAACCCTCATCCATGCCTTTGTTAACTCTAGACTTGGCTACTCCAATGCATTCCTGTTTGTAACTGGGGAATGGACTTTGAAGCGTTTTCTTTGCCCTCTTGGGCCACTGGCCATTTGAGAATTGAGTGAACAGGACCTGGTGGGGGAGACACTTTTTGGCCATCTGAACAGTGTCCAGTCCATTGAAATTGATTTTTCGGGAGTTTTGCCTGAATGCTTATGGAGCTGGCTTCAAGTTGTCTCCCTGATAACTGCCTGAGGCTGTGCCAGACTGTTCGTTATCTTCTTGTCATATTTGACCCCAAGATGATCATCTGGAGACAAATTTGTGCTCTCTTTAACATCAGCTATTTCCACTTCCATAAAATGGCATGACTCCTCCTATGCTGAAACCCTCATCCATGCCTTTGTTAGCTCTACACTTGACTATTCCAATGCACTCCCATTTGTAGCTGGGGAATGGATTTTGTAGCATTGACAGGTATTCCCATTGTTCACTTGGAGATTTGTTTGTCCAGTACTGAATATCAGATAAACAGTCTGGTAATTTAGCAACAGTAGAGGAGTCAAGCAAGATGGTGGTGAGATAGAGCAAAGTGTCATCAGCATACATGTGAAAACTAACGCTGTGTTTTCAATTGATGTCATCAAGAGATAACATGTAGATGAGAAGTAGGTGGTGGTAAAACAGATTCTCTGGGGACACCAGAGGTAAAAGTGTGGGAGCAGGAAGAGATGCCATTTCAGATGATTCTCTGGCTACAACTAGATAGATAAGAATGGAACCAAATGAGAAGAGGTTGAGTAAACTGGATCTATTTTTCCTGGAATTTAAAAGAACTAGGGGTGAACCAATTGAAACATAAAATTAAGGGATTGTATTGGGTAGATGCTGGAGGATATTTCATTGTGGAGCCTAGAACTTGGGGTCACAGTCTCAGAATAAGATGTCAGCTATTTAGGACTGAGATGAGAAGATATTTCTTCCTTCAAAGTGTCATGGATCTTTGGAATTCCCTCACCTAGAGCGCTGTTGGTCTTCAGTTGTTAAATATATTCAAGTCAGGGATTCATTGATTTTTGGATACTAGGGGAATTAAGGGGTATGGGATAATGTCAGAAGGTGTTGAGGTTGAAGAACAGCATTGATTTTATTGAATGGTAGAGTAGAGTCAAAGAGCCAATTGACCTGTTCCTATTTCTTATGAATTCTGATTATGTTCCCATAGTGGAGGCTCTGGCCTTCCTATGACTCTTGGATATAGAATGGTGCTAGGGGATGCAAATGTTACACTCTTGTTCCAAGAAGTCAGCTTAACATTGAATAGTGGAGAATTTTTTTGAGAGATGATAATCTAAGACAAATTTAATTGGTGCTTGGAAAAATATGGGTTAATAATTAACAACCTGCACAGATTTGTTAAAGGCAAATAGTGTTTCATTAACTTGATAACATGATGGGGTTTTTCTTTTACGAATGTGGACATCGCTGGCAAGGCCAGCATTAGTTACCCATTCCTAACTGCCCTTGAAATGAGTGGCTGGCTGGGCCATTTCAGAGGGTGGTTAAAAGTCAGCCATGTTACTGTGGTTCTGGAGTCACATGTAGGCCAGACGAGATAAGGACAGCAGATTTCCCCTAAAATGACATTAGTGAACTAAAAATGGGTTTTTAAACAATTGATGATATAGTTTTAGGCCAGGATTTTCCAGCCCCACCGTGGGCCAGGCCATAAAATCCCTCCCATGGTCATTGTTACTGACACTAGTTTTAGATTTCAGCTTTATTAATTGAATTTAAATCCCACTGGCTGCCATAGTGGATGTTGAACCCATGTCTACAGGCATTAGCCTGGACTTCTGGATTACTAGATCAGTGTCATTACCACTGCACCAACACCACCATCTCCCTTAAGCATATTGCTGAGGATAGTACTGTTGATGGTGTTAATATGGACTTTCAAAAGGTGTTTGATAGAGTTAAAATCTCTAATAGATTCATTCACAAATTTAAACCCATGGGATTAAAGGAGGAGCAGCTGCTTGGATACTAAGTTGATTAAGGGGCAGAAAGTAGTAGGTTTATCAGACTGGAGGGAAGTAACTCTTTAGAGTACAAACATGTTTCCATCTGTTCCTATTCAGATGAAGTTACATTGTTTCATAGTTTGCCATTGAGAGATTTGAACTCTTGATACTCTTTTTGAGTAAACCTGTTTCCATCTGTTTCAGATGAAGTTACATTGTTTCATAGTTTGCCATTGTGAGATTTGAACTCTTGATCTTGGGGTTACAAGCCCAGTACCATAACCACTTGGCTATTTAGGCCAAGCCCTGGAGGGAAGTATATGCTGCTGCTCCCTGGAGTTAAGAATTGGATAAATCATAGCATGGTTACAGCACAGACATTGAACCTGCCAGCTCTCCACAAGAGCACTCCACCTAATCCCACTCTCCAACACTTCCCCCCCCCCCCCCCCCCCCCCATGCCCCTCCCCAGCCCTGCACTTTTTTCCCCCCTTCAAGTGCTTATCTAATTAGCTTTTGAAAGCCAGGATTGAATCTGCCCCATGGACACTTTAGGCAATGCATTCCAGATCAGAACCACTCACTTGTGTCAGAAGTTTTTTCTCACTGTTTGGGGGCCTTTTGCCAGTCACCTAAAATCTGTGTCCCCTAGTTCTAAACCATTCCACAAATGGGATTAGTTTCTCTCTATCTACTCTATCCAGTTCCCTCATGATTTTGAACACCACTGTCAAATCTCCTCTTGACCTTCTGTGCTCCAAGGACAACAACCCTCACTTCTCCAATCTGTCCACAACTGAAAACACTCATCACTGGATCCATTCCAGCAAGTCTTGTGCACCCTCCCCAAGGCCTTCACATTCTTAAAGCGTGGTACCCAGAACTGAGCACAATACTCCAGTTATGTCTGAACCAGTGTTTTATAAAAGTTCATCATAACATCCTTGCAATTGTATTCTATGTCTCTATGTCTCCAGGATCTCCTATATGCTTTTTTCTTAAAAGCATATGGCCAGAATTGGACACAATACTCCAGTTGAGGGTGAACCAATGTTTTATAAAGGTTCATCATAATTTTCTAGCTTTTGTACTGTTTCTATTTAAGCAGCCCAGGATCCCATATGTTTTTGTATCCAGTTTCTCAACCTGCCCTGTCACTTTCAATAATTTGTGCACATATACCCCAGGCCTCTGTTCCTCCAGCCTATTTATAGTTGGCTCTTTTAGCTTGTATTGCTTCTCACCAAGATGTATCACAACATATTTCTCTGCATTAAATCTTATCTACCATATATCCATCCATTCCAGCAGCCTTTCTATATCCTCTTGAAGTCTATACTAATTTCTTCACTGTTTGCTGCACTTACAAGTTGTCATTTGCAGATTTTGAAATTGAAAAATTCAATCTTAGTTAAAGTTAATTTTCCTTTAACAAAACCATTGCTGGTTTTCCAAGTAATAGTTAATTTTGTCCCAGATTATCATTTCTAAAAACTTCCCCAGATCAAGTATTAAACTGACAGCCTTTTAGTTCCTGTGTTTATACCCAAACCCTTTTTTGAACAAGGATGTAGCGTTTGCAATTCTTCAATCTCATTTCTAAGGAGGATTGGAAGGTTACAACCAGTACCTCCAAAATTTCAACTCTTACTTCCCTCAGCAACTGAGGACACATTATATGCAGACCTAGTGAGACTTATCTACTTTAAGTAGAGCCAGCCTTTCTAATGCCTCCCTTATACCAACTTTCAACCCATCCAGTTGACTACCTCCTCTTATACTGTGACTTTGCATCTATCTTTACCAACGATACTGCCAAAGTACTCATGTAGTAATGTTTGAAGGGAAAGTATTGACAAGGCTACAAGGAAAGAGCAGGGAGTGGAATTATTTGGATAGCTCTTTAAAAGAACTGGCAGAGGCAATATGGACCAAATGACTTCCATCTGTACTGTATCATTCTATGAATTTTTTTTTTTTAAAAGGAAGCACCATAAATGTCATAATATACATGTATCTGTATTGACAACTGGAATGATTCTGCTTAGCACATGTTAAATGTAACTTTCATTGAATTCAGACATATTTCCTTCTTCAACTGATGTTGAAAGGTCATTGACCCAAAACGTTAACTTAGTTTCTCTCCACAGATGCTGCCTGACCAGCTGAGTTTTTCCAGCATTGTGTTCATTTCAGATTCCCAGCATCTGCAATACTTTTACATTTCCTTCTTCCTCCTTTTCTGTCCATCTCTGCATGTCTTAGGAGTTGTACTGTTTCTGTCCAAAATCTTTCCCTCACAATGCAAATATAATTAAGAAAGGCGAGAGAGAGAGAGAGAGAGAGAGAGAGAGAGAGAGAGAAAAACCCAGAAAATATAGGACTGTTGGTCTAGCACCTGTTGTGGAGAGGTTATTGGAATCTGTCATTAAGAGCAAAGTGACTGAGCACTTTGTGAAATTTGAGCTGATTACCAATCCATGTTGACTTGCTCTAAAGAGTAGCTCATGGCTAGGACCCTAATTGAATCTTTTGAGGAAGTAACTAAAGTAGTAGACAGGGGAATATCAATAGATGTTGTTTATATAGACTTCCAAAAGGCATAAGGTTTTATGCAAGAGACTTAGCTAAAATGAAAGCGAATTAGTGCCCTGGTTCAGAAATTGGTTAGGCAGTAAAAGACAGATAATAGGCATGTGCTCAAATTGGAAAGAAATAACTGGGGGTGTACCTCAAGCATCTGTGCTGGGGCCTCAAATATTCACTATATTAATGACTTAGATAATGCAATAGAGCGCTATTTATCAAAGTTTGTCAATGGCACTAAGATTGGCATATAATAAGTAGTGTAGATGGGAGCATAACTTGTCAGTCACTTTGAAATTTTGAGTGAGCAAAATCATGACAGATGGGATGAGAGATAGGTTATTTTGACCAAAAAAATCCAAATACTCTATAAATGTTGAAAAGCTAGGAACAATGGAGCTTCAAAAAGGGACTTAATGACCTATGTACATAGAATACTAAAATGTTTTAGTCAGGTAAAAAAATCAAAAAGGCTAATGGAATGTTAACCTTTATAACTTAAGAGCTAGAATATAAAGAGTAGTTTTGCTGCAATTTACAAAGCCCTGGTAGGCCACATTTGGCGTACTGTTTACTGCTCTGGGCACCACACTTTAGACAGGCTGTATTGCCCTTGGAAGGAATTTAGAGCAGATTCAACAGAATGTTATCAGGGCTCCAAGGGTTAGATTATGAGGAGAGATTACCCAAACTAGACTTGCATTGTGAAATATAAAAAAAAGATTAAATGGCGATTTGATTGAGGGTTTAAGATTTTGAAAGGAATTGATAAATTAGGGAAGCTTTTTTCCTGCTTGTTGGAGAGTCTAGGACAAAGTTGTAGGTCCTTAAAATTTGAGCTAGGCCATTCAGGAGAGAAGTTAGGAAACACTTCACACAAGCATGGAACTCTTGCACAAAAAGCAGTAGATGCTAGCTCAATTAATCATTTTAGGTCTTATGTATAAAAGGGACATGGAGTGAAGGCCAGTGGGATACATATCAACCATGATCTCACAGAAAAGTGAAACTAGCTTCAAGGGCTGAATGGCCTATACTTGTTCCTTGTGTCACACATATGCTTTTCATTGTGTATTAAAGATAGAGTGGTGTGTATCTTTCAGAGTATCTGTTTTTCTTACACAACGAATTAGTGTATGTTTCTAGGAATCTCTTCCTTCGTATTTCTGTCCATTTGTCAGTTTGCTTTTTTGCCCTGCAGACAATAGAGCTAATTTATACATGAGGCCTGTGAGGTCACAGCTTACATTCCTGTGCTGCTCACCTTGATAATTAAGGGTAGCATTATGCTATTTTTCAGAATGAGGCTGTTGATTTTTTCTGGCGTGAAACAGCCTTTTCTTTGCATAACAAATAAGTATAAAGTAAATAGTACCACAGGTCAAACAGAACATGCAGCAGCTGCCCTACTTACACTTGCTTTCATTTGGAGGGTACAGCTGTTATTTGTTTAAATGATTAAAAGTTTACATGAGAGTTAGCTTACTAAAGTATAGAATTGCTAACAAAAGACTTCTGGACTTGATAAATATTAGATGACATACTATGTGATTGCAAGTCTAGCCTGGAAAATTAGTCTCCATCTGTCAATTATGCCAAAATTGAACTGGAGGTGAGGGCCTTTATTTTCTATTGTCAAAAACTGACTGCTTGCTGGAGTAACATTGGAGCTGACAGATAAAAGCAAAACATTGAAGTACTAAGATTATCTTTCTTAGTTTATCAGATTATTAGAAGAACATTTTCCCACAGCATAGATTCTCACCAAAAATAATTAATGCTTTGTCAATTATTTAGTTTAATCCTTAAACTGGTATCAGTTCCCAGGGATTTCAGTTTCCACAGCATACCTTTTTTTAATTACCATCACTGTAATGTTAAAAGAAACCTTAACAATATGGTAATAAACCAATTAACTGTCAAGAATGACCTAGTTAGAATGATGCTAATATTGTAGTATTTTAGAAGTGAGACACTACATTAAAAATTATGCGCTGTTCAGCTAAAAACCAACTCCAAATACCAATATTGTGGATAGTCAGTGCCCACAATTACATACAAATATAATAAATAGCAGCAGGGATAGACCATTCAGGCCCTTGAGTCTGCTTCACCATTCAATAAGAACATGGCTCATCTTCTACCACAGCTACACTTTTTCACCCCATCCCCATATCCTTTGATTCCCAAAAATCTGTCACTGTGTTATGAGATAGCCTTTTGATAAAGCTGAGTTATTTAAAAATCCCAGCAGGAAACTTTAAACAATTATCATAACCTATATTTTTAAATGGTATATTTGAGATGCAATTCTAAATTCAGGATTCAGACTAGTTTGAGAGGTTTTATATTAAACTAAATGAAACATTTTATTAATTTACACAAGTTAAATATATACACATAGCTATAAATTACTACTAACATAACAAATATCCAAACTAATCTCCATTAAGGCAACAGTACCCATAGACTTAACCAGACACCAGGCAAAGCATTTTCACCTTACAAATTCAAAATGAGGTTCCTGTAGAGACAGTGTTACTCATAATAAGAGGTTGTGGTGGAAGAATTAATCCAGACTGGTCTCTTGGTTAAAGTTGGTTTATTTCCAAGACAACTCCTCAAGGCCAATAGCTTCCAGACAAAACTAAATGTTCCAGTTGTACCTTTTTATTCTATTTAGATGGGATAATTAATGCCCATCACCTGTCTAACTAACAATTGGCTTTAACAAGATGATTGTCATATTAACAGATTCCTCTTTCTCTTTTAGAGCAGGCACTTCTTTTTGTAAAACAGTCTGATTGTTGGTGACTTGTGTCAACCCATTTTATTTGAGAGATCTCTTTTCTTTCTAACATCTCCTTTATGCTGACTAGACCTATTTGTAGTCTTTTTTCCGTGACACTTTGCGGAATGAACGTTGTCCCAAAGAGACTGGTTATCAACATAATATTCTATGGACAAACTTTTCCCACATTGCCCCTTATATAATATTTCTGTCAATATATTGGACAAGTAAGCCCCCATATCTAATGCCTCACTAAGGCTAACATTTTAGCAGCTAAGGTGCTTTTCACTACCCTTTTTATTTTCTTGGCCTCTCAAGCCAGTGGGCAACATTTATCATTCTTTCCCATGGCCTTTCCCATCAAGAATATGATGAACCCTGCTGTGCTAGAGAGCCCATCTGGAAGATTGGCATGTGAAGCATCACTAAAAATGACCAACCTCATATCTTCTGGATCATCCAAGGCTGGAAACTTGAGCACACGTCTCTCAGAATTTAATTTTAAGTGTCTTATTTGCTCTCAGAACTTGCTCAACTGTAGCATGTTTCATCATGGTACTCAGCTCCAACACATCATAATTAGCATTAGGCCTAGTCTGACTGCACAACCAGTTCAACTGCCCAAACTTCTCAACTGTCCCATTTCTTCCTTGGTAGCAGAATCCTCTTTTTGTGAGGATCTACCGTGAGTTATTGGGATATAATTAACATTGTCTAGATAAGATTGTTGATTCAAATGTCGCTCCTAACTTGTTCCACTTAATGTCTAAACCTACGTATTTAAAGGCCCCAGAAGCCGGACTTCCAACTTGGAATTCCTTCTTTATCTTCTCGATTACCAGTTGTTCAAATTCTACAGATCTTCCCTACAGGAAATCAACATGATAAAGATCCCAACTAATTTCTCCTTATAGTACCAGTAGAACATTGCTGGGTCTGCCTTTAACTGAATGCAACCTATTTTCAACAAGACAGACCTCACGGAAAAATACCATACTCTTGATGCATCGTTCAACCCATAAACACACATTCAATTTCCATAGCTTTCTTTCTACATCCCTGGCTTCTTTGGGTGGTTTAAAAAAAAACTTCCCTTTGAAACTTCTCCCTCTGTAAAACGCAGCCTTTATATCAATCAATCAATTTGCATTCCCAAGAATAGGATACCAAAATAGCTTAAAAAATCTTCAAACTCACTTTCCCCTTAGTAGGCGAGTCCATTGACATCCTGATCTCTTAGTCTCTCTTCAAAGCCTCGGGCTACTAATCTCACTTTGGCCTTGTGCTGTCTGGGAGTACCTTTTCTGTACAGTTCCATCTGTGAGATAAAGCTGGCTGTCCTCTGTGAGGTATTTCAGAATATACCCCAAATTCCTTCCAACTTTCTGACTCTTTCCATTTGACTTCCTTTATCAGCTTACTTTCCAATTTATTAGCAGCTACTAGAATCTCTGTCATAAGGACTTCTACTATTGAGATTGCTAGCTTGGTCTCTAGTCCTCTTTATTAAGCTACAGCCTCTACTCACAATCCTCTCCCTTTCTGGACTGCTACTATATGATCATCCTCCCACGCGAGCAGCACTCCATTTGCAAGTCCGTGATCTTTTTCTAGGGTCACAGCCACTTTCTGGTCCACTGTCAGAACTCATACTGCGCTTTCTGGTTTCCACATCTTTACCTCGGTTTGCCAATCGATCGGTCTTGTCTTCTGTCCTTCATCCTGCACATTTAGCCAATGTTTGTATTTACCAGTGGCCTTTCCTGCTCTCCCTATGATGGTGGCATCCCTCCACTCAATGGTCCCTTCTGGCATGGATGTTACCTTTGTTTCTACTTTGAATAATTGCCCTTTTAGACAAATAGCGTTGTCCTGTACCTCAGTGTTACTTTGTTCATAGTCAGTCAACCCTGTATCAGCCGTCGTCTGCTCATCATAACTACCCATGTGTATGTGTATGTGAAATGCATGGTGCCTCGTCACGTTCTATGTCCTGTTCAGGTCCTGTAAAGGTATAGTCAGTACCAATTAACTGTGAGGAATGTACCCTAACAGTTTGATTACTGTGTTGCACAATTACTATTTTTCCATCACTCCCTATTACCTTGCCAGGTCCTTTCCACTCTTTCTGGCCTTCCCTTTTATAATATGTTTCCTTGTCTAAACTATTCCTGATGGTCTTATGCAGTGCCGTAGGGCCCGGCAAACTTCCGCCGAATCCTCAGCTTTAATGAAAGCTTTTCTGTTTGAATGCAAACGATCAGAGGAGCAGAAAAAGTGGAGCTAATGCTAGTCCCTTCTAGAGCAGGGGGAGCATCTGACAACATCAAAGGTAACTTTGGATTTCTTCTGTACATCAACTGATACCCCCCAACCATTTGCAAAGAGTTCTTTGTGTGCATATGACACTAATTACATATTAAATGTTACTCTGAAATAAGGAGCTTTAAAATACAGATAAATGACTGTTTTGACAGCCCAACATTTTAAGCAACAATTTTGCATTGAAAGTTTATGGTTCTCATCCTTGCAAAATAAAATGCAACATATAAAAAAAAATTAAGAAATAACTGTAGGGGAAACATTTTATGAACATCTACTAACAGATATATTAAAAGCCTAAAAGTACCACCGCCACCCATGCTAGTGCCATTTGCAGTTTACAAACTGGTTGATCAGCTAATATTTTATGTGACATGTCATCTACTACAGCATGGTTTCTTTCACAAAGACCATTACTAAACAGGCTCTCAGCTGCAGTGTGCATGACTATGATGTTTAAATTTTCACACATCTCAAAATTCCTCATTGGCAACTTCCCCACCATTATCTGTGAGGAACTTGGTTGGTGTTCCTAATTCTGTTCCTACCCATTTCTCCATGACCTTATCGACAATGGTCCTTTTGTGTTTACTATGTATCACAGTGGATAGTCTAAATCTGGTTGCCATATCTATGAAGTGTAGTAAATAAATACCCCTATCCTTGTCCCAAACTTTCAACTCCATTGTTACTGCATCGTTAAATTCCCTGGCTATTGGGAAGCTCACAACAGGTCGTGGTGGTGTCTTGCGATATTTAAGGCAAATTTCACACTGAGCAGTGACTTGTTCAATAAGATCATCATATCCTTTATCGACCACTCCCACATCTCGAAGCAGAGTCTTCAGTTTCTGTGGCGCCAGATGTGCAAAATGTCTCTGTAATTTCCAAATTATCTTCTTTTTGGCCACCAAATTCTCATTCTCAGCAGTTAACAAAGCTTCATGAACTTTTTGATGAGAAAACTCTGGCTTCCTTAGTGGCAAGCAGTAATGGCCTGACCGAGTAAAATGGATATCCACATTTTTCCCCAAACATGACTGCTCTATCATTCTTCATATCTAGTGTCATCTGAGCCTCCTTCGCAGATTGACTCAACAATAGCAGTATCTCGCTAGAAACCACATCAGTACTGATAAACAGATTGATCCCTGCTATCTTACAAGGGAGGGCCATCCGTTTGGAGGATGTTAATGTATTGTCTTCTCCCAACCCGAAGCAGGTGGAGCTTTCATACTCCTTGACCTTCAGCCGGTCTGCTTCATCGAGAGACTCCAGATAGCAGTCAAGCCAGTCCATGCTGCACACTGTAGAAGTGCAACTGGAACTGCACAGTTGAAGCAACCTACCATTAAGATACTCATCACTGGATTCAAACTATCAGTGATTAATACATTTCCATCATGGCAGTCACCATCATCATTTTCAGATAAATCTGTCTCGTGGGTCACTTCAAAAACACGATTCCTTCGCTGTGGGCAGCTCATTGCATAATGGTACTGGGAGTCACACCGAAAACACTGATTAACCATTCCCCATGTATTTTTTGGGTTTAAACATCTACAGTCACCATCCCAGACCCGCTTTTTGCCCCGACTCTCAAATAGGCTAGGGTTATGACTATTTTCAGACCTCTTGTCATTAACCCCATCTTTGTATTGGAATATTCTTCCAATATTTGGTCAACCACAAAATTCAGTCACCATTGAATCCTCTATCCTTTGTTTTACAGCATAGTTGTTCACATTCACTAAAAAAAGTGGCAGGGAACGACTGTTGTCCCAGAAATTTTTTTAGAGCAGCAGCCATTTGATCTAAGAGAGATTCTTTCCCCCAGAACTGAACCCCTATTAGTACTAAAAGATTATCAACATGGAAAATGCAAGCACAGTCCAGTAATTTAAATGCTAATACCAATCCTGGAATTTCAAGTTCAAATCACTGTCGTCTCCTGTACCATTTATCAAAATCCATGATATATTCTTCCATGGACTGATCATCTGATTTCCTAAAACTATCAAAGATTGTCCAAGCTTCATATGCTTCCAATAACTCATCCTTTTTATAGAACTTATCCAAAAATTGTATCAGGCAGTTTAATCCCTCTTCATGATCCAAATCATCCACTTTCCACTCTGAAAATACTTTACTCCTTATCTTACTTTTGGCTGGTAATGATAACACCAAAGTCATACCTTGCTTCTTCCAGGGAATAGCAGTAACCCAGATCCACATTTCGACTTCAGCCTTCCATTGCTGATAAGGTTCAGAGTCAGAAAAACATTGGTAGATAGTCAAAGCTTGTGATTTTGCACCATCCTTCCACCATTCCATCAAACTTAAATTGTCAGCAACAGTACACTTCTTTTCCCGGAGGACTGAGACAAAAAGCTTTATATACAGCAATCAGTCAGCAAAGCTTAAAGCTCATCCTCTGCTACCATGTTACTCACAATAAGAGGTTGTGGTGGAAGAATTAATCCAGGCTGGTATCTTAGTTAAAGCTGGTTTATTTCCAAGACGACCCCTCAGTGCTACTAACTTCCTGGTAGCTTCCACACAAAGTGTTCCAACTGGTACCTTTTTATTCTATTTAGATGGTCTAATTAATGCCAATCACCTGTTTAACTAACAATCGGTTTTAACAAGATGATTGCCATATTAACAGACAGTTGTAGGCTTACAGCTACTTTGATCTTACATTGCCTTCTGCCCTGCACACATAAAAAATGCCGAAGTTATACCAAGCACAGCTCATTGAATGTAAATTCTCATTGTATCATTAGCCTCTTTGAGCTCCACCTCTTCTAGTAATAAAACCCATTTCATAGTACCAATTTTATTAGTAATATAAACATATTGCTTGGTCTCTGCTAGCTAGGTACCAGATTTCACCCCACTTCTTGAATGGTCTATTCAAAAAATGCAAATGCACTCTACCTTTCTTACATCTCAAAACTAGTATACGTCAAAGCACCCAAGCTAGCTGGCTTTAATCCAATTAAGACACACCCACAGACTAATCCTTTATTTTAAAAGAAAAACATTTTCCAATAATATTACATACATTAATAGCTTCATGACACTTTGACTTGAATATGGTCCAAGTGTAAATCTCGAAAGGCTGCATTACATGTGTGACCAAGTCAATTCTTCAAAGCAGAAATATTGTTATTGGAAAGTTCTGTGCTCAATGGCTAGGTCAACTCTACTACACAAATGGGTATTACGCAATTGGGTATTTGGCACTGTTGAAGCTGAATCAAACTTGTTCATAATTTTGAAGGCATCTATTTAATCTACATTTGATCTTCTCTGCTCTAAGGGGAACAATCTCAACTTCTCAACTTATTTGACAGAATAAGCAAGGAGAAATTGTTTCCACTGGCAGGAGTAACTGGTGGACACAGTTACAAGATCATTGACAGAAGAACCAGGAGTGAAATGATAAGCTTTTTTACATAATGAATTGCTGTTATCAGGAACACACTGCCTGAAAGGCCAGTGTAAGCAGATTCTGTAGTCACTTTCAAAAGCATATATTTGATGTATATTTGAAAAGAAAAAATTTGCATGGCATTGGGGAAAGTGCAGGAAAGTGGGTTTAATTTTTCTCTTTTCAAAGAGCCAATACTGGTACAATGAGTTGAGTGGCCTCTTTCTATGCTATATGACTTGATGAATATTTAGTCCTTCCACATAAATAAAGTCCCTGATCCCCTGGTACTATTGTAGTAAATCTCCCCTACCTTCTCTCCCAAGACCTTGACGTCGTTCCTAAACTGTGGTACCCAAAATTGGACACATTCCAGCTGAGGTTTAATATACTACCATATATTTTAATACACTGTATCCTCTCCAGTCCAGCATTCTTGGGACTGAGTCATTTCTGGATTGTGGAATTTTCTGGATTATAGAACGACATTAGAATGCCTAAGCACAAGCATGTGAACTGGAAAACACTGAGGATATAAATATTTACCTGAAGCACAAAACAGTGATAAAACATTATAGAGCAGCCCTAAAAATTGTTTTACTGATCAAAATATTGTATCTTCCATGTTTCCCCTCCCAAAGAACTGTAGTAAAAGGATGCAGTGAGTTGTTTTTGGTCTGCTAAAAAGATTTCCAGAGAACTGCTTTTTCCCAGCAATAGATTTCATGGCTATGGGGAAAGTGCAGGAGGTTTTATGTCTTGAGTCTATGAGTTCACTAGCTGAGTAAACTTGAATTGCGCGCCTTTATATACACTTGTTAGTTGATGCTTGCTATCAATAATGGAGAGAGACTGACATAAGAACAAACTGTGATTGTTTATTGCAACAGAAGGCAGTACACTAAATCCTTGTGTGGTCCGACAACCACTCCAGCTCTAGACTTACAGTTAACCAGTAGCCCATACTGTACATTGTTTGGTCAGTACTGTCACATGGTTAGTCCACTTGCATTCTCTTAAAGGTACAACGTACTCCATTGTACCACATCGCTCCTTCTTTACTTAAAAAGTACAGCTCACAAACTTAATAACGTGAACTATTTACACTAATAACTATTTACAAATCAAGTCTCTGAGGAAGAATTCTCGGACGTGTTGAGCATCGCAGTTCAACAATCTCGGCTGGTTTTTCCAAGACCTCCTTTCCAGGGAAGAGTTGTCCATTGGGTTTCTCAGTGGATAATTTCACCATCTTCCAGGTGCAGTCACGTTCACTCCTGCTGCCTCTCCCCTCCAAGCTGAAACAGATAAAGGACAACAAGCACAAAAAAACACAGAAAGAAAAACATTTTTTTGTTTTTCTTTTCAAGGATTGTCAATAATTCCTCTTTATCTTCCTATGTGTCCTTTTCTTGGTAGCACTGATCCGTATCTTGGTCTTTTCTTTAATTTTGCTATTGGCTGGACTCAGGCATGAGCTGAGCACGAATGAGCTCAATAGTTGGGTTTTCTGACAACTCTTCTGAGAACTTAGGGCCTTCTAGTTTTAAAACTTAAGGGCTTTTAGGCAGCTGCTATTTCAGCTCTTTCAATTATTTCCTAGTCTCATTAATAGTTTCCTGGAGAATCTCATATCATTGCCCCTTCTCAGCTAATTCGTTCCTTAACTTGGCCAGGGACAGGTGTAATCTTCCTTTTTTCCTTCATATCTTTTTAGTGGCACAAATTGGGAGCTGATTGAATTTTGTAATGCACAAAAGCCCTTTAGTAAGTTTTCCTTTTCCTTCTGAAGGATTTGAGCATGATTTGATTTCAGCGTGAACTCTGTCTCGGTGTAACACTTCTACCGGCTTCTCCCGTTGAGTCTTCATGCACTCATTTTTTCCTGCAAACGCTTCTGGTTTGCAATCAAGAACTTAGCGGGCCCTCAAGATTTATCTCTCCCAGCCAGTTCCTTCAAAGGAGACTCAGTTCCCTGCCTGACATTACAAATAGGGGTAATTTTGCAGAGTGTTCCTCATACCACACCTTGACTTGACATATCCCTTTCGGCTTATTTCTTCACCTGTGTATGTTTTCAGTTTAGTGTCCAAAACTTCCAATCTTAAAGATGGGTTCCTTTATTCAAGTATCTGAATGTATGTTCTCCAATGATGGACATTGATGCTCCTGCATCAACTTCCATCTTAATGGGTTGTCCATTGACTATAATGACCACTTGGACTGGATCGGTTCTACCTGCGTTCAGGTTATGTAATGAATGGATGTCTGATTCTATTTCTTCTGGTTCTTCCATGAGACATATTTCATGATTCTTCCCTTTGTCTTTAAAATGCTGTCTCAGCCTATCTCTGCAATGCCGTCTTATGTGACCATAGCAGTGGCAGATAAAGCATTCGACTTATTTGAATTGTCAATCACCCATTGGATGCCTGGATGCATTTCTCTCATTCATTTTGTGCGTTTCCATTGTCGTACTGCTGTTTTCCACTGATCCGTGCATCCCACCTGTATATGGGGTCCAATGTTTTCATATCTTTTGTTGCCGGTCTGTCCCGCCCTATCAGATGGACGGTGCCATTTTGTGTATCTCTTATAGTTTCCAAATTTCTAACAGCGCTCTCCATGGCTGCGGATAATTCTAATGACTTACTGAATTCTAGATTAGCTTCGGCTAGCAAACGCCTTTGAATAATATCTCCAATCCCGCATATCAGTCGGTCTCTCAATATATTACTAATGGACACTTCAAATTTGCAATGTTCAGTTAATGCCTTTAAAATGGCAACTTAATCAGCTATTGTCTCCCCTGGAAGCCTATTCCATGAATTGAACTTGAAGTGCTGCATGGTAATTGAGGGCTTTGGCCTCAGGTGGTTTTGTACAATTTTTATTAACTCGTCGAAAGTTGGAGGTATTAGGTGACATGAGGCTGCGGATCAGCCCGTGCGTTTTGATCCCGCCAGTGGACAAAGGAATCGCCCTCTTCTTTTCCTCCCCTGTGATGTTGTTAGTGGTAAAAAAGAATGCAAAGCGTTCAACATACTGAGACCAGTCATCTGAAATGGGGTCGAATGGATCTGGATGCCTGAACTGTGGCATCATGAACTACTGCAAGGGGACTACACTTCCGATGGCTTCCCAGTTAATGATGAATTCAGGTGTTTGGCTTACTGCAGCTTTCTTGACTGCTGTCTATCGATCTATCGATTTGTGTTTTGCCTTCTGCAGAATTGCCCTCTCTCTGGGGTCTCTTTAAATTTTCTGCCCATAGCCATTTTTCTTGCATGTACCTCTTTAAATGTAATGCCACTTTAAGAGCAGTCACCTTTTTCTTTCAACCCTGTCTCTGCAGCTGTAGGCTTTTCTGTGCTGGGTTTATTGCTCCTTTTGCATTTTGGCGGCATCCCCACGATCACGATTCTGCAGGTTTTTTTTCTTTTTTTTTCAAATTTAAAACTGCAGCACTGTTTTCTGCTCTGATTGCCGTCTATTTTATAGTATAAGTACAGATTCTCTTTCTAGTGTTTTGCTCATCCATCTTGTGGTTTCTCACTCGGGGTCTTGCAACTTTACTATGTTCATCCTCGTTGCCAGTTTTATGTCTTGAGTCTATGAGTTCACTAGCTGAGTAAACTCGGATTGCACGCCTTCATATATATTTGTTAGTTGATGCTTGCTATCAATAATGGAGAGAGACTGACATAAGAACAAACTGTGATGGTTTATTGCAACCGAAGGCAGAGCATTAAATCCTTGCGTGCTCCCACAACCACCTCCAGTTCTGGACTTACAGTTAACCAGTAGCCTGCACTGTACATTGATTGGTCAGTACTGTCACATAGTCAGTCACTTGCATTCTCTTAAAGGTACATGGTACTCTACCACAAGAGGTTACAGTGAAGTGCACAGAGGACTGGATGAGACAAACAGCATTGGAATAGCACATAGTTCAGAAATAGAAGGAGGCAGCTGCATAGCAAGCTAAGATGGATTTGGAATAATCATGGTATGATAAATAAGGTTGGGGAGCTGCAGGCCAAAGTAGCCAGATGGGATTATGATATGGTGGCAATAATGGAGATCTGGCTTAAAGCAGGGAAACATTGGGAATTTAATTTCCTGGCTATAAGATATTCAGGAAAGATAAGGGAAAAACAGAGCAGGTGACAGTATAGATCAAAGATACTGTTACAGCACTGGAGAGGGATACTGCACTCAAAGGTTTAAAGATAGAATCTATTTGGTTAGAATTAAGGAACAGTCGAGGAACTAGTGTGCATCTGGGTGTATAGGCCACCGCATAGTGAGAAGGAGATAGAGGAACAAATTTGCTGGAAAAATGCGGAAAGATGCAAGAACTTTGAACAATGATAATGGGAGACTTCAATTATTCAAATATACACTCAGGCCAGACTTTGATGTTGATTGAGTGGGTGTGTGCCCAACCCGAATCGACGTGATACAGTGCAAATTATGTTGGGTGTGTGTCCCAATGTCATCGCACATGCAAACGATATTAAGGCCTCTGACTCCTGTATGTGCCCACTGACAATTAAAGGGCTAATTAAGGTCATTAAAAACCCTATGCTCCACAATTTTACGTTACCCATGCGATTTCACACACGTCGCATGGGCAAAATGGGCTGACGGGCAGCCCATTTTTAACAAAATCTCATCCAAGAGCGGGATAAAATGCCTGGGGTGAAATATAATTAAAACATGATATCTGGGGACTGATGTTTTTTGAGTTTTGCTGTCAAGTGTTTGAATGTGTTGCATAGACACAGTTTGGTGAATTCTTTTCTTATCATTTAATCTGTACAGGTCTGCAGCTCCCTGAGGCAGCTCCACAGCAGCTGTCTGCCTTCAGGGAGCTTGCTAAAAGCGCCCACCCGCATCCTCACTTTTGTCGGCGCCTGCCCTCTTCCTGCCCTCCTCAGCAGCACTGAGGCTTTCTCAGTGTGCGTTTCATGTTGGCTAGCTGTTAGTTAGAATGAAATGGAGTTCGGGGGCTGATCGCAAGCAGAAGTGCATTTCACACCTGTTTCTGGGCACGCCGACTTGCTGCACACGCCAAGTGTGAAATTCAGACCTGGGAATTACAGTGTAAAGGGAAGAGGGGAAAATTTCCTGAAATACGTACAAAATTTTTCTTATCATAGATATGGAAACATATGACCTAGAAGGAGGCTATCATACCTGAGCTCGCCTTTAGAAGAGCAATCGTACTTAGTCATACACCCCTGCTTTTTATCCTTGACCCTATACATTCCACATCCTCCTCTACCTGTCTGAGTCTCTTTTTTAATTATTTATAAAATCAGCTTCTACTGCCTTTCCAGGTAAAGCATTCCAGATCTCGAGAACTCTGAGTGAAAACAATTCTCTTCATCCCCTCTCTGGATCTTTTACCAGTGATTTTAAATCCATAACCTCTGGTTATTGACCCCCTTTCCCAAAAGGAATAGCCTTATCTAATCTACCAAATTCCTCATCATATTGAAAGCCTCAGTTGTTCAACTCTTAACCTTCTCTGTACTAAGGACAGCAGTCCTAACTTTTCGATTCTCTTCTTGTAATTGAAGCCCCTCAGCCCTGCTAAGATCCTGGTAAACCTCCTCTGTATTCTTTCTAAGGCTTTACATCTTTCCTGAAATATTGTGCCCAGAATTGTCCACTATTCTCCAGCTGAGGGCCTAACAAGTTATTTATAAATTTCTATCATGATCTCTTTGCTTTTAAATTCTATTCCTCTGTTTACAAGTCTAAATAACCCATATGCTTTCCTAACCACTTTTTCAACTTTCTGTACTACCTTTAAGGATTCATGAATATGGCTATCAAGGTCTCTCTGCTCATCTACATTTTTTTTAATTGTGCCATTTATAGTATACAGACTTTTCATATTAGTCTTCCCAAAGCGCATCACTTCATACTTTTGCCATGCTACTGCCCAATTCACCATTCTGCCTATGTCATCTCGGGATCATCTCCTCACTATCTACTATATTGCCATGTTTTGTATTGTCTGCAAATTTTAAAATTCTACACCCTGAAACTAAAGTCTTGGTCATTTATAAAAATTGAAAAGCGAGAACTGACTCTTGGGGAACAGCACTCCAAACCACCTCCCAGTCTGAAAAACACCCATCCACCAGCACACTCTGTTTTCTTTCATTGAGACAATTCCATATCCAAATTGATGCTGTGCTCTTAATTGCATGGGCTTCCAACATCTTAATAAGCCTTCTATCTGGCACTTTGCAGAAGGCCTTCTAAAAGTCCATATATACATTACTGCACTACCTTGATCAAAGTTCTCAGTTACTTCTTCAAAGGATTCAATAATTTAGTCAGACACAATTTGCCTTTAACAAATCCATGCTGTCAATCTTAGTTTAACCCATGCCTTTCCAAATGAAAATTTATTTTGCCCTTGATGATGGTTTCCAATAACTTCTCCACCATTGATGTTCAACTGACTGACCTATAGATTCCTGGTTTATCCCACTTGTTTTTGTTGAATAACATTATAACATTATCAACCCACTAGACCTCTGGGCATCTACAACAACAAAAACTTGCATTTACATCGCACCTTTAAAATAGTAAAAATGTTTGAAGTCGTGTTAACAAACAACATTTTACACAGAAGCAATTGAATATTAGGCAGATGACTAAAATTCTGGCCAAAGAGTTGAATTTTGTGGAGTGTCTTAAAGGTGAATAGAGACGTGGAGAAGTTTAAGGAGGACAATTTAAAGCTTAGGGCTTAGGCAGCTGAAGGTGGAGGGTTTAAAATCAAGGATGGATATCTTAAAGAGTTGTGGAGCTATAGGAGGTTACAGAGATTGGGAAGGGCAAAGCCATGGAGAGATTTGAAAACAAGGATGAGAATTTTAAAACTGAGATATTACCGGACTGGGAGACAGTGTGGCGAGCACTGTGGTGATTGGTGAATGGGATTTGGTGCGAGTTAAGAAATGAGCAGCAGAGTTTTGGATGAGCTCAAGTTCTTGAAAGGTGGAAGATGAGAGGCTGGTTAGAAAAGCATTGGAAAAGTCACTCTGGAGATATAGTGGATTAGAATTTCAGCTGCAGGTAAACTGAGACAGAGATGGAGTTGGGCAATGGAGGCAAAAGGAAGTGGTCTTGGTGATGGTGCAGATAGGTAGTCAGAAGTTCATCTCGTGGTCAAATATGACACCAATGTTGAGGATATTCTGGTTCAGCCTCAGACATTTACCAGGGTGAGGATTGGAGTTAGTGGCTAGGGAGTGGGGTTTATGGCTTTGATCTTCCCACTATTTGGGTGGAGGAATGTATTTTTGTCATTCATTCATGGGATGTGGACATTGCAGGCAAGTTGTTATTGAGAGGTGAGGGTGAGCTGTATTTTTAAAGTACAGTAGTCCACGTGGTGAAAGTACTGATATAGTGCTGTTAGGTAGGGCTTCTGCTCATCCAGTACTGGATGCCGGACAAGCAGCGTGACAAATTAGAGACATTGAGGGTTTGAGAGAGGTGGTGGTGAGGTAAAGCTGAGTGTTGTCACCGTATATGTGGAACCTGTGTTGATGTTTCTGATGCTATTTAATGAGGATGGAAAGATTGTGACCAATGCCACTATTGTGTTTATGTTTGCTTCTTTCAGAAACTTAAGATGTATTCCATCCAAACCAAATGACTTGCCAACTTACAGTAATGCTAATCTTTTTAATGTTGTCTCTATCAACTTGTCCATTACTTCCCTCTCATCTGTTACTGTTTAAAAATAAGGGGTCGCTCGTTTAAGACAGAGATTAGGAGAATTTTTACCCTCAGAGCCTTTGGAACTCTCTTCCTCAAAAGACAGTGGAACAGAATTTTTGAATATTTTGAAGGCAGAGATAGGTAGATTCTTGATAAGCAAGGGGGTGAAAGTAGGAGTAGTGGGAATGTAGAATTCAGCTTAAAATCAGATCAGCTATGATCTTATTGAATGGCAGATTAGGGGCCAAGAGGCCTACTCCTGCTCCTAATTCATATATTTGTATGTTTGTATCTTTTGGTGTAACCACCAAATCATTAGCTTCCTTTGTGAAGACAGACACAATGTAGTCATTTAATAAGTCAGCCTGTACACGATGATTCCTTTTTGGCCCTTAATGGGCCCACTTTTTTTCTCTAGTTAGCCACTTACACCTCGTATGCGTATGAAATGTTTTAGGATTCAATTTAATATCATCCCCTAATTTTTTTCTTGTAACTTTTTTTTTCTACATTGTAGCATTTTTCAATTCCCTTCTGTACTTTGCATCATCTTCCTGGTTATTAATTAAACAATTATATTGTGCAATTACATTGCTCGGTGTAGTCTATAGGACACCAAATAATGGGAGGGATATAGAGGAACAAATTTGCAAGAAAATTACAGAGAGATGCAAAATTATAGACTACTTATAATGGGGGACTTTATTTATCTGAATATAGACAGTGAAAGTGGTAGTGTTACGGGTGGAGAGGGGCAAGAGTTCCTAGAGTGTGCTCAGGAAAATTTTCTTCAGTAGTACGATTCCAGTCCATTGAGGAAGAAGGCACTCCTAGACTTTGTTCTTGGGAATGAGGTGGGCCAAGTAGATCAATTCTCAGTAAGAGAATATTTAGTGATCATTGTATCATAAGGTTTAGGCTGACTATGGAAAAGAACAAAAAACAGTCCTGAGTGAGAAAAATTAAGTGGGGAAAAGCTAACTTCAATGGAATAAGAACAGGACTAGTCTAGGCTGAATAAATTGGAGTCAACTATGGCAGGAAATAATGGTAGCTGATCAGTGAGCCATTTTCAAAGAAGAGATAGGTCAGGCACAGTCCAGATATGTTCCCTCGAAAGGGAAAGGTAGGTGACAAATCCAGAGATCTCTGGGTGACAAAACAGATAGAAGTTAAGAGAGAGAAGAAAAAGTGTATTTATGACAGGTGTCAGGTAGCAAGTACAATTGAAAACCAAGCTGAATAAAGAAGATTCAGAGTGGAGGTGAAGAAGCAAATAGGAGAAGCAAAGAAGGGGTATGAAAAGAGACTGGCAGCTAACATAAAAGAGAATCCCAAAGTCTCTATAGGCGTAAAAATAGTAAAAGGGTGGCAAAAGGAGGAGAATGGCTGATTATGGACCAAAAAGCATGGAAGCAGAGGGCATAGCTGAGATATTAAATCAATACTTTGCATGTCTTTACCAAGGAAGAAAATGCTACCCAGGCCATGGTGAAAGAGGAGGTAATTCAGACGCTAGATGGATTTAAAATTGAAAAAAAGATGTCAAGGCACCCGAGACCAGATGAGATGCATCAAAGGATACTGAGGGAAGTGAGAGTGGAAATTTCAGAGGCACTGGCCATAATTTTTCAGTCTTCTTTGGACTCAGGGGTAGATCCAGAGGTCTGGAGAATTGCAAACATTACACTCTTGTTCAAAAACGGGTGTAAAGATAAACACAGCAACTACAGGCCAGTCAATTTAACTTTGATGGTGGGGAAACTTCTAGAAACAATAATTTTCCACAAAATTTATAGGCACATGGACAAATGTGGGATAATTAAGGAAAACCATGGATTTCTTTTGGGAAAATCATACTTAACTAACTTGCTGGAGTTTTTTGAACAGATAAGAGACAGGGTTGATGAGGGCAATGCTGTTGATGTGGTATACACGGACTTCCAAAAGGCATTTGATACATTGTCGCACACCAGACTAGTGAGCAAAGTTATGGCTCATGGAATAAAAGGTACAGTAGCAGCATGGATATGGAATTAATTGAGCAACAGAAAACAAAGTGTAATGGTTATTGGATGTTTTTCGTGCTGGCAGAAGGTTTGTAGTGGAGTTCCCCAGGGGCCAGGTTGGAACCCTTGCTTTTCCTGATATATATTCATGACCTAGACCATGATGTACAGGGCACAATTTCAAAATTTGCGGATGATATAAAACTTGGAAACATTGAGAACTGTGAGGGGGATAGTGCAGAACTTCAAAAAGACATAGACAAGTTGGTGGAATGGTGGACTGGTGGCAGATGAAGTTCAATGCAAAGAAACATTAAGTGATTCATTTTTGTAGGAAGAACATGAAGAGACAATATAAAATAAAGGGTACAACTCTAAAAGGGGTGCAGGAGCAGAGGGACCTGGGTGTATATGTGTAAAAGTCATTGAAGGTGGCAGCACATGTTGAGAAAATGCTTAATAAACCATGCAGTAACCTAGGCACATAGAGTATAAGAGTGAGGAAGTTATTTTGAACTTGTGTAAGACACTAGTTCTGCCTCAGCTGGAGTATTGTGTCCAGTTCTGGGTGCCGCAATTTAGTAAGGATGTAAAGACATTTGAGAGAGCACAGAAAAGGTTCACGAGAATGGTTCCAAGGATGAGGTTATGAAGATGGTTTGGAGAAGTTAGGACGGTTTTCCTTAGAGAAAAGAAGATCTCTGAGGTGATTTGATAGTGGTTTTCAAAATAATGAGGGGTCTGGACAAGGTAGATAGGAAGAAACTGTACCCGTGCGTGAATGGATCAGGAACAAGAGGGCACAGATTTGGAGTAATTACTAAAAGAAGCAAAAGTGACATAGGGAAAAACTTTTTCACACAGGGTCTGGAGTGCACTGCCTGTGAGTGTGGTGGAGGCAGATTCAATTGAAGCATTCAAATGGAATTAGACTGCTATCTGAAAAGGAAGAATGTGCATGGTTACAGGTAGAAGACAAGAAAATGGCAGTAGATGAGTTGCTCATTCGGAGAGCTGGTGCAGACATGATGGGCCAAATGGCCTCCTTCTGCATTGTAACAAATCTGTGATTCTGTGAACCTTGCTCATAAGCCTCCTTTTTCTGTTTATTTCATCTTTCATTTTCTTTGCCATCCAGGGTACATTAGCTTTGGATGCTCTACCTTGCCCCTTCAAATTAAGTTCTAAAAGAAATATGCCCGCTTTGTACCTCAGCTATCTCTTTAGTTAAAGCCATTAATTGCTCTGTTGCTGTTTTACCTTACAATGGCCCTTTCCAAACTACCTGTGCAATATCTCTTCATAAATCACTGATATTAGCTCTGAAATCTTCTGGCCTCGTTCTTCATCAAACTCAACCAAGTTAAATTGTGGTCACTTATAGCTAAATGATTAACTCCTTAACACACAGATCAGTATATTTTGAGCCCAACAATGAAGGACACAGTGCAAGTTCTTGTTGTGGGAAATGAAGTGGAGCATGTTTTAGTGGAAGAGCATTTGGAAAACTGTATTCACTTTGACTATCCGCTGCACTGCTGGAGAAGTCTGTCTACTGTCTGTTGCATTACTGAATAACATTCTAGTTACTGTCTTCTATGCTGCTTAAGAATAATCTAGCTGTTCTCAGTCTAGCTGCTATTCTCTACGATGCTGGGGACAGTCTAGCTGCTGTTCTCTATGCTGCTGGTGAAAGTCTAGCTGCTGCCATCTATGCTGCCAGGGACAGTCTATCTGCTGTTTTCTATGCTACTGCTGACAGTCTAGCTGCTGTTCTCTATGCTGCTGGGGACAGTCTAGCTGATATTCTCTATTTTGCTGGGGACAGTCTAGTTGCAGTTCTCTATGCTGCTGCTGACAGCCTAGCTACTGCCGTGTATGCTACTGGGTATAATCTGGCTGCTGTTCTCTATGCTGCTGCTGATAGTCTATCTGCTGTTCTGTATGCTGCTGGGGACAATCTAGCTGCTGTTCTCTATGCTGCTGGGGACAGTCTAGCTGCTGTTCTCTATGCCCACGGGGACAGTCTAGCTGCTGTTCTCTATTCTGCCGGAGACAGTCTAGTTTCTGTTCTCTATACTACTGCTGACAGTATAGATGCTGCCGTCTATGCTACTGGGGATAGTCTGGCTACTGTTCTCTATGCTGCTGCTGATAGTCTATCTGCTGTTCTGTATGCTGCTGGGGACAGTCTGGCTGCTGTTCTCTATGCTGCTGGGGACAGTCGAGCTGCTGTTATTTAGGCTGCGGGGGACGAGTCTAGCTGCTGTTCTCTATGCTGCTAGGGACAGTCTACTTGCTGTTCTCTATGCTGCTGGTGAAAGTCCAGCTGCTGCCATCTATGCTGCCAGGGACAGTCTATCTGCTGTTTTCTATGCTACTGCTGACAGTCTAGCTGCTGTTCTCTATGCTGCTGGGGACAGTCTAGCTGCTGTTCTCTATACTGCTGCAGACAGTCTAGCTGCTGTTCTCTAAGCTGCTGCTGACAGTCTAGCTGCTGTTCTCTATGCTGCTGGGGACAGTCTAGCTGATATTCTCTATTTTGCTGGGGACAGTCTAGTTGCAGTTCTCTATGCTGCTGCTGACAGCCTAGCTACTGCCGTGTATGCTACTGGGTATAATCTGGCTGCTGTTCTCTATGCTGCTGCTGATTGTCTATCTGCTGTTCTGTATGCTGCTGGGGACAATCTAGCTGCTGTTCTCTATGCTGCTGGGGACAGTCTAGCTGCTGTTCTTTATGCTGCTGGAGACAGTCTAGTTTCTGTTCTCTATACTACTGCTGACAGTATAGATGCTGCCGTCTATGCTGCTGGGGACAGTCTGGCTGCTGTTCTCTATGCTGCTGGGGACAGTCGAGCTGCTGTTATTTAGGCTGCGGGGGACGAGTCTAGCTGCTGTTCTCTATGCTGATGGGGACAGTCTACCTGCTGTTCTATATGCTGCAGGGGACAGTTTAGCCGCTGCTCTCTATGTCCATGGGAACAGTCTAGCTGCTATTCCTTATGCCACCGGGGACAGTCTAGTTGCTTTTCTCGATGCTGCTGGGGACAGTCTAGTTGCTGTTCTCTATGCTGCTGGGGCAGTCTAGCTGCTGCTGTCTATGCTGCTGGGGACAGTCAAGCTGATGTTCTCTATGCTGCTGAGGAACAGTCTAGTTGCTGTTCTCTATGCTGCTGGGGCAGTCTAGCTGCTGCTGTCTATGCTGCTGGGGACAGTCTAGCTGCTGTTCTCTATGGCACTGAGGACAGTCTAATTGCTGTTCTCTATGCTGCTGGAGACTGTCGAGCTGCTGTTCTGTATGCTGCTGGGTACAGTCTACCTGCTATTCTCTATGCTGCTGGGTACAGTCTAGCTGCTGTTCTCTATGCTGCTGGGGAACAGTCTAGCTGTTGTTCTCTATGCTGCTGTGGGACTGTCTTAGCTGCTGTTCTCTATGCTACTGGGCACAGTCTATCTGCTGTTCTCTATGCTGCTGGGTACAGTCTAGATGCTATTCTCTATGCTGCTGGGGACAGTCTAGCTGTTGTTCTCTATGCTGCCGGGGACAGTTTAGCTGCTGTTCATAATGCTGCTGGCGGCAGTCTTGCTGCTGTTCTTTAGGGTGCTGGGGACAGTCTAGCTGATGTACTCTATGCTGCTGGCGGCAGTCTAGTTGTTGTTCTATATGCCACTGTGGACAGTCTAGTTGCTGTTTTCTGTGCCACTGGGGACAGTCTAGTTGCTGTTCTCTATGCTGCTGGGGACAATCTTTGAGCTGTTCTCTATGCTGCTGTGCGACAGTCTTAGCTGCTATTCTCTATGCCACTGGAGACAGTCTACTGTTCTCTATGCTGCTGGGGACATTTTAGATGCTGTTCATAATGCTGCTGGCGGCAGTCTTGCTGCTGTTCTTTAGGGTGCTGGGGACAGTCTAGCTGCTGTTCTCTACGTCACTGTGGAGAGTCTAGTTGCTGTTCTCTATGCTGCTGGGGACAGTCGAGCTGCCGTTCTCTATGCTGCTGGGTACTGTCTAGCTGCTGTTCTCTATGCTGCTGCGAGCAGTCTGGCTGTTGTTCTTAATGCTGCTGGGGACAGTCTAGCTGCTGTTCTTTAGGCTGCCGGGGTCAGTCCAGCTGCTGTTTTCTATGCTGCTGGAGTTAGTCGAGCTGCTGTTCATTATTCAGTTGGGGATAGGGTAGCTGCTGTTCTCTATGCCACTGCAGACAGTCTAGTTGCAGTTCTCTATGGTGCTGGGCACAGTCTAGCTGCTGTCCTCTATGCTGCTGTGGACAGTCTAGGTGCTGCCGTGAATGTTACTGGGGATAGTGTGGCAGCTGTTCTCCAAGCTGCTGTTGATAGTCTATCTGCTGTTCAATATGCTGCTGGTGACAGTCTAGCTGCTGCCGTCTATGCTGCCAGGGACAGTCGATCTGGTGTTCTCTATGCTGCCGAGGACAGTCGAGCTGCTGTTCTCTATGCTGCTGCTGACAGTCTAGCTGCTGTTCTCTATGCTGCTGGGGACAGTCTATCAGCTGTTCTCTATGCCACTGTGTAGAGTCTAGTTCCTGTTCTCTATGCTTCTGGGGACAGACTATCTGCTGTTCTCTATGCTGCTGGGGACAGCCTAGCTGTTGCCGTCAATGCTGCCGGGGACTGACTAGTTGCTGTTAGCTATGCTGCTGCTGACAGTCTAGCTGCTGCCGTCTATGCTGCTGAGGATAGTCTAGCTGCAGTTACCTGTGCTGCTGGGCACAGTCTAGCTGCTGTTCTCTATGCGGCTGCTGACTGTCCAGCTGCTGTTCTTTATGCTGCTGGGTACTGTCCAGCTGCTGTTCTATATGCCGCTGGGGACAGTCTAGTTGCTGTTCTCTACGCTGCTGGGGACAATCTAGCTGCTGTTCTCTATGCTACTGGGGACAGTCTAACTATTGTTCCTTAAGCTGCTGGGGACAGTCTAGCTATTGTTCCTTATGCGCTAGTACAGTCTAGCTGCTGTTCTCTATGCCACTGGGGACAATCTAGCTGCTGTTCTCTATGCTGCTGTGGGACAGTCTTAGCTGCTGTTCTCTTTGCTGCTGGGTACTGTCTATCTGCTGTTCTCTATGCTGCTGGGGACAGTCTGGGTGCTGCCGTGAATGTTACTGGGGATAGTCTGGCAGCTGTTCTCCAAGCTGCTGTTGATAGTCTATCTGCTGTTCAATATGCTGCTGGTGACAGTCTTGCTGCTGTTCCCTATGCTGCTGGGTACCATCTAGCTGCTTTACTCTATGCTGCTGGGGAACAGTCCAGTTGCTGTTCTCTATGCTGCTGGGGACAGTCTATCTGTTGTTCTCTATGCTGCTGGGGACAGTCTAGCTGCAGTTCTCTATGCTGCTGTGGGACAGTCTAGCTGCTGCTCTCTGCGCTGCTGGGGACAGACGATCAGCTGTTCTCTATGCTGCTGGGCACAGTCTATCCGCTGTTCTCTATGCTGCTGGTGACAGTCAAGTTGCTGTTCTTAATGCTCCTAGGGACAGTTTGGCTGCTGTTCTCTATGCTGCTGGGGACAGTCTAGCTGTGGTTCTATATGCCACTGGGGACAGTCTAGCTGCTGTTCTTTACGCTGTTGGTGGCAGTCTAGCTGCTGTTTTTTATGCTGCAGGGGACAGTCTAGCTGCTGTTCTCTATGCCACTGTGGAGAGTCTAGTTGCTTTTCTCTATGCTTCTGGGAACAGTCGAGCTGTAGTTTATGCTGCTGGGAACAGTCTAGCTGCTATTCTCTACGCTGCTGGGTACAGTCTAGCTGCTGTTCTTAATGCTGCTGCGGACAGTCTAGCTGCTGTTTTCTATGTTGCTGGGTACAGTGTACTGTTCTCTATGTTGCTGGGGAGGGTTTAGATGCTGTTCTTTATGCTGCTGGGGACAGTCTAGCTGCTGTTCTCTATGGCACTGTGGAGAGTCTAGTTGCTGTTCTCTATGCTGCTGGGGACAGTCGAGCTGCTGTTCTCTATGCTGCTGGGTACAGTCTAGCTGCTATTCTCTACGCTGCTGGGTTCAGTCTAGCTGCTGTACTCTATGCTGTCGCTGACTGGCTGCGGTTCTTTATGCTTCTGGGTACATTCTAGCTGATGTACTCTATGCTGCTGGCGGCAGTCTAGTTGCTGTTCTATATGCTGCTGGGGACAGTCTAGCTATTGTTCTTTATGCTGCTGGGGACAGTCTAGCTGCTGTTCTCTGTGCCACTGGGGACAGTCTAGTTGCTGTTCTCTATGCTGCCGGGGGCAGTCTAGCTACTGCCATTAATGCTGCTGTGGGGCAGTCTAGCTGCTGTACTATATACTGCCGGGGACAGTCCAGCTGCTGTTCTCTGTGCTGCTGGTGACCATCAGCTGCTGCCGTCAATGCAGTCGGAACAGTCTATCTGCTGTTATCCATGCTGCCGGGGACAGTCTAGTTGCTGTTATCTATGCTGCAGCTGACAGTCTAGCTGCTGCCGTCTATGCTGCTGCGGATAATCTGGCTGCAGTTACCTATGCTGCTGGGCACAGTCTAGCTGCTGTTGTCTATGCGGCTGCTGGCTGTCTAGCTGCTGTTCTTTATGCCACTGGGGACAATCTAGCTGCTGTTCTCTATGCTGCTGTGGGACAGTCTTAGCTGCTGTTCTCTTTGCTGCTGGGTACTGTCTATCTGCTGTTCTCTATGCTGCTGAGGACAGTCTGGGTGCTGCCGTGAATGTTACTGGGGATAGTCTGGCAGCTGTTCTCCAAGCTGCTGTTGATAGTCTATCTGCTGTTCAATATGCTGCTGGTGACAGTCTTGCTGCTGTTCCCTATGCTGCTGGGTACCATCTAGCTGCTTTACTCTACGCTGCTGGGGAACAGTCCAGTTGCTGTTCTCTATGCTGCTGGGAACAGTCTATCTGTTGTTCTCTATGCTGCTGGGGACAGTCTAGCTGCTATTCTCTATGCTGCTGGGTACAATCTAGCTGTTGTTGTCTATGCTGCCGGGGACAGTTTAGCTGCTGTTCTTTATGCTGCTGGCAGCAGTCTAGTTGCTGTTCTCTATGCTGCTGGGGACAGTCTAGATGCTGTTCTGTATGCTGCTGGGTATAGTCTACCTGCAATTCTCTATGCTGCTGGGTACAGACTAGCTTGCTGTTCTCTATGCTGCCAGGGACAGTTGAGCTGCTGTTCTTTATGCTGCTGGTGGCAGTCTAGCTGTTGTTCTCTATGGCACTGAGGACAGTCTAACTGCTGTTCTCTATGCTGCTGCGGACAGTCTAGCTGCTGTTCTGTATGCTGCCGGGGACAGTTCAGCTGCTGTTCTTTATGCTGCTGGCAGCAGTCTAGCTGTTGTTCTCTATGCTGCCGGGGACAGTTCTGCTGCTGTTCTTTATGCTGCTGGCAGCAGTCTAGCTGTTGTTCTCTATGCTGCCGGGGACAGTTCTGCTGCTGTTCTTTATGCTGCTGGCAGCACTCTAGCTGCTGTTCTCTATGGCACTGTGGACAGTCTAGTTGCTGTTCTCTATGCTGCTGCGGACAGTCTAGCTGCTGTTCTGTATGCTGCTGGGTATTGTCTACCTGCAATTCTCTATGCTGCTGGGTACAATCTAGCTTGCTGTTCTCTATGCTGCTGGCTATAGTCTAGCTGCTGTTCTCTATTCTGCTGGGGACAGTCTAGTTGCAGTTCTCCATGCTGCTGCTGACAGTCTAGGTGCTGCCGTGGATGAAACTGGGGATAGTCTGGCTGCTGTTCTCGATCCTGCTGTGGACAGTCTAGCCACTGTTATCTATGCAGCTGGGTACAGTCTAGCTGCTGTTCTCTATGCCACTGGGTACAGTCTAGTTGCTGTTCTCTATGCTGCCGGGGACAGTTTAGCTGCTGTTCTTTATGCTGCTGGTGGCAGTCTAGCTGCTGTTCTCTATGGCACTGAGGACAGTCTAATTGCTGTTCTCTATGCTGCTGCAGACTGTCGAGCTGCTGTTCTGTATGCTGCTGGGTACAGTCTACCTGCTATTCTCTATGCTGCTGGGTACAGTCTAGCTGCTGTTCTCTATGCTGCTGGGGAACAGTCTAGCTGTTGTTCTCTATGCTGCTGTGGGACTGTCTTAGCTGCTGTTCTCTATGCTACTGGGGACAGTCTATCTGCTGTTCTCTATGCTGCTGGGTACAGTCTAGATGCTATTCTCTATGCTGCTGGGGACAGTCTACCTGCTATTCTCTATGCTGCTGGGTACAGTCTAGCTGCTGTTCTCTATGCTGCTGGGGAACAGTCTAGCTGTTGTTCTCTATGCTGCTGTGGGACTGTCTTAGCTGCTGTTCTCTATGCTACTGGGGACAGTCTATCTGCTGTTCTCTATGCTGCTGGGTACAGTCTAGATGCTATTCTCTATGCTGCTGGGGACAGTCTAGCTGTTGTTCTCTATGCTGCCGGGGACAGTTTAGCTGCTGTTCATAATGCTGCTGGCGGCAGTCTTGCTGCTGTTCTTTAGGGTGCTGGGGACAGTCTAGCTGATGTACTCTATGCTGCTGGCGGCAGTCTAGTTGTTGTTCTATATGCCACTGTGGACAGTCTAGTTGCTGTTTTCTGTGCCACTGGGGACAGTCTAGTTGCTGTTCTCTATGCTGCTGGGGACAATCTTTGAGCTGTTCTCTATGCTGCTGTGCGACAGTCTTAGCTGCTATTCTCTATGCCACTGGAGACAGTCTACTGTTCTCTATGCTGCTGGGGACATTTTAGATGCTGTTCATAATGCTGCTGGCGGCAGTCTTGCTGCTGTTCTTTAGGGTGCTGGGGACAGTCTAGCTGCTGTTCTCTACGTCACTGTGGAGAGTCTAGTTGCTGTTCTCTATGCTGCTGGGGACAGTCGAGCTGCCGTTCTCTATGCTGCTGGGTACTGTCTAGCTGCTGTTCTCTATGCTGCTGCGAGCAGTCTAGCTGTTGTTCTTAATGCTGCTGGGGACAGTCTAGCTGCTGTTCTTTAGGCTGCCGGGGTCAGTCCAGCTGCTGTTTTCTATGCTGCTGGAGTTAGTCGAGCTGCTGTTCATTATTCAGTTGGGGATAGGGTAGCTGCTGTTCTCTACGCCACTGCAGACAGTCTAGTTGCAGTTCTCTATGGTGCTGGGCACAGTCTAGCTGCTGTCCTCTATGCTGCTGTGGACAGTCTAGGTGCTGCCGTGAATGTTACTGGGGATAGTGTGGCAGCTGTTCTCCAAGCTGCTGTTGATAGTCTATCTGCTGTTCAATATGCTGCTGGTGACAGTCTAGCTGCTGCCGTCTATGCTGCCAGGGACAGTCGATCTGGTGTTCTCTATGCTGCCGAGGACAGTCGAGCTGCTGTTCTCTATGCTGCTGCTGACAGTCTAGCTGCTGTTCTCTATGCTGCTGGGGACAGTCTATCAGCTGTTCTCTATGCCACTGTGTAGAGTCTAGTTCCTGTTCTCTATGCTTCTGGGGACAGGCTATCTGCTGTTCTCTATGCTGCTGGGGACAGCCTAGCTGTTGCCATCAATGCTGCCGGGGACTGACTAGTTGCTGTTAGCTATGCTGCTGCTGACAGTCTAGCTGCTGCCGTCTATGCTGCTGAGGATAGTCTAGCTGCAGTTACCTGTGCTGCTGGGCACAGTCTAGCTGCTGTTCTCTATGCGGCTGCTGACTGTCCAGCTGCTGTTCTTTATGCTGCTGGGTACTGTCCAGCTGCTGTTCTATATGCCGCTGGGGACAGTCTAGTTGCTGTTCTCTACGCTGCTGGGGACAATCTAGCTGCTGTTCTCTATGCTACTGGGGACAGTCTAGCTATTGTTCCTTAAGCTGCTGGGGACAGTCTAGCTATTGTTCCTTATGCGCTAGTACAGTCTAGCTGCTGTTCTCTATGCCACTGGGGACAATCTAGCTGCTGTTCTCTATGCTGCTGTGGGACAGTCTTAGCTGCTGTTCTCTTTGCTGCTGGGTACTGTCTATCTGCTGTTCTCTATGCTGCTGGGGACAGTCTGGGTGCTGCCGTGAATGTTACTGGGGATAGTCTGGCAGCTGTTCTCCAAGCTGCTGTTGATAGTCTATCTGCTGTTCAATATGCTGCTGGTGACAGTCTTGCTGCTGTTCCCTATGCTGCTGGGTACCATCTAGCTGCTTTACTCTATGCTGCTGGGGAACAGTCCAGTTGCTGTTCTCTATGCTGCTGGGAACAGTCTATCTGTTGTTCTCTATGCTGCTGGGGACAGTCTAGCTGCTATTCTCTATGCTGCTGGGTACAATCTAGCTGTTGTTGTCTATGCTGCCGGGGACAGTTTAGCTGCTGTTCTTTATGCTGCTGGCAGCAGTCTAGTTGCTGTTCTCTATGCTGCTGAGGACAGTCTAGATGCTGTTCTGTATGCTGCTGGGTATAGTCTACCTGCAATTCTCTATGCTGCTGGGTACAGTCTAGCTTGCTGTTCTCTATGCTGCCAGGGACAGTTGAGCTGCTGTTCTTTATGCTGCTGGTGGCAGTCTAGCTGTTGTTCTCTATGGCACTGAGGACAGTCTAACTGCTGTTCTCTATGCTGCTGCGGACAGTCTAGCTGCTGTTCTGTATGCTGCCGGGGACAGTTCAGCTGCTGTTCTTTATGCTGCTGGCAGCAGTCTAGCTGTTGTTCTCTATGCTGCCGGGGACAGTTCTGCTGCTGTTCTTTATGCTGCTGGCAGCAGTCTAGCTGTTGTTCTCTATGCTGCCGGGGTCAGTTCTGCTGCTGTTCTTTATGCTGCTGGCAGCACTCTAGCTGCTGTTCTCTATGGCACTGTGGACAGTCTAGTTGCTGTTCTCTATGCTGCTGCGGACAGTCTAGCTGCTGTTCTGTATGCTGCTGGGTATTGTCTACCTGCAATTCTCTATGCTGCTGGGTACAGTCTAGCTTGCTGTTCTCTATGCTGCTGGCTACAGTCTAGTTGCAGTTCTCCATGCTGCTGCTGACAGTCTAGGTGCTGCCGTGGATGCAACTGGGGATAGTCTGGCTGCTGTTCTCGATCCTGCTGTGGACAGTCTAGCCACTGTTATCTATGCAGCTGGGTACAGTCTAGCTGCTGTTCTCTATGCCACTGGGTACAGTCTAGTTGCTGTTCTCTATGCTGCCGGGGACAGTTTAGCTGCTGTTCTTTATGCTGCTGGTGGCAGTCTAGCTGCTGTTCTCTATGGCACTGAGGACAGTCTAATTGCTGTTCTCTATGCTGCTGCAGACTGTCGAGCTGCTGTTCTGTATGCTGCTGGGTACAGTGTAGCTGCTGTTCTCTATGCCATTAGGGACAGTCTACTTGCTGTTCTCTATGGTGCTGGGGACAGTCTAGCTTCTGTTCTCTATGCTGCTGCTGAAAGTCTAGGTGCTGCCATGTATGCTACTGGGGATAGTCTGGCTGCTGTTCTCGATGCTGCTGGGTACAGTCTAGCTGCTGTTCTCTAAGCTGCTGGGGACAGTCTAGCTGCTGTTCTCTATGCTGCTGGGGACAGTCTAGCTGCTGTTCTCTATGCTGCTGGGGATAGTCTAGCTGCTGTTCTCTATGCTGCTGGGGACAGTCTATCTGCTGTTCTCTATTCTGCTGGGGACAGTCTAGTTGCAGTTCTCTATGCTGCTGCTGACAGTCTAGGTGCTGCCGTGGATGCAACTGGGGATAGTCTGGCTGCTGTTCTCAATGCTGCTGGGGACAACGTAGCTACTGTTATCTATGCTGCTGCTGACAGTCTAGCTGCTGTTCTCTATGCCACTGGGTACAGTCTAGTTGCGGTTCTCTATGCTGCCACGGACAGTTTAGCTGCTGTTCTTAATGCTGCTTGGACAGTCTAGCTGCTGTTCTCTATGCCACTGGGGACACTCTGGTTGCTGTTCTCTAGGCTGCTGGGTACGGTCTAGATTCTATTCTCTATGCTGCTGGGGACAGTCTAGCTGTTGTTCTCTATGCTGCCGGGGACAGTTTAGCTGCTGTTCTCTATCGTGCTGGCAGCTGTCTAGCTGCTGTTCTCTATGGCACTGAGGACAGTCTAGCTGATGTACTCTATGCTGCTGGTGGCAGTCTAGTTGTTGTTCTATATGCTGCTGGGGACAGTCTAGCTGCTGTTCTCTATGCTGCTGCTGACTGGCTGCGGTCCTTTATGCTGCTGGGTACATTCTAGCTGATGTACTCTATGCTGCTGGCGGCAGTCTAGTTGTTGTTCTATATGCTGCTGGGGACAGTCTAGCTGCTGTTCTCTATGCTGCTGCTGACTGGCTGCGGTTCTTTATGCTGCTGGGTACATTCTAGCTGATGTACTCTATGCTGCTGGCGGCAGTCTAGTTGCTGTTCTATATGCTGCTGGGGACAGTCTAGCTATTGTTCTTTATGCTGCTGGGGACAGTCTAGCTGCTGTTCTCTATGCCACTGGGGACAGTCTAGTTGCTGTTCTCTATGCTGCCGGGGGCAGTCTAGCCACTGCCGTTAATGCTGCTGTGGGGCAGTCTAGCTGCTGTACTATATACTGCCGGGGACAGTCCAGCTGCTGTTCTCAGTGCTGCTGGTGACCATCAGCTGCTGCCGTCAATGCAGCCGGAACAGTCTATCTGCTGTTATCCATGCTGCCAGGGACAGTCTAGTTGCTGTTATCTATGCTGCAGCTGACAGTCTAGCTGCTGCCGTCTATGCTGCTGCAGATAATCTGGCTGCAGTTACCTATGCTGCTGGGCACAGTCTAGCTGCTGTTGTCTATGCGGCTGCTGGCTGTCTAGCTGCTGTTCTTTATGCTGCTGGTTACCGTCCAGCTGTTGTTCTCTATGCTGCTGGCGGCAGTCTAGCTGTTGTTCTATATGCCACTGTGGAGAGTCTAGTTGCTGTTCTCTATGCTGCTGGGGATAGTCTAGTTGCAGTTCTCTATGCTGCTGCTGACAGTCTAGGTGCTGCCGTGGATGCAACTCGGGATAGTCTGGCTGCTTTTCTCGATGCTGCTGGGGAAAGCGTAGCCACTGTTATCTATGCAGCTGGGTACAGTCTATCTGCTGTTCTTTATGCTGCTGGCGGCAGTCTAGCTGCTGTTCTCTATGGCACTAAGGACAGTCTAGCTGCTGTTCTGTATGCTGCTGGGTACAGTCTACCTGCTATTCTCTATGCTGCTGGGTACAGTCTAGCTGCTGTTCTCTATGCTGCTGGGGAACAGTCTAGCTGTTGTTCTCTATGCTGCTGTGGGACTGTCTTAGCTGCTGTTGTCTATGCTACTGGGGACAGTCTATCTACTGTTCTCTATGCTGCTGGGTACAGTCTAGATGCTATTCTCTATGCTGCTGGGGACAGTCTAGCTGTTGTTCTCTATGCTGCCGGGGACAGTTTAGCTGCTGTTCATAATGCTGCTGGCGGCAGTCTTGCTGCTGTTCTTTAGGGTGCTGGGGACAGTCTAGCTGATGTACTCTATGCTGCTGGCGGCAGTCTAGTTGTTGTTCTATATGCCACTGTGGACAGTCTAGTTGCTGTTTTCTGTGCCACTGGGGACAGTCTAGTTGCTGTTCTCTATGCTGCTGGGGACAATCTTTGAGCTGTTCTCTATGCTGCTGTGCGACAGTCTTAGCTGCTATTCTCTATGCCACTGGAGACAGTCTACTGTTCTCTATGCTGCTGGGGACATTTTAGATGCTGTTCATAATGCTGCTGGCGGCAGTCTTGCTGCTGTTCTTTAGGGTGCTGGGGACAGTCTAGCTGCTGTTCTCTACGTCACTGTGGAGAGTCTAGTTGCTGTTCTCTATGCTGCTGGGGACAGTCGAGCTGCCATTCTCTATGCTGCTGGGTACTGTCTAGCTGCTGTTCTCTATGCTGCTGCGAGCAGTCTGGCTGTTGTTCTTAATGCTGCTGGGGACAGTCTAGCTGCTGTTCTTTAGGCTGCCGGGGTCAGTCCAGCTGCTGTTTTCTATGCTGCTGGAGTTAGTCGAGCTGCTGTTCATTATTCAGTTGGGGATAGGGTAGCTGCTGTTCTCTATGCCACTGCAGACAGTCTAGTTGCAGTTCTCTATGGTGCTGGGCACAGTCTAGCTGCTGTCCTCTATGCTGCTGGGTACAGTCTATCTATGGTTCTCTATGCTGCTGGGCACAGTTTGGATGTTGTTCTTCATGCTGCTGGCGGTAGTCTTGCTGCTGTTCTTTAGGCTGCTGGAGACAGTCTAGCTGCTGTACTCTATGCCGCTAGGGACAGTCTAACTACTGTTCTCTATGCTGCTTGCGACAGTCTAGCTGCTGCCGTCTATGCTGCCATGGACGGTCTATCAGCTGTTCTCTATGCTGCTGGGGACAGTCTAGCTGATATTCTATATGCTGCTGTGGACAGTCGAGCTGTTGTTCTTTATTCAGCTGGGGACAGTCTAGTTTCTGTTCTCTATGCTGCTGGGTACAGTCTATTTGCTGTTCTCCATGCTGCTGGGTACAGTCTATCTGCTGTTCTCTATGCCCCTAGGGGGCAGTCTAGCTGCTGTACTATGTGCTGCTGGGGACATCCAAGCAGCTGTTCTCACTGCTGCTGACGACAATCTAGCTGCTGCCGTCTATGCCACTGGGGACAGTCCTTTTGCTATTCTCTATGCTGCTGGGGACATTTTAGCTCCTGTTCTTTATGCTGTGGGCGGCAGTCTAGCTGCTGTTCTCTATGCCACTGTGGACAGTCTAGTTGCTGTTCTCTATGCTGGTGAGGAAAGTCTAGCTGCTGTTCTGTATGCTGCTGGTAACAGTCTACCTGCTATTCTCTGTGCTGCTGGGGACAGTGTAGCTGTTGTTTTTAATGCTGCTGGGTACAGTCTAGCTGCTGCCGTCTATGCTGCTGGGGACAATCTAGTTGCTGTGATCTATGCTGCTGGGTACATTCTATCTGCTGTTCTCTATGTTGCTGGGGACAGTTTAGCTACTGTTCTCTATGCTGTTGTGGACGGTCTATCTGTTGTTCTCTCTGCCACTGGGGACAGTCTAGCTGCTGTTCTCTATGCCACATGGGGACAGTCTAGCTGCTGTTCTCAATTCCGCTGGGGACAGTCTAGCTGCTGTTCTATATGCCACTGGGGACGGTCTAGTTGCTGTTCTCTATGCTGCTGGGGACAGTCCAGCTGCTGTTCTCTATGCCACTGGGGACAGTATAGTTGCTGTTCTGTATGCTGCTGGGGACGGTCTAGCAGCTGTTCTTTATGCTGCTCGGGAAAACTCTAGTGGCTGTTCTCTGTTCTGCTGGGGACAGTCTTGTTGCTGTTCCCTATGCTTCTGCTCACTGTCTAGCTGCTGCTGTCTATGCAACCAGGGATAGTCAGGCTACTGTTCTCTATGCTGCAGCTGATAGTCTATCTACTTTCCTTGATGCTGCTGGGGACAGTCGAGCAGCTGTTCTCTATGCTGCTGGGTACCGTCTAGCTGCTTTTCTCTATGCTGCTGTGCGACAGTCTTAGCTGCTGTTCTCTATGCTGCTGGGGACCGTCTATCTGCTATTCACTATGCTGCTGGAGACAGTCTACCTACTGTTCACTATGCTGCTGGGGAGTGTCTATCTGCTGTTCTTTATGCTGCTGGTGTCAGTCTAGCTGCTGTTCTCTATGCTGCTGGGGACAGTCTAGCTGCAGTTCTCTATGCTGCTGGTTACCGTCTAGTTGCTTTTCTCTATGCTGCTGTGCGACAGTCTTAGCTGCTGTTCTCTATGCTGCTGGGGACAGTCTATCTGTTGTTCACTATGCTGCTGGGGTCAGTCTACCTACTGTTCATTATGCTGCTGGGGAGTGTCTATCTGCTGTTCTTCATGCTGCTGGTGTCAGTCTAGCTGCTGTTCTCTATGCTGCTGTGGACAGTCTAGCTGCAGTTCTCTATGCCGCTGGGTACAGTCTAGCTGCTATTCTCTACGCTGCTGGGTACAGTTCAGCTGCTGTTCTATATGTTGCTGTGGACAGTCTAGCTGCTGTTCTTAATACTACTCGGGTCAGTCTACCTGCTGTTCTCTATGCCACTGGGGACAGTCTAGTTGCTGTTCTCTATGCTGCTGGGCACAGTCTATCTACTGTTCTGTATGCTGCTGGGTACAGTTTAGATGCTGTTCTTTATGCTGCTGGCGGTAGTCTTGCTGCTGTTCTTTAGGCTGCTGGAGACAGTCTAGCTGCTGTATTCTATGCCGCTAGGGACAGTCTAACTACTGTACTCCATGCTGCTTGCGACTGTCTAGCTGCTCTGTCTATGCTGCCATGGACAGTCTATTAGCTGTTCTCTATGCTGCTGGGGACAGTCTAGCTGATATTCTATATGCTGGTGGGGACAGTCTAGCTATTGTTCTTTATTCAGCTGGGGACAGTCTAGTTGCTGTTCTCTATGCTGCTGGGGACAGTCTAGTTGCTGTTCTCTATGCTGCTGGGGACAGTCTAGCTGATATTCTATATGCTGCTGGGGCCAGTCGAGCTGCTGTTCTTTATTCAGCTGGGGACAGTCTAGTTGCGTTTCTCTCTGCTGCTGGGTACAGTCTACCTCCTGTTCTCTATGCCCCTAGGGGGCAGTCTAGCTGCTGTACTATGTGCTGCTGGGGACATCCAAGCAGCTGTTCTCTTTGCTGCTGGCGCCAATCTAGCTGCTGCCGTCTATGCTGCCGGGGACAGTCTACTTGCTGCTCTTTATGCTGCTTGGGAGTGTCTAGCTGCTGTCCTCTATGCCACTGGGGACAATCTATTTGTTGTTCTCTATGCTGCTGGGGACAGTTTTGCAGCTGTTCTCTTTGCTTCTGGGTACAGTCTACCTGATGTTCTCTATGCTGCTGGGTACAGAATCTCTGCTGTGTTGCATGCTGCTGGGGACAATCTCGCTGCTGATCTCTATGCTGCTGCGGATAGTCTATCTGCTGTTCTGTATGCAGCTGGGGACAGGCTATCTGTTGTTCTCTATGCCCCTGGGGGGCAGTCTAGCTGCTATACTATATGCTGCTGGGGACAGTCCAGCAGCTGTTCTCTCTGCTGCTGACAACAGTCTAGCTGCGGCCGTTTATGCTGCCCGGGACAGTCTATCTGCTGTTCTCTATGCTGCCGGGGACAGTCTTGCTACTGTTATCTATGCTGCTGCTGACAGTCTAGCTGCTGCAGTCTATGCTGCTGAGTATAGTCTAGCTACTGTTCTCTCTGCTGCTGGCGACATTCTAGCTGCTGCCGTCTCTGCTGCCGGGGACATACTATCTGCTGTACTCTCTGGTGCTGCTGACAGTCTAGCTGCTGCCGTCTATGCTGCTGAGGATAGTCTAGCTGCTGTTCTATATGCTGCTGTGGACAGTCTAGCTGCAGTTCTCTATGCCACTGGGGACAGTCTAGTTGCTGTTCTCTGTGCTGGTGAGGACAGTCTAGCTGCTATTCTCTATGCTGCTGGGGACAGTCTACCTACTGTTCACTATGCTGCTGGGGAGTGTGTATCTGCTGTTCTTTATACTGCTGGTGTTAGTCTAGCTGCTGTTCTCTATGCTGCTGTGGACAGTCTAGCTGCTGTTTTTAATGCTGCTCGGGTCAGTCTTTCTGCTGTTCTCTATGCCACTGGGGACAGTCTAGTTGCTATTCTCTTTGCTGCTGGGTACAGTCTAGCTGCTTTTCTCTATGCTGCTGGGGATAGTCTAGCTGCTGTTCTTTATGCTGCTGGGTACAGTCTCTCTGCTGTGCTCCATGCTGCTGGGGACAGTCTCGCTGCTGTTCTCTATGCTGCTGCGGACGGTCTATCTGCTGTTCCCTATGCTGTTGTGGACGGTTTATCTGCTGTTCTCTCTGCTGCTGGGGACAGTCTAGCTGCTGCTCTCTCTGCCACATGGGGACAGTCTAGCTGCTGTTCTCAATTCCGCTGGGGATAGTCTAGCTGCTGTTCTCTATGCTGCTGGGTACAGTCTAGCTACTGTTTTGTATGCCGCTGTGGACTGTCTAGCTGCTGTTCTTTATGCTGCTGCAAACAGTCTATCTGCTGTTCTCTATGCTGCTGAGGACAGTCTAGCTGCTGTTCTCTATGCCACTGGGGACAGTATAGTTGCTGTTCTGTATGCTGCTGTGGACGTCCGGCTGCTGCCGTCTCTGCTGCTGGGGACAGTCTACTTGCTGTTCTCTATTCTACTGGGGACAGTCTTGTTGCTGTTCCCTATGCTTCTGCTCACAGTCTAGCTGCAGCTGTCTATGCAACTGGGGATAGTCAGGCTACTGTTCTCTATGCTGCAGCTGATAGTCTATCTGCTTTTCTCGATGCTGCTGGGGACAGTCGAGCTGGTGTTCTATATGCTGCTGGGGACAGACTAGCTGCTGTTCTCTATGCTGCTGGGTACCGTCTAGCTGCTGTTCTCTATGCTGCTGGGGACAGTCTATCTGCTGTTCACTATGCTGCTGGGGACAGTCTACCTACTGTTCACTATGCTGCTGGGGAGTGTCTATCTGCTGTTCTTTATACTGCTGGTGTCAGTCTAGCTGCTGTTCTCTATGCTGCTGTGGACAGTCTAGCTCCTATTCTCTATGCTGCTGGGTACAGTCTAGCTGCTGTTCTCTATGCCACTGGGGACAGTCTAGTTGCTGTTCTCTATGCTGCTGGGGACAGTCTAGTTGCAGTTCTCTATGCTGCTGCTGACAGTCTAGGTGCTGCCGTGGATGCAACTGGGGATAGTCTGGCTGCTGTTCTCGATGCTGCTGGGGACAGCGTAGCCACTGTTATCTATGCTGCTGCTGACAGTCTAGCTGCTGTTCTCTATGCCACTGGGTACAGTCTAGTTGCGGTTCTCCATGCTGCCACGGACAGATTAGCTGCTGTTCTTAATGCTGCTTGGACAGTCTAGCTGCTGTTCTCTATGCCACTGGGGACACTCTGGTTGCTGTTCTCTAGGCTGCTGGGTACAGTCTAGCTGTTGTTCTCTATGCTGCCGGGGACAGTTTAGCTGCTGTTCTCTATCGTGCTGGCAGCTGTCTAGCTGCTGTTCTCTATGGCACTGAGGACAGTCTAGCTGATGTACTCTATGCTGCTGGCGGCAGTCTAGTTGCTGTTCTATATGCTGCTGGGGACAGTCTAGCTATTGTTCTTTATGCTGCTGAGGACAGTCTAGCTGCTGTTCTCTATGCTGCTGCTGACTGGCTGCGGTTCTTTATGCTGCTGGGTACATTCTAGCTGATGTACTCTATTCTGCTGGCGGCAGTCTATTTGCTGTTCTATATGCTGCTGGGGACAGTCTAGCTATTGTTCTTTATGCTGCTGGGGACAGTCTAGCTGCTGTTCTCTATGCCACTGGGGACAGTCTAGTTGCTGTTCTCTATGCTGCAGCTGACAGTCTAGCTGCTGCCATCTATGCTGCTGCGGATAATCTGGCTGCAGTTACCTATGCTGCTGGGCACACTCTAGCTGCTGTTCTCTATGCGGCTGCTGGCTGTCTAGCTGCTGTTCTTTATGCTGCTGGTTACCGTCCAGCTGTTGTTCTCTATGCTGCTGGCGGCAGTCTAGCTGTTGTTCTATATGCCACTGTGGAGAGTCTAGCTGCTGTTCTCTATGCTGCTGGGGATAGTCTAGTTGCAGTTCTCTATGCTGCTGCTGACAGTCTAGGTGCTGCCGTGGATGTAACTCGGGATAGTCTGGCTGCTTTTCTCGATGCTGCTGGGGAAAGCGTAGCCACTGTTATCTATGCAGCTGGGTACAGTCTATCTGCTGGTCTCTATGCCACTGGGTACAGTCTAGTTGCTGTTCTCTATGCTGCCGGGGACAGTTTAGCTGCTGTTCTTTATGCTGCTGGCGGCAGTCTAGCTGCTGTTCTCTATGGCACTAAGGACAGTCTAGCTGCTGTTCTGTATGCTTCTGGGTACAGTCTACCTGCTATTCTCTATGCTGCTGGGTACAGTCTAGCTGCTGTTCTCTATGCTGCTGGGGAACAGTCTAGCTGTTGTTCTCTATGCTGCTATGGGACTGTCTTAGCTGCTGTTCTCTATGCTGCTGGGTAGAGTCTAGATGCTATTCTCTATGCTGCTGGGTACAGTCTAGCTGCTGTTCTCTATGCTGCCGGGGACAGTTTAGCTGCTGTTCTTTATGCTGCTGGCGGCAGTCTAGCTGCTGTTCTCTATGGCACTAAGGACAGTCTAGTTGCTGTTCTCTATGCTGCGGGGGGCAGTCTAGCTACTGCCATCAATGCTGCTGTGGGGCATCTGGCTGCTGTACTATGTACTGCCGGGGACAGTCCAGCTGCTGTTCTCTGTGCTGCTGGTCACTTTCAGCTGCTGCCATCAATGCTGCCGGGGACAGTCTCGTTGCTGTTAGCTATGCTGCTGCTGACAGTCTAGCTGCTGCCGTCTATGCTGCTGAGGATAGTCTGGCTGCAGTTACCTATGCTGCTGGGCACAGTCTAGCTGCTGTTCTCTATGTGGCTGCTGGCTGTCTAGCTGCTGTTCTTTATGCTGCTGGTTACCGTCCAGCTGTTGTTCTTTATGCTGCTGGCGGCAGTCTAGCTGTTGTTCTATATGCCACTGTGGACAGTCTAGTTGCTGTTTTCTGTGCCACTGGGGACAGTCTCGTTGCTGTTCTCTATGCTGCTGGGGACAATCTTTGAGCTGTTCTCTATGCTGCTGTGCGACAGTCTTAGCTGCTATTCTCTATGCCACTGGAGACAGTCTACTGTTCTCTATGCGGCTGGGGACATTTTAGATGCTGTTCATAATGCTGCTGGCGGCAGTCTTGCTGCTGTTCTTTAGGGTGCTGGGGACAGTCTAGCTGCTGTTCTCTACGTCACTGTGGAGAGTCTAGTTGCTGTTCTCTATGCTGCTGGGGGCAGTCGAGCTGCCGTTCTCTATGCTGCTGGGTACTGTCTAGCTGCTGTTCTCTATGCTGCTGCGAACAGTCTGGCTGTTGTTCTTAATGCTGCTGGGGACAGTCTAGCTGCTGTTCTTTAGGCTGCCGGGGTCAGTCCAGCTGCTGTTTTCTATGCTGCTGGAGTTAGTCGAGCTGCTGTTCATTATTCAGTTGGGGATAGGGTAGCTGCTGTTCTCTATGCCACTGCAGACAGTCTAGTTGCAGTTCTCTATGGTGCTGGGCACAGTCTAGCTGCTGTCCTCTATGCTGCTGTGGACAGTCTAGGTGCTGCCGTGAATGTTACTGGGGATAGTGTGGCAGCTGTTCTCCAAGCTGCTGTTGATAGTCTATCTGCTGTTCAATATGCTGCTGGTGACAGTCTAGCTGCTGCCGTCTATGCTGCCAGGGACAGTCGATCTGGTGTTCTCTATGCTGCCGAGGACAGTCTAGCTGCTGTTCTCTATGCCACTGTGGACAGTCTAGTTGCTGCTCCCTATGTTGCAGGGGACAGAGTAGCTGCTGTTCTTTATGCTACTGGGTACATTCTAGCTGTTGTTCTCTATGCTGCTGGGGACAGTCTATTTGCTGTTATCTATGCTGCTGCTGAATGTCTAGCTGCTGTTCTTTATGCTGCTGGGTACAGTCTATCTATGGTTCTCTATGCTGCTGGGCACAGTTTGGATGTTGTTCTTCATGCTGCTGGCGGTAGTCTTGCTGCTGTTCTTTAGGCTGCTGGAGACAGTCTAGCTGCTGTACTCTATGCCGCTAGGGACAGTCTAACTACTGTTCTCTATGCTGCTTGCGACAGTCTAGCTGCTGCCGTCTATGCTGCCATGGACAGTCTATCAGCTGTTCTCTATGCTGCTGGGGACAGTCTAGCTGATATTCTCTATGCTGCTGTGGACAGTCGAGCTGTTGTTCTTTATTCAGCTGGGGACAGTCTAGTTTCTGTTCTCTATGCTGCTGGGTACAGTCTATCTGCTGTTCTCCATGCTGCTGGGTACAGTCTATCTGCTGTTCTCTATACCCCTAGGGGGCAGTCTAGCTGCTGTACTATGTGCTGCTGGGGACATCCAAGCAGCTGTTCTCACTGCTGCTGACGACAATCTAGCTGCTGCCGTCTATGCCACTGGGGACAGTCCTTTTGCTATTCTCTATACTGCTGGGGACATTTTAGCTCCTGTTCTTTATGCTGTGGGCGGCAGTCTAGCTGCTGTTCTTTATGCTGCACTGGACAGGCTAGCTGCTGTTCTTTATGCCACTGTGGACAGTCTAGTTGCTGTTCTCTATGCTGGTGAGGAAAGTCTAGCTGCTGTTCTGTATGCTGCTGGTAACAGTCTACCTGCTATTCTCTGTGCTGCTGGGGACAGTGTAGCTGTTGTTTTTAATGCTGCTGGGTACAGTCTAGCTGCTGCCGTCTATGCTGCTGGGGACAATCTAGTTGCTGTGATCTATGCTGCTGGGTACATTCTATCTGCTGTTCTCTATGTTGCTGGGGACAGTTTAGCTACTGTTCCCTATGCTGTTGTGGACGGTCTATCTGTTGTTCTCTCTGCCACTGGGGACAGTCTAGCTGCTGTTCTCTATGCCACATGGGGACAGTCTAGCTGCTGTTCTCAATTCCGCTGGGGACAGTCTAGCTGCTGTTCTATATGCCACTGGGGACGGTCTAGTTGCTGTTCTCTATGCTGCTGGGGACAGTCCAGCTGCTGTTCTCTATGCCACTGGGGACAGTATAGTTGCTGTTCTGTATGCTGCTGGGGACGGTCTAGCAGCTGTTCTTTATGCTGCTCGGGAAAAGTCTAGTGGCTGTTCTCTATTCTGCTGGGGACAGTCTTGTTGCTGTTCCCTATGCTTCTGCTCACTGTCTAGCTGCTGCTGTCTATGCAACCAGGGATAGTCAGGCTACTGTTCTCTATGCTGCAGCTGATAGTCTATCTGCTTTTCTCGATGCTGCTGGGGACAGTCGAGCAGCTGTTTTATATGCTGCTGGGGAGAGACTAGCTGCTGTTCTCTATGCTGCTGGGTACCGTCTAGCTGCTTTTCTCTATGCTGCTGTGCGACAGTCTTAGCTGCTGTTCTCTATGCTGCTGGGGACAGTCTACCTACTGTTCACTATGCTGCTGGGGAGTGTCTATCTGCTGTTCTTTATGCTGCTGGTGTCAGTCTAGCTGCTGTTCTCTATGCTGCTGGGGACAGTCTAGCTGCAGTTCTCTATGCTGCTGGTTACCGTCTAGTTGCTTTTCTCTATGCTGCTGTGCGACAGTCTTAGCTGCTGTTCTCTATGCTGCTGGGGACAGTCTATCTGCTGTTCACTATGCTGCTGGGGACAGTCTACCTACTGTTCATTATGCTGCTGGGGAGTGTCTATCTGCTGTTCTTCATGCTGCTGGTGTCAGTCTAGCTGCTGTTCTCTATGCTGCTGTGGACAGTCTAGCTGCAGTTCTCTATGCCGCTGGGTACAGTCTAGCTGCTATTCTCTACGATGCTGGGTACAGTTCAGCTGCTGTTCTATATGTTGCTGTGGACAGTCTAGCTGCTGTTCTTAATACTACTCGGGTCAGTCTACCTGCTGTTCTCTATGCCACTGGGGACAGTCTAGTTGCTGTTCTCTATGCTGCTGGGCACAGTCTATCTACTGTTCTGTATGCTGCTGGGTACAGTTTAGATGCTGTTCTTTATGCTGCTGGCGGTAGTCTTGCTGCTGTTCTTTAGGCTGCTGGAGACAGTCTAGCTGCTGTATTCTATGCCGCTAGGGACAGTCTAACTACTGTACTCCATGCTGCTTGCGCCTGTCTAGCTGCTCTGTCTATGCTGCCATGGACAGTCTATTAGCTGTTCTCTATGCTGCTGGGGACAGTCTAGCTGATATTCTATATGCTGGTGGGGACAGTCTAGCTATTGTTCTTTATTCAGCTGGGGACAGTCTAGTTGCTGTTCTCTATGCTGCTGGGGACAGTCTAGTTGCTGTTCTCTATGCTGCTGGGAACAGTCTAGCTGCTGTTCTCTATGCTGCTGGGGACAGTCTAGCTGATATTCTATATGCTGCTGGGGACAGTTGAGCTGCTGTTCTTTATTCAGCTGGGGACAGTCTAGTTGCGTTTCTCTCTGCTGCTGGGTACAGTCTACCTCCTGTTCTCTATGCCCCTAGGGGGCAGTCTAGCTGCTGTACTATGTGCTGCTGGGGACATCCAAGCAGCTGTTCTCTTTGCTGCTGGCGCCAATCTAGCTGCTGCCGTCTGTGCTGCCGGGGACAGTCTACTTGCTGCTCTTTATGCTGCTTGGGAGTGTCTAGCTGCTGTCCTCTATGCCACTGGGGACAATCTATTTGTTGTTCTCTATGCTGCTGGGGACAGTTTTGCAGCTGTTCTCTTTGCTTCTGGGTACAGTCTACCTGATGTTCTCTATGCTGCTGGGTACAGAATCTCTGCTGTGTTGCATGCTGCTGGGGACAATCTCGCTGCTGATCTCTATGCTGCTGCGGATAGTCTATCTGCTGTTCTGTATGCAGCTGGGGACAGGCTATCTGTTGTTCTCTATGCCCCTGGGGGGCAGTCTAGCTGCTATACTATATGCTGCTGGGGACAGTCCAGCAGCTGTTCTCTCTGCTGCTGACGACAGTCTAGCTGCGGCCGTTTATGCTGCCCGGGACAGTCTATCTGCTGTTCTCTATGCTGCCGGGGACAGTCTTGCTGCTGTTATCTATGCTGCTGCTGACAGTCTAGCTGCTGCAGTTTATGCTGCTGAGTATAGTCTAGCTACTGTTCTCTCTGCTGCTGGCGACATTCTAGCTGCTGCCGGGGACATTCTATCTGCTGTACTCTCTGGTGCTGCTGACAGTCTAGCTGCTGTTCTCTATGCTACTGTGGACAGTCTAGCTGCTGTTCTTAATGCTGCTCGGGTCAGTCTTTCTGCTGTTCTCTATGCCACTGGGGACAGTCTAGTTGCTATTCTCTTTGCTGCTGGGTACAGTCTAGCTGCTTTTCTCTATGCTGCTGGGGATAGTCTAGCTGCTGTTCTTTATGCTGCTGGGTACAGTCTCTCTGCTGTGCTCCATGCTGCTGGGGACAGTCTCGCTGCTGTTCTCTATGCTGCTGCGGACGGTCTATCTGCTGTTCCCTATGCTGTTGTGGACGGTTTATCTGCTGTTCTCTCTGCCGCTGGGGACAGTCTAGCTGCTGCTCTCTCTGCCACATGGGGACAGTCTAGCTGCTGTTCTCAATTCCGCTGGGGATAGTCTAGCTGCTGTTCTCTATGCTGCTGGGTACAGTCTAGCTACTGTTTTGTATGCCGCTGTGGACTGTCTAGCTGCTGTTCTTTATGCTGCTGCAAACAGTCTATCTGCTGTTCTCTATGCTGCTGAGGACAGTCTAGCTGCTGTTCTCTATGCCCCTAGGGGGCAGTCTAGCTGCTGTACTATGTGCTGCTGGGGACATCCAAGCAGCTGTTCTCTCTGCTGCTGACGACAATCTAGCTGCTGCCGTCTATGCCCCTGGGGACAGTCTATTTGCTATTCTCTATGCAGCTAGAGACAGTCTAGTTGCTGAGATCTATGCTGCTGGGTACATTCTATCTGCTGTTCTCTGTGCTGTTGGGGACAGTTTAGCTACTGTTCCCTATGCTGTTGTGGACGGTCTATCTGCTGTTCTCTATGCCGCTGCGGACTGTTTAGCTGCTGTTCTTTATGCTGCTGCAGACAGTCTATTTGATGTTCTCTATGCCACTGGGGACAGTATAGTTGCTGTTCTGTATGCTGATGTGGACGTCCGGCTGCTGCCGTCTCTGCTGCTGGGGACAGTCTACTTGCTGTTCTCTATTCTACTGGGGGCAGTCTTGTTGCTGTTCCCTATGCTTCTGCTCACAGTCTAGCTGCTGCTGTCTATGCAACTGGGGATAGTCAGGCTACTGTTCTCTATGCTGCAGCTGATAGTCTATCTGCTTTTCTCGATGCTGCTGGGTACAGTCCAGCTGCTGTTCTATATGCTGCTGGGGACAGTCTAGCTTCTGTTCTCTATGCCACTGGGGACAGTCTAGTTGCTGTTCTCTGTGCTGGTGAGGACAGTCTAGCTGCTATTCTCTATGCTACTGGGGACAGTCTACCTACTGTTCACTATGCTGCTGGGGAGTGTCTATCTGCTGTTCTTTATACTGCTGGTGTCAGTCTAGCTGCTGTTCTCTATGCTGCTGTGGACAGTCTAGCTGCTATTCTCTACGCTGCTGGGTACAGTCCAGCTGCTGTTCTATATGCTGCTGTGGACAGTCTAGCTGCAGTTCTCTATGCTGCTGTGATACAGTCTAGCTGCTATTCTCTACGCTGCTGGGTACAGTCCAGCTGCTGTTCTATATGCTGCTGTGGACAGTCTAGCTGCTGTTCTTAATGCTGCTGGGTACAGTCTAGCTGCTGTTCTCTATGCTGCTGGGGACAGTCTAGTTGCTGTGATCTATGCTGCTGGGTACATTCTATCTGCTGTTCTCTGTGCTGCTGGGGACAGTTTAGCTACTGTTCCCTATGCTGTAGCAGACGGTCTAGCTGCTGTTCTCTGTGCCACATGGGGACAGTCTAGCTGCTGTTCTCAATTCTGCTGGGGATAGTCTAGCTGCTGTTCTCGATGCTGCTGGGGACAGTCCAGCTGCTGTTCTCTTTGCTGCAGGGTACAGTCTAGCTGCTGTTCTCTATGCCGCTGCGGACCTTTTAGCTGCTGTTCTTTATGCCACTGGCGACAGTATAGTTGCAGTTCTCTATGCTGCTGAGGACAGTCCAACTGCTGTTCTCTATGCCACTGGGGACAGTATAGATGCTGTTCTGTATGCTGATGGGGACGTCCGGCTGCTGCCGTCTCTGCTGCTGGGGACAGTCTAGCTGCTATTCTCAATTCCACTGGGGATAGTCTTGTTGCTGTTCCCTATTCTTCTGCTCACAGTCTAGCTGCTGCTGTCTATGCAACTGGGGATAGTCAGGCTACTGTTCTCTATGCTGCAGCTGATAGTCTATCTGCTTTTCTCGATGCTGCTGGGAACAGTCGAGCTGCTGTTCTATATGCTGCTGGGGAGAGACTAGCTGCTTTTCTCTATGCTGCTGGGGACAGTCTATCTGCTGTTCACTATGCTGCTGGGCAGTGTCTATCTGCTGTTCTCTATGCCACTGGGGACAATCTATTTGCTGTTCTCTATGCTGGTGGGGACAATTTAGCTCCTGTTCCTAATGGTGCAGGCAGCAGTCTAGCTGCTGTTCTTTATGCTGCCCTGGAAAGTCTAGCTGCTGTTCTCTATGCCACTGGGTACAGTCTAGTTGCGGTTCTCTATGCTGCCACGGACAGTTTAGCTGCTGTTCTTAATGCTGCTTGGACAGTCTAGCTGCTGTTCTCTATGCCACTGGGGACACTCTGGTTGCTGTTCTCTAGGCTGCTGGGTACAGTCTAGCTGTTGTTCACTATGCTGCCGGGGACAGTTTAGCTGCTGTTCTCTATCGTGCGGGCAGCTGTCTAGCTGCTGTTCTCTATGGCACTGAGGACAGTCTAGCTGATGTACTCTATGCTGCTGGGGGCAGTCTAGTTGCTGTTCTATATGCTGCTGGGGACCGTCTAGCTGCTGTTCTCTATGCTGCTGCTGACTGGCTGCGGTTCTTTATGCTGCTGGGTACATTCTAGCTGATGTACTCTATGCTGCTGGCGGCAGTCTAGTTGCTGTTCTATATGCTGCTGGGGACAGTCTAGCTATTGTTCTTTATGCTGCTGGGGACAGTCTAGCTGCTGTTCTCTGTGCCACTGGGGACAGTCTAGTTGCTGTTCTCTATGCTGCGGGGGGCTGTCTAGCTACTGCCGTTAATGCTGCTGTGGGGCAGTCTAGCTGCAGTACTATATACTGCCGGGGACAGTCCAGCGGCTGTTCTCTGTGCTGCTGGTGACCATCAGCTGCTGCCGTCAATGCAGCCGGAACAGTCTATCTGCTGTTATCCATGCTGCCGGGGACAGTCTAGCTGCTGTTCTCTATGCGGCTGCTGGCTGTCTAGCTGCTGTTCTTTATGCTGCTGGTTACCGTCCAGCTGTTGTTCTCTATGCTGCTGGCGGCAGTCTAGCTGTTGTTCTATATGCCACTGTGGAGAGTCTAGCTGCTGTTCTCTATGCTGCTGGGGATAGTCTAGTTGCAGTTCTCTATGCTGCTGCTGACAGTCGAGGTGCTGCCGTGGATGCAACTCGGGATAGTCTGGCTGCTTTTCTCGATGCTGCTGGGGAAAGCGTAGCCACTGTTATCTATGCAGCTGGGTACAGTCTATCTGCTGGTCTCTATGCCACTGGGTACAGTCTAGTTGCTGTTCTCTATGCTGCCGGGGACAGTTTAGCTGCTGTTCTTTATGCTGCTGGCGGCAGTCTAGCTGCTGTTCTCTATGGCACTAAGGACAGTCTAGCTGCTGTTCTGTATGCTGCTGGGTACAGTCTACCTGCTATTCTCTATGCTGCTGGGTACAGTCTAGCTGCTGTTCTCTATGCCGCGGGGGGCAGTCTAGCTACTGCCATCAATGCTGCTGTGGGGCATCTGGCTGCTGTACTATGTACTGCCGGGGACAGTCCAGCTGCTGTTCTCTGTGCTACTGGTCACTTTCAGCTGCTGCCATCAATGCTGCCGGGGACAGTCTAGTTGCTGTTATCTATGCTGCAGCTGACAGTCTAGCTGCTGCCGTCTATGCTGCTGTGGATAATCTGGCTGCAGTTAACTATGCTGCTGGGCACAGTCTAGCTGCTGTTCTCTATGTGGCTGCTGGCTGTCCAGCTGCTGTTCTTTATGCTGCTGGTTACCGTCCAGCTGTTGTTCTTTATGCTGCTGGCGGCAGTCTAGCTGTTGTTCTATATGCCACTGTGGACAGTCTAGTTGCTGTTTTCTGTGCCACTGGGGACAGTCTAGTTGCTGTTCTCTATGCTGCTGGGGACAATCTTTGAGCTGTTCTCTATGCTGCTGTGCGACAGTCTTAGCTGCTATTCTCTATGCCACTGGAGACAGTCTACTGTTCTCTATGCTGCTGGGGACATTTTAGATGCTGTTCATAATGCTGCTGGCGGCAGTCTTGCTGCTGTTCTTTAGGGTGCTGGGGACAGTCTAGCTGCTGTTCTCTACGTCACTGTGGAGAGTCTAGTTGCTGTTCTCTATGCTGCTGGGGACAGTCGAGCTGCCGTTCTCTATGCTGCTGGGTACTGTCTAGCTGCTGTTCTCTATGCTGCTGTGAACAGTCTAGCTGTTGTTCTTAATGCTGCTGGGGACAGTCTAGCTGCTGTTCTTTAGGCTGCTGGGGTCAGTCCAGCTGCTGTTTTCTATGCTGCTGGAGTTAGTCGAGCTGCTGTTCATTATTCAGTTGGGGATAGGGTAGCTGCTGTTCTCTATGCCACTGCGGACAGTCTAGTTGCAGTTCTCTATGGTGCTGGGCACAGTCTAGCTGCTGTCCTCTATGCTGCTGGGGACAGTCTAGGTGCTGCCGTGAAGGTTACTGGGGATAGTGTGGCAGCTGTTCTCCAAGCTGCTGTTGATAGTCTATCTGCTGTTCAATATGCTGCTGGTGACAGTCTAGCTGCTGCCGTCTATGCTGCCAGGGACAGTCGATCTGGTGTTCTCTATGCTGCCGAGGACAGTCGAGCTGCTGTTCTCTATGCTGCTGCTGACAGTCTAGCTGCTATTCTCTATTCTGCTGGTACAGTCTATCAGCTGTTCTCTATGCCACTGTGTAGAGTCTAGTTCCTGTTCTCTATGATTCTGGGGACAGGCTATCTGCTGTTCTCTATGCTGCTGGGGGGCAGTCCAGCTGCTGTTCTCTATGCTGCTGTGGGACAGTCTTAGCTGCTGTTCTCTATGCTGCTGGGGACAGACTATCTGCTGTTCTCTATGCTGCTGGGGACAGCCTAGCTGTTGCCGTCAATGCTGCCGGGGACTGTCTAGTTGCTGTTAGCTGTGCTGCTGCTGACAGTCTAGCTGCTGCCGTCTATGCTGCTGAGGATAGTCTAGCTGCAGTTACCTGTGCTGCTGGGCACAGTCTAGCTGCTGTTCTCTATGCAGCTGCTGACTGTCCAGCTGCTGTTCTTTATGCTGCTGGGTACTGTCCAGCTGCTGTTCTATATGCCGCTGGGGACAGTCTAGTTGCTGTTCTCTACGCTGCTGGGGACAATCTAGCTGCTGTTCTCTATGCTACTGGGGACAGTCTAGCTATTGTTCCTTAAGCTGCTGGGGACAGTCTAGCTATTGTTCCTTATGCGCTGGTACAGTCTAGCTGCTGTTCTCTATGCCACTGGGGACAATCTAGCTGCTGTTCTCTATGCTGCTGTGGGACATTCTTAGCTGCTGTTCTCTATGCTGCTGGGTACTGTCTATCTGCTGTTCTCTATGCTGCTGGGGACAGTCTAGGTGCTGCCGTGAATGTTACTGGGGATAGTCTGGCAGCTGTTCTCCAAGCTGCTGTTGATAGTCTATCTGCTGTTCAATATGCTGCTGGTGACAGTCTATCTGTTGTTCTCTATGCTGCTGGGGACAGTCTAGCTGCAGTTCTCTATGCTGCTGTGGGACAGTCTAGCTGCTGCTCTCTGCGATGCTGGGGACAGACGATCAGCTGTTCTCTATGCTGCTGGGCACAGTCTATCCGCTGTTCTCTATGCTGCTGGTGACAGTCAAGTTGCTGTTCTTAATGCTCCTAGGGACAGTTTGGCTGCTGTTCTCTATGCTGCTGGGGACAGTCTAGCTGTGGTTCTATATGCCACTGGGGACATTCTAGCTGCTGTTCTTTACACTGTTGGTGGCAGTCTAGCTGCTGTTTTTTATGCTGCAGGGGACAGTCTAGCTGCTGTTCTCTATGCCACTGTGGAGAGTCTAGTTTCTTTTCTCTATACTTCTGGGAACAGTCGAGCTGTAGTTCTCTATGCTGCTGGGAACAGTCTAGCTGCTATTCTCTACGCTGCTGGGTACAGTCTAGCTGCTGTTCTTAATGCTGCTGGGGACAGTCTAGCTGCTGTTTTCTATGCTGCTGGGTATAGTCTACTGTTCTCTATGCTGCTGGGGAGGGTTTAGATGCTGTTCTTTATGCTGCTGGGGACAGTCTAGCTGCTGTTCTCTATGGCACTGTGGAGAGTCTAGTTGCCGTTCTCTATGCTGCTGGGGACAGTCGAGCTGCAGTTCTCTGCTGCTGGGTACAGTCTAGCTGCTATTCTCTACGCTGCTGGGTACAGTCTAGCTGCCGTTCTGTATGCTGCTGTGGACAGTCTAGCTGTTGTTCTTAATGCTGCTGGGGACAGTCTAGCTGCTGTTCTCTATGCCACTGGGAACACTCTGGTTGCTGTTCTCTATGCTGCTGGGTACAGTCTATCTACTGTTCTCTATGCTGCTCTGGACTGTCGAGCTGCTGTTCCTTATTGAATTGTGGACAGTGTAGCTGCTGTTCTCTATGCCATTAGGGACAGTCTACTTGCTGTTCTCTATGGTGCTGGGGACAGTCTAGCTTCTGTTCTCTATGCTGCTGCTGAAAGTCTAGGTGCTGCCATGTATGCTACTGGGGATAGTCTGGCTGCTGTTCTCGATGCTGCTGGGTACAGTCTAGCTGCTGTTCTCTATGCTGCTGGGGACAGTCTAGCTGCTGTTCTCTATTCTGCTGGGGACAGTCTAGTTGCAGTTCTCTATGCTGCTGCTGACAGTCTAGGTGCTGCCGTGGATGCAACTGGGGATAGTCTGGCTGCTGTTCTCGATGCTGCTGGGGACAGCGTAGCCACTGTTATCTATGCTGCTGCTGACAGTCTAGCTGCTGTTCTCTATGCCACTGGGTACAGTCTAGTTGCGGTTCTCTATGCTGCCACGGACAGTTTAGCTGCTGTTCTTAATGCTGCTTGGACAGTCTAGCTGCTGTTCTCTATGCCACTGGGGACACTCTGGTTGCTGTTCTCTAGGCTGCTGGGTACGGTCTAGATTCTATTCTCTATGCTGCTGGGGACAGTCTAGCTGTTGTTCTCTATGCTGCCGGGGACAGTTTAGCTGCTGTTCTCTATCGTGCTGGCAGCTGTCTAGCTGCTGTTCTCTATGGCACTGAGGACAGTCTAGCTGATGTACTCTATGCTGCTGGTGGCAGTCTAGTTGTTGTTCTATATGCTGCTGGGGACAGTCTAGCTGCTGTTCTCTATGCTGCTGCTGACTGGCTGTGGTTCTTTATGCTGCTGGGTACATTCTAGCTGATGTACTCTATGCTGCTGGCGGCAGTCTAGTTGTTGTTCTATATGCTGCTGGGGACAGTCTAGCTGCTGTTCTCTATGCTGCTGCTGACTGGCTGCGGTTCTTTATGCTGCTGGGTACATTCTAGCTGATGTACTCTATGCTGCTGGCGGCAGTCTAGTTGCTGTTCTATATGCTGCTGGGGACAGTCTAGCTATTGTTCTTTATGCTGCTGGGGACAGTCTAGCTGCTGTTCTCTATGCCACTGGGGACAGTCTAGCTGCTGTTCTCTATGCCACTGGGGACACTCTGGTTGCTGTTCTCTAGGCTGCTGGGTACAGTCTAGATGCTATTCTCTATGCTGCTGGGGACAGTCTAGCTGTTGTTCTCTATGCTGCCGGGGACAGTTTAGCTGCTGTTCTCTATCGTGCTGGCAGCTGTCTAGCTGCTGTTCTCTATGGCACTGAGGACAGTCTAGCTGCTGTTCTCTATGCTGCTGCTGACTGGCTGCGGTTCTTTATGCTGCTGGGTACATTCTAGCTGATGTACTCTATGCTGCTGGCGGCAGTCTAGTTGCTGTTCTATATGCTGCTGGGGACAGTCTAGCTATTGTTCTTTATGCTGCTGGGGACAGTCTAGCTGGTGTTCTCTATGCCACTGGGGACAGTCTAGTTGCTGTTCTCTATGCTGCCGGGGGCAGTCTAGCTACTGCCGTTAATGCTGCTGTGGGGCAGTCTAGCTGCTGTACTATATACTGCCGGGGACAGTCCAGCTGCTGTTCTCTGTGCTGCTGGTGACCACCAGTTTAGCTGCTGTTCTCTATCGTGCTGGCAGCTGTCTAGCTGCTATTCTCTATGGCACTGAGGACAGTCTAGCTGATGTACTCTATGCTGCTGGCGGCAGTCTAGTTGTTGTTCTATATGCTGCTGGGGACAGTCTAGCTATTGTTCTTTATGCTGCTGAGGACAGTCTAGCTGCTGTTCTCTATGCTGCTGCTGACTGGCTGCGGTTCTTTATGCTTCTGGGTACATTCTAGCTGATGTACTCTACGCTGCTGGCGGCAGTCTAGTTGCTGTTCTATATGCTGCTGGGGACAGTCTAGCTATTGTTCTTTATGCTGCTGGGGACAGTCTAGCTGCTGTTCTCTATGCCACTGGGGACAGTCTAGTTGCTGTTCTCTATGCCACTGGGGACAGTCTAGTTGCTGTTCTCTATGCTGCCGGGGGCAGTCTAGCTACTGCCGTTAATGCTGCTGTGGGGCAGTCTAGCTGCTGTACTATATACTGCCGGGGACAGTCCAGCTGCTGTTCTCTGTGCTGCTGGTGACCATCAGCTGCTGCCGTCATTGCAGCCGGAACAGTCTATCTGCTGTTATCCATGCTGCCGGGGACAGTCTAGTTGCTGTTATCTATGCTGCAGCTGACAGTCTAGCTGCTGCCGTCTATGCTGCTGCGGATAATATGGCTGCAGTTACCTATGCTGCTGGGCACAGTCTAGCTGCTGTTGTCTATGCGGCTGCTGGCTGTCTAGCTGCTGTTCTTTACGCTGCTGGTTACCGTCCAGCTGTTGTTCTCTATGCTGCTGGCGGCAGTCTAGCTGTTGTTCTATATGCCACTGTGGAGAGTCTAGTTGCTGTTCTCTATGCTGCTGGGGATAGTCTAGTTGCAGTTCTCTATGCTGCTGCTGACAGTCTAGGTGCTGCCGTGGATGCAACTCGGGATAGTCTGGCTGCTTTTCTCGATGCTGCTGGGGAAAGCGTAGCCACTGTTATCTATGCAGCTGGGTACAGTCTATCTGCTGGTCTCTATGCCACTGGGTACAGTCTAGTTGCTGTTCTCTATGCTGCCGGGGACAGTTTAGCTGCTGTTCTTTATGCTGCTGGCGGCAGTCTAGCTGCTGTTCTCTATGGCACTAAGGACAGTCTAGCTGCTGTTCTGTATGCTGCTGGGTACAGTCTACCTGCTATTCTCTATGCTGCTGGGTACAGTCTAGCTGCTGTTCTCTATGCTGCTGGGGAACAGTCTATCTGCTGTTCTCTATGCTGCTGGGTACAGTCTAGCTGTTGTTCTTTATGCTGCCGGGGACAGTTTAGCTGCTGTTCTCTATCGTGCTGGCAGCTGTCTAGCTGCTGTTCTCTATGGCACTGAGGACAGTCTAGCTGATGTACTCTATGCTGCTGGCGGCAGTCTAGTTGCTGTTCTCTACGCTGCTGGGGACAATCTAGCTGCTGTTCTCCATGCTACTGGGGAAAGTCTAGCTATTGTTCCTTAAGCTGCTGGGGACAGTCTAGCTATTGTTCCTTATGCGCTGGTACAGTCTAGCTGCTGTTCTCTATGCCACTGGGGACAATCTAGCTGCTGTTCTCTATGCTGCTGTGGGACAGTCTTAGCTGCTGTTCTCTATGCTGCTGGGTACTGTCTATCTGCTGTTCTCTATGCTGCTGGGGACAGTCTAGGTGCTGCCGTGAATGTTACTGGGGATAGTCTGGCAGCTGTTCTCCAAGCTGCTGTTGATAGTCTATCTGCTGTTCAATATGCTGCTGGTGACAGTCTTGCTGCTGTTCCCTATGCTGCTGGGTACCATCTAGCTGCTTTACTCTATGCTGCTGGGGAACAGTCCAGTTGCTGTTCTCTATGCTGCTGGGGGACAGTCCTAGCTGCTGTTCTCCATGCTGCTGGGAGACACTCTAGCTGCTGTACTCTATGCTGCTGGGGATAGTCTAGCTACTGTCCTCTATGCTGCTGGTGACAGTCTAGCTGCTGCCCTCTATGCTGCCAGGGACAGTCGATCTGGTGTTCTCTATGCTGCCGAGGACAGTCGAGCTGCTGTTCTCTATGCTGCTGCTAACAGTCTAGCTGCTGCCTTCTATGCTGATGAGGATAATCTAGCTGCTGTTCTGAATGCTGTTGGAGCCAGTCTAGCTGCTGTTATCTATGCTACTGCTAACTGTCTAGCTGATGTTCTCTCTGCTGCTGGCGGCAGTCTAGCTGCTGTTCTATATGCTGTTGGGGACAGTCTAGCTGCTGTTCTATATGCTGCTGGGGACAGTCTAGCTGCGGTTCTCTATGCCACTGGGGACAGTCTAGTTCCTGTTCTCTATGCTACTGGGGACAGTCTAGCTGCTGCCGTCAATGCTACTGGGGACAGTCTAGTTGCTGTTCTCTATGCTGATGGGGAGAGTCTTGCTGCTGATCGCTATGCTGATGGGCACAGTCCAGCTGCTGTTCTCTATGGCGCTGGGGAGAGTCTAGCTGCTGTTCTGTATTCTGCTGCTCAATGTCTAGCTGCTGTTCTTTATGCTGCTGGGTACAGTCTAGCTGCTGTTCTCTATGCCACTGTGGACAGTTTAGTTGCTGCTCCCTATGTTGCAAGGGACAGAGTAGCTGCTGTTCTTTATGCTACTGTGTACATTCTAGCTGTTGTTCTCTATGCTGCTGGGGACAGTCTATTTGCTGTTATCTATGCTGCTGCTGAATGTCTAGCTGCTGTTCTTTATGCTGCTGGGTACAGTCTATCTATGGTTCTCTATGCTGCTGGGCACAGTTTGGATGTTGTTCTTCATGCTGCTGGCGGTAGTCTTGCTGCTGTTCTTTAGGCTGCTGGAGACAGTCTAGCTGCTGTACTCTATGCCGCTAGGGACAGTCTAACTACTGTTCTCTATGCTGCTTGCGACAGTCTAGCTGCTGCCGTCTATGCTGCCATGGACAGTCTATCAGCTGTTCTCTATGCTGATGGGGACAGTCTAGCTGATATTCTATATGCTGCTGTGGACAGTCGAGCTGTTGTTCTTTATTCAGCTGGGGACAGTCTAGTTTCTGTTCTCTATGCTGCTGGGTACAGACTATCTGCTGTTCTCTATGCTGCTGGGTACAGTCTATCTGCTGTTCTCTATGCCCCTAGGGGGCAGTCTAGCTGCTGTACTATGTGCTGCTGGGGACATCCAAGCAGCTGTTCTCACTGCTGCTGACGACAATCTAGCTGCTGCCGTCTATGCCACTGGGGACAGTCCTTTTGCTATTCTCTATGCTGCTGGGGACATTTTAGCTCCTGTTCTTTATGCTGTGGGCGGCAGTCTAGCTGCTGTTCTTTATGCTGCACTGGACAGGCTAGCTGCTGTTCTCTATGCCACTGTGGACAGTCTAGTTGCTGTTCTCTATGCTGGTGAGGAAAGTCTAGCTACTGTTCTGTATACTGCTGGTAACAGTCTACCTGCTATTCTCTGTGCTGCTGGGGACAGTGTAGCTGTTGTTTTTAATGCTGCTGGGTACAGTCTAGCTGCTGCCGTCTATGCTGCTGGGGACAATCTAGTTGCTGTGATCTATGCTGCTGGGTAAATTCTACCTGCTGTTCTCTATGTTGCTGGGGACAGTTTAGCTACTGTACCCTATGCTGTTGTGGACGGTCTATCTGTTATTCTCTCTGCCACTGGGGACAGTCTAGCTGCTGTTCTCTATGCCACATGGGGACAGTCTAGCTGCTGTTCTCAATTCCGCTGGGGACAGTCTAGCTGCTTTTCTATATGCCACTGGGGACGGTCTAGTTGTTGTTCTCTATGCTGCTGGGGACATTCCAGCTGCTGTTCTCTATGCCACTGGGGACAGTATAGTTGCTGTTCTGTATGCTGCTGGGGACGGTCTAGCAGCTGTTCTTTATGCTGCTCGGGAAAAGTCTAGTGGCTGTTCTCTATTCTGCTGGGGACAGTCTTGTTGCTGTTCCCTATGCTTCTGCTCACTGTCTAGCTGCTGCTGTCTATGCAACCAGGGATAGTCAGGCTACTGTTCTCTATGCTGCAGCTGATAGTCTATCTACTTTCCTTGATGCTGCTGGGGACAGTCGAGCAGCTGTTCTCTATGCTGCTGTGAGACAGTCTTAGCTGCTGTTCTCTATGCTGCTGGGGACAGTCTATCTGCTATTCACTATGCTGCTGGAGACAGTCTACCTACTGTTCACTATGCTGCTGGGAAGTGTCTATCTGCTGTTCTTTATGCTGCTGGTGTCAGTCTAGCTGCTGTTCTCTATGCTGCTGGGGACAGTCTAGCTGCTGTTCTTTATTTAGCTGGGGACAGTCTAGTTGCGTTTCTCTCTGCTGCTGGGTACAGTCTACCTCCTGTTCTCTATGCCCCTAGGGGGCAGTCTAGCTGCTGTACTATGTGCTGCTGGGGACATCCAAGCAGCTGTTCTCTTTGCTGCTGGCGCCAATCTAGCTGCTGCCGTCTATGCTGCCGGGGACAGTCTACTTGCTGCTCTTTATGCTGCTTGGGAGTGTCTAGCTGCTGTCCTCTATGCCACTGGGGACAATCTATTTGTTGTTCTCTATGCTGCTGGGGACAGTTTTGCAGCTGTTCTCTTTGCTTCTGGGTACAGTCTAGCTGATGTTCTCTATGCTGCTGGGTACAGAATCTCTGCTGTGTTGCATGCTGCTGGGGACAATCTCGCTGCTGATCTCTATGCTGCTGCGGATAGTCTATCTGCTGTTCTGTATGCAGCTGGGGACAGGCTATCTGTTGTTCTCTATGCCCCTGGGGGGCAGTCTAGCTGCTGTACTATATGCTGCTGGGGACAGTCCAGCAGCTGTTCTCTCTGCTGCTGACGACAGTCTAGCTGCGGCCGTTTATGCTGCCCGGGACAGTCTATCTGCTGTTCTCTATGCTGCCGGGGACAGTCTTGCTGCTGTTATCTATGCTGCTGCTGACAGTCTAGCTGCTGCAGTCTATGCTGCTGAGTATAGTCTAGCTACTGTTCTCTCTGCTGCTGGCGACATTCTAGCTGCTGCCGTCTCTGCTGCCGGGGACATTCTATCTGCTGTACTCTCTGGTGCTGCTGACAGTCTAGCTGCTGCCATCTATGCTGCTGAGGATAGTCTAGCTGCAGTTACCTGTGCTGCTGGGCACAGTCTAGCTGCTGTTCTCTATGCGGTTGCTGACTGTCCAGCTGCTGTTCTTTATGCTGCTGGTTACCGTTTAGCTGCTTTTCTCTATGCTGCTGTGCGACAGTCTTAGCTGCTGTTCTCTATGCTGCTGGGGACAGTCTACCTACTGTTCACTATGCTGCTGGGGACTGTCTAGTTGCTGTTAGCTATGCTGCTGCTGACAGTCTTGCTGCTGCCGTCTATGCTGCTGAGGATAGTCTAGCTGCAGTTACCTGTGCTGCTGGGCACAGTCTAGCTGCTGTTCTCTATGCTGCTGTGGACAGTCTAGCTGCTGTTCTTAATGCTGCTCGGGTCAGTCTTTCTGCTGTTCTCTATGCCACTGGGGACAGTCTAGTTGCTATTCTCTTTGCTGCTGGGTACAGTCTAGCTGCTTTTCTCTATGCTGCTGGGGATAGTCTAGCTGCTGTTCTTTATGCTGCTGGGTACAGTCTCTCTGCTGTGCTCCATGCTGCTGCGGACAGTCTCGCTGCTGTTCTCTATGCTGCTGCGGACGGTCTATCTGCTGTTCCCTATGCTGTTGTGGACGGTTTATCTTCTGTTCTCTCTGCCGCTGGGGTCAGTCTAGCTGCTGTTCTCAATTCCGCTGGGGATAGTCTAGCTGCTGTTCTCTATGCTGCTGGGTACAGTCTAGCTACTGTTTTGTATGCCGCTGTGGACTGTCTAGCTGCTGTTCTTTATGCTGCTGCAAACATTCTATCTGCTGTTCTCTATGCTGCTGAGGACAGTCTAGCTGCTGTTCTCTATGCCCCTAGGGGGCAGTCTAGCTGCTGTACTATGTGCTGCTGGGGACATCCAAGCAGCTGTTCTCTCTGCTGCTGACAACAATCTAGCTGCTGCCGTCTATGCCACTGGGGACAGTCTATTTGCTATTCTCTATGCAGCTAGAGACAGTCTAGTTGCTGTGATCTATGCTGCTGGGTACACTCTATCTGCTGTTCTCTGTGCTGTTGGGGACAGTTTAGCTACTGTTCCCTATGCTGTTGTGGACGGTCTATCTGCTGTTCTCTATGCTGCTGGGGACAGTCTATCTGCTATTCACTATGCTGCTGGAGACAGTCTACCTACTGTTCACTATGCTGCTGGGAAGTGTCTATCTGCTGTTCTTTATGCTGCTGGTGTCAGTCTAGCTGCTGTTCTCTATGCTGCTGGGGACAGTCTAGCTGCTGTTCTTTATTTAGCTGGGGACAGTCTAGTTGCGTTTCTCTCTGCTGCTGGGTACAGTCTACCTCCTGTTCTCTATGCCCCTAGGGGGCAGTCTAGCTGCTGTACTATGTGCTGCTGGGGACATCCAAGCAGCTGTTCTCTTTGCTGCTGGCGCCAATCTAGCTGCTGCCGTCTATGCTGCCGGGGACAGTCTACTTGCTGCTCTTTATGCTGCTTGGGAGTGTCTAGCTGCTGTCCTCTATGCCACTGGGGACAATCTATTTGTTGTTCTCTATGCTGCTGGGGACAGTTTTGCAGCTGTTCTCTTTGCTTCTGGGTACAGTCTAGCTGATGTTCTCTATGCTGCTGGGTACAGAATCTCTGCTGTGTTGCATGCTGCTGGGGACAATCTCGCTGCTGATCTCTATGCTGCTGCGGATAGTCTATCTGCTGTTCTGTATGCAGCTGGGGACAGGCTATCTGTTGTTCTCTATGCCCCTGGGGGGCAGTCTAGCTGCTGTACTATATGCTGCTGGGGACAGTCCAGCAGCTGTTCTCTCTGCTGCTGACGACAGTCTAGCTGCGGCCGTTTATGCTGCCCGGGACAGTCTATCTGCTGTTCTCTATGCTGCCGGGGACAGTCTTGCTGCTGTTATCTATGCTGCTGCTGACAGTCTAGCTGCTGCAGTCTATGCTGCTGAGTATAGTCTAGCTACTGTTCTCTCTGCTGCTGGCGACATTCTAGCTGCTGCCGTCTCTGCTGCCGGGGACATTCTATCTGCTGTACTCTCTGGTGCTGCTGACAGTCTAGCTGCTGCCATCTATGCTGCTGAGGATAGTCTAGCTGCAGTTACCTGTGCTGCTGGGCACAGTCTAGCTGCTGTTCTCTATGCGGTTGCTGACTGTCCAGCTGCTGTTCTTTATGCTGCTGGTTACCGTTTAGCTGCTTTTCTCTATGCTGCTGTGCGACAGTCTTAGCTGCTGTTCTCTATGCTGCTGGGGACAGTCTACCTACTGTTCACTATGCTGCTGGGGACTGTCTAGTTGCTGTTAGCTATGCTGCTGCTGACAGTCTTGCTGCTGCCGTCTATGCTGCTGAGGATAGTCTAGCTGCAGTTACCTGTGCTGCTGGGCACAGTCTAGCTGCTGTTCTCTATGCTGCTGTGGACAGTCTAGCTGCTGTTCTTAATGCTGCTCGGGTCAGTCTTTCTGCTGTTCTCTATGCCACTGGGGACAGTCTAGTTGCTATTCTCTTTGCTGCTGGGTACAGTCTAGCTGCTTTTCTCTATGCTGCTGGGGATAGTCTAGCTGCTGTTCTTTATGCTGCTGGGTACAGTCTCTCTGCTGTGCTCCATGCTGCTGCGGACAGTCTCGCTGCTGTTCTCTATGCTGCTGCGGACGGTCTATCTGCTGTTCCCTATGCTGTTGTGGACGGTTTATCTTCTGTTCTCTCTGCCGCTGGGGTCAGTCTAGCTGCTGTTCTCAATTCCGCTGGGGATAGTCTAGCTGCTGTTCTCTATGCTGCTGGGTACAGTCTAGCTACTGTTTTGTATGCCGCTGTGGACTGTCTAGCTGCTGTTCTTTATGCTGCTGCAAACATTCTATCTGCTGTTCTCTATGCTGCTGAGGACAGTCTAGCTGCTGTTCTCTATGCCCCTAGGGGGCAGTCTAGCTGCTGTACTATGTGCTGCTGGGGACATCCAAGCAGCTGTTCTCTCTGCTGCTGACAACAATCTAGCTGCTGCCGTCTATGCCACTGGGGACAGTCTATTTGCTATTCTCTATGCAGCTAGAGACAGTCTAGTTGCTGTGATCTATGCTGCTGGGTACACTCTATCTGCTGTTCTCTGTGCTGTTGGGGACAGTTTAGCTACTGTTCCCTATGCTGTTGTGGACGGTCTATCTGCTGTTCTCTATGCTGCTGGGGACAGTCTAGCTGCTATTCACTATGCTGCTGGAGACAGTCTACCTACTGTTCACTATGCTGCTGGGAAGTGTCTATCTGCTGTTCTTTATGCTGCTGGTGTCAGTCTAGCTGCTGTTCTCTATGCTGCTGGGGACAGTCTAGCTGCTGTTCTTTATTTAGCTGGGGACAGTCTAGTTGCGTTTCTCTCTGCTGCTGGGTACAGTCTACCTCCTGTTCTCTATGCCCCTAGGGGGCAGTCTAGCTGCTGTACTATGTGCTGCTGGGGACATCCAAGCAGCTGTTCTCTTTGCTGCTGGCGCCAATCTAGCTGCTGCCGTCTATGCTGCCGGGGACAGTCTACTTGCTGCTCTTTATGCTGCTTGGGAGTGTCTAGCTGCTGTCCTCTATGCCACTGGGGACAATCTATTTGTTGTTCTCTATGCTGCTGGGGACAGTTTTGCAGCTGTTCTCTTTGCTTCTGGGTACAGTCTAGCTGATGTTCTCTATGCTGCTGGGTACAGAATCTCTGCTGTGTTGCATGCTGCTGGGGACAATCTCGCTGCTGATCTCTATGCTGCTGCGGATAGTCTATCTGCTGTTCTGTATGCAGCTGGGGACAGGCTATCTGTTGTTCTCTATGCCCCTGGGGGGCAGTCTAGCTGCTGTACTATATGCTGCTGGGGACAGTCCAGCAGCTGTTCTCTCTGCTGCTGACGACAGTCTAGCTGCGGCCGTTTATGCTGCCCGGGACAGTCTATCTGCTGTTCTCTATGCTGCCGGGGACAGTCTTGCTGCTGTTATCTATGCTGCTGCTGACAGTCTAGCTGCTGCAGTCTATGCTGCTGAGTATAGTCTAGCTACTGTTCTCTCTGCTGCTGGCGACATTCTAGCTGCTGCCGTCTCTGCTGCCGGGGACATTCTATCTGCTGTACTCTCTGGTGCTGCTGACAGTCTAGCTGCTGCCATCTATGCTGCTGAGGATAGTCTAGCTGCAGTTACCTGTGCTGCTGGGCACAGTCTAGCTGCTGTTCTCTATGCGGTTGCTGACTGTCCAGCTGCTGTTCTTTATGCTGCTGGTTACCGTTTAGCTGCTTTTCTCTATGCTGCTGTGCGACAGTCTTAGCTGCTGTTCTCTATGCTGCTGGGGACAGTCTACCTACTGTTCACTATGCTGCTGGGGACTGTCTAGTTGCTGTTAGCTATGCTGCTGCTGACAGTCTTGCTGCTGCCGTCTATGCTGCTGAGGATAGTCTAGCTGCAGTTACCTGTGCTGCTGGGCACAGTCTAGCTGCTGTTCTCTATGCTGCTGTGGACAGTCTAGCTGCTGTTCTTAATGCTGCTCGGGTCAGTCTTTCTGCTGTTCTCTATGCCACTGGGGACAGTCTAGTTGCTATTCTCTTTGCTGCTGGGTACAGTCTAGCTGCTTTTCTCTATGCTGCTGGGGATAGTCTAGCTGCTGTTCTTTATGCTGCTGGGTACAGTCTCTCTGCTGTGCTCCATGCTGCTGCGGACAGTCTCGCTGCTGTTCTCTATGCTGCTGCGGACGGTCTATCTGCTGTTCCCTATGCTGTTGTGGACGGTTTATCTTCTGTTCTCTCTGCCGCTGGGGTCAGTCTAGCTGCTGTTCTCAATTCCGCTGGGGATAGTCTAGCTGCTGTTCTCTATGCTGCTGGGTACAGTCTAGCTACTGTTTTGTATGCCGCTGTGGACTGTCTAGCTGCTGTTCTTTATGCTGCTGCAAACATTCTATCTGCTGTTCTCTATGCTGCTGAGGACAGTCTAGCTGCTGTTCTCTATGCCCCTAGGGGGCAGTCTAGCTGCTGTACTATGTGCTGCTGGGGACATCCAAGCAGCTGTTCTCTCTGCTGCTGACAACAATCTAGCTGCTGCCGTCTATGCCACTGGGGACAGTCTATTTGCTATTCTCTATGCAGCTAGAGACAGTCTAGTTGCTGTGATCTATGCTGCTGGGTACACTCTATCTGCTGTTCTCTGTGCTGTTGGGGACAGTTTAGCTACTGTTCCCTATGCTGTTGTGGACGGTCTATCTGCTGTTCTCTATGCTGCTGGGGACAGTCTAGCTGCTGTTCTCTGTGCCACATGGGGGACAGTCTAGCTGCTGTTCTCAATTCTGCTGGAGATAGTCTATCTGCTGTTCTCTATGCTGCTGGGGACAGTCTAGTTGCTGTTCTCTATGCTGCTGGGGACAGTCTAGCTGCTGTTCTTTTTGCTGCTGGGTACAATCTAGCTGCTGTTCTCTATGCCGCTGCGGACTGTCTAGCTGCTGTTCTTTATGCTGCTGCAGACAGTCTATTTGATGTTCTCTATGCTGCTGAGCACAGTCCAGCTGCTGTTCTCTATGCCACTGGAGACAGTATCGTTGCTGTTCTGTATGCTGCTGTGGACGTCCGGCTGCTGCCGTCTCTGCTGCTGGGGACAGTCTACTTGCTGTTCTCTATTCTACTGGGGACAGTCTTGTTGCTGTTCCCTATGCTTTTGCTCACAGTCTAGCTGCTGCTGTCTATGCAACTGGGGATAGTCAGGCTACTGTTCTCTATGCTGCAGCTGATAGTCTATCTGCTTTTCTCGATGCTGCTGGGGACAGTCGAGCTGGTGTTCTATATGCTGCTGGGGACAGACTAGCTGCTGTTCTCTATGCTGCTGGGTACCGTCTAGCTGCTGTTCTCTATGCTGCTGGGTACATTCTATCTGCTGTTCTCTGTGCTGTTGGGGACAGTTTAGCTACTGTTCCCTATGCTGTAGCAGACGGTCTATCTGCTGTTCACTCTGCCACTGGGGACAGTCTAGCTGCTGTTCTCTATGCCACTGGGGAGAGTCTAGTTGCTCTTCTCTATGCTGCAGTTGGTAGTCTAGCTGCTGGAGACAGTCTAGTTGCTGTTCTCAATGCTGCTGGGGGCAGTCTAGCTGCTGTTATCAGAGCTTCAGGGTACAGTCTAGCTGCTGTTCTCCACGTCACTGGGGAGTGTTTGTTGCTGTTCTCTCTGCTGCTGCCGACAGTCTAGCTGCTATTCTCTATGCTGCTGGGTACAGCCTTGCTGATGCTCTCTATGCTGCTATTCCGCTGGGGATAGCCTAGCTGCTTTTCTCTATGCTGCTGTGGACAGTCTAGCTGCTGTTCTCTTTGCTGCTGGGTACAGGCTATCCGCTGTTCTACCTGCCACTGGGGACAGTCTAGCTGCTGTTCTCTATGCCACATGGGGACAGTCTAGCTGCTTTTCTCTATGCCACATGGGGACAGTCTATCTGCTGTTCTCTATTCCGTTGGGGATAGCCTAGCTGCTTTTCTCTATGCTGCTGCTGACTCTCTAGCAGCTGTTCTTTTTGATGCTGTTTTACAGTCCAGCTGCTGTTCTCTATGCTGTTGGCGGCTGTCTAGCTGCTGTTCTATATGATGCTAGGGACAGTCTAGCTGCTGTTCTCTATGCCACTGTGGACAGTCTAGTTGCTTTTCTCTATGCTGCTGGGGACAGTCAAGCCGTCAAGCCACTGTTGTTTATGCTGCTGGGTACAGTCTAGCTGCTGTTCTCTTTGCTGCTGGGTACAGGCTATCTGCTGTTCTCCCTGCTGCTGGGGACAGTCTAGCTGCTGTTCTCTATGCCACATGGGGACAGTCTAGCTGCTTTTCTCTATGCCACATGGGGACAGTCTATCTGCTGTTCTCTATTCCGTTGGGGATAGCCTAGCTGCTTTTCTCTATGCTGCTGCTGACTATCTAGCAGTTGTTCTTTTTGATGCTGTTTTACAGTCCAGCTGCTGTTCTCTATGCTGTTGGCGGCTGTCTAGCTGCTGTTTTATATGATGCTAGGGACAGTCTAGCTGCTGTTCTCTATGCCACTGTGGACAGTCTAGTTGCTTTTCTCTATGCTGCTGGGGACAGTCAAGCCACTGTTGTCTATGCTGCTGGGTACAGTCTAGCTGCTGTTCTTTATGCTGCTGGGTACAGTCTAGCTGCTGTTCTTTATGCTGCTGGGGACAGTCTTGCTGCAGTTCTCTATGCCACTGGGGAGAGTCCAGTTACTCTTCTCTATGCTGGTGTTGGCAGTCTAGCTGCTGGGGACAGTCTAGTTGCTGTTCTCAATGCCACTGGGTACAGCCTAGCTGCTGTTATCTAAGCTGCAGGGTACAGTCTAGCTGCTGTTCTCTATGGCACTGGGGATTGTTTGTTGCTGTTCTCTCTGCTGCTGCCGACAGTCTAGCCGTTGTTTTCTATGCTGCAGGGTACAGTCTTGCAAATGTTCTCTATGCTGCAGGGTACAGTCTAGATACTGTTCTCTATGCTGGTGGGGACAGTTTAGCTGCTGTTCTTTATGCTGCTGGCAGTAGTCTAGCTGCTGTTCTGTATGTCACTGGGGACAGTCTAGTTATTGTTCTCTCTGCTGCTGTGGACAGTCTTGCAGCTGTTCTCTTTGCTTCTGGGTGTAGTCTATCTGCTGTTCTCTATGCTGCTGGGTACAGACACTCTGCTGTGCTCCATGCTGCTGGGTACAGTCTCGCTGCTGTTCTCTATGCTGCTGCAGACAGTCTATCTGCTGTTCTCTATGCTGCTGGGGACAGGCAATCTGCTGTTCTCTATTCCGCTGGGGACAGTCTAGCTGCTGTTCTCTAACACACATGGGGACAGAATAGCTGCTGTTCTCTATTCCGCTGGGGACAGCCTAGCTGCTTTTCTCTATGCTGCTCGGGAGAATGTAGTTGCTGTTCTATATGCTGCTGGGGACAGTTTAGCTACTGTTCTTTATGCTGCTGGGGACAGTCTAGCTGCTGTTCTCTATGCCACTGGATAGAGAGAGTCTAGTTGCTCTTCTCCATGTTGCTGTTGTTAGTCTAGCTGCTGTTCTCTATGCCACTGGGGACAGTCTAGCTGCTTTTCTCTATGCTGCTCGGGAGAATCTAGTTGCTGTTCTATATGCTGCTGGGGACAGTCTAGCTACTGTTCTTTATGCTGCTGGGGACAGTCTAGCTGCTGTTCTCTATGCCACTGGATAGAGAGAGTCTTGTTGCTCTTCTCCATGTTGCTGTTGTTAGTCTAGCTGCTGTTCTCTATGCCACTGGGGACAGTCTAGCTGCTGTTATCTAAGCTGCAGGGTACAGTCTATCTAATGTTCTCTATGCTGCTGGGGACAATCTATCTGCTGTACTCTATGCTGCTGGGGAAAATTTAGCTACTGTTCTCTATGCAGCTGGGGATAATCTATCTGCCGTTCTCTCTGCCGCTGGGGACAGTCTAGCTGCTGTTCTCTATTCCACTGTGGATAATCTAGCTGCTTTTCTCTTTGCTGCTGGGTACCGTCGAGCTACTGTTCTCTATGCTGCTGGGGACAGTCTAGTTGCTGTTCTTTATGCTGCAGGGGACAGTCTAGCTACTGTTCTCTATGCTGCTGGGCACAGTTTAGCTGCTGTTCTTTATGCTGCTGTCGGCAGTCTAGCTGCTCTTCTCTATGCTGCTGGTTACAGTCTACCTGCTATTCTCTATGCTGCTGGGGACAGTCTAGCTGTTGTTCTTAATGCTGCTGGGTACAGTGTAGCTGCTGTTCTCTATGCCACTGGGTACAGTCTAGTTGCTGTTCTCTATGCTGCTGGGGACAGTCTATCTGCCCTTCTCTCTGCCACTGGGGACAGTCTAGCTGCTGTTCTCTATGCCACTGGGGAGAGTCTAGTTGCTCTTCTCTATGCTGCAGTTGGTAGTCTAGCTGCTGGGGACAGTCTAGTTGCTGTTCTCAATGCCGCTGGGGACAGTCTAGCTGCTGTTATCAGAGCTTCAGGGTACAGTCTAGGTGCTGTTCACTATCTCACTGGGGAGTGTTTGTTGCTGTTCTCTCTGCTGCTGCCGACAGTCTAGCTGCTATTCTCTATGCTGCTGGGTATAGCCTTGCTGATGCTCTCTATGCTGCTATTCCGCTGCGGATAGCCTAGCTGCTTTTCTCTATGCTGCTGGGGGCAGTCTAGCTGCTGTTCTCTTTGCTGCTGGGTACAGTCTATCTGCTGTTCTCTATGCCACATGGGGACAATCTAGCTGCTGTTCTCTATTCCGCTGGGGATAGCCTAGCTGCTTTTCTCTATGCTGCTGCTGACTGTCTAGCAGCTGTTCTTTTTGATGCTGTTTTACAGTCCAGTTGCTGTTCTCTCTGCCGTTGGCGGCTGTCTAGCTGCTGTTCTATATGCCGCTGGGGACAGTCTAGCTACTGTTCTTTATGCTGCCAAGGACAGTCTAGCTGCTGTTCTCTATGCCACTGTGGACAGTCTAGTTGCTTTTCTCTATGCTGCTGGGGACTGTCAAGCCACTGTTGTCTATGCTGCTGGGTACAGTCTAGCTGCTGTTCTTTATGCTGCTGGGTACAGTCTAGCTGCTGTTCTTTATGTTGCTGGGGACAGTCTTGCTGCAGTTCTCTATGCCACTGGGTACAGCCTAGCTGCTGTTATCTAAGCTGCAGGGTACAGTCTAGCTGCTGTTCTCTATGGCACTGGGGAATGTTTGTTGCTGTTCTCTCTGCTGCTGCCGACAGTCTAGCCGTTGTTCTCTATGCTGCAGGGTACAGTCTTGCAAATGTTCTCTATGCTGCAGGGTACAGTCTAGATACTGTTCTCTATGCTGGTGGGGACAGTTTAGCTGCTGTTCTTTATGCTGCTGCCCGTAGTCTAGCTGCTGTTCTCTATGTCACTGGGGACAGTCTAGTTATTGCTCTCTCTGCTGCTGTGGACAGTCTTGCAGCTGTTCTCTTTGCTTCTGGGTGCAGTCTAGCTGATTTTCTCTATGCTGCTGGGTACAGACACTCTGCTGTTCTCCATGCTGCTGGGGACAGTCTCGCTGCTGTTCTCTATGCTGCTGCAGACTATCTGCTGTTCTCTATGCTGCTGGGGACAGGCTATCTGCTGTTCTCTATTCCGCTGGGGACAGTCTAGCTTCTGTTCTCTATGTCACATGGGGACAGAATAGCTGCTGTTCTCTATTCCACTGGGGACAGCCTAGCTGCTTTTCTCAATGCTGCTGGGGACATTCTTGAAGCTGTTCTCTATGCAGCTGGGTACAGTCTAGCTGCTTTTGTCTATGCCACTGGGGAGAGTCTAGCTGCTGTTCTCTATGCTGCTGCTGACTATCTAGCTGCTGTTATTTATGCTGCTAGCTGCTGTTCTCTATGCTGCTGGGGACAGTCTAGCTATTGTTCTTTATGCTGCTGGGACAGTCTAGCTGCTGTTCTCTATGCCACTGGGGACAGTCTAGCTGCTGTTATCTAAGCTGCAGGGTACAGTCTATCTAATGTTCTCTATGCAGCTGGGGATAGTCTATCTGCCGTTCTCTCTGCCGCTGGGGACAGTCTAGCTGCTGTTCTCTACGCCACATGGGGACAGTCTAGCTGCTGTTCTCTATTCCGCTGTGGATAACCTAGCTGCTTTTCTCTTTGTTGCTGGGGACAGGCTAGCTGCTGTTCTCTTTGCTGCTGGGTACCGTCGAGCTGCTGTACTCTATGCTGCTGGGGACAGTCTAGTTGCTGTTCTTTATGCTGCAGGGGACAGTCTAGCTACTGTTCTCTATGCTGCTGGGCACAGTGTAGCTGCTGTTCTTCATGCTGCTGTCGGCAGTCTAGCTGCTCTTCTCTATGCTGCTGGTTACAGTCTACCTGCTATTCTCTATGCTGCTGGGGACAGTCTAGCTGTTGTTCTTAATGTTGCTGGGTACAGTGTAGCTGCTGTTCTCTATGCCACTGGGGACAGTCTAGTTGCTGTTCTCTATGCTGCTGGGGACAGTCGAGTTGCTATGATCTATGCTGCTGGGTACATCCTATCTGCTGTTCTCTATGCTTCTGGGGACAGTTTAGCTACTGTTCCCTATGCTGTTGCGGATGGTCTAACTGCTGTTCTCTATGCCACTGGGGAGAGCCTAGTTGCTCTTCTCTATGCTGCTGTTGGTAGTCTAGCTGTTGGGGACAGTCTAGTTGCTGTTCTCAATGCCGCTGGGGACAGTCTAGCTGCTGTTATCAGAGCTTCAGGGTACAGTCTAGCTGCTGTTCTCTATGTCACTGGGGAGTGTTTGTTGCTGTTCTCTCTGCTGCTGCCGACAGTCTAGCTGCTATTCTCTATGCAGCTGGGTACAGTCTTGCTGATGCTCTCTATGCTGCTATTCCGTTGGGGATAGCCTAGCTGCTTTTCTCTATGCTGCTGTGGACAGTCTAGCTGCTGTTCGCTTTGCTGCTGGGGACAGTCTAGCTGCTGTTCTCTATTCTGCTGCTGACTGTCTAGCAGCTGTTCTTTTTGATGCTGTTTTACAGTCCAGCTGCTGTTCTCTATGCTGTTGGCGGCTGTCTAGCTGCTGTTCTATATGCCGCTGGGGACAGTCTAGCTACTGTTCTTTATGCTGCTGGGGCCAGTCTAGCTGCTGTTCTCTATGCCACTGTGGACAGTCTAGTTGCTTTTCTCTATGCTGCTGGGGACTGTCAAGCCTCTGTTGTCTATGCTGCTGGGTACAGTCTAGCTGCTCTTCTTTATGCTGCTGGGTACAGTCTAGCTGCTGTTCTTTATGCTGCTGAGTACAGTCTAGCTGCTGTTCTCTATGCTGCTGGCGGCTGTCTAGCTGCTGTTCTATATGCTGCTGGTGGCAGTCTAGCTGCTGTTCTTTATGCACCTGGGGAGGGTCTAGCTGCTGTTCTCTATGCCACTGGTGACAGTCTAGTTGCTGTTCTCTTTGCTGCTTCTGACAGTCTTGCAGCTGTTCTCTATGCTTCTGCTGTTCCCTATGCTATTGGGGACAGGTTATATGCTGTTCTCTCTGCCACATGGGGACAGTCTAGCTGCTGTTCTCTATGCCACATGGGGACAGTCAAGCTGCAGTTCTCTATTCCGCTGGGGATAGTCTAGATGCTTTTCTCTATGCTGCTGGGGACCGTCTAGCTGCTGTTCTCTTTGCTGCTGGGTACAGTCTAGCTGCTGTTCTCTATGCTGCTGGCGGCTGTCTATCTGCAGTTCTATATGCTGCTGGGCACAGTCTAGCTACTGTTTTTTTGCTGCTGTGGACAGTCTCTATGCCACCATGGAGAGTCTAGTTGATTTTCTCAATGCTGCTAGGTACAGTCTAGCTGCTGTTCTTTATGCTGCCGTGGGTAGTCTAGCTGCTGTTCTCTATGCCACTGGGGAGAGTCTAGTTGCTCTTCTCTATGCTGCTGTTGGCAGTCTAGCTGCTGGGTACAGTCTGGCTGCTGTTCTCAATGCCGCTGGGGACAGTCTAGCTGCTGTTATCTAAGCTGCAGGGTACAGTCTAGCTGCTGTTCTCTATGTCACTCCTGAAATTCTAGCTGCTGTTCTCTATGCCGCTGGGTACAATCTAGCTGATGTTCTCTATGCTGCTGGGTTCAGCCTTTCTGCTGTGCTCCATGATGCTGGGGACAGTATCGATGCTGTTCTCTATGCTGCTGGGGACAGGCTACCTGCTGTTCTCTATGACCAATGGGAGCAGTCTAGCTGCTTTTCTCTATTCCGCTGGGGGCAGTCTTGCTGCTGTTCACTTTGCTGCTGGGGACAGTTTAGCTACTGTTCTCAATACTGCTGCGGACGGTCTATCTGCTGGTCTCTATGCTGCTGGGGACAGTCTATCTGCCGTTCTCTCTGCCGCTGGGGACAGTCTAGTTGTTATTCTCTATGCTGCCGGGGACAGTCTAGCTGTAGTTCTTAATGCTGCTGTATACAGTCTAGCTGCTATTCTCTATGCCACTGGGGCCAGTCCAGTTGCTGTTCTCTATGCTGCTGGGGTCAGTCTAGTTGCTGTTCTCTATGCTGCTGGTGGCAGTGTAGCTGTTGTTCTTTATGCTGCTTGGAAGAGTCTAGCTGCTCTTCTCTATGTCACTGGGGACAGTCTGGTTGCTTTTCTCTCTGCTGCTGCTGACAGTCTTGCAGCTGTTCTCTATGCTTCTGGGTAGAGTCTAGCTGATGTTCTCTATGCTCCTGGGTACAGACTCTCTGCTGTGCTCTAAGCTGCTGGAGACAGTCTCGCTGCTCTTCTCTATGCCACATGGGGACATTCTAGCTGCTGTTCTCTATTCCGCTAGGGATAGTCTAGCTGCTTTTCTCTATGCTGCTGGGGTCAGTCTAGCTTCCATTCTCTGTGCCGCTGGGTACAGTCTAGCTGCTTTTCCTTATGCCGCTAGGGACAGTCTGTCTGCTGATCTCTATGCTGCTGGTGGCTGTCTAGCTGCAGTTCAATATGCTGCTGGGGACAGACTAGCTACTGTTCTCTTTGCCACTGTGGACAGCCTAGCTGCATTTCTGTATGCTGCTGGGTACAGTCTAGCTGCTGTTCTTTATGGTGCCGCGGGCAGTCTAGCTGCTGTTCTTTATGCTGCTGGGGACAGTCTAACTGCTGTTCTCTATGCCACTGGGGAGAGTCTGGTTGCTCTTCTCAATGCTGCTGTTGGCAGTCTAGCTGCTGGGGACAGTCTAGTTGCTGTTCTCAATGCCACTGGGGACAGTCTAGCTGCTGTTATCTAAGCTGCAGGGTACAGTCTAGCTGCTGTTCTCTGTGTCACTGGGGAGAGTCTAGTTGCTGTTCTGTCCGCTGCTGCCGACAGTATAGATGCTGTTCTCTATGTTGCTGGGTACAGTCTCGCTGATGTTCTCTATGCTGCTGGATACAGTCTCTCTGCTGTGCACCATGCTGCTGGGGACACTCTCGCTGCTGTTCTCTATGCCTCTACGGGCAGTCTATCTGCTGTTCTCTACGCTGCTGGGGACAGTCTACCTGTTGTTCTTAATGCTGCTGGGTACAGTCCAGCTGCTGTTCTCTATGCCACTGGGGACAGTCCAGTTGCTGTTCTTTACGCTGCTGGCGGCAGTCTTGCTGCTGTTCTGTATGCTGCTGTGGAGAGGCTATCTGCCGTTCTCTCTGCCGCTTCTGACAGTCCAGCTGCTATTCTCTACACCACATGGGGACAGTATAGCTGCTGTTCTCTATTCCGCTGGGGATAGCCTAGCTGCTTTTCTCTTTATTGCTGGGGACAGGCTAGCTGCTGTTCTATTTGCTGCTGGGTAACGTCTAGCTGTTGTTCTCTATGCTGCTGGGGACAGTTTAGCTGCAGTTCTTTATTCTGCTGGAGACAGTCTAGCTGCTATTCTCTATGCCACTTGGGACAGTCTAGTTGCTGATCTCTATGCTGCTGGTGGCAGTCTAACTGTGCTCTTTATGCTGCTGCGGAGAGTTTAACTGCTGTTCACTATGCCACTGGGGACAATCTAGTTGCTATTCTCGATGCTGCTGTGGACAGTCTAGCTGTTGTTCTTAATGCTGCTGGGTACAGTCTAGCTGTTGTTCTTAATGCTGCTGGGTACAGTCTAGCTGCTGTTCTCTATGTGGCTGGGGACAGTCAAGCTGCTTTTCTCGATGCTGCTGGGGACAGTCTAGCTGCTACTCTCTTTGCTGTTGGGTACAGTCTAGCTGCTGTTCTCTGTGCCGCTGGGGACAGTCTGCCTACTGTTTTCTATGCTGCTGGGGACAGTCTAGCTATTGTTCTCGATAACACTGGGGACAGTCTAGTTGCTTTTCTCTATGCTGCTGGGGACAGTCTAGCCACTGTTATCTCAGCTGCTTGGTACAGTCTAGCTACTGTTCTTTATGCTGCCGGGAGCAGTCTAGTTGTTGATTTTTATGCTGCTGGGGACAGTCTAGCTGCTGTTCTCTATGCCACTGGGGAGAGTCTAGTTGCTCTTTTATATGCTGCTGTTGGCAGTCTAGCTGCTGCGGACAGTCTAGTTGCTGTACTCAATGCCGATGGGGGCAGTCTAGCTGCTGTTATCTAAGCTGAAGGGTACAGTCTAGCTGCTGTTCTCTATGTCAATGGTGAGAGTCTAGTTGCTGTTCTCTCGACTGCTGCCGACAGTCTAGATGCTGTTCTCTATGCTGCCGGGGACAGTCTAGCTGACGTTCTCTATGCTGTTGGGTACAGTCTCTCTGCTGTGCTCCATGCTGCTGGGGGCAGTCACGCTGCTGTTCTCCATGCTGCTGCGGACAGGCTATCTGCTGTTCTCTATGCTGCTGGGGACAGTCTAGCTGCTGTTCTCTATGACAGATGGGAACAGTCTAGCTGCTATTTTCTATGCTGCTGGGGACAGTCTAGCTGTTGTTCTTAATGCTGCTGGGGCCAGTCTAGCTGCTGTTCTCTATGCTACTGGGGACAGTCTATCTACTGTTCTCTGTGCGGCTGGGGACAGTTTAGCTACTATTCGGTATGCTGCTGCGAACAGTCTATCTGCTATTCTGTATGCTGCTGGGGACAGACTATCTGCTGTTCTCTATTCCGCTGGAGATAGTCTAGCTGCTTTTCTCTTTACTGCTGGGGACAGGCTAGCTGCTGTTCTCTTTACTGCTAGGTAACGTCTAGCTGCTGTTATCTATGCTGCTGGGGACAGTCTAGCTGCAGTTCTTTTAGCTGCTGGGGAGAGTCTAGCTGCTGTTCTCTATGCTACTGGGGACAGTCTAGTTGCTTTTCTCTATGCTGCTGGGGACAGTCTACCTGTTGTTCTTAATGCTGCTGGGTACAGTCCAGCTGCTGTTCTCTATGCCACTGGGGACAGTCCAGTTGCTGTTTTTTATGCTGCTGGTGGCAGTCTTGCTGCTGTTCTGTATGCTGCTGTGGAGAGTCTATCTGCCGTTCTCTCTGCCGCTACTGACAGTCCAGCTGCTATTCTCTACACCACATGGGGACAGTATAGCTGCTGTTCTCTATTCCGCTGGGGATAGCCTAGCTGCTTTTCTCTTTATTGCAGGGGACAGTCTAGCTGCTGTTCTCTATGTGGCTGGGGACAGTCAAGCTGCTTTTCTCGATGCTGCTGGGGACAGTCTAGCTGCTACTCTCTTTGCTGTTGGGTACAGTCTAGCTGCTGTTCTCTGTGCCGCTGGGGACAGTCTGCCTGCTGTTTTCTATGCTGCTGGGGACAGTCTAGTTGCTGTTCTCTATGCCGTTCGGGACAGTCTGGCTGCTGTTTTCTATGCTGCTGGGGACAGTCTAGCTATTGTTCTCGATGACACTGGGGACAGTCTAGTTGCTTTTCTCTATGCTGCTGGGGACAGTCTAGCCACTGTTATCTCAGCTGCTTGGTACAGTCTAGCTGCTGTTCTTTATGCTGCCGGGAGCAGTCTAGTTGTTGATTTTTATGCTGCTGGGGACAGTCTAGCTGCTGTTCTCTATGTCACTGGGGAGAGTCTAGTTGCTCTTTTATATGCTGCTGTTGGCAGTCTAGCTGCTGCGGACAGTCTAGTTGCTGTACTCAATGCCGATGGGGGCAGTCTAGCTGCTGTTATCTAAGCTGAAGGGTACAGTCTAGCTGCTGTTCTCTATGCCAATGGTGAGAGTCTAGTTGCTGTTCTCTCGACTGCTGCCGACAGTCTAGATGCTGTTCTCTATGCTGCCGGGGACAGTCTAGCTGACGTTCTCTATGCTGTTGGGTACAGTCTCTCTGCTGTGCTCCATGCTGCTGGGGACAGTCACGCTGCTGTTCTCCATGCTGCTGCGGACAGGCTATCTGCTGTTCTCTATGCTGCTGGGGACAGTCTAGCTGCTGTTCTCTATGACAGATGGGAACAGTCTAGCTGCTATTTTCTATGCTGCTGGGGACAGTCTAGCTGTTGTTCTTAATGCTGCTGGGGCCAGTCTAGCTGCTGTTCTCTATGCTACTGGGGACAGTCTATCTACTGTTCTCTGTGCGGCTGGGGACAGTTTAGCTACTATTCGGTATGCTGCTGCGAACAGTCTATCTGCTATTCTGTATGCTGCTGGGGACAGACTATCTGCTGTTCTCTATTCCGCTGGGATAGTCTAGCTGCTTTTCTCTTTACTGCTGGGGACAGGCTAGCTGCTGTTCTCTTTACTGCTAGGTAACGTCTAGCTGCTGTTATCTATGCTGCTGGGGACAGTATAGCTGCAGTTCTTTTAGCTGCTGGGGAGAGTCGAGCTGCTGTTCTCTACGCCACTGGGGACAGTCTGGCTGCTATTCTCTATGCTGCTGGGGACAGTCTAGCTGTTGTTCTTAATGCTGCTGGGTACAGTCTAGCTGCTGTTCTCTATGCCACTGGGGACAGTCGAGTTGCTGTTCTCTGTGCTGGTGGGGACAGGCTAGTTGCTGTTCTCTCTACCGCTGGGGACAGTCTAGCTGCTGTTCTCTATGACACGTGGGAACATTCTAGCTGCTGTTCTCTATTCCGCTGGGGATAGCCTAGCTGCTTTTCTCTATTCCGCTGGGGACAGAATTGCTGCTGTTCTCTGTGCTGCTGGGGTCAGTTTAGCTACTGTTCTCTATGCTGCTGCGGACAGTCTATCTGCCATTCTCTCTGCCGCTGGGGACAGTCTAGCTGCTGTTCTCTATGCCACATGGGGACAGTCTAGCTGCTGTTCTCTATTCCGCTAGGGATAGCTTAGCTGCTTTTCTCTTTACTACTGGGCACAGGCTAGCTGCTGTTCTCTTTGCTGCTGGGTAATCGTCTAGCTGCTGTTCTTTATGCTGCTGGGGACAGTCTAACTGCAGTTCTTTATGCTGCTGAGGAAAGTCTAGCTTCTGTTCTCTATGCCACTGGGGACAGTCTAGTTGCTATTCTCTACGCTGCTGGGGACAGTCTACCTGTTGTTCTTAATGCTGCTGGGTACAGTCCAGCTGCTGTTCTCTATGCCACTGGGGACAGTCCAGTTGCTGTTTTTTACGCTGCTGGTGGCAGTCTTGCTGCTGTTCTGTATGCTGCTGTGGAGAGTCTATCTGCCGTTCTCTCTGCCGCTACTGACAGTCCAGCTGCTATTCTCTACACCACATGGGGACAGTATAGCTGCTGTTCTCTATTCCGCTGGGGATAGCCTAGCTGCTTTTCTCTTTATTGCAGGGGACAGTCTAGCTGCTGTTCTCTATGTGGCTGGGGACAGTCAAGCTGCTTTTCTCGATGCTGCTGGGGACAGTCTAACTGCTATTCTCTTTGCTTTTGGGTACAGTCTAGCTGCTGTTCTCTGTGCCGCTGGGGACAGTCTGCCTACTGTTTTCTATGCTGCTGGGGACAGTCTAGCTATTGTTCTCGATAACACTGGGGACAGTCTAGTTGCTTTTCTCTATGCTGCTGGGGACAGTCTAGCCACTGTTATCTCAGCTGCTTGGTACAGTCTAGCTACTGTTCTTTATGCTGCCGGGAGCAGTCTAGTTGTTGATTTTTATGCTGCTGGGGACAGTCTAGCTGCTGTTCTCTATGCCACTGGGGAGAGTCTAGTTGCTCTTTTATATGCTGCTGTTGGCAGTCTAGCTGCTGCGGACAGTCTAGTTGCTGTACTCAATGCCGATGGGGGCAGTCTAGCTGCTGTTATCTAAGCTGAAGGGTACAGTCTAGCTGCTGTTCTCTATGTCAATGGTGAGAGTCTAGTTGCTGTTCTCTCGACTGCTGCCGACAGTCTAGATGCTGTTCTCTATGCTGCCGGGGACAGTCTAGCTGACGTTCTCTATGCTGTTGGGTACAGTCTCTCTGCTGTGCTCCATGCTGCTGGGGGCAGTCACGCTGCTGTTCTCCATGCTGCTGCGGACAGGCTATCTGCTGTTCTCTATGCTGCTGGGGACAGTCTAGCTGCTGTTCTCTATGACAGATGGGAACAGTCTAGCTGCTATTTTCTATGCTGCTGGGGACAGTCTAGCTGTTGTTCTTAATGCTGCTGGGGCCAGTCTAGCTGCTGTTCTCTATGCTACTGGGGACAGTCTATCTACTGTTCTCTGTGCGGCTGGGGACAGTTTAGCTACTATTCGGTATGCTGCTGCGAACAGTCTATCTGCTATTCTGTATGCTGCTGGGGACAGACTATCTGCTGTTCTCTATTCCGCTGGAGATAGTCTAGCTGCTTTTCTCTTTACTGCTGGGGACAGGCTAGCTGCTGTTCTCTTTACTGCTAGGTAACGTCTAGCTGCTGTTATCTATGCTGCTGGGGACAGTCTAGCTGCAGTTCTTTTAGCTGCTGGGGAGAGTCTAGCTGCTGTTCTCTATGCCACTGGGGACAGTCTAGTTGCTTTTCTCTATGCTGCTGGGGACAGTCTACCTGTTGTTCTTAATGCTGCTGGGTACAGTCCAGCTGCTGTTCTCTATGCCACTGGGGACAGTCCAGTTGCTGTTTTTTATGCTGCTGGTGGCAGTCTTGCTGCTGTTCTGTATGCTGCTGTGGAGAGTCTATCTGCCGTTCTCTCTGCCGCTACTGACAGTCCAGCTGCTATTCTCTACACCACATGGGGACAGTATAGCTGCTGTTCTCTATTCCGCTGGGGATAGCCTAGCTGCTTTTCTCTTTATTGCAGGGGACAGTCTAGCTGCTGTTCTCTATGTGGCTGGGGACAGTCAAGCTGCTTTTCTCGATGCTGCTGGGGACAGTCTAGCTGCTACTCTCTTTGCTGTTGGGTACAGTCTAGCTGCTGTTCTCTGTGCCGCTGGGGACAGTCTGCCTGCTGTTTTCTATGCTGCTGGGGACAGTCTAGTTGCTGTTCTCTATGCCGTTCGGGACAGTCTGGCTGCTGTTTTCTATGCTGCTGGGGACAGTCTAGCTATTGTTCTCGATGACACTGGGGACAGTCTAGTTGCTTTTCTCTATGCTGCTGGGGACAGTCTAGCCACTGTTATCTCAGCTGCTTGGTACAGTCTAGCTGCTGTTCTTTATGCTGCCGGGAGCAGTCTAGTTGTTGATTTTTATGCTGCTGGGGACAGTCTAGCTGCTGTTCTCTATGTCACTGGGGAGAGTCTAGTTGCTCTTTTATATGCTGCTGTTGGCAGTCTAGCTGCTGCGGACAGTCTAGTTGCTGTACTCAATGCCGATGGGGGCAGTCTAGCTGCTGTTATCTAAGCTGAAGGGTACAGTCTAGCTGCTGTTCTCTATGCCAATGGTGAGAGTCTAGTTGCTGTTCTCTCGACTGCTGCCGACAGTCTAGATGCTGTTCTCTATGCTGCCGGGGACAGTCTAGCTGACGTTCTCTATGCTGTTGGGTACAGTCTCTCTGCTGTGCTCCATGCTGCTGGGGACAGTCACGCTGCTGTTCTCCATGCTGCTGCGGACAGGCTATCTGCTGTTCTCTATGCTGCTGGGGACAGTCTAGCTGCTGTTCTCTATGACAGATGGGAACAGTCTAGCTGCTATTTTCAATGCTGCTGGGGACAGTCTAGCTGTTGTTCTTAATGCTGCTGGGGCCAGTCTAGCTGCTGTTCTCTATGCTACTGGGGACAGTCTATCTACTGTTCTCTGTGCGGCTGGGGACAGTTTAGCTACTATTCGGTATGCTGCTGCGAACAGTCTATCTGCTATTCTGTATGCTGCTGGGGACAGACTATCTGCTGTTCTCTATTCCGCTGGGGATAGTCTAGCAGCTTTTCTCTTTACTGCTGGGGACAGGCTAGCTGCTGTTCTCTTTACTGCTAGGTAACGTCTAGCTGCTGTTATCTATGCTGCTGGGGACAGTATAGCTGCAGTTCTTTTAGCTGCTGGGGAGAGTCGAGCTGCTGTTCTCTACGCCACTGGGGACAGTCTGGCTGCTATTCTCTATGCTGCTGGGGACAGTCTAGCTGTTGTTCTTAATGCTGCTGGGTACAGTCTAGCTGCTGTTCTCTATGCCACTGGGGACAGTCGAGTTGCTGTTCTCTGTGCTGGTGGGGACAGGCTAGTTGCTGTTCTCTCTACCGCTGGGGACAGTCTAGCTGCTGTTCTCTATGACACGTGGGAACATTCTAGCTGCTGTTCTCTATTCCGCTGGGGATAGCCTAGCTGCTTTTCTCTATTCCGCTGGGGACAGAATTGCTGCTGTTCTCTGTGCTGCTGGGGTCAGTTTAGCTACTGTTCTCTATGCTGCTGCGGACAGTCTATCTGCCATTCTCTCTGCCGCTGGGGACAGTCTAGCTGCTGTTCTCTATGCCACATGGGGACAGTCTAGCTGCTGTTCTCTATTCCGCTAGGGATAGCTTAGCTGCTTTTCTCTTTACTACTGGGCACAGGCTAGCTGCTGTTCTCTTTGCTGCTGGGTAATCGTCTAGCTGCTGTTCTTTATGCTGCTGGGGACAGTCTAACTGCAGTTCTTTATGCTGCTGAGGAAAGTCTAGCTTCTGTTCTCTATGCCACTGGGGACAGTCTAGTTGCTATTCTCTACGCTGCTGGGGACAGTCTACCTGTTGTTCTTAATGCTGCTGGGTACAGTCCAGCTGCTGTTCTCTATGCCACTGGGGACAGTCCAGTTGCTGTTTTTTACGCTGCTGGTGGCAGTCTTGCTGCTGTTCTGTATGCTGCTGTGGAGAGTCTATCTGCCGTTCTCTCTGCCGCTACTGACAGTCCAGCTGCTATTCTCTACACCACATGGGGACAGTATAGCTGCTGTTCTCTATTCCGCTGGGGATAGCCTAGCTGCTTTTCTCTTTATTGCAGGGGACAGTCTAGCTGCTGTTCTCTATGTGGCTGGGGACAGTCAAGCTGCTTTTCTCGATGCTGCTGGGGACAGTCTAACTGCTATTCTCTTTGCTTTTGGGTACAGTCTAGCTGCTGTTCTCTGTGCCGCTGGGGACAGTCTGCCTGCTGTTTTCTATGCTGCTGGGGACAGTCTAGCTATTGTTCTCAATGACACTGGGGACAGTCTAGTTGCTTTTCTCTATGCTGCTGGGGACAGTCTAGCCACTGTTATCTCAGCTGCTTGGTACAGTCTAGCTACTGTTCTTTATGCTGCCGGGAGCAGTCTAGTTGTTGATTTTTATGCTGCTGGGGACAGTCTAGCTGCTGTTCTCTATGCCACTGGGGAGAGTCTAGTTGCTCTTTTATATGCTGCTGTTGGCAGTCTAGCTGCTGCGGACAGTCTAGTTGCTGTACTCAATGCCGATGGGGGCAGTCTAGCTGCTGTTATCTAAGCTGAAGGGTACAGTCTAGCTGCTGTTCTCTATGTCAATGGTGAGAGTCTAGTTGCTGTTCTCTCGACTGCTGCCGACAGTCTAGATGCTGTTCTCTATGCTGCCGGGGACAGTCTAGCTGACGTTCTCTATGCTGTTGGGTACAGTCTCTCTGCTGTGCTCCATGCTGCTGGGGACAGTCACGCTGCTGTTCTCCATGCTGCTGCGGACAGGCTATCTGCTGTTCTCTATGCTGCTGGGGACAGTCTAGCTGCTGTTCTCTATGACAGATGGGAACAGTCTAACTGCTATTTTCTATGCTGCTGGGGACAGTCTAGCTGTTGTTCTTAATGCTGCTGGGGCCAGTCTAGCTTCTGTTCTCTATGCTACTGGGGACAGTCTATCTACTGTTCTCTGTGCGGCTGGGGACAGTTTAGCTACTATTCGGTATGCTGCTGCGAACAGTCTATCTGCTATTCTGTATGCTGCTGGGGACAGACTATCTGCTGTTCTCTATTCTGCTGGGGATAGTCTAGCTGCTTTTCTCTTTACTGCTGGGGACAGGCTAGCTGCTGTTCTCTTTACTGCTAGGTAACGTCTAGCTGCTGTTATCTATGCTGCTGGGGACAGTCTAGCTGCAGTTCTTTTAGCTGCTGGGGAGAGTCGAGCTGCTGTTCTCTGTGCCACTGGGGACAGTCTAGTTGCTGTTCTCTGTGCTGGTGGGGACAGGCTAGTTGCTGTTCTCTCTACCGCTGGGGACAGTCTAGCTGCTGTTCTCTATGACATGTGGGAACCTTCTAGCTGCTGTTCTCTATTCCGCTGGGGATAGCCTAGCTGCTTTTCTCCATTCCGCTGGGGACAGACTTGCTGCTGTTCTCTGTGCTGCTGGGGTCAGTTTAGCTACTGTTCTCTATGCTGCTGCGCACAGTCTATCTGCCATTCTCTCTGCCGCTAGGGACAGTCTAGCTGCTGTTCTCTATGCCACATGGGGACAGTCTAGCTGCTGTTCTCTATTCCGCTGGGCATAGTCTAGCTGCTTTTCTCGATGCTGCTGGGGACAGTCTAACTGCTACTCTCTTTGCTGCTGGGTACAGTCTAGCTGCTGTTCTCTATGCCGCTGGGGACAGTCTGGCTGCTGTTTTCTATGCTGCTGGGGACAGTCTAGCTATTAAAAAAAAAACAAAAAAACTGCGGATGCTGGAAATCCAAAACAAAAACAGAATTACCTGGAAAAACTCAGCAGGTCTGGCAGCTTCGGCGGAGAAGAAAAGAGTTGACGTTTCGAGTCCTCATGACCCTTCGACAGAACTTGAGTTGCTGAGGACTCGAACTCAAGTTCTGTCGAAGGGTCATGAGGACTCGAAACGTCAACTCTTTTCTTCTCCGCCGATGCTGCCAGACCTGCTGAGTTTTTCCAGGTAATTCTGTTTACAGTCTAGCTATTGTTCTCGATGCCACTGGGGACAGTCTAGTTGCTTTTCTCTAAGCTGCTGGCGACAGTCTAGCCACTGTTATCTCAGCTGCTTGGTACAGTCTAGCTGCTGTTCTTTATGATGCCGGGGGCAGTCTAGCTGCTGTTCTCTATGCCACTGGGGACAGTCTAGTTGCTTTTCTCTAAGCTGCTGGCGACAGTCTAGCCACTGTTATCTCAGCTGCTTGGTACAGTCTAGCTGCTGTTCTTTATGATGCCGGGGGCAGTCTAGCTGCTGTTCTCTATGCCACTGGGGACAGTCTAGTTGCTATTCTCTATGCTGCTAGGGACAGTCTAGCTGTTGTTCTTAATGCTGCTGGGTACAGTCTAGCTGCTGTTCTCTATGCCACTGGGGACAGTCTACTTGCCGTTCTCTCTGCCGCTTCTGACAGTCCAGCTGCTATTCACTACGCCACATGGGGACAGTATAGCTGCTGTTCTCTATTCCGCTGGGGATAGTCTAGCTGCTTTTCTCTTTATTGCTGGGGACAGGCTAGCTGCTGTTCTATTTGCTGCTGGGTAACATCTAGCTGCTGTTCTCTATGCTGCTGGGGACAGTTTAGCTGCAGTTCTTTATTCTGCTGGGGACAGTCTAGCTGCTTTTCTCTATGCCACTGGGGACAGTCTAGTTGCTGTTCTCTATGCTGCTGGTGGCGGTCTAGCTGCTGCTCTTTATGCTGCTGGGGAGAGCCTAGCTGCTTTTCTCTATGCAACTGGGGACAGTCTAGTTGCTACTCTCTATGCTGCTGGGGACAGTCTAATTGCTGTTCTCTATGCTGCTGTGGACAGTCTAGCTGTTGTTCTTAATGCTGCTGGGTACAGTCTACCTGCTGTTCTCTATGCTGCTGGGTACAGTCTAGCTGCTGTTCGCTATGCCACTGGGGACAGTTTAGCTGCTATTCTCTATGCGGCTGCGGAAAGTCAAGCTGTTCTTCTCTATGCCACTGGGGACAGTCTAGTTCCTGTTCTCTATGCTACTGGGGACTGGCTAGTTGGTGTGATCTATGCAGCTGGGTACATTCTATCTGCTGTTCTGTGTGCTGCTGGGAAAGGTTTAGCTACTGTTCTCTATGCTCTTGCGGACTATCTATCTGCCATTCTCTCTGCCGCTGGGAGACAGTCTAGCAGCTGTTCTCTCTGCCACATGGAGACAGTCTAACTGCTGTTCTCAATGCTGCTGTTCTCAATTCCGCTGGAGATAGTCTAGCTGCTTTTCTCGATGCTGCTGGGGACAGTCTAGCTTCTGTTCTCTATGCTACTGGGGACAGTCTATCTACTGTTCTCCGTGCGGCTGGGGACAGTTTAGCTACTATTCTGTATGCTGCTGGAGACAGTCTATCTGCCGTTCTCTCTGCAGCTGGGGATAGTCTAGCAGCTGTCCTCTAGGCCACATGGGTCAGTCTAGCTGCTGTTCTCTATTCCGCTGGAGATAGTCTAGCTGCTGTTCTCGATGCCACTGGGGACAGTCTAGTTGCATTTTTCTATGCTGCTGGGGACAGTTTAGCCACTGTTATCTCAGCTGCTGTTCTTTATGCTGCCGGGGGCTGTCTAGTTGCTGATTTTTATGCTGCTGGGGACAGTCTAGCTCTATGCTGCTGGGAACAGTCTCGCTGCTGTTCTCCATGCTGCTGCGGACAGGCTATCTGCTGTTCTCTATGCTGCTGGGGACAGTCTAGCTGCTGTTCTCTATGACAGATGGGAACAGTCTAGCTGCTATTCTCTATGCTGGTGGGGACAGTCTAGCTGTTGTTCTTAATGCTGCTGGGTACAGTCTAGCTGCTATTCTCTATGCTGCTGTGGATAGTCTAGCTGAAGTTCTTTATGCTGCTGGGGCCAGTCTAGCTTCTGTTCTCTATGCTACTGGGGACAGTCTATCTACTGTTCTCTGTGCGGCTGGGGACAGTTTAGCTACTATTCTATAGGCTGCTGCGGACAGTCTATCTGCTGTTCTGCATGCTGCTGTAGACAGTCTATCTGCCGTTCTGTCTGCAGCTGGGGATAGTCTAGCAGCTGTCCTCTATTCCGCTGGGGATAGTCTAGCTGCTTCTCTCTTTACTGCTGGGGACAGTCTAGCTGCTGTTCTCTTTGCTGGTGGGTAACGTCTAGCTGCTGTTCTCTATGCTGCTGGGGACAGTCTAGCTGCAGTTCTTTATGCTGCTGGGGAGAGCCTTGCTGAAGTTCTCTATGCCACTGGGGACAGTCTGGCTGCTATTCTCTATGATGCGTGGGACAGTCTAGCTGCTGTTCTCTATGCCACTGGAGACAGTCTTTTTGCTGTTCTCTATTCAGCTGTGGACAGGCTAGTTGCTGTGATCTTTGCTGCTGGGTACATTCTATCTGCTGTTCTGTGTGCTGCTGGGGACAGTTTAGCTACTTTTCTCTATGCTCTTGCGGACCGTCTATCTGCCGTTCTCTCTGCCGCTGGGGACAGTCTAGCTGCTGTTCTCTATGCTGCTGTGTACAGGCTAGCTAACGTTCTCTATGCTGCTGGGGACAGTCTCCCTGCTGTGCTCCATGCTGCTGAGGACAACCTCGCTGCTGTTCTCCATGCTGCTGCGGACAGGCTATGTGCTGTTCTCTATGCTGCTGGTTACAGTCTACCTGCTATTCTCTATGCTGCTGGGGACATTCTAGCTGTTGTTCTTAATGCTGCTGGGTACAGTCTAGCTGCTGTTCTCTACGCTGCTGTGGAAAGTCTAGCTGCTGTTCTCTACACCACATAGGGACAGTCTAGCTGCTGTTCTCTTTGCTGCTGGGTAACGTCTAGCTGCTGTTCTCTATGACAGATGGGAACAGTCTAGCTGCTATTCTCTATGCTGCTGGGGACAGTCTAGCTGTTGTTCTTAATGCTGCTGGGTACAGTCTAGCCTCTGTTCTCTATGCTGCTGTGGATAGTCTAGCTGAAGTTCTTTATGCTGCTGGGGTCAGTCTAGCTTCTGTTCTTTATGCTACTGGGGACATTCTATCTACTGTTCTCTGTGCGGCTGGGGACAGTCTGGCTGCTATTCTCTATGCTGCTGGGGACAGTCTAGCTGCTGTTCTCTGTGCCACTGGGGACAGTCTTTTTGCTGTTCTCTATGCTGGTGGGGACAAGCTAGTTGCTGTGATCTTTGCTGCTGGGTACATTCTATCTGCTGTTCTGTGTTCTGCTGCAGACAGTCTATCTGCTGTTCTGTATGCTGCTGGAGACAATCTATATGCCGTTCTGTCTGCAGCTGGGGATAGTCTAGCAGCTGTCCTCTACGCCACATTGGGACAGTCTAGCTGCTGTTCTCTATTCCACTGGGGATAGTCTAGCTGCTTTTCTCATTACTGCTGGGGACAGGCTAGCTGCTGTTCTCTTTGCTGGTGGGTAACGTCTAGCTGCTGTTCTCTATGCTGCTGTGGACAGTCTAGCTGCAGTTCTTTATGCTGCTGGGGAGAGCCTAGCTGCTGTTCTCTATGCCACTGGGGACAGTCTGGCTGCTATTCTCTATGCTGCTGGGGACAGTCTAGCTGCTGTTCTCTATGCCACTGGGGACAGTCTTTTTGCTGTTCTCCATGCTGCTGCGGACAGGCTATGTGCTGTTCTCTAGGCTGCTGGGGACAGTCTAGCTGCTGTTCTCTATGACAGATGGGAACAGTCTAGCTGCTATTCTCTATGCTGCTGGGGACAGTCTAGCAGTTGTACTCTATGCTGCTGTGTACAGTGTAGCTGCTGTTCTCTATGCTGCTGTGGATAGTCTAGCTGAAGTTCTTTATGCTGCTGGGGACAGTCTATCTGCTGTTCTCTGTGCAGCTGGGGATAGTCTAACTGCTGTTCTCTACACCACATGGAGACAGTCGAGCTGCTGTTCTCTATGCTGCTGGGGACAGTCTAACTATAGTACTTTATGCTGCTGGGGAGAGCCTAGCTGTTGTTCTCTATGCTACTGGGGACAGTCTGGCTGCTATTCTCTATGCTGCTGGGGACATTCTAGCTGCTGTTCTCTATGCCACTGGGGACAGTCCAGTTGCTGTTCTGTATGCTGCCGGGGACAGGCTAGTTGCTGTGATCTTTGCTGCTGGGTACATTCTTTCGGCTGTTCTCTGTGCTGCCGGGGACAGTTTAGCTACTATTCTCTAAGCTCTTGCGGATCGTCTATCTGCTGTTCTCTATGCTGTTGGGGACAGTCTAGCCACTGTTTTTATGCTGCTGGGGACAGACTACCCTCTGTTCCCCATGCCACTGTGGACAGCCGAGTTGCTTTTCTCTATGCTGCTGGGGCCAGCCTAGCCACTGTTATCTATGCTGCTGGGTACAGTTTAGCTGCTGTTCTTTATGCTGCCGGGGGCAGACTAGCTGCTGTTCTCTATGCCACTGGGGAGAGTCTAGCTGCTGGTCTCTATGCCACAGGGGACAGTCTAGTTGCTATTCTCTATGCTGCTGGGGACAGTCTAACTCTTGTTCTTAATGCTGCTGTGTACAGTCTAGCTGCTATTCTCTACGCCACAAAGGGACAGTCTAGCTGCTGTTCTCTGTGTCACTGGGGAGAGTCTAGCTGTTGTTCTTAATGCTGCTGTGTACAGTCTAGCTGCTTTTCTCTATGCCACTGGGGACAGTCTAGTTGCTGTTCTCTATACTGCTGGGGACAGTCTAGCTGCTGTTCCCTCTGCTGTTGGGTACAATCAAGCTGCTGTTCTCTATGCTGCTGGGGACAGTCTAGCTGAAGTTCTTTATGCTGCTGGGGCCAGTCAAGCGTCTGTTCTCTATGCTACTGGGGACAATCTATCTCCTGCTCGCGAAGCAGCTGGAGACAGTCTATCTGCCGTTCTCTCTGCGGCTGGGAACAGACTGGCTGCTGTTCTCTACGCCAAATGGGGACAGTCTAGCTGCTGTTCTCTATTCCGCTGGGCATAGTCTAGCTGCTTTTCTCTTTACTGCTGGGCACAGGCTAGCTGCTGTTCTCTTTGCTGCTGGGTAAGGTCTAGCTGCTGTTCATTATGCTGCAGGGGACAGTCTAACTGCAGTTCTTTACGCTGCTGAGGGAAGTCTAGCTGCTGTTCTCTATGCCACTGGGGACAGTCTAGTTGCTATTCTCTATGTTGCTGGGGACAGTCTACCTGTTGTTCTTAATGCTGCTGTGTACAGTCTAGCTGCTGTTCTCTATGCCACTGGGGACAGTCTACTTACTGTTCTCGATGCTGTTGGGGAGAGTCTAGCTACTGTTTTTATGCTGCTGGGGACAGACTACCCTCTGTTCCCCATGTCACTGTGGACAGTCTAGTTGCTTTTCTCTATGCTGCTGGGGCCAGTCTAGCCACTGTTATCTATGCTGCTGGGTACAATTTAGCTGCTGTTCTTTATGCTGCCGGGGTCAGACTAGCTGCTGTTCTCTATGCCACTGGGGAGAGTCTAGCTGCTGGTCTCTATGCCACTGGGGACAGTCTAGTTGCTATTCTCTATGCTGCTGGGGACAGTCTAACTCTTGTTCTTAATGCTGCTGTGTAAAGTCTAGCTGCTATTCTCTACGCCACAACGGGACAGTCTAGCTGCTGTTCTCTATACTGCTGGAGACAACCTAGATGCCCTCTGCTGTTGGTTACAGTCAAGCTGCTGTTCTCTATGCTGCTGAGTCAGTCTAGCTGAAGTTCTTTATGCTGCTGGGGCCAGTCAAGCGTCTGTTCTCTATGCTACTGGGGACAATCTATCTGCTGTTCTCGATGCTGCTGGGGACTGTCGATCTGCCGTTCTCTCTGCCGCTGGGAACAATCTAGCTGCTGTTCTCTATGCCACTGGGGACAGTCTTGTTGCTATTCCCTATGCTGCTGGGGATAGACTATCTGCCGTTCTCCCTGCCGCTGAGGACAGTCTAGCTGCTGTACTCTATTCCACTGGGGATAGTCTAGCTACTTTTCTCTTTGCTGCTGGGGACAGGCTAGCTGCTGTTCTCTATGCCACTGGGGAGAGTCTAGTTGCTCTTCTCAATGCTGCTGTTGGCAGCCTAGCTGCTGGGGACAGTCTAGTTGCTGTTCTCAATGCCGATGGGGGCAGTCTAGCTGCTGCTCTTTAAGCTGCAGTGTACAGTCTAGCTGCTGTTCTCTATGTCAATGGTGAGAGTCTAGTTGCTGTTCTCTCGACTGCTGCCGACAGTCTAGATGCTGTTCTCTATGCTGCTGGGTACAGTCTAGCTGACGTTCTCTATGCAGTTGGGTACAGTCACTCTGCTGTGCTCCATGCTGCTGTGGACAGTCTCGCTGCTGTTCTCCATGCTGCTGCGGACAGGCTATGTGCTGTTCTCTATGCTGCTGGGGACAGTCTAGCTGCTGTTCTCTATGACAGATGGGAACAGTCTAGCTGCTAATCTCTATGCTGCTGGGTACAGTCTAGCTGCTGTTCTCTATGCTGCTGTGGATAGTCTAGCTGAAGTTCTTTATGTTGCTGGGTACAGTCTATCTGCTGTTCTCTGTGCGGCTGGGGACAGTTTAGTTACTATTCTGTATGCTGCTGCGGACAGTCTATCTGCTGTTCTGTATGCTGCTGGGGACAGGCTATCTGCCGTTCTCTCTGCAGCTGGGGATAGTCTAGCTGCTGTTCTCTACACCACATGGGGACAGTCGAGCTGCTGTTCTCTTTGCTGCTGGGTAACGTCTCGTTGCTGTTCTCTATGCTGCTGGGGAGTCTAACTGCAGTTCTTTATGCTGCTGGGGAGAGCCTAGCTGTTGTTCTCTATGGTACTGGGGACAGTCTGACTGCTATTCTCTATGCTGCTGGGGACAGTCTAGCTTCTGTTCTCTATGATACTGGGGACAGTATATCTGCTGTTCTCTGTGCGGCTGGGGACTGTTTAGCCACTGTTCTCTATGCTGCTGCGGAAGGTCTATCTGCTGTTCTCTATGCTGCTGGGGACAGTTTATCTGCCGTTCTCTCTGCCGCTGGGGACAGTCTAGCTGCTGTTCTCTACGTCACATGGGGACAGTCTAGCTGCTGTTCTCTATGCTGCTGGTGGCGGTCTAGCTGCTGCTCTTTATGCTGCTGGGGAGAGTCTAGCTGCTGTTCTCTATGCCACTGGGGACAGTCTAGCTGCTATTCTCTATGTTGCTGGAGATAGTCTAGCTGTTGTTCTTAATGCTGCTGGTTACCGTCTAGCTGCTGTTCTCTATGCCACTGGGGACAGACTTGTTGCTGTGATCTATGCTGCTGGGTACATTCTATCTGATGTTCTCTTTGCTGCTGGGTAACGTCTAGCTGATGTTCTCTATGCTGCTGGGGCGAGTCTAGCTGCTGTTCTCAATGCCACTGTGGAGCGTCTAGTTGCTGTTCTCTATGCTGCTGGTGGCGGTCTAGCTGCTGCTCTTGATGCTGCAGGGGAGACTCTATCTGCTGTTCTTTATGCCACTGGGGACAGTGTAGCTGCTGTTCTCTGTGCTGCTGGGGACAGTTTAGCTGCTGTTCTCTATGTTCTTATGGACCGTCTATCTGCTGTTCTCTATGCTGCTGGGGACAGTCTATCTGCCGTTCTCTCTGCCGCTGGAGACAGTCTATCTGCTGTTCTCAATTCCGCTGGTGCTAGTCTAGCTGCTTTTCTCTATGCTGCTGGGGACAGTCTAGCTGCTGTTCTCTTTGCTGCTGCATACAGTCCAGCTGCTGTTCTCTTTGCCGTTCGGGACAGTCTGGCTGCTGTTTTCTATGCTGCTGGGGACAGTCTAGCTACTGTTTTTATGCTGGTCGGTACAGTCTAACTGCTGTTCTCAATGCCACTAGGGAGAGTCTAGTTGCTTTTCTGTATGCTGCTGGGGACAGTCTAGCCACTGTTATCTCTGCTGCTTGGTACAGACTAGCTGCTGTTCTTTGTGCTGCCGGGGGCAGTCTAGCTGCTGATTCTTATGCTGCTGGGGACAGTCTAGCTGCTGATTCTTATGCTGCTGGGGACAGTCTAGCTGCTGATTCTTATGCTGCTGGGGACAGTCTAGCTACTGTTCTCTGTGCCACTGGGGAGAGCCTAGTTGCTCTTCTCTATGCTGCTGTTGGCAGTCTAGCTGCTGGGGTCAGTCTAGTTGCTGTACTCAATGCTGCTGGGGACAGTTTAGCAGCTGTTCTGTATGCTGCTGCGGATGGTCTATCTGCTGTTCTCGATACTGCAGGGGACAGTCTAGCTGCTGTTCTCTGTGCCACATGGGGACAGTCCAGCTGCTGTTCTCTATTCCGCTGGGGATAGTCTAGCTGCTTTTCTCTTTACTGCTGGGGACAGGCTAGCTGCTGTTCACTTTGCTGCTGGGTAACGTCTAGCTGCTGTTCTCTATGCCACTGGGGAGAGTCTGGCTGCTGTTTTCTATGCTGCTGGGGACAGTCTAGCTGTTGTTCTCTATGCCACTGGGGACAGTCTAGATGCTGTTCCCTCTACTGTTGGGTACAGTCAAGCTGCAGATCTCTATACTGCTGGGGAGAGCCTAGCTGAAGTTCTTTATGCTGCTGGGGACAGTCTAGCTTCTGTTCTCTATGTTACTGGGGACAGTATATCTGCTGTTCTCTGTGCGGCTGGGGACTGTTTAGCCACTGTTCTCTATGCTGCTGCGGACAGTCTATCTGCTGTTCTCTATGCTGCTGGGGACAGTTTATCTGCCGTTCTCTCTGCCGCTGGGGACAGTCTAGCTGCTGTTCTCTACGCCACATGGGGACAGTCTAGCTGCTGTTCTCTATGCTGCTGGTGGCGGTCTAGCTGCTGCTCTTTATGCTGCTGGGGAGAGTCTAGCTGCTGTTCTCTATGCCACTGGGGACAGTCTAGCTGCTATTCTCTATGCTGCTGGAGATAGTCTAGCTGTTGTTCTTAATGCTGCTGGTTACCGTCTAGCTGCTGTTCTCTATGCCACTGGGGACAGACTTGTTGCTGTGATCTATGCTGCTGGGTACATTCTATCTGATGTTCTCTTTGCTGCTGGGTAACGTCTAGCTGATGTTCTCTATGCTGCTGGGGCGAGTCTAGCTGCTGTTCTCAATGCCACTGTGGAGCGTCTAGTTGCTGTTCTCTATGCTGCTGGTGGCGGTCTATCTGCTGCTCTTGATGCTGCTGCGGAGAGTCTAATTGCTATTCTCTACGCTGCTGGGGACAGTCTAGCTGTTGTTCTTAATGCTGCTGGGTACAGTCTAGCTGATGTTCTCTATACTGCTGGGCAAGTTCTCTCTGCTGTGCTCTATGCTGCTGGGGACAGTCTATCTGCTGTCCTCCATGCTGCTGGGGACAGACTATCTGATGTTCTCTAATAGAGATGGAGACAGTCTAGCTGCTGTTCTCTATTCCGCTGGCGATAGCCTAGCTGATTTTCTCTATTCCGCTGGGGACAGTCTTGCTGCTGTTCTCTTTGCTGCTGGGTAACGTCTAGCTGCAGTTCTCTATGCTGCTGTGGACAGTTTAGCTGCTGTTCTCTATGCTGCTGGGGACAGTCCAGCTGCTATTCTATATGCCACTGGGGAGAGTCTAGTTGCTGTTCTTTATGCTGCTGGTGGCGGTCTAGCTACTGCTCTTTAGGCAGCTGGGGAGAGTCTAGCTGCTGTTCTCTATGCCACTGGGGACAGTCTAGCTGCTATTCTCTATGCTGCTGGGGACAGTCTAGCTATTGTTCTGAAAGCTGCTGGGTACAGTCTAGCTGCTGTTCTCTATGCCACTGGTGAGAGTCTAGTTGCTGTTCTCTGTGCTGCTGGGGACAGTTTAGCTACTGTTCTCTATGTTCTTGCGGACCGTCTATCTGCTATTCTCTATGCTGCTGGGGACAGTCTAGCTGTTGTTCTTAATGCTGCTGGGTACAGTCTAGCTGCTGTTCTCTATGCCACTGGGGACAGTCTACTTGCTGTTCTCTATGCCGCTGGGGAGAGTCTATCTTCCGTTCTCTCTGCCGCTTCTGACAGTCCAGCTGCTATTCTCTACGCCACATGGGAACAGTATAGCTGCTGTTCTCTATTCCGCTGGGGATAGTCTAGCTGCTTTTCTCTTTATTGCTGGGGACAGGCTAGCTGCTGTTCTCTTTGCTGCTGGGTAACGTCTAGCTGCTGTTCTCTGTGCTGCTGGGTGCAGTCTAGTTGCTGATTTTTATGCTGCTGGGGACAGTCTAGCTGCTGTTCTCTATGCCACTGGGGAGAGTCTAGTTGCTCTTCTCAATGCTGCTGTTGGCAGCCTAGCTGCTGGGGACAGTCTAGTTGCTGTTCTCAATGCCGATGGGGGCAGTCTAGCTGCTGCTCTTTAAGCTGCAGTGTACAGTCTAGCTGCTGTTCTCTATGTCAATGGTGAGAGTCTAGTTGCTGTTCTCTCGACTGCTGCCGACAGTCTAGATGCTGTTCTCTATGCTGCTGGGTACAGTCTAGCTGACGTTCTTTATGCAGTTGGGTACAGTCACTCTGCTGTGCTCCATGCTGCTGTGGACAGTCTCGCTGCTGTTCTCCATGCTGCTGCGGACAGGCTATGTGCTGTTCTCTATGCTGCTGGGGACAGTCTAGCTGCTGTTCTCTAGGACAGATGGGAACAGTCTAGCTGCTAATCTCTATGCTGCTGGGTACAGTCTAGCTGCTGTTCTCTATGCTGCTGTGGATAGTCTAGCTGAAGTTCTTTATGTTGCTGGGTACAGTCTATCTGCTGTTCTCTGTGCGGCTGGGGACAGTTTAGCTACTATTCTGTATGCTGCTGCGGACAGTCTATCTGCTGTTCTGTATGCTGCTGGGGACAGGCTATCTGCCGTTCTCTCTGCAGCTGGGGATAGTCTAGCTGCTGTTCTCTACACCACATGGGGACAGTCGAGCTGCTGTTCTCTTTGCTGCTGGGTAACGTCTCGTTGCTGTTCTCTATGCTGCTGGGGAGTCTAACTGCAGTTCTTTATGCTGCTGGGGAGAGCCTAGCTGTTGTTCTCTATGGTACTGGGGACAGTCTGACTGCTATTCTCTATGCTGCTGGGGACAGTCTAGCTTCTGTTCTCTATGTTACTGGGGACAGTATATCTGCTGTTCTCTGTGCGGCTGGGGACTGTTTAGCCACTGTTCTCTATGCTGCTGCGGACGGTCTATCTGCTGTTCTCTATGCTGTTGGGGACAGTTTATCTGCCGTTCTCTCTGCCGCTGGGGACAGTCTAGCTGCTGTTCTCTACGCCACATGGGGACAGTCTAGCTGCTGTTCTCTATGCTGCTGGTGGCGGTCTAGCTGCTGCTCTTTATGCTGCTGGGGAGAGTCTAGCTGCTGTTCTCTATGCCACTGGGGACAGTCTAGTTGCTACTCTCTATGCTGCTGGGGACAGTCTAATTGCTGTTCTCTATGCTGCTGTGGACAGTCTAGCTGTTGTTCTTAATGCTGCTGGGTACAGTCTACCTGCTGTTCTCTATGCTGCTGGGTACATTCTATCTGATGTTCTCTTTGCTGCTGGGTAACGTCTAGCTGATGTTCTCTATGCTGCTGGGGCGAGTCTAGCTGCTGTTCTCAATGCCACTGTGGAGCGTCTAGTTGCTGTTCTCTATGCTGCTGGTGGCGGTCTAGCTGCTGCTCTTGATGCTGCTGCGGAGAGTCTATTTGCTATTCTCTACGCTGCTGGGGACAGTCTAGCTGTTGTTCTTAATGCTGCTGGGTACAGTCTAGCTGATGTTCTCTATACTGCTGGGCAAGATCTCTCTGCTGTGCTCTATGCTGCTGGGGACAGTCTCGCTGCTGTTCTCTATGCTGCTGCGGACAGTCTATCTGCTGTCCTCCATGCTGCTGGGGACAGACTATCTGATGTTCTCTAATACAGATGGAGACAGTCCAGCTGCTGTTCTCTATTCCGCTGGCGATAGCCTAGCTGATTTTCTCTATTCCGCTGGGGACAGTCTTGCTGCTGTTCTCTTTGCTGCTGGGTAACGTCTAGCTGCAGTTCTCTATGCTGCTGTGGACAGTTTAGATGCTGTTCTCTATGCTGCTGGGGACAGTCTAGCTGCTGTTCTCTATGACAGATGGGAACAGTCTAGCTGCTAATCTCTATGCTGCTGGGTACAGTCTAGCTGCTGTTCTCTATGCTGCTGTGGATAGTCTAACTGAAGTTCTTTATGCTGCTGGGGCCAGTCTAGCTTCTGTTCTCTATGCTACTGGGGATAGTCTATCTACTGTTCTCTGTGCGGCTGGGGACAGTTTAGCTACTATTCTGTATGCTGCTGGAGACAGTCTATCTGCCGTTCTCTCTGCAGCTGGGGATAGTCTAGCAGCTGTCCTCTAGGCCACATGGGTCAGTCTAGCTGCTGTTCTCTATTCCGCTGGGGATAGTCTAGCTGCTTCTCTCTTTAATGCTGGGGACAGGCTAGCTGCTGTTCTCTTTGCTGGTGGGTAACGTCTAGCTGCTGTTCTCTATGCTGCTGGGGACAGTCTAGCTGCAGTTCTTTATGCTGCTGGGGAGAGCCTAGCTGCTGTTCTCTGTGCCACTGGGGACAGTCTGGCTGCTATTCTCTATACTGCTGGGGACAGTCTAGCTGCTGTTCTCTTTGCTGCTGGGTAACGTCTAGCTGCAGTTCTCTATGCTGCTGTGGACAGTTTAGCTGCTGTTCTCTATGCTGCTGGGGACAGTCCAGCTGCTATTCTATATGCCACTGGGGAGAGTCTAGTTGCTGTTCTTTATGCTGCTGGTGGCGGTCTAGCTACTGCTCTTTAGGCAGCTGGGGAGAGTCTAGCTGCTGTTCTCTATGCCACTGGGGACAGTCTAGCTGCTATTCTCTATGCTGCTGGGGACAGTCTAGCTATTGTTCTGAAAGCTGCTGGGTACAGTCTAGCTGCTGTTCTCTATGCCACTGGTGAGAGTCTAGTTGCTGTTCTCTGTGCTGCTGGGGACAGTTTAGCTACTGTTCTCTATGTTCTTGCGGACCGTCTATCTGCTATTCTCTATGCTGCTGGGGACAGTCTAGCTGTTGTTCTTAATGCTGCTGGGTACAGTCTAGCTGCTGTTCTCTATGCCACTGGGGACAGTCTACTTGCTGTTCTCTATGCCGCTGGGGAGAGTCTATCTTCCGTTCTCTCTGCCGCTTCTGACAGTCCAGCTGCTATTCTCTACGCCACATGGGAACAGTATAGCTGCTGTTCTCTATTCCGCTGGGGATAGTCTAGCTGCTTTTCTCTTTATTGCTGGGGACAGGCTAGCTGCTGTTCTCTTTGCTGCTGGGTAACGTCTAGCTGCTGTTCTCTGTGCTGCTGGGTGCAGTCTAGTTGCTGATTTTTATGCTGCTGGGGACAGTCTAGCTGCTGTTCTCTATGCCACTGGGGAGAGTCTAGTTGCTCTTCTCAATGCTGCTGTTGGCAGCCTAGCTGCTGGGGACAGTCTAGTTGCTGTTCTCAATGCCGATGGGGGCAGTCTAGCTGCTGCTCTTTAAGCTGCAGTGTACAGTCTAGCTGCTGTTCTCTATGTCAATGGTGAGAGTCTAGTTGCTGTTCTCTCGACTGCTGCCGACAGTCTAGATGCTGTTCTCTATGCTGCTGGGTACAGTCTAGCTGACGTTCTTTATGCAGTTGGGTACAGTCACTCTGCTGTGCTCCATGCTGCTGTGGACAGTCTCGCTGCTGTTCTCCATGCTGCTGCGGACAGGCTATGTGCTGTTCTCTATGCTGCTGGGGACAGTCTAGCTGCTGTTCTCTAGGACAGATGGGAACAGTCTAGCTGCTAATCTCTATGCTGCTGGGTACAGTCTAGCTGCTGTTCTCTATGCTGCTGTGGATAGTCTAGCTGAAGTTCTTTATGTTGCTGGGTACAGTCTATCTGCTGTTCTCTGTGCGGCTGGGGACAGTTTAGCTACTATTCTGTATGCTGCTGCGGACAGTCTATCTGCTGTTCTGTATGCTGCTGGGGACAGGCTATCTGCCGTTCTCTCTGCAGCTGGGGATAGTCTAGCTGCTGTTCTCTACACCACATGGGGACAGTCGAGCTGCTGTTCTCTTTGCTGCTGGGTAACGTCTCGTTGCTGTTCTCTATGCTGCTGGGGAGTCTAACTGCAGTTCTTTATGCTGCTGGGGAGAGCCTAGCTGTTGTTCTCTATGGTACTGGGGACAGTCTGACTGCTATTCTCTATGCTGCTGGGGACAGTCTAGCTTCTGTTCTCTATGTTACTGGGGACAGTATATCTGCTGTTCTCTGTGCGGCTGGGGACTGTTTAGCCACTGTTCTCTATGCTGCTGCGGACGGTCTATCTGCTGTTCTCTATGCTGTTGGGGACAGTTTATCTGCCGTTCTCTCTGCCGCTGGGGACAGTCTAGCTGCTGTTCTCTACGCCACATGGGGACAGTCTAGCTGCTGTTCTCTATGCTGCTGGTGGCGGTCTAGCTGCTGCTCTTTATGCTGCTGGGGAGAGTCTAGCTGCTGTTCTCTATGCCACTGGGGACAGTCTAGTTGCTACTCTCTATGCTGCTGGGGACAGTCTAATTGCTGTTCTCTATGCTGCTGTGGACAGTCTAGCTGTTGTTCTTAATGCTGCTGGGTACAGTCTACCTGCTGTTCTCTATGCTGCTGGGTACATTCTATCTGATGTTCTCTTTGCTGCTGGGTAACGTCTAGCTGATGTTCTCTATGCTGCTGGGGCGAGTCTAGCTGCTGTTCTCAATGCCACTGTGGAGCGTCTAGTTGCTGTTCTCTATGCTGCTGGTGGCGGTCTAGCTGCTGCTCTTGATGCTGCTGCGGAGAGTCTATTTGCTATTCTCTACGCTGCTGGGGACAGTCTAGCTGTTGTTCTTAATGCTGCTGGGTACAGTCTAGCTGATGTTCTCTATACTGCTGGGCAAGATCTCTCTGCTGTGCTCTATGCTGCTGGGGACAGTCTCGCTGCTGTTCTCTATGCTGCTGCGGACAGTCTATCTGCTGTCCTCCATGCTGCTGGGGACAGACTATCTGATGTTCTCTAATACAGATGGAGACAGTCCAGCTGCTGTTCTCTATTCCGCTGGCGATAGCCTAGCTGATTTTCTCTATTCCGCTGGGGACAGTCTTGCTGCTGTTCTCTTTGCTGCTGGGTAACGTCTAGCTGCAGTTCTCTATGCTGCTGTGGACAGTTTAGATGCTGTTCTCTATGCTGCTGGGGACAGTCTAGCTGCTGTTCTCTATGACAGATGGGAACAGTCTAGCTGCTAATCTCTATGCTGCTGGGTACAGTCTAGCTGCTGTTCTCTATGCTGCTGTGGATAGTCTAACTGAAGTTCTTTATGCTGCTGGGGCCAGTCTAGCTTCTGTTCTCTATGCTACTGGGGATAGTCTATCTACTGTTCTCTGTGCGGCTGGGGACAGTTTAGCTACTATTCTGTATGCTGCTGGAGACAGTCTATCTGCCGTTCTCTCTGCAGCTGGGGATAGTCTAGCAGCTGTCCTCTAGGCCACATGGGTCAGTCTAGCTGCTGTTCTCTATTCCGCTGGGGATAGTCTAGCTGCTTCTCTCTTTAATGCTGGGGACAGGCTAGCTGCTGTTCTCTTTGCTGGTGGGTAACGTCTAGCTGCTGTTCTCTATGCTGCTGGGGACAGTCTAGCTGCAGTTCTTTATGCTGCTGGGGAGAGCCTAGCTGCTGTTCTCTGTGCCACTGGGGACAGTCTGGCTGCTATTCTCTATACTGCTGGGGACAGTCTAGCTGCTGTTCTCTATGCCAATGGCGACAGTCTTTTTGCTGTTCTCTATGCTGCTGGGGACAAGCTAGTTGCTGTGATCTTTGCTGCTGGGTACATTCTATCTGCTGTTCTGTGTGCTGCTGTGGACAGTTTAGCTACTGTTCTCTATGCTCTTGCGGACCGTCTATCTGCCGTTCTCTCTGCCGCTGGGGACAGTCTAGCTGCTGTTCTCTATGCTGCTGGGTACAGTCTAGCTGACGTTCTCTATGCTGCTGGGTACAGTCTCTCTGCTGTGCTCCATGCTGCTGGGGACAGTCTCGCTGCTGTTCTCCATGCTGCTGCAGACAGGCTATGTGCTGTTCTCTATGCTGCTGGGGACAGTCTAGCTGTTGTTCTCTATGCTGCTGGGTACAGTCTAGCTGCTGTTCTCTATGCTGCTGTGGATAGTCTAGCTGAAGTTCTTTATGTTGCTGGGTACAGTCTATCTGCTGTTCTCTGTGCGGCTGGGGACAGTTTAGCTACTATTCTGTATGCTGCTGCGGACAGTCTATCTGCTGTTCTGTATGCTGCTGGGGTCCGTCTATCTGCCGTTCTCTCTGCAGCTGGGGATAGTCTAGCTGCTGTTCTCTACACCACATGGGGACAGTCGAGCTGCTGTTCTCTTTGCTGCTGGGTAACGTCTCGTTGCTGTTCTCTATGCTGCTGGGGAGTCTAACTGCAGTTCTTTATGCTGCTGGGGAGAGCCTAGCTGTTGTTCTCTATGGTACTGGGGACAGTCTGACTGCTATTCTCTATGCTGCTGGGGACTGTCGATCAGCCGTTCTCTCTGCCGCTGGGGACAGTTTAGCTGTTGTTCTCTGCGCCACATGGGGACAGTCTATCTGCTGTTCTCTATTCCACTGGGGATAGTCTAGCTACTTTTCTCTTTGCTGCTGTGGACAGGCTAGCTGCTGTTCTCTATGCAGCTGTGGATGGTCTTTCTGCTGTTCTCTATGCTGCTGGGGTCAGTCTAGCTGCTGTTCTCTATGACAGATGGGAACAGTCTAGCTGCTAATCTCTATGCTGCTGGGTACAGTCTAGCTGCTGTTCTCTATGCTGCTGTGGATAGTCTAACTGAAGTTCTTTATGCTGCTGGGGAGAGTCTAGCTGCTGTTCTCTATGCCACTGGGGACAGTCTAGCTGCTATTCCGCTGGGGATAGAATAGCTGCTGTTCTCTTTGCTGCTGGGTAACATCTAGCTGCTGTTCTCTATGCTGCTGGGGACAGTCTAGCTGCAGTTATTTATGCTGCTGGGGACAGACTAGCTGCAGTTCCCCGTGCCACTGGGGAGAGTCTAGTTGCTGTTCTCTATGCTGCTGGTGGCGGTCTAGCTGCTGCTCTTTATGCTGCTGGGGAGAGTCTAGCTGCTGTTCTCTATGCCACTGGGGACAGTCTAGCTGCTATTCTTTATGCTGCTGGGGATAGTCTAGCTGTTGTTCTTAATGCTGCTGGTTACCGTCTAGCTGCTGTTCTCTATGCCACTGGGGACAGTCTAGTTGCTATTCTCTATGCTGCTGGGGACAGTCTAGCTCTTGTTCTTAATGCTGCTGGGGACAGTCTAGTTGCTGTTCCCTCTACTGTTGGGTACAGTCAAGCTGCAGATCTCTATACTGCTGGGGACAGTCTAGCTGAAGTTCTTTGTGCTGCTAGGGAGAGTCTAGTTGCTTTTCTGTATGCTGCTGGGACAGTCTAGCCACTGTTATCTCTGCTGCTTGGTACAGACTAGCTGCTGTTCTTTGTGCTGCCGGGGGCAGTCTAGCTGCTGATTCTTATGCTGCTGGGGACAGTCTAGCTGCTGTTCTCTGTGCCACTGGGGAGAGTCTAGTTGCTCTTCTCTATGTTGCTGTTGGCAGTCTAGCTGCTGGGGTCAGTCTAGTTGCTGTACTCAATGCTGCTAGGGACAGTCTTGCTGCTGTTCTCTGTACTGCTGGGGACAGTTTAGCAGCTGTTCTGTATGCTGCTGCGGATGGTCTATCTGCTGTTCTCGATACTGCAGGGGACAGTCTAGCTGCTGTTCTCTGTGCCACATGGGGACAGTCCAGCTGCTGTTCTCTATTCTGCTGGGGATAGTCTAGCTGCTTTTCTCTTTACTGCTGGGGACAGGCTAGCTGCTGTTCTCTTTGCTGCTGGGTAACGTCTAGCTGCTGTTCTCTATGCCACTGGGGACAGTCTAGTTGCTATTCTCTATGCTGCTGGGGACAGTCTAGCTGTTGTTCTTAATGCTGCTGGGGACAGTCTAGTTGCAGTTCCCGCTACTGTTGGGTACAGTCAAGCTGCAGATCTCTATACTGCTGGGGACAGTCTAGCTGAAGTTCTTTGTGCTGCTGGGGACAGTCTAGCTTCTGTTCTCTATGTTACTGGGGACAGTATATCTGCTGTTCTCTGTGCGGCTGGGGACTGTATAGCCACTGTTCTCTATGCTGCTGCGGACGGTCTATCTGCTGTTCTCTATGCTGCTGGGGACAGTTTATCTGCCGTTCTCTCTGCCGCTGGGGACAGTCTAGCTGCTGTTCTCTATGCCACATGGGGACAGTCTAGCTGCTGTTCTCTATGCTGCTGGTGGCGGTCTAGCTGCTGCTCTTTATGCTGCTGGGGAGAGTCTAGCTGCTGTTCTCTATGCCACTGGGGACAGTCTAGCTGCTATTCCGCTGGGGATAGAATAGCTACTGTTCTCTTTGCTGCTGGGTAACATCTAGCTGCTGTTCTCTATGCTGCTGGGGACAGTCTAGCTGCAGTTCTTTATGCTGCTGGGGACAGACTAGCTGCAGTTCCCCGTGCCACTGGGGAGAGTCTAGTTGCTGTTCTCTATGCTGCTGGTGGCGGTCTAGCTGCTGCTCTTTATGCTGCTGGGGAGAGTCTAGCTGCTGTTCTCTATGCCACTGGGGACAGTCTAGCTGCTATTCTCTTTGCTGCTGGGGATAGTCTAGCTGTTGTTCTTAATGCTGCTGGTTACCGTCTAGCTGCTGTTCTCTATGCCACTGGGGACAGTCTAGTTGCTATTCTCTATGCTGCTGGGGACAGTCTAGCTCTTGTTCTTAATGCTGCTGGGGACAGTCTAGTTGCTGTTCCCTCTACTGTTGGGTACAGTCAAGCTGCAGATCTCTATACTGCTGGGGACAGTCTAGCTGAAGTTCTTTGTGCTGCTGGGGACAGTCTAGCTTCTGTTCTCTATGTTACTGGGGACAGTATATCTGCTGTTCTCTGTGCGGCTGGGGACTGTATAGCCACTGTTCTCTATGCTGCTGCGGACGGTCTATCTGCTGTTCTCTATGCTGCTGGGGACAGTTTATCTGCCGTTCTCTCTGCCGCTGGGGACAGTCTAGCTGCTGTTCTCTACGCCACATGGGGACAGTCTAGCTGCTGTTCTCTATGCTGCTGGTGGCGATCTAGCTGCTGCTCTTTATGCTGCTGGGGAGAGTCTAGCTGCTGTTCTCTATGCCACTGGGGACAGTCGAGCTGCTATTCCGCTGGGTATAGTCTAGCTGCTGTTCTCTTTACTGCTGGGTAACATCTAGCTGCTGTTCTCTATGCTGCTGGGGACAGTCTAGCTGCTGTTCTCTGTGCCACTGGGGAGAGTCTAGTTGCTCTTCTCTATGTTGCTGTTGGCAGTCTAGCTGCTGGGGTCAGTCTAGTTGCTGTACTCAATGCTGCTAGGGACAGTCTTGCTGCTGTTCTCTGTACTGCTGGGGACAGTTTAGCAGCTGTTCTGTATGCTGCTGCGGATGGTCTATCTGCTGTTCTCGATACTGCAGGGGACAGTCTAGCTGCTGTTCTCTGTGCCACATGGGGACAGTCCAGCTGCTGTTCTCTATTCTGCTGGGGATAGTCTAGCTGCTTTTCTCTTTACTGCTGGGGACAGGCTAGCTGCTGTTCTCTTTGCTGCTGGGTAACGTCTAGCTGCTGTTCTCTATGCCACTGGGGACAGTCTAGTTGCTATTCTCTATGCTGCTGGGGACAGTCTAGCTGTTGTTCTTAATGCTGCTGGGGACAGTCTAGTTGCAGTTCCCGCTACTGTTGGGTACAGTCAAGCTGCAGATCTCTATACTGCTGGGGACAGTCTAGCTGAAGTTCTTTGTGCTGCTGGGGACAGTCTAGCTTCTGTTCTCTATGTTACTGGGGACAGTATATCTGCTGTTCTCTGTGCGGCTGGGGACTGTATAGCCACTGTTCTCTATGCTGCTGCGGACGGTCTATCTGCTGTTCTCTATGCTGCTGGGGACAGTTTATCTGCCGTTCTCTCTGCCGCTGGGGACAGTCTAGCTGCTGTTCTCTACGCCACATGGGGACAGTCTAGCTGCTGTTCTCTATGCTGCTGGTGGCGATCTAGCTGCTGCTCTTTATGCTGCTGGGGAGAGTCTAGCTGCTGTTCTCTATGCCACTGGGGACAGTCGAGCTGCTATTCCGCTGGGTATAGTCTAGCTGCTGTTCTCTTTACTGCTGGGTAACATCTAGCTGCTGTTCTCTATGCTGCTGGGGACAGTCTAGCTGCAGTTCTTTATGCTGCTGGAGACAGACTAGCTGCAGTTCCCCGTGCCACTGGGGAGAGTCTAGTTGCTGTTCTCTATGCTGCTGGTGGCGGTCTAGCTGCTGCTCTTTATGCTGCTGGGGAGAGTCTAGCTGCTGTTCTCTATGCCACTGGGGACAGTCTAGCTGCTATTCTCTATGCTGCTGGGGATAGTCTAGCTGTTGTTCTTAATGCTGCTGGTTACCGTCTAGCTGCTGTTCTCTATGCCACTGGGGACAGTCTAGTTGCTATTCTCTATGCTGCTGGGGACAGTCTAGCTCTTGTTCTTAATGCTGCTGGGGACAGTCTAGTTGCTGTTCCCTCTACTGTTGGGTACAGTCAAGCTGCAGATCTCTATACTGCTGGGGACAGTCTAGCTGAAGTTCTTTGTGCTGCTGGGGACAGTCTAGCTTCTGTTCTCTATGTTACTGGGGACAGTATATCTGCTGTTCTCTGTGTGGCTGGGGACTGTATAGCCACTGTTCTCTATGCTGCTGCGGACGGTCTATCTGCTGTTCTCTATGCTGCTGGGGACAGTTTATCTGCCGTTCTCTCTGCCGCTGGGGACAGTCTAGCTGCTGTTCTCTACGCCACATGGGGACAGTCTAGCTGCTGTTCTCTATGCTGCTGGTGGCGGTCTAGCTGCTGCTCTTTATGCTGCTGGGGAGAGTCTAGCTGCTGTTCTCTATGCCACTGGGGACAGTCGAGCTGCTATTCCGCTGGGTATAGTCTAGCTGCTGTTCTCTTTACTGCTGGGTAACATCTAGCTGCTGTTCTCTATGCTGCTGGGGAGAGTCTAGCTGCAGTTCTTTATGCTGCTGGAGACAGACTAGCTGCAGTTCCCCGTGCCACTGGGGAGAGTCTAGTTGCTGTTCTCTATGCTGCTGGTGGTGGTCTAGCTGCTGCTCTTTATGCTGCTGGGGCGAGTCTAGCTGCTGTTCTCTATGCCACTGGGAACAGTCTAGCTGCTATTCTCTATGCTGCTGGGGATAGTCTAGCTGTTGTTCTTAATGCTGCTGGTTACCGTCTAGCTGCTGTTCTCTATGCCACTGGGGACAGACTAGTTGCTGTGATCTATGCTGCTGGGTACATTCTATCTGATGTTCTCTTTGCTGCTGGGTAACGTCTAGCTGATGTTCTCTATGCTGCTGGGGACAGTCTAGCTGCTGTTCTGTATGCCACTGTGGAGAGTCTAGTTGCTGTTCTCTATGCTGCTGGTGGCGGTCTATCTGCTGCTCTTTATGCTGCTGGGGAGAGTCTAGCTGCTGTTCTCTATGCCACTGGGGACAGTCTAATTGCTATTCTCTACGCTGCTGGGGACAGTCTAGCTGTTGTTCTTAATGCTGCTGGGTACAGTCTAGCTGATGTTCTCTATACTGCTGGGCAAGATCTCTCTGCTGTTCTCTATGCTGCTGGGGACAGTCTCGCTGCTGTTCTCTATGCTGCTGGGGACAGACTATCTGATGTTCTCTAATACAGATGGAGACAGTCTAGCTGCTGCTCTCTATTCCGCTGGCGATAGCCTAGCTGATTTTCTCTATTCCGCTGGGGACAGTCTTGCTGCTGTTCTCTTTGCTGCTGGGTAACGTCTAGCTGCTGTTCTCTATGCTGCTGTGGACAGTTTAGCTGCTGTTCTCTATGCTGCTGGGGACAGTCCAGCTGCTATTCTATATGCCACTGGGGAGAGTCTAGTTGCTGTTCTTTATGCTGCTGGTGGCGGTCTAGCTACTGCTCTTTAGGCAGCTGGGGAGAGTCTAGCTGCTGTTCTCTATGCCACTGGGGACAGTCTAGCTGCTATTCTCTATGCTGCTGGGGACAGTCTAGCTATTGTTCTGAAAGCTGCTGGGTACAGTCTAGCTGCTGTTCTCTATGCCCGTGGTGAGAGTCTAGTTGCTGTTCTCTGTGCTGCTGGGGACAGTTTAGCTACTGTTCTCTATGTTCTTGCGGACCGTCTATCTGCTATTCTCTATGCTGCTGGGGACAGTCTATCTGCAGTTCTATATGCTGTTGGGAACTGTGTGGCTACTGTTTTTATGCTGCTGGGGACAGTCTACCTGCTGTTCCCTATGCCACTATGGAGAGTCTAGTTGCTGTTCTCTATGCTGCTGGGGACAATCTAGCTGATATTCCCTCTGCTGTTGGGTACAGTCAAGCTGCTGTTCTCTATGCTACTGGGACAGTCTAGTTGAAGTTCTTTATGCTGCTGGTGACAGTCTAGCTTCTGTTCTTGATGCTACTGGGGACAGTCTTACTGCTGTTCTCTGTGCGGCTGGGAACAGTTTAGCCACTGTTGTCTATGCTGCTGCGGACAGTCTATCTGCTGTTCTCTAAGCTGCTGGGAACAGTCTATCTGCCATTCTTTCTGCCGCTGGGGACAGTCTAGCTGCTGTTCTCTATTCCGCTGGTGATAGTCTAGCTGCTTTTCTCTTTGGTGCTGTGGACAGGCTAGTTGTTGTTCTCTTTGCCACTGGGGAGAGTCTAGTTGCTGTTCTCTGTGCTGCTGGTGGCAGTCTAGCTGCTGCTCTTTTTGCTGCTGGGGAGAGTCTATCTGCTGTTCTTTATGCCACTGGGGACAGTCTAGCTTCTGTTCTCTATTCTGCTGGCAATAGCCTAGCTACTTTTCTCTATTCCGCTGGGGACAGTCTTGCTGCTGCTCTCTGTACTGCTGGGGATAGTTTAGCTGCTGTTCTCTATGCGGCTGCGGATGGTCTATCTGCTGTTCTCGATGCTGCTGGGTACAGTCTAGCTGCTGTTCTCTATGCTGCTGGGGACAGGCTAGTTGCTGTGATCTATGCTGCTGGGTACATTCTATCTGATGTTCTCTGTGCTGCTGGGGACAGTTTAGCTACTGTTCTCTATGTTCTTGCGGACCGTCTAACTGCTGATCTCTATGCTGTTGGGGACAGTCTATCTGCTGTTCTCTCTGCCGCTGTAGACAGTCTAGCTGCTGTTCTCTATGCCACATGGTGACAGTCTAGCTGCTGTTCTCAATTCCGCTGGTGCTAGTCCAGCTGCTTTTCTCTATGCTGCTGGGGACAGTCTAGCTGCTGTTCTCTATGCCACTGGGGAGAGTCTAGTTGCTCTTCTCTATGCTGCTGTTGGCAGTCTAGCTGCTGGGGACAGTCTAGTTGCTGTTCTCTATGCAGCTGCGGACAGTCTATCTGCTGTTCTCTATGCTGCTTTGGAAAGTCTTTCTGCTGTTCTCTCTTCCGCTGCGGTCTGTCTAGCTGCTGTTCCCTATGACAGATGGAGACAGTCTAGCTGCTGTTCTCTATTCTGCTGGTGATAGCCTAGCTGCTTTTCTCTATTCCGCTGGGGACAGTCTTGCTGCTCTTCTCTGTACTGCTGGGGACAGTTTAGCTGCTGTTCTCTATGCTGCTGCGGATGGCCTATGTGCTGTTCTCGATGCTGCTGGGGATAGTCCAGCTGCTGTTCTCTATGCCACTGGGGACAGTCTAGTTGCTGTTCTCTATGCTGCTGGGGACAGGCTAGTTGCTGTGATCTATGCTGCTGGGTACATTCTATCTGATGTTCTCTGTGCTGCTGGGGACAGTTTAGCTACTGTTCTCTATGTTCTTGCGGACCGTCTATCTGCTGTTATCTATGCTGTTGGGGACAGTCTATCTGCCGTTCTCTCTGCCGCTGGAGACAGTCTGTCTGCTGTTCTCAATTCCGCAGGTGCTAGTCTAGCTGCTTTTCTCTATGCTGCTGCGGACAGTCTAGCTGCTGTTCTCTGCTGCTGCGTACAGTCCAGCTGCTGTTCTCTATGCCGTTCGGGACAGTCTGGCTGCTGTTTTCTATGCTGCTGGGGACAGTCTAGCTACTGTTTTTATGCTGCTGGGTACAGTCTAACTGCTGTTCTCTATGCCACTAGGGAGAGTCTAGTTGCTTTTCTCTATGCTGCTGGGGACAGTCTAGCCACTGTTATCTCTGCTGCTTGGTACTGTCTAGCTGCTGATTTTTATGCTGCTGGGGACAGTCTAGCTGCTGTTCTCTGTGCCACTGGGGAGAGTCTAGTTGCTCTTCTCTATGCTGCTGTTGGCAGTCTAGCTGCTGGGGACAGTCTACTTGCTGTTCTCAATGCTGCTGGGGACAGTCTAGCTGCTGTTATCTAAGATGCTGGGTACAGTCTAGCTGATGTTCTCTATAATGCTGCGTACAGTCTCTCTCCTGCGCTCTATGCTACTGTTGACAGTCTCGCTGTTGTTCTCTATGCTGCTGCGGACAGTCTATCTACTGTACACTATGCTGTTGGGGACAGACTATCTGATGTTCTCTCTACCGCTGGGGACAGACTAGCTGCTGTTCTCTATGACAGATGGAGAAAGTCTAGCTGCTGTTCTCTATGCTGCTGCGGATGGTCTATCTGCTGTTCTCGATGCTGCTGGGGACAGTCTAGCTGCTGTTCTCCATGCCACTGGGGACAGTCCAGTTGCTGTTCTCTGTGCTGCTGGGGACAGGCTAGTTGCTGTGATCTATGCTGCTGGGTACATTCTATCTGATGTTCTCTGTGCTGCTGGGTACAGGCTAGCTGATGTTCTCTATACTGCTGGGTACAGTCTCTCTGCTGTGCTCTATGCTGCTGTTGACAGTCTCGCTGCTGTTCTCTATGCTGCTGCGGACAGTCTATCTGCTGTACTCTATGCTGTTGGGGACAGTCTAGCTGCTGTTCTCTCTGCCACGTGTGGACAGTCCAGCTGCTGTTCTCTATTCCGCTGGCGATAGCCTAGCTGCTTTTCTCTATTCCGCTGGGGTCAGTCTTGCTGCTGTTCTCTGTGCTGCTGGGGAGAGCTTAGCTGCTGTTCCCTATGCTGCTGCGGATTGTCTCCCTGCTGTTCTCTATGCTCCTGGGGACAGTCTAGCTGCTGTTCCGTTTACTGTTGTGTACAGACAAGCTGCTGTTTTCTATGCTGCTGGGGACAGTCCAGCTGCTGTTCTGTATGCTGCTGGGTATGGTCTATATGCTGTTCTCTGTGTTGCTGGGGACAGGCTAAATGCTGTTCACTATGCCGCTGGGGGCAGTCCAGCTACTGTTCTTTATGCTGCTCAGGACAGCCTAGCTGCTGTTCTCTATGCCACCGGGGAGAGTCTAGTTGCTCTTCTCTATGCTGCTGTTGGCAATCTAGCTGCTGGGGACAGTCTAGTTTCTATTCTCAATGCTGCTGGGGACAGTTTAGCTGCTGTTCTCTATGCTGCTTGGTACAGTCTCTCTGCTGTGCTCTATGCTGCTGGGGAAAGTCTCGCTGCTATTCTCTATGCTGCTGCGGACAGTCTATCTGCTGTTCTCTATGCTGCTGGGGACAGACTATCTGCTGTTCTCTCTACCGTTGGGGACAGTCTAGCTGCAGTTCTCTATGACAGATGGAGACAGTCTAGCTGCTGTTCTCTATTCCGCTGGCGATAGCCTAGCTGCTTTTCTCTATTCCGCTGGGGACAGTCTTGCTGCTGTTCTGTGTGCTGCTGGGGACAGTCTATCTGCTGTTCTCTCTACCGCTGCGGTCAGTCTAGCTGCTGTTCTCTATGACAGATGGAGACAGTCTAGCTGCTTTTCTCTATTCCACTGGGGACAGGCTTGCTACTGTTGTCTGTGCTGCTGGGGACAGTTTAGCTGCTGTTCTCTACGCTGCTGCGGATGGTCTATCTGTTGTTCTCTATGCTGCTGGGGACAGTCTATCTGCCATTCTCTCTGCCGCTGGAGACAGTCTAGCTGCTGTTCTCTATGCTGCTGGGGACAGCCTAGTTGCTGTTCTCTTATGCCACTGGGGAGAGTCCAGTTGCTGTTCTCTATGATGCTGCTGGTGGTCTAGCTGCTGCGCTTTATGCTGCTGGGGAGAGTCTAGTTGCTGTTCTCTATGCCACCGGGGACAGTCTCGTTGCTGTTCTCTATGCTGCTGGGGACAGTCTAGTTGCTGTTCTCTATGCTGCTGGGGACAGTCCACCTGCTGTTCTCTATGCCACTGGGAACAGTCTAGTTGCTGTTCTCTGTGCTGCTGGGGACAGGCTAAATGCTGTTCACTCTGCCGCTGGGGGCAGTCTAGCTACTGTTCTTTATGCTGCTCGGGACAGCCTAGCTGCTGTTCTCTTTGCCACTGGGGAGAGTCTAGTTGCTCTTCTTTATGCTGCTGTTGGCAATCTAGCTGCTGGGGACAGTCTAGTTGCTGTTCTCTATGCCACTGGGGACAGGCTAGCTGTTGTTCTCTATGCTGGTGGGTACAGGCTAGCTGCTGTTCTGTATGCTGCTGGGTATGGTCTATATGCTGTTCTCTGTGCTGCTGGGGACAGGCTAAATGCTGTTCACTCTGCCGCTGGGGGCAGTCTAGCTACTGTTCTTTATGCTGCTCGGGACAGCCTAGCTGCTGTTCTCTTTGCCACTGGGGAGAGTCTAGTTGCTCTTCTTTATGCTGCTGTTGGCAATCTAGCTGCTGGGGACAGTCTAGTTGCTATTCTCAATGCTGCTGGGTACCGTCTAGCTGCTGTTATCTAAGCTGCTGGGTACCGTCTAGCTGATGTTCTCTATGCTGCTTGGTACAGTCTCTCTGCTGTGCTCTATGCTGCTGGGGCAAGTCTCGCTGCTATTCTCTATGCTGCTGCGGACAGTCTATCTGCTGTTCTCTATGCTGCTTTGGAAAGTCTTTCTGCTGTTCTCTCTTCCGCTGCGGTCTGTCTAGCTGCTGTTCCCTATGACAGATGGAGACAGTCTAGCTGCTGTTCTCTATTCTGCTGGTGATAGCCTAGCTGCTTTTCTCTATTCCGCTGGGGACAGTCTTGCTGCTCTTCTCTGTACTGCTGGGGACAGTTTAGCTGCTGTTCTCTATGCTGCTGCGGATGGCCTATGTGCTGTTCTCGATGCTGCTGGGGATAGTCCAGCTGCTGTTCTCTATGCCACTGGGGACAGTCTAGTTGCTGTTCTCTATGCTGCTGGGGACAGGCTAGTTGCTGTGATCTATGCTGCTGGGTACATTCTATCTGATGTTCTCTGTGCTGCTGGGGACAGTTTAGCTACTGTTCTCTATGTTCTTGCGGACCGTCTATCTGCTGTTATCTATGCTGTTGGGGACAGTCTATCTGCCGTTCTCTCTGCCGCTGGAGACAGTCTGTCTGCTGTTCTCAATTCCGCAGGTGCTAGTCTAGCTGCTTTTCTCTATGCTGCTGCGGACAGTCTAGCTGCTGTTCTCTGCTGCTGCGTACAGTCCAGCTGCTGTTCTCTATGCCGTTCGGGACAGTCTGGCTGCTGTTTTCTATGCTGCTGGGGACAGTCTAGCTACTGTTTTTATGCTGCTGGGTACAGTCTAACTGCTGTTCTCTATGCCACTAGGGAGAGTCTAGTTGCTTTTCTCTATGCTGCTGGGGACAGTCTAGCCACTGTTATCTCTGCTGCTTGGTACTGTCTAGCTGCTGATTTTTATGCTGCTGGGGACAGTCTAGCTGCTGTTCTCTGTGCCACTGGGGAGAGTCTAGTTGCTCTTCTCTATGCTGCTGTTGGCAGTCTAGCTGCTGGGGACAGTCTACTTGCTGTTCTCAATGCTGCTGGGGACAGTCTAGCTGCTGTTATCTAAGATGCTGGGTACAGTCTAGCTGATGTTCTCTATAATGCTGCGTACAGTCTCTCTCCTGCGCTCTATGCTGCTGTTGACAGTCTCGCTGTTGTTCTCTATGCTGCTGCAGACAGTCTATCTACTGTACACTATGCTGTTGGGGACAGACTATCTGATGTTCTCTCTACCGCTGGGGACAGACTAGCTGCTGTTCTCTATGACAGATGGAGAAAGTCTAGCTGCTGTTCTCTATGCTGCTGCGGATGGTCTATCTGCTGTTCTCGATGCTGCTGGGGACAGTCTAGCTGCTGTTCTCCATGCCACTGGGGACAGTCCAGTTGCTGTTCTCTGTGCTGCTGGGGACAGGCTAGTTGCTGTGATCTATGCTGCTGGGTACATTCTATCTGATGTTCTCTGTGCTGCTGGGTACAGGCTAGCTGATGTTCTCTATACTGCTGGGTACAGTCTCTCTGCTGTGCTCTATGCTGCTGTTGACAGTCTCGCTGCTGTTCTCTATGCTGCTGCGGACAGTCTATCTGCTGTACTCTATGCTGTTGGGGACAGTCTAGCTGCTGTTCTCTCTGCCACGTGTGGACAGTCCAGCTGCTGTTCTCTATTCCGCTGGCGATAGCCTAGCTGCTTTTCTCTATTCCGCTGGGGTCAGTCTTGCTGCTGTTCTCTGTGCTGCTGGGGAGAGCTTAGCTGCTGTTCCCTATGCTGCTGCGGATTGTCTCCCTGCTGTTCTCTATGCTCCTGGGGACAGTCTAGCTGCTGTTCCGTTTACTGTTGTGTACAGACAAGCTGCTGTTTTCTATGCTGCTGGGGACAGTCCAGCTGCTGTTCTGTATGCTGCTGGGTATGGTCTATATGCTGTTCTCTGTGTTGCTGGGGACAGGCTAAATGCTGTTCACTATGCCGCTGGGGGCAGTCCAGCTACTGTTCTTTATGCTGCTCAGGACAGCCTAGCTGCTGTTCTCTATGCCACCGGGGAGAGTCTAGTTGCTCTTCTCTATGCTGCTGTTGGCAATCTAGCTGCTGGGGACAGTCTAGTTTCTATTCTCAATGCTGCTGGGGACAGTTTAGCTGCTGTTCTCTATGCTGCTTGGTACAGTCTCTCTGCTGTGCTCTATGCTGCTGGGGAAAGTCTCGCTGCTATTCTCTATGCTGCTGCGGACAGTCTATCTGCTGTTCTCTATGCTGCTGGGGACAGACTATCTGCTGTTCTCTCTACCGTTGGGGACAGTCTAGCTGCAGTTCTCTATGACAGATGGAGACAGTCTAGCTGCTGTTCTCTATTCCGCTGGCGATAGCCTAGCTGCTTTTCTCTATTCCGCTGGGGACAGTCTTGCTGCTGTTCTGTGTGCTGCTGGGGACAGTCTATCTGCTGTTCTCTCTACCGCTGCGGTCAGTCTAGCTGCTGTTCTCTATGACAGATGGAGACAGTCTAGCTGCTTTTCTCTATTCCACTGGGGACAGGCTTGCTACTGTTGTCTGTGCTGCTGGGGACAGTTTAGCTGCTGTTCTCTACGCTGCTGCGGATGGTCTATCTGTTGTTCTCTATGCTGCTGGGGACAGTCTATCTGCCATTCTCTCTGCCGCTGGAGACAGTCTAGCTGCTGTTCTCTATGCTGCTGGGGACAGCCTAGTTGCTGTTCTCTTATGCCACTGGGGAGAGTCCAGTTGCTGTTCTCTATGATGCTGCTGGTGGTCTAGCTGCTGCGCTTTATGCTGCTGGGGAGAGTCTAGTTGCTGTTCTCTATGCCACCGGGGACAGTCTCGTTGCTGTTCTCTATGCTGCTGGGGACAGTCTAGTTGCTGTTCTCTATGCTGCTGGGGACAGTCCACCTGCTGTTCTCTATGCCACTGGGAACAGTCTAGTTGCTGTTCTCTGTGCTGCTGGGGACAGGCTAAATGCTGTTCACTCTGCCGCTGGGGGCAGTCTAGCTACTGTTCTTTATGCTGCTCGGGACAGCCTAGCTGCTGTTCTCTTTGCCACTGGGGAGAGTCTAGTTGCTCTTCTTTATGCTGCTGTTGGCAGTCTAGCTGCTGGGGACAGTCTAGTTGCTGTTCTCTATGCTGCTGGGGACAGTCTAGCTGCTGTTCTCTATGCCACTGGGGAGAGTCTAGTTGCTCTTCTCTATGCTGCTGTTGGCAGTCTAGCTGCTGGGGACAGTCTAGTTGCTGTTCTCTATGCAGCTGCGGACAGTCTATCTGCTGTTCTCTATGCTGCTTTGGAAAGTCTTTCTGCTGTTCTCTCTTCCGCTGCGGTCTGTCTAGCTGCTGTTCCCTATGACAGATGGAGACAGTCTAGCTGCTGTTCTCTATTCTGCTGGTGATAGCCTAGCTGCTTTTTTCTATTCCGCTGGGGACAGTCTTGCTGCTCTTCTCTGTACTGCTGGGGACAGTTTAGCTGCTGTTCTCTATGCTGCTGCGGATGGCCTATGTGCTGTTCTCGATGCTGCTGGGGATAGTCCAGCTGCTGTTCTCTATGCCACTGGGGACAGTCTAGTTGCTGTTCTCTATGCTGCTGGGGACAGGCTAGTTGCTGTGATCTATGCTGCTGGGTACATTCTATCTGATGTTCTCTGTGCTGCTGGGGACAGTTTAGCTACTGTTCTCTATGTTCTTGCGGACCGTCTATCTGCTGTTATCTATGCTGTTGGGGACAGTCTATCTGCCGTTCTCTCTGCCGCTGGAGACAGTCTGTCTGCTGTTCTCAATTCCGCAGGTGCTAGTCTAGCTGCTTTTCTCTATGCTGCTGCGGACAGTCTAGCTGCTGTTCTCTGCTGCTGCGTACAGTCCAGCTGCTGTTCTCTATGCCGTTCGGGACAGTCTGGCTGCTGTTTTCTATGCTGCTGGGGACAGTCTAGCTACTGTTTTTATGCTGCTGGGTACAGTCTAACTGCTGTTCTCTATGCCACTAGGGAGAGTCTAGTTGCTTTTCTCTATGCTGCTGGGGACAGTCTAGCCACTGTTATCTCTGCTGCTTGGTACTGTCTAGCTGCTGATTTTTATGCTGCTGGGGACAGTCTAGCTGCTGTTCTCTGTGCCACTGGGGAGAGTCTAGTTGCTCTTCTCTATGCTGCTGTTGGCAGTCTAGCTGCTGGGGACAGTCTAGCTGCTGTTCTCAATGCTGCTGGGGACAGTCTAGCTCCTGTTATCTAAGCTGCTGGGTACAGTCTAGCTGATGTTCTCTATAATGCTGCGTACAGTCTCTCTCCTGCGCTCTATGCTGCTGTTGACAGTCTCGCTGTTGTTCTCTATGCTGCTGCGGACAGTCTATCTACTGTACACTATGCTGTTGGGGACAGACTATCTGATGTTCTCTCTACCGCTGGGGACAGACTAGCTGCTGTTCTCTATGACAGATGGAGAAAGTCTAGCTGCTGTTCTCTATGCTGCTGCGGATGGTCTATCTGCTGTTCTCGATGCTGCTGGGGACAGTCTAGCTGCTGTTCTCCATGCCACTGGGGACAGTCCAGTTGCTGTTCTCTGTGCTGCTGGGGACAGGCTAGTTGCTGTGATCTATGCTGCTGGGTACATTCTATCTGATGTTCTCTGTGCTGCTGGGTACAGGCTAGCTGATGTTCTCTATACTGCTGGGTACAGTCTCTCTGCTGTGCTCTATGCTGCTGTTGACAGTCTCGCTGCTGTTCTCTATGCTGCTGCGGACAGTCTATCTGCTGTACTCTATGCTGTTGGGGACAGTCTAGCTGCTGTTCTCTCTGCCACGTGTGGACAGTCCAGCTGCTGTTCTCTATTCCGCTGGCGATAGCCTAGCTGCTTTTCTCTATTCCGCTGGGGTCAGTCTTGCTGCTGTTCTCTGTGCTGCTGGGGAGAGCTTAGCTGCTGTTCCCTATGCTGCTGCGGATTGTCTCCCTGCTGTTCTCTATGCTCCTGGGGACAGTCTAGCTGCTGTTCCGTTTACTGTTGTGTACAGACAAGCTGCTGTTTTCTATGCTGCTGGGGACAGTCCAGCTGCTGTTCTGTATGCTGCTGGGTATGGTCTATATGCTGTTCTCTGTGTTGCTGGGGACAGGCTAAATGCTGTTCACTATGCCGCTGGGGGCAGTCCAGCTACTGTTCTTTATGCTGCTCAGGACAGCCTAGCTGCTGTTCTCTATGCCACCGGGGAGAGTCTAGTTGCTCTTCTCTATGCTGCTGTTGGCAATCTAGCTGCTGGGGACAGTCTAGTTTCTATTCTCAATGCTGCTGGGGACAGTTTAGCTGCTGTTCTCTATGCTGCTTGGTACAGTCTCTCTGCTGTGCTCTATGCTGCTGGGGAAAGTCTCGCTGCTATTCTCTATGCTGCTGCGGACAGTCTATCTGCTGTTCTCTATGCTGCTGGGGACAGACTATCTGCTGTTCTCTCTACCGTTGGGGACAGTCTAGCTGCAGTTCTCTATGACAGATGGAGACAGTCTAGCTGCTGTTCTCTATTCCGCTGGCGATAGCCTAGCTGCTTTTCTCTATTCCGCTGGGGACAGTCTTGCTGCTGTTCTGTGTGCTGCTGGGGACAGTCTATCTGCTGTTCTCTCTACCGCTGCGGTCAGTCTAGCTGCTGTTCTCTATGACAGATGGAGACAGTCTAGCTGCTTTTCTCTATTCCACTGGGGACAGGCTTGCTACTGTTGTCTGTGCTGCTGGGGACAGTTTAGCTGCTGTTCTCTACGCTGCTGCGGATGGTCTATCTGTTGTTCTCTATGCTGCTGGGGACAGTCTATCTGCCATTCTCTCTGCCGCTGGAGACAGTCTAGCTGCTGTTCTCTATGCTGCTGGGGACAGCCTAGTTGCTGTTCTCTTATGCCACTGGGGAGAGTCCAGTTGCTGTTCTCTATGATGCTGCTGGTGGTCTAGCTGCTGCGCTTTATGCTGCTGGGGAGAGTCTAGTTGCTGTTCTCTATGCCACCGGGGACAGTCTCGTTGCTGTTCTCTATGCTGCTGGGGACAGTCTAGTTGCTGTTCTCTATGCTGCTGGGGACAGTCCACCTGCTGTTCTCTATGCCACTGGGAACAGTCTAGTTGCTGTTCTCTGTGCTGCTGGGGACAGGCTAAATGCTGTTCACTCTGCCGCTGGGGGCAGTCTAGCTACTGTTCTTTATGCTGCTCAGGACAGCCTAGCTGCTGTTCTCTTTGCCACTGGGGAGAGTCTAGTTGCTCTTCTTTATGCTGCTGTTGGCAATCTAGCTGCTGGGGACAGTCTAGTTGCTATTCTCAATGCTGCTGGGTACCGTCTAGCTGCTGTTATCTAAGCTGCTGGGTACCGTCTAGCTGATGTTCTCTATGCTGCTTGGTACAGTCATTCTGCTGTGCTCTATGCTGCTGGGGCAAGTCTCGCTGCTATTCTCTATGCTGCTGCGGACAGTCTATCTGCTGTTCTCTATGCTGCTGGGGACAGACTATCTGCTGTTCTCTCTACCGTTGGGGACAGTCTAGCTGCAGTTCTCTATGACAGATGGAGACAGTCTAGCTGCTGTTCTCTATTCCGCTGGCGATAGCCTAGCTGCTTTTCTCTATTCCGCTGGGGACAGTCTTGCTGCTGTTCTGTGTGCTGCTGGGGACAGTCTATCTGCTGTTCTCTCTGCCGCTGTAGACAGTCTAGCTGCTGTTCTCTATGCCACATGGTGACAGTCTAGCTGCTGTTCTCAATTCCGCTGGTGCTAGTCCAGCTGCTTTTCTCTATGCTGCTGGGGACAGTCTAGCTGCTGTTCTCTATGCCACTGGGGAGAGTCTAGTTGCTCTTCTCTATGCTGCTGTTGGCAGTCTAGCTGCTGGGGACAGTCTAGTTGCTGTTCTCTATGCAGCTGCGGACAGTCTATCTGCTGTTCTCTATGCTGCTTTGGAAAGTCTTTCTGCTGTTCTCTCTTCCGCTGCGGTCTGTCTAGCTGCTGTTCCCTATGACAGATGGAGACAGTCTAGCTGCTGTTCTCTATTCTGCTGGTGATAGCCTAGCTGCTTTTCTCTATTCCGCTGGGGACAGTCTTGCTGCTCTTCTCTGTACTGCTGGGGACAGTTTAGCTGCTGTTCTCTATGCTGCTGCGGATGGCCTATGTGCTGTTCTCGATGCTGCTGGGGATAGTCCAGCTGCTGTTCTCTATGCCACTGGGGACAGTCTAGTTGCTGTTCTCTATGCTGCTGGGGACAGGCTAGTTGCTGTGATCTATGCTGCTGGGTACATTCTATCTGATGTTCTCTGTGCTGCTGGGGACAGTTTAGCTACTGTTCTCTATGTTCTTGCGGACCGTCTATCTGCTGTTATCTATGCTGTTGGGGACAGTCTATCTGCCGTTCTCTCTGCCGCTGGAGACAGTCTGTCTGCTGTTCTCAATTCCGCTGGTGCTAGTCTAGCTGCTTTTCTCTATGCTGCTGCGGACAGTCTAGCTGCTGTTCTCTGCTGCTGCGTACAGTCCAGCTGCTGTTCTCTATGCCGTTCGGGACAGTCTGGCTGCTGTTTTCTATGCTGCTGGGGACAGTCTAGCTACTGTTTTTATGCTGCTGGGTACAGTCTAACTGCTGTTCTCTATGCCACTAGGGAGAGTCTAGTTGCTTTTCTCTATGCTGCTGGGGACAGTCTAGCCACTGTTATCTCTGCTGCTTGGTACTGTCTAGCTGCTGATTTTTATGCTGCTGGGGACAGTCTAGCTGCTGTTCTCTGTGCCACTGGGGAGAGTCTAGTTGCTCTTCTCTATGCTGCTGTTGGCAGTCTAGCTGCTGGGGACAGTCTAGCTGCTGTTCTCAATGCTGCTGGGGACAGTCTAGCTCCTGTTATCTAAGCTGCTGGGTACAGTCTAGCTGATGTTCTCTATAATGCTGCGTACAGTCTCTCTCCTGCGCTCTATGCTGCTGTTGACAGTCTCGCTGTTGTTCTCTATGCTGCTGCGGACAGTCTATCTACTGTACACTATGCTGTTGGGGACAGACTATCTGATGTTCTCTCTACCGCTGGGGACAGACTAGCTGCTGTTCTCTATGACAGATGGAGAAAGTCTAGCTGCTGTTCTCTATGCTGCTGCGGATGGTCTATCTGCTGTTCTCGATGCTGCTGGGGACAGTCTAGATGCTGTTCTCCATGCCACTGGGGACAGTCCAGTTGCTGTTCTCTGTGCTGCTGGGGACAGGCTAGTTGCTGTGATCTATGCTGCTGGGTACATTCTATCTGATGTTCTCTGTGCTGCTGGGTACAGGCTAGCTGATGTTCTCTATACTGCTGGGTACAGTCTCTCTGCTGTGCTCTATGCTGCTGTTGACAGTCTCGCTGCTGTTCTCTATGCTGCTGCGGACAGTCTATCTGCTGTACTCTATGCTGTTGGGGACAGTCTTGCTGCTGTTCTCTGTGCTGCTGGGGAGAGTTTAGCTGCTGTTCCCTATGCTGCTGCGGATTGTCTCCCTGCTGTTCTCTATGCTCCTGGGGACAGTCTAGCTGCTGTTCCGTTTACTGTTGTGTACAGACAAGCTGCTGTTTTCTATGCTGCTGGGGACAGTCTAGCTGAAGTTCTTTATGCTGCTGGGGACAGTCTAGCTTCTGTTCTAAATGCTACTGGGGACAGTCTATCTGCTGTTCTCTGTGCGGCTGGGGACAGTTTAGCCACTGTTCTCTATGCTGCTGCGGACGGTCTATCTGCTGTTCTCTATGCTGCTGGGGACAGTCTATCTGCTGCTCTCTATGCCACTGGGGACAGTCTAGATGCTGTTCTCTATGCTGCTGGGGACAGGCTAGTTGCTGTGATCTATGCTGCTGGGTACTTTCTATCTGCTGTTTTCTGTGCTGCTGGGGACAGTTTAGCTACTGTTCTCTATGTTCTTGTGGACCGTTTATCTGCTGTTCTCTATGCTTCTTGGGACAGTCTATCTGCCATTCTCTCTGCCGCTGGTGCTAGTCTAGTTGCTTTTCTCTATGCTGCTGGGGTCATTCTAGCTGCTGTTCTCTTTGCTGCTGGGTACAGTCTAGGTGCTGATCTTTATGCTGCTGGGGACAGTCTAGCTGCTGTTCTCTATGCCACTGGGTATAGTCTAGTTGCTCTTCTCTATGCTGCTGTTGGTAGTCTAGCTGCTGGGGACAGTCTAGTTGCTTTTATCTAAGCTGCAGGTTCCAGTCTAGCTGCTGTCCTCTGTGTCACTGGGGACTGTCTAGCTGCTGTTCTCTATGCTGCTGGGGACAGTCTAGTTGCTGTTCTGTATGCCACTGGGGAAAGTATAGTTGCTGTTCTCTATGCTGCTGAGGACAGTCTAGCTGCTGTTCTCTATGCCACTGAGGACAGTCTGTCTGCTGTTCTCTATGCTGGTGCGGACAGTCCAGCTGCTGTTCTGTATGCTGCTGGGTATGGTCTATATGCTGTTCTCTGTGTTGCTGGGGACAGGCTAAATGCTGTTCACTATGCCGCTGGGGGCAGTCCAGCTACTGTTCTTTATGCTGCTCAGGACAGCCTAGCTGCTGTTCTCTATGCCACCGGGGAGAGTCTAGTTGCTCTTCTCTATGCTGCTGTTGGCAATCTAGCTGCTGGGGACAGTCTAGTTTCTATTCTCAATGCTGCTGGGGACAGTTTAGCTGCTGTTCTCTATGCTGCTTGGTACAGTCTCTCTGCTGTGCTCTATGCTGCTGGGGAAAGTCTCGCTGCTATTCTCTATGCTGCTGCGGACAGTCTATCTGCTGTTCTCTATGCTGCTGGGGACAGACTATCTGCTGTTCTCTCTACCGTTGGGGACAGTCTAGCTGCAGTTCTCTATGACAGATGGAGACAGTCTAGCTGCTGTTCTCTATTCCGCTGGCGATAGCCTAGCTGCTTTTCTCTATTCCGCTGGGGACAGTCTTGCTGCTGTTCTGTGTGCTGCTGGGGACAGTCTATCTGCTGTTCTCTCTACCGCTGCGGTCAGTCTAGCTGCTGTTCTCTATGACAGATGGAGACAGTCTAGCTGCTTTTCTCTATTCCACTGGGGACAGGCTTGCTACTGTTGTCTGTGCTGCTGGGGACAGTTTAGCTGCTGTTCTCTACGCTGCTGCGGATGGTCTATCTGTTGTTCTCTATGCTGCTGGGGACAGCCTAGTTGCTGTTCTCTTATGCCACTGGGGAGAGTCCAGTTGCTGTTCTCTATGATGCTGCTGGTGGTCTAGCTGCTGCGCTTTATGCTGCTGGGGAGAGTCTAGTTGCTGTTCTCTATGCTGCTGGGGACAGTCTAGTTGCTGTTCTCTATGCTGCTGGGGACAGTCCACCTGCTGTTCTCTATGCCACTGGGAACAGTCTAGTTGCTGTTCTCTTTGCCACTGGGGAGAGTCTAGTTGCTCTTCTTTATGCTGCTGTTGGCAATCTAGCTGCTGGGGACAGTCTAGTTGCTGTTCTCTATGCCACTGGGGACAGGCTAGCTGTTGTTCTCTATGCTGGTGGGTACAGGCTAGCTGCTGTTCTGTATGCTGCTGGGTATGGTCTATATGCTGTTCTCTGTGCTGCTGGGGACAGGCTAAATGCTGTTCACTCTGCCGCTGGGGGCAGTCTAGCTACTGTTCTTTATGCTGCTCGGGACAGCCTAGCTGCTGTTCTCTTTGCCACTGGGGAGAGTCTAGTTGCTCTTCTTTATGCTGCTGTTGGCAATCTAGCTGCTGGGGACAGTCTAGTTGCTATTCTCAATGCTGCTGGGTACCGTCTAGCTGCTGTTATCTAAGCTGCTGGGTACCGTCTAGCTGATGTTCTCTATGCTGCTTGGTACAGTCTCTCTGCTGTGCTCTATGCTGCTGGGGCAAGTCTCGCTGCTATTCTCTATGCTGCTGCGGACAGTCTATCTGCTGTTCTCTATGCTGCTGGGGACAGACTATCTGCTGTTCTCTCTACCGTTGGGGACAGTCTAGCTGCAGTTCTCTATGACAGATGGAGACAGTCTAGCTGCTGTTCTCTATTCCGCTGGCGATAGCCTAGCTGCTTTTCTCTATTCCGCTGGGGACAGTCTTGCTGCTGTTCTGTGTGCTGCTGGGGACAGTCTATCTGCTGTTCTCTCTACCGCTGCGGTCAGTCTAGCTGCTGTTCTCTATGACAGATGGAGACAGTCTAGCTGCTTTTCTCTATTCCACTGGGGACAGGCTTGCTACTGTTCTCCGTGCTGCTGGGGACAGTTTAGTTGCTGTTATCTATGCTGCTGCGGATGGTCTATCTGCTGTTCTCTATGCTGCTAGGGACAGTCTATCTGCCATCCTCTTCTGCCGCTGGGGACAGTCTAGCTGCTGCTCTTTATGCTGCTGGGGACAGTCTCGCTGCTGTTCTTTATGCCACTGGAGACAGTCTAGTTGCTGTGTTCTATGTTGCTGGGTACATTCTATCTGCTGTTTACTGTGCTGCTGGGGTCAGTTTAGCTGCTGTTCTGTAAGCCACATGGGGACAGTCTAGCTGCTGTTCTCAATTCCGTTGGTGCTAGTCTAGCTGCTTTTCTCTATGCTGCTGGGGACAGTCTAGCTGCTGTTATCTATGCTGCTGGGGACAGTCTAGCTGCTGTTCCCTTTGCTGTTGTGTACAGTCAAGCTTCTGTTCTCTTTGCTGCTGGGGACAGTCTAGCTGCAGTTGTTTATGATGCTGGGGCCAGTCTAGCTTCTGTGCTCGATGCTACTGGGGGCAATCTATCTGCTGTTCTCTGTGCGGCTGGGGACACTTTAGCCACTGTTCTCTATGCTGCTGCGGACGGTCTATCTGCTGTTCTCTATGCTGCTGGGGACAGTCTATCCTCTGTTCTCTCTGCCGCTGGGGACAGTCTAGCTGCTGTTCTCCATTCCGCTGGGGATAGTCTAGCTACTTTTCTCTTTGCTGCTGTGGACAGACTAGCTGCTGTTCTCTATGCAGCTGTGGATGGTCTTTCTGCTGTTCTCTATGCTGCTGGGGACAGTCTAGCTGCAGTTCTCTCTGCCACATGGGGACAGTCCAGCTGCTGTTCATTATTCCGCTGTGGATAGTCTAGCTGCTTTTCTCTTTACTGCTGGGGAGAGTCTAGCTGCAGTTCTTTATGATGCTGGGGACAGTCTAGCTGCTGTTCTCTATGCTGCTGGGGACAGCCTAGTTGCTGTTCTCTATGCTGCTTGTGGCGGTCTAGCTGCTGCGCTTTATGCTGCTGCGGAGAGTCTAGCTGCTGTTCTCTATGCCACTGGGGACAGTCCAGTTGCTATTCTCTATGCTGCTGGGGACAGTCTAGCTGCTGTTCTCTATGCCACTGGGGACAGTTTAGTTGTTGTTCTCTATGCTGCTGGGGACAGTCTAGTTGCTGTCCACTATGCTGCTGGGGACAGGCTAGTTGCTGTGTTCCCTTTGCTGTTGGGTACAGTCAAGCTGCTGTTCTTTATGCTGCTGGGGACAGTCTAGCTGAAGTTCTTTATGCTGCTGGGGACAGTCTATGTGCCGTTCTGTCTGCCGCTGGGAACAGTCTAGCTGCTCTTCTCTACGCCACATGGGGACAGTCTAGCTGCTGTTCTCTATTCCGCTGGGGTTAGGCTAGCTACTTTTCTCTTTGTTGCTGGGGAACGTCTAGCTGCTGTTCTCTATGCTGCTGGGGACAGTCTAGCTGCAGTTCTTATGCTGCTGGGGAAAGACTAGCTGCTGTTCTCTATGCCACTTGGGAGAATCTAGTTGCTGTTCTCTCTGCTGCTGGTGGCGGTCTAGCTGCTGTTTTTTATGCTGCTGGGGACAGTCTATCTGCTATTCTCTATGCTGCTGGGGATAGTCTTGCTGTTGTTCTTAATGCCGCTGGTTACAGACTAGCTGCTGTTCTCTATGCCACTGGGGACAGTCTAGTTGCTGTTCACTATGCTGGTGTGGACAGTCTAGTTGCTGTGTTCTATGTTGCTGGGTACATTCTATCTGCTGTTGTCTGTGCTGCTGGGGACAGTTTAGCTGCTGCTCTGTATGCCACATGGGGACAGTCTAGCTGCTATTCTCAATTCCGCTGGTGCTAGTCTAGCTGCTTTTCTCTATGCTGCTGGGGACAGTCTTGCTGCTGTTCCCTATGTTATTCGGGACATTCTGGCTGCTGTTTGCTATGCTGCTTGAGACAATCTAGCTACTGTTTTTATGCTGCTGGGTACAGTCTAGCTGCTGTTCTCTATGCCACTAGGGACAGTCTAGCTGCTGTTCTCAATGCTCCTGGGGACAGTCTAGCTGCTGTTATCTAAACTGCTGGGTACAGTCTAGCTGATGTTCTCTATGCTGTTGGGTACAGTCGCGCTGCTGTTCTCTATGTTGCTGCGGACAGTCTACCTGCTGTGCTCTATGCTGCTGGGGACAGACTATCTGCTGTTCCCTCTACGCTGGGGACAGTCTAGCTGCTGTTCTCTATGACACATGGAGACAGTCTAGATGCTGTTTGCTATTCCGCTGGCGATAGACTAGCTGCTTTTCTCTTTACTGCTGGGGACAGTCTTGCTGCTGTTCTCTTTGCTGCTGCAGACAGTCTAGCTTCTGTTCTCTCTACCACCTGGGGACAGTCCAGCTGCTGTTCCATATTCCGCTGGGGATAGTCAAGCTGATTTTCACTTTTATGCTGGGGACAGGCTAGCTGCTGTTCTCTTTGCTGCTGGGTAACGTCTAGTTGTTATTCTCTATGATGCTGGGGACAGTCTAGCTGTTGTTCTTAATGCTGCTGGGTACAGTCTAGCTGCTGTTCTCTATGCCACTGGAGACAGTCTCGTTGCTGCTCTCTATGCTGCTGGGGACAGTCTAGCTGCTGTTCCCTTTGCTGTTGTGTGCAGTCAAGCTGCTGTTCTCTTTGATGCTGGGGACAGTCTAGCTGCAGTTCTTTGTGCTGCTGGGGACAGTCTAGCTTCTGTGCTCGATGCTACTGGGGACAATCTATCTGCTGTTCTCTGTACTGCTGGGGCCAGTTTAGCCACTTTCTCTATGCTGCTGCGGACGGTCTATCTGCTGTTCTCTGTGCTGCTGGGGACAGTCTATCTGCTGTTCTCTCTGACGCTGGGGACAGTCTAGCTGCTCTTCTCTACGCCACATGGGGACAGTCCAGCTGCTGTTCTCTATTCCGCTGGGGATAGCCTAGCTACTTTTCCCTTTGTTGCTGGGGAACATCTAGCTGTTGTTCTCTATGCTGCTGGGGACAGTCTAGCTGCAGTTCTTATGCTGCTGGGGAAAGACTAGCTGCTGTTCTCTATGCCACTGGGGAGAATCTAGTTGCTGTTCTCTCTGCTGCTGATGGCGGTCTAGCTGCTGCTCTTTATGCTGCTGGGGACAGTCTAGCTGCTGTTCTTTATGCCACTGGGGACAGTCTAGCTGCTATTCTCTATGCTGCTGGGGATAGTCTTGCTGTTGTTCTTAATGCCGCTGGTTACAGTCTAGCTGCTGTTCTCTATGCCACCGGGGACAGTCTAGTTGCTGTTCACTATGCCACTGGGGACAGTCTAGTTGCTGTGATCTATGTTGCTGGGTACATTCTATCCGCTGTTCTCTGTGCTGCTGGGGACAGTCTAGCTTCTGTTCTTTATGCCACTGGGGACAGTCTCTCTGCTGTTCTCTATGCTGCTGGGGACAGTCTAGCTGCTGTTCTCTCTGCCACATGGGGACAGTCCAGCTGCTGTTGTCTATTCTGCTGAGGGTTGTCTAGCTGCTTTTCTCTTTACTGCTGAGGACAGGCTAGCTGCTGTTCTCTTTGCTGCTGGGTACAGTTTAGCTGCTGTTCTCTGTGATGCTGGGGACAGCCTAGTTGCTGTTCTCTTATGCCACTGGGGAGAGTCCAGTTGCTGTTCTCTATGCTGCTGCTGGTGGTCTAGCTGCTGCGCTTTATGCTGCTGGGGAGAGTCTAGTTGCTGTTCTCTATGCCACCGGGGTCAGTCTCGTTGCTGTTCTCTATGCTGCTGGGGACAGTCTAGTTGCTGTTTTCTATGCTGCTGGGGACTGTCCAGTTGCTGTTCTCTATGCTGCTGCTGGTGGTCTAGCTGCTGCGCTTTATGCTGCTGGGGAGAGTCTAGTTGCTGTTCTCTATGCCACCGGGGACAGTCTCGTTGCTGTTCTCTATGCTGCTGGGGACAGTCTAGTTGCTGTTCTCTATGCTGCTGGGGACAGTCCACCTGCTGTTCTCTATGCCACTGGGGACAGTCTAGTTGCTGTTCTCTATGACACTGGGGACTGTCTAGTTGCTGTTCTCTATGCTGCTGCGGACAGTCTAGCTGCTGTTCTCTATGCCACTGGGGACAGTCTAGCTGTTGTTCTCTGTGCAGCTGGGGACAGGCTAAATGCTGTTCACTCTGCCGCTGGGGGCAGTCTAGCTACTGTTCTTTATGCTGCTCGGGACAGCCTAGCTGCTGTTCTCTATGCCACTGGGGAGAGTCTAGTTGCTCTTCTCTATGCTGCTGTTGGCAATCTAGCTGCTGGGGACAGTCTAGTTGCTGTTCTCTATGCCACTGGGGAGAGTCTAGTTGCTCTTCTCTATGCTGCTGTTGGCAATCTAGCTGCTGGGGACAGTCTAGTTGCTGTTCTCAATGCTGCTGGGGACAGTCTCGCTGCTGTTATCTAAGCTGCTGGGTACCGTCTAGCTGATGTTCTCTAAGCTGCTTGGTACAGTCTCTCTGCTGTGCTCTATGCTGCTGGAGACAGACTATCTGCTGTTCTCTCTACCGTTGGGGACAGTCCAGCTGCAGTTCTCTATGACAGATGGAGACAGTCTAGCTGCTGTTCTCTATTCTGCTGGCGATAGCCTAGCTGCTTTTCTCTATTCCGCTGGGGAGAGTCTTGCTGCTGTTCTGTGTGCTGCTGGGGACAGTCTATCTGCTGTTCTCTCTACCGCTGCGGTCAGTCTAGCTGCTGTTCTCTATGATAGATGGAGACAGTCTAGCTGCTTTTCTCTATTCCACTGGGGACAGTCTAGCTGTTGTTCTCTATGCTGGTGGGGACAGGCTAGCTGCTGTTCTGTATGCTGCTGGGTACGGTCTATATGCTGTTCTCTGTGCTGCTGGGGACAGGCTAAATGCTGTTCACTCTGCCGCTGGGGACAGTCTAGCTACTGTTCTTTATGCTGCTCGGGACAGCCTAGCTACTGTTCTCTATGCCACTGGGGAGAGTCTAGTTGCTCTTCTCTATGCTGCTGTTGGCAATCTAGCTGCTGGGGACAGTCTAGTTGCTATTCTCAATGCTGCTGGGGACAGTCTCGCTGCTGTTATCTAAGCTGCTGGGTACAGTCTAGCTGATGTTCTCTATGCTGCTTGGTACAGTCTCTCTGCTGTGCTCTATGCTGCTGGAGACAGACTATCTGCTGTTCTCTCTACCGTTGGGGACAGTCCAGCTGCAGTTCTCTATGACAGATGGAGACAGTCTAGCAGCTGTTCTCTATTCTGCTGGCGATAGCCTAGCTGCTTTTCTCTATTCCGCTGGGGAGAGTCTTGCTGCTGTTCTGTGTGCTGCTGGGGACAGTCTATCTGCTGTTCTCTCTACCGCTGCGGTCAGTCTAGCTGCTGTTCTCTATGACAGATGGAGACAGTCTAGCTGCTTTTCTCTATTCCACTGGGGACAGGCTTGCTACTGTTCTCTGTGCGGCTGGGGACAGTTTCGCTTCTGTTCTCTATGCTGCTGCGGATGGTCTATCTGCTGTTCTCTATGCTGCTAGGGACAGTCTATCTGCCATTCTCTCTGCCGCTGGGGACAGCCTAGCTGCTGTTCTCTATTCCGCTGGGGATAGGCTAGCTACTTTTCTCTATGTTGCTGGGGAACTTCTAGCTGCTGTTCCCTATGCTGCTGGGGAAAGACTAGCTGTTGTTCTCTATGCCACTGGGGAGAATCTAGTTGCTGTTCTCTATGCTGCTGGTGGCGGTCTAGCTGCTGCTCTTTATGCTGCTGCGCACAGTCTCGCTGCTGTTTTTTATGCCACTGGAGACAGTCTAGCTGCTATTCTCTATGCTGCTGGGGATAGTGTTGCTGTTGTTCTTAATGCCGCTGGTTACAGTCTAGTTGCTGTTCTCTATGCCACTGGGGACAGTCTAGCTGCTGTTCACTATGCCAGTGGGGACAGTCTAGTTGCTGTTCTCTATGCTGCTGGGGACAGGCTAGTTGCTGTGTTCTATGTTGCTGGGTATATTCTATCTGCTGTTTTCTGTGCTGCTGGGGTCAGTTTAGCTGCTGTTCTGTAAGCCACATGGGGACAGTCTAGCTGCTGTTCTCAATTCCGTTGGTGCTAGTCTAGCTGCTTTTCTCTATGCTGCTGGGGAAAGTCTAGCTGCTGTTCTCTTTGCTGCTGGGTACAGTCTTGCTGCTGTTCTCTATGCCGTTCAGGACAGTCTGGCTGCTGTTTTCTACGCTGCTGGGGACAATCTAGCTACTTTTTTTATGCTGCTGGGTACAGTCTAGCTGCTGTTCTCTATGCCACTAGGGAGAGTCTAGTTGCTTTTCTCTATGCTGCTGGGGACAGTCTAGCCACTGTTATCTCTGCTGCTTGGTACAGTCTAGCTGCTGTCCTTTATGCTGCCGGGGGCAGTCTAGCTGCTAATCTTTATGCTGCTGGGGACAGGCTAGCTGCTGTTCTCTGTGCCACTGGGGAGAGTCTAGTTGCTCTTCTCTATGCTGCTGTTGGCAGTCTAGCTGATGGGGACAGTCTAGTTGCTGTTCTCAATGCTGCTGGGGACAGTCTAACTGCAGTTCTCTCTGCCACATGGGGACAGTCCAGCTGCTGTTCATTATTCCGCTGTGGATAGTCTAGCTGCTTTTCTCTTTACTGCTGGGGAGAGTCTAGCTGCAGTTCTTTATGATGCTGGGTAACGTCTAGCTGCTGTTCTCTAAGCTGCTGCGGACAGACTATCTGTTGGTGTCTCTACCATTGGAGACAGTCTAGCTGCTGTTCTGTATTCCGCTGGCAATACCCTAGCTGCTTTTCTCTATTCCGCTGTGGACAGTTTTGCTGCTGTTGTCTGTGCTGCTGGGGACAGTTTAGCTGCTGTTCTCTGTGCTGCTGCGGATTGCCTCTCTGCTGTTCTCTATGCTGCTGTTCTCTCTGCCACATGGGGACAGTCCAGCTGCTGTTGTCTATTCCGCTGAGGGTAGTCTAGCTGCTTTTCTCTTTACTGCTGAGGACAGGCTAGCTGCTGTTCTCTTTGCTGCTGGGTAACGTCTAGCTGCTGTTCTCTATGCTGCTGGGGACAGCCTAGTTGCTGTTCTCTTATGCCACTGGGGAGAGTCCAGTTGCTGTTCTCTATGCTGCTGCTGGTGGTCTAGCTGCTGCGCTTTATGCTGCTGGGGAGAGTCTAGTTGCTGTTCTCTATGCCACCGGGGACAGTCTCGTTGCTGTTCTCTATGCTGCTGGGGACAGTCTAGTTGCTGTTCTCTATGCTGCTGGGGACAGTCCACCTGCTGTTCTCTATGCCACTGGTGACTGTCTAGTTGCTGTTCTCTATGCTGCTGGGGACAGTCTAGCTGCTGTCCTCTATGCCACTGGGGACAGTCTAGATGTTGTTCACTATGCTTGTGGGGACAGTCTAGCTGCTGTTCTGTATGCTGCTGGGTTTGGTCTATATGCTGTTCTCTGTGCTGCTGGGGACAGGCTAAATGCTGTTCACTCTGCCGCTGGGGGCAGTCTAGCTACTGTTCTTTATGCTTCTCGGGACAGCCTAGCTGCTGTTCTCTATGCCACTGGGGAGAGTCTAGTTGCTCTTCTCTATGCTGCTGTTGGCAATCTAGCTGCTGGGGACAGTCTAGTTGCTATTCTCAATGCTGCTGGGGACAGTCTAGCTGCTGTTATCTAAGTTGCTGGGTACCGTCTAGCTGATGTTCTCTATGCTGCTTTGTACAGTCTCCCTGCTGTGCTCTATGCTGCTGGGGAAAGTCTCGCTGCTATTCTCTATGCTGCTGCGGACAGTCTATCTGCTATTCTCTATGCTGCTGCGGACAGTTTATCTGCTGTTCTCTATGCTGCTGGGGACAGACTATCTGCTGTTCTCTCTACCGTTGGGGACAGTCTAGCTGCAGTTCTCTATGACAGATGGAGACAGTCTAGCTGCTTTTCTCTATTCCACTGGGGACAGGCTTGCTACTGTTCTCTGTGCTGCTGGGGACAGTTTCGCTGCTGTTCTCTATGCTGCTGCGGATGGTCTATCTGCTGTTCTCTATGCTGCTAGGGACAGTCTATCTGCCATTCTCTCTGCCGCTGGGGACAGTCTAGCTGCTGTTCTCTATTCCGCTGGGGATAGGCTAGCTACTTTTCTCTTTGTTGCTGGGGAACATCTAGCTGCTGTTCTCTATGCTGCTGGGGACAGTCTAGCTGCAGTTATTATGCTGCTGGGGAAAGACTAGCTCTTGTTCTCTATTCCGCTGGGGATAGGCTAGCTACTTTTCTCTTTGTTGCTGGGGAACGTCTAGCTGCTGTTATCTATGCTGCTGGGGACAGTCTAGCTGCTGTTCCCTTTGCTGTTGTGTACAGTCAAGCTTCTGTTCTCTTTGCTGCTGGGGACAGTCGAGCTGCAGTTGTTTATGATGCTGGGGCCAGTCTAGCTTCTGTGCTCGATGCAACTGGGGACAATCTATCTGTTGTTCTCTGTGCGGCTGGGGACCCTTTAGCCACTGTTCTCTATGCTGCTGCGGACGGTCTATCTGCTGCTCTCTGTGCTGCTGGGGACAGTCTATCCTCTGTTCTCTCTGCCGCTGGGGACAGTCTAGCTGCTGTTCTCTATTCCGCTGGGGATAGTCTAGCTACTTTTCTCTTTGCTGCTGTGGACAGGCTAGCTGCTGTTCTCTATGCAGCTGTGGATGGTGTTTCTGCTGTTCTCTATGCTGCTGGGGACAGTCCAGCTGCTGTTCATTATTCCGCTGTGGATAGTCTAGCTGCTTTTCTCTTTACTGCTGGGGAGAGTCTAGCTGCAGTTCTTTATGATGCTGGGTAACGTCTAGCTGCTGTTCTCTATGCTGCTGCGGACGGTCTATCTGCTGTTCTTTATACTGCTGGGGACAGACTATCTGTTGGTGTCTCTACCATTGGAGACCGTCTAGCTGCTGTTCTCTATTCCGCTGGCAATACCCTAGCTGCTTTTCTCTATTCCGCTGGGGACAGTCTTGCTGCTGTTGTCTGTGCTGCTGGGGACAGTTTAGCTGCTGTTCTCTATGCTGCTGCGGATTGTCTCTCTGCTGTTCTCTATGCTGCTGTTCTCTCTGCCACATGGGGACAGTCTAGCTGCTGTTCTCTATTCCGCTGAGGATAGTCTAGCTACTTTTCTCTTTGCTGCTGTGGACAGGCTAGCTGCTGTCCTCTATGCAGATGTGGATGGTATTTCTGCTGTTCTCTATGCTGCTGGGGACTGTCTAGCTGCAGTTCTCTCTGCCATATGGGGACAGTCCAGCTGCTGTTCATTATTCCTCTGTGGATAGTCTAGCTGCTTTTCTCTTTACTGCTGGGGAGAGTCTAGCTGCAGTTCTTTATGATGCTGGGTAACGTCTAGCTGCTGTTCTCTATGCTGCTGCGGACAGTCTATCTGCTGTTCTTTATGCTGCTGGGGACAGACTATCTGTTGGTGTCTCTATCATTGGAGACAGTCTACCTGCTGCTCTCTATTCCGCAGGCAATACCCTAGCTGCTTTTCTCTATTCCGCTGGGGACAGTCTTGCTGCTGTTGTCTGTACTGCTGGGGACAGTTTAGCTGCTGTTCTCTATGCTGCTGCGGATTGTCTCTCTGCTGGTCTCTATGCTGCTGTTCTCTCTGCCACATGGGAACAGTCCAGCTGCTGTTGTCTATTCCGCTGAGGGTAGTCTAGCTGCTTTTCTCTTTACTGCTGAGGACAGGCTAGCTGCTGTTCTCTTTGCTGCTGGGAAACGTCTAGCTGCTGTTCTCTATGCTGCTGGGGACAGCCTAGTTGCTGTTCTCTTATGCCACTGGGGAGAGTCCAGTTGCTGTTCTCTATGCTGCTGCTGGTGGTCTAGCTGCTGCGCTTTATGCTGCTGGGGAGAGTCTAGTTGCTGTTCTCTATGCCACCGGGGACAGTCTCGTTGCTGTTCTCTATGCTGCTGGGGACAGTCTAGTTGCTGTTCTCTATGCTGCTGGGGACAGTCCACCTGCTGTTCTCTATGCCACTGGTGACTGTCTAGTTGCTGTTCTCTATGCTGCTGGGGACTGTCTAGCTGTTGTTCTCTATGCTGGTGGGGACAGGCTAGCTGCTGTTCTGTATGCTGCTGGGTATGGTCTATATGCTGTTCTCTGTGCTGCTGGGGACAGGCTAAATGCTGTTCACTCTGCCGCTGGGGGCAGTCTAGCTACTGTTCTTTATGCTGCTCGGGACAGCCTAGCTGCTGTTCTCTATGCCACTGGGGAGAGTCTAGTTGCTCTTCTCTATGCTGCTGTTGGCAATCTAGCTGCTGGGGACAGTCTAGTTGCTATTCTCAATGCTGCTGGGGACAGTCTAGCTGCTGTTATCTAAGCTGCTGGGTACCGTCTAGCTGATGTTCTCTATGCTGCTTTGTACAGTCTCCCTGCTGTGCTCTATGCTGCCGGAGAAAGTCTCACTGCTATTCTCTATGCTGCTGCGGACAGTCTATCTGCTATTCTCTATGCTGCTGCGGACAGTTTATCTGCTGTTCTCTATGCTGCTGGGGACAGACTATCTGCTGTTCTCTCTACCGTTGGGGACAGTCTAGCTGCAGTTCTCTATGACAGATGGAGACAGTCTAGCAGCTGTTCTCTATTCCGCTGGCGATAGCCTAGCTGCTTTTCTCTATTCCGCTGGGGACAGTCTTGCTGCTGTTCTGTGTGCTGCTGGGGACAGTCTATCTGCTTTTCTCTCTACCGCTGCGGTCAGTCTAGCTGCTGTTCTCTATGACAGATGGAGACAGTCTAGCTGCTTTTCTCTATTCCACTGGGGACAGGCTTGCTACTGTTCTCTGTGCTGCTGGGGACAGTTTCGCTGCTGTTCTCTATGCTGCTGCAGATGGTCTATCTGCTGTTCTCTATGCTGCTGGGGACAGTCTATCTGCCATTCTCTCTGCCTCTGGGGACAGTCTAGCTGCAGTTCTCTATTCCGCTGGGGATAGGCTAGCTACTTTTCTCTTTGTTGCTGGGGTACGTCTAGCTGCTGTTCTCTATGCTGCTGGGGACAGTCTAGCTGCAGTTATTATGCTGCTGGGGAAAGACTAGCTGTTGTTCTCTATGCCACTGGGGAGAATCTAGTTGCTGTTCTCTATGCTGCTGGTGGCGGTCTAGTTGCTGCTCTTTATGCTGCTGGGGACGGTCTCGCTGCTGTTCTTTATGCCACTGGGGACAGTCTAGCTGCTATTCTCTATGCTGCTGGGGATAGTGTTGCTGTTGTTCTTAATGCCGCTGGTTACAGTCTAGTTGCTGTTCTCTATGCCACTGGGGACAGTCTAGTTGCTGTTCTCTATGCTGCTGGGGACAGGCTAGTTGCTGTGTTCTATGTTGCTGGGTACATTCTATCTGCTGTTTTCTGTGCTGCTGGGGTCAGTTTAGCTGCTGTTCTGTAAGCCACATAGGGACAGTCTAGCTGCTGTTCTCAATTCCGTTCGTGCTAGTCTAGCTGCTTTTCTCTATGCTGCTGGGGAAAGTCTAGCTGCTGTTCTCTTTGCTGCTGGGTACAGTCTTGCTGCTGTTGTCTGTGCTGCTGGGGACAGTTTAGCTGCTGTTCTCTATGCTGCTGCGGATTGTCTCTCTGCTGTTCGCTATGCTGCTGTTCTCTCTGCCACATGGGGACAGTCCAGCTGCTGTTGTCTATTCCGCTGAGGGTAGTCTAGCTGCTTTTCTCTTTACTTCTGAGGACAGGCTAGTTGCTGTTCTCTTTGCTGCTGGGTAACGTCTAGCTGCTGTTCTCTATGCTGCTGGGGACAGCCTAGTTGCTGTTCTCTTATGCCACTGGGGAGAGTCCAGTTGCTGTTCTCTATGCTGCTGCTGGTGGTCTAGCTGCTGCGCTTTATGCTGCTGGGGAGAGTCTAGTTGTTGTTCTCTATGCCATTGGGGACAGTCTCGTTGCTGTTCTCTATGCTGCTGGGGACAGTCTAGTTGCTGTTCTCAATGCTGCTGGGGACAGTCCACCTGCTGTTCTCTATGCCACTGGGGACAGTCTAGTTGCTGTTCTCTATGCCACTGGGGACTGTTTAGTTGCTGTTCTCTATGCTGCTGGGGACAGTCTAGCTGCTGTCCTCTATGCCACTGGGGACAGTCTAGCTGTTGTTCTCTATGCTGGTGGGGACAGGCTAGCTGCTGTTCTGTATGCTGCTGGGTATGGTCTATATGCTGTTCTCTGTGCTGCTGGGGACAGGCTAAATGCTGTTCACTCTGCCGCTGGGGGCAGTCTAGCTACTGTTCTTTATGCTGCTCGGGACAGCCTAGCTGCTGTTCTCTATGCCACTGGGGAGAGTCTAGTTGCTCTTCTCTATGCTGCTGTTGGCAATCTAGCTGCTGGGGACAGTCTAGTTGCTATTCTCAATGCTGCTGGGGACAGTCTAGCTGCTGTTATCTAAGCTGCTGGGTACCGTCTAGCTGATGTTCTCTATGCTGCTTGGTACAGTCTCTCTGCTGTGCTCTATGCTGCTGGGCAAAGTCTCGCTGCTATTCTCTATGCTGCTGCGGACAGTCTATCTGCTGTTCTCTATGCTGCTGGGGACAGACTATCTGCTGTTCTCTCTACCGTTGGGGACAGTCTAGCTGCAGTTCTCTATGACAGATGGAGACAGTCTAGCTGCTTTTCTCTATTCCGCTGGGGAGAGTTTTGCTGCTGTTCTGTGTGCTGCTGGGGACAGTCTATCTGCTGTTCTCTCTACCGCTGCGGTCAGTCTAGCAGCTGTTCTCTATGATAGATGGAGACAGTCTAGCTGCTTTTCTCTATTCCACTGGGGACAGGCTTGCTACTGTTGTCTGTGCTGCTGGGGACAGTTTAGCTGCTGTTCTCTATGCTGCTGCGGACAGTCTATTTGCCATTCTCTCTGCTGCTGGGGACAGTCTAGCTGCTGTTCTCATTTCCGCTGGGGATAGTCTAGCTACTTTTCTCTTTGCTGCTGTGGACAGGCTACTGCTGTTCTCTATGCAGCTGTGGATGGTCTTTCTGCTGTTCTCTATGCTGCTGGGGACAGTCTAGCTGCAGTTCTCTCTGCCACATGGGGACATTCCAGCTGCTTTTCATTATTCCGCTGTGGATAGTCTAGCTGCTTTTCTCTTTACTGCAGGGGACAGTTTAGCCGCAGTTCTTTATGATGCTGGGGACAGTCTAGCTGCTGTTCTCCATGCTGCTGGGGAAAGTCTAGTTGCTGTTCTCTATGCTGCTTGTGGCGGTCTAGCTGCTGCGCTTTATGCTGCTGCGGAGAGTCTAGCTGCTGTTCTCTATGCCACTGGGGACAGTCTAGTTGCTATTCTCTATGCTGCTGGGGACAGTCTAGCTGTTGTTCTTAATGCTGCCGGGGAGAGTCTAGCTGCTGTTCTCTATGCCACTGGGGACAGTCCAGTTGTTGTTCCCTATGCTGCTGGGGACAGTATAGCTGCTGTTCCCTTTGCTGTTGGGTACAGTCAAGCTGCTGTTCTTTATGCTGCTGGGGACAGTCTATCTGCCATTCTCTCTGCCGCTGGGGACAGTCTAGCTGCTGTTCTCTACGCCACATGGGGACAGTCTAGCTGCTGTTCTCTATTCCGCTGGGGATAGGCTAGCTACTTTTCTCTTTGTTGCTGGGGAACGTCTAGCTGCTGTTCCCTGTGCTGCTGGGGACAGTCTAGCTGCAGTTCTTATGCTGCTGGGGAAAGACTAGCTGCTGTTCTCTATGCCACTTGGGAGAATCTAGTTGCTGTTCTCTGCTGCTGGTGGCGGTCTAGCTGCTGTTCCTAATGCCACTGGGGACAGTCTAGCTGCTGTTGTCAATTCCGTTGGTGCTAGTCTAGCTGCTTTTCTCTATGCTGCTGGGGACAGTCTTGCTGCTGTTCTCTATGCTATTCGGGACAGTCTGGCTGCTGTTTTCTATGCTGCTTGAGACAATCTAGCTACTGTTTTTATGCTGCTGGGTACAGTCTAGCTGCTGTTCTCTATGCCACTAGGGAGAGTCTAGTTGCTTTTCTCTATGCTGCTGGGGACAGTCTAGCCACTGTTATCTCTGCTGCTTGGTAAAGTCTATCTGCTGTTCTTTATGCTGCCGGGGGCAGTCTAGCTGCTGATCTATATGCTGCTGGGGACAGTCTAGCTGCTGTTCTCTGTGCCACTGGAGAGAGTCTAGTTGCTCATCTCTATGCTGCTGTTGGCAATCTAGCTGCTGGGGACAGTCTAGTTGCTGTTCTCAATGCTCCTGGGGACAGTCTAGCTGCTGTTATCTAAACTGCTGGGTATAGTCTAGCTGATGTTCTCTATGCTGCTGGGGACAGTCGCGCTGCTGTTCTCTACGTTCTGCGGACAGTCTACCTGCTGTGCTCTATGCTGCTGGGGACAGACTATCTGCTGTTCCCTCTATGCTGGGGACAGTCTAGCTGCTGTTCTCTATGACAGATGGAGACAGTCTAGTTGCTGTTCGCTATTCTGCTGGCGATAGCCTAGCTGCTTATCTCTTTACTGCTGGGGACAGGCTAGCTGCTTTTCTCTTTGCTGCTGGGTAACGTCTAGCTGCTGTTCTCTATGCTGCTGGGGACAGTCTAGCTGCTGTTCTCTCTACCACCTGGGGACAGTCCAGCTGCTGTTCCGTATTCCGCTGGGGATAGTCAAGCTGATTTTCAATTTTCTGCTGGGGACAGGCTAGCTGCTGTTCTCTTTGCTGCTGGGTAACGTCTAGCTGCTGTTCTCTTTGCTGCTGGGTAACGTTTAGTTGCTATTCTCTATGCTGCTGGGGACAGTCTAGCTGTTGTTTTTAATGCTGCTGGGTACAGTCTAGCTGCTGTTCTCTACGCCACTGGGGACAGTCTCGTTGCTGCTCTCTATGCTGCTGGGGAAAGTCTAGCTGCTGTTCCCTTTGCTGTTGGGTGCAGTCAAGCTGCTGTTCTCTTTGCTGCTGGGGACAGTCTAGCTGCAGTTCTTTATGCTGCTGGGGACAGTCTAGCTTCTGTGCTCGATGCTAATGGGGACAATCTATCTGCTGTTCTCTGTGCTGCTGGGGCCAGTTTAGCCATTGTTCTCTATGCTGCTGCGGACGGTCTATCTGCTGTTCTCTATGCTGCTGGGGACAGTCTATCTGCTGTTCTCCCTGCCGCTGGGGACAGTCTAGCTGCTCTTTTCTACGCCACATGGGGACAGTCTAGCTGCTGTTCTCTATTCCGCTGGGGATAGGCTAGCTACTTTTCTCTTTGTTGCTGGGGAACGTCTAGCTGCTGTTCCCTATGCTGCTGGGGACAGTCTAGCTGCAGTTATTATGCTGCTGGGGAAAGACTAGCTGTTGTTCTCTATGCCACTGGGGAGAATCTAGTTGCTGTTCTCTATGCTGCTGGTGGCGGTCTAGCTGCTGCTCTTTATGCTGCTGGGGACAGTCTAGCTGCTGTTCTTTATGCCACTGGGGACAGTCTAGCTTCTATTCTCTATGCTGCTGGGGATAGTCTTGCTGTTGTACTTAATGCCGCTGGTTACAGTCTAGCTGCTGTTCTCTATGCCACTGGGGACAGTCTAGTTGCTGTTCACTATGCCACTGGGGACAGTCTAGTTGCTGTGTTCTATGTTGCTGGGTACATTCTATCTGCTGTTGTCTGTGCTGCTGGGGACAGTTTAGCTGCTGTTCTGTATGCCACATGGGGACAGTCTAGCTGCTGTTCTCTATGGTGCTTTGGACAGTCTAGTTGCTGTTCTCTGTGCCACTGGGGAGAGTCAAGTCGCTGTTCTCTATGCTGCTGGTGGCAATCTAGCTGCTGTTCTTTATGCAACTGGGGAGAGTCCAGTTGCTGTTCTCTATGCCACTGGGGACAGTCTAGTTGCTGTTCTCTATGCTGCTGGGGACAGTCTAGCTGCTGTTCTCTATGCCACTGGGGACAGTCTAGCTGTTGTTATTAATGCTGCTGGGGACAGTCTAGCTGCTGTTCCCTCTGCTGTTGGGTACAGTCAATCTGCTGTTCTCTATACTGCTGGGGACAGTCTGGCTGCTGTTCTGTATGCTGCTGGGTATGGTCTATCTGCTCTTCTCTCTGCTGCTGGGGACAGTCTAGCTGCTGTTCTTTATGCTGCTGTTGGGACAGTCTAGTTGCTGTCCTCTATGCGGCTGGGGACAGTCTAGCTGCTGTTCTCTTTGCTGCTGGCTAACGTCTAGTTGCTATTCTCTGTGCTGCTGGGGACAGTCTAGCTGTTGTTCTTAATGCTGCTGGGGACAGTCTAGCTGCTGTTCTCTATGCCACTGGGGACAGTCTCGTTGCTGCTTTTTATGCTGCTGGAGACAGTCTAGCTGCTGTTCCCTTTGCTGTTGGGTGCAGTCAAGCTGTTGATCTCTTTGCTGCTGGGGACAGTCTAGCTGCAGTTCTTTATGCTGCTGGGGACAGTCTATCTTCTGTGCTCGATGTTACTGGGCACAATCTATCTGCTGTTCTCTGTGCAGCTGGGGCCAGTTTAGCCACTGTTCTCTATGCTGCTGCGGACGGTCAATCTGCTGTTCTCTATGATGCTGGGGACAGTCTATCTGCTGTTCTCTCTGACGCTGGGGACAGTCTAGCTGCTCTTCTCTACGCCACATGGGAACAGTCTGGCTGCTGTTCTCTATTCCGCTGGGGATAGGCTAGCTACTTTTCTCTTTGTTGCTGGGGAACATCTAGCTGCTGTTCTCTATGCTGCTGGGGACAGTCTAGCTGCAGTTATTATGCTGCTGGGGAAAGACTAGCTGCTGTTCTCTATGCCACTGGGGAGAATCTAGCTGCTGTTCTCTCTGCTGCTGGTGGCGGTCTAGCTGCTGCTCTTTATGCTGCTGGGGACAGTCTAGCTGCTGTTCTTTATGCCACCGGGGGCAGTCTAGCTGCTATTCTCTATGCTGCTGGGGATAGTCTTGCTGTTGTTCTTAATGCCGCTGGTTACAGACTAGCTGCTGTTCTCTATGCCACTGGGGACAGTCTAGTTGCTGTTCACTATGCCACTGGGGACAGTCTAGTTGCTGTGTTCTATGTTGCTGGTTACATTCTATCTGCTGTTCTTGTGCTGCTGGGGTCAGTTTAGCTGCTGTTCTGTATGCCACATGGGGACAGTCTAGCTGCTGTTCTCAATTCCGATGGTGCTAGTCTAGCTGCTTTTCTCTATGCTGCTGGGGACAGTCTAGCTGCTGTTCTCTTTGCTGCTGGGTAAAGTCTTGTTGCTGTTCCCTATGCCATTCGGGACAGTCTGCTGCTGATCTTTATGCTGCTGGGGACAGTCTAGCTGCTGTTCTCTGTGCCACTGGGGAGTGCCTAGTTGCCCTTCTCTATGCTGCTGGGGACAGTCTAGCTGCTGTTCTCTATGCTGCTGCGGATGGTCTATCTGCTGTCCTCTATGTGGCTGGGGACAGTCCAGCTGCTGTTCCATATTCCGCTGGGGATAGTCAAGCTGATTTTCACTTTTCTGCTGGCGACAGGCTAGCTGCTGTTCTCTTTGCTGCTGGCTAACGTCTAGCTGCTGTCCTCTATGCTGCTGGGCACAGTCTAGTAGCTGTTCTCTATGCTGCTGGGGACAGTCTAGCTGTTGTTCTTAATGCTGCTGGGTACAGTCTACCTGCTGTTCTCAATGCCACTGGGGACAGTCTATCTGCTGTTCTCTCTGTCACTGGGGACAGTCTAGCTGCTGTTATGTATGCAGCTGTGGATGGTCTATCTGCTGTTCGCTGTGCTGCTGGGGACAGTCTATCTGCTGTTCTCTCTGCCACATGGGGACAGTCCAACTGCTGTTCATTATTCCACTGTGGATAGTCTAGCTGCTTTTCTCTTTACTGCTGGTGACAGGCTAGCTGCTGTTCTCTTTGCTGCTGGGTAACGTCTAGCTGCTGTTCTCTATGCTGCTGGGGACAGTCTAGTTGCTTTTCTCTATGCTGCTGGTGGCGGTCTAGCTGCTGCGCTTTATGCTGCTGCGGAGATTCTAGCTGCTGTTCTCTATGCCACTGGGGACAGTCTAGATGCTATTCTCTATGCTGCTGGGGACCGTCTAGCTGTTGTTCTTAATGCTGCTGGGGACAGTCTAGCTGCTGTTCTCTATGCCACTGGGGACAGTCTATTTGTTGTTCCCTATGCTGCTGGGGACAGTCTAGCTGCTGTTCCCTTTGCAGTTGGGTACAGTCCAGATGCTGTTCTCTATGCTGGGGACAGTCTAGCTGAAGTTCTTTAAGCTGCTGGTGACAGTCTAGCTTCTCTTCTCGATGGTACTGGGGACGGTCTATCTGCTGTTCTCTGTGCGGTTGGGGACAGTTTAGCCACTGTTCTCTATACTGCTGTGGACGGTCTATCTGCTGTTCTCTATGCTGCTGGGGACAGTCTAGCTGCTGTTCTCTCTGCCGCTGGGGAGAGTCTAGCTGCTGTTCTCTATGCCACTGGGGACAGTCTAGCTGCTATTCTCTATGCTGCTGGAGACAGTCTAGCTGTTGTCCTGAATGCTGCTCGGCACAGTCTAGCTGCTGTTCTCTATGCCACTGCGGACAGTCTAGTTGCTGTTCTCTATGCTGTTGGGGACATGCTAGTTGCTGTGATCTATGCTGCTGGGTACCTTCTATCTGCTGTTCTCTATGCTGCTGGGGACAGTCTATCTGCCGTTCTCTCTGCCGCTGGAGAGAGACTAGCTCCTGTTCTCAATTCCGTTGGTGCTAGTCTAGCTGCTTTTCTCTATGCTGCTGTGGACAGTCTAGCTGGTGTTCTCTTTGCTGCTGGTTGCAGTCTAGATGCTGTTCTCTATGCCGTTCGGGACAGTCTGGCTGCTGTTTTCTTTGCTGCTGAGGACAGTCTAGCTTCTGTTTTTATGCCACTGGGTACAGTTTAGCTGCTGTTCCCTATGCCACTAGGGAGAGTCTAGTTGGTTTAATCTATGCTGCTGTTGGTAGTCTAGCTGCTGGGGACAGTATAGTTGCTTTTATCTAAGCTGCAGGTTCCAGTCTAGCTGCTGTTCTCTGTGTCACTGGGGAGAGTCTAGCTGCTTATCTCTTTGTCACTGGGGAGTGTCTAGCTGCTGTTCTTTATGCTGCTGGGGACAGTCTCGTTGTTGTTCTAAGTGCCACTGGGGAGAGTCAAGTTGCTGTTCTCTATGCTGCTGGGGACAGTCTAGTTGCTGTTCTCTATGCTGCTGGGGACAGTCTAGTTGCTGTTCTCTATGCTGCTGGGGAGTGACTAGCTGCTGTTCTCTATGCTGCTGCGGACAGTCTAGTTGCTGTTCTCTGTGCAACTGAGGAGAGTCCAGTTGCTGTTCTCTATGCTGCTGGTGGCAGTCTAGCTGCTGTTCTTTATGCTGCTGGGAAGAGTCTAGTTGCTGTTCTCTATGCCACTGAGGACAGTCTAGTTGCTGTTCTCTATGCTGCTAGGGACAGACTAGCTGCTGTTCTCTATGCCACTGGGGACAGTCTAGTTGCTGTTCTCTATGCTGCTGGGGACAGTCTAGTTGCTGTTCTCTATGCTGCTGGGGAGTGACTAGCTGCTGTTCTCTATGCTGCTGCGGACAGTCTAGTTGCTGTTCTCTGTGCCACTGAGGAGAGTCCAGTTGCTGTTCTCTATGCTGCTGGTGGCAGTCTAGCTGCTGTTCTTTATGCTGCTGGAAGAGTCTAGTTGCTGTTCTCTATGCCACTGAGGACAGTCTAGTTGCTGTTCTCTATGCTGCTAGGGACAGACTAGCTGCTGTTCTCTATGCCACTGGGGACAGTCTAGTTGCTGTTCTCTATGCTGGTGGGGACTGTCTAGCTGCTGTTCTGTACGCTGCTGGGTATGATCGATCTGCTGTTCTCTGTTCTGCTGGGGACATGCTATCTGCTGTTCTTCTGCCACAGGCAGCAGTCTAACTGCTGTTCCATATGCTGCTGGGGACAGTCTAGCTGCTGTTCTCTATACCTCCGGGGAGAGTCTAGTTGCTCTTCTCTATGCTGCTGTTGGCAGTCTAGCTGCTGGGGACAGTCTAGTTTCTGTTCTCAATGCTGCTGGGCGCAGCCTAGCTGCTGTTCTGTAAGCTGCTGGGTACAGTCTAGCTGATGTTCTCTATGCTGCTGCGTACAGTCTCTCTGCTGTGCTCTATGCTGCTGGGGACACACTCACTGCTGTTCTCTATGCTGCTGCGGACAGTCTATCTGCTGTTCTCTATGCTGCTGGGGACAGTCTATCTGCTGTTCTCTCTTCCGATGCAGTCATTCTAGTTGCAGTTCTCTAAGGCAGATGGAGACAGTCTAGCTGCTGTTCTCTATTCCGCCGGCGATAGCCTAGCTGCTTTTCTCTATTCCGCTGGAGACAGTCTTGCTGCTGTTCTCTGTGCTGCTGGAGACTGTTTAGCTGCTTTTCTCTATGCTGCTGCGGATGGTCTATCTGCTGTTCTCGATGCTGCTGAGGGCAGTCTAGCTGCTGTTCTCTCTGTTGCTGGCGGTCTAGTTGCTGCTCTTTATGCTGCTGCGGAGAGTCTAACTGCTTTTCTCTATGCCACTGGGGAGAGTCTATCTGCTGTTCTCTATGCTGCTGGGGACAGGCTATCTGCTGTTCTCTCTGACACATGGGGACAGTCTAGCTGCTGTTCTCAATTCCACTGCTGCTAGTCTAGCCGCTTTTCTTTATTCTGCTGGGGACAGTCTTGCTGCTGTTCTCTATGCAGGTGGGGACAGTGTAGCTGCATTGCTCTATGCCGCTGGGGAGAGTCTAGCTGCAGTTCTTTATGATGCTGCTGACTGTCTAGCTGCTGTTCTTTATGCTGCTGGGTACAGTCTAGCTGCTGTTCTCTATGTTGCTGGCCTCAGTCTAGCTGCTGTTCTATATACTGCTCGTGGCAGTCTATCTGCTCTTCTTTATGCTGCTGGGGACAGTCTAGCTGCTGTTCTCTATGCCACTGGGGACAGTCTAGCTACTGTTCTCTACGCTTTTGAGGACAGACTAGCTGCTGTTCTCTATGTCATTGGGAACAGTCTTGTTGCTCCTCTCTCTGCTGCTGCGGACAGTCTTGCAGTTGTTCTCTTTGCTTCTGGGTACACTTTAGCTGATGTTCTCTATGCTGCTGGGTACAGACTCTCTGCTGTGCTCAATGCTGCTGGGGACAGTCTCGCTGCTGTTCTCTATGCTGCTGCGGACAGTCCATCTGCTGTTCTCTATGCTGCTGGGGACAGGCTATCTGCTGTTCTCTCTGCCGCTGGTGACAGTCTAGCTGCTGTTCTCTATGCTGCTGGGTACCGTCTATCTGATGTTCTCTATGCTGCTGGGTACAGACTCTCTGCTGTGCACAGTGCTGCTGGGACAGCCTTGCTGCTGTTCTCTATGCAGCTGGGGACAGTCTAGCTGCATTGCTCTATTCCGCTGGGAGAGTCTTGCTGCGGTTCTCTATGCTGCTGCTCACTGTCTAGCTGCTGTTCTTTATGCTGCTGATCTTTATGCTGCTGGGGAGAGTCTAGCTGCTGTTCTCAATGCTGCTGGGGACAGTCTAGCTGCTGTTATCTGAGATGCTGGGTACAGTCTAGCTGATGTTCTCTCTGCTGCTGGGTACAGTCTCTCTACTGTGCTCTATGCTGCTGGGGAGAGTCTAGCTGCTGTTCTCCCTGCCGCTGGGGACAGTCTAGCTGCTCTTTTCTACGCCACATGGGGACAGTCTAGCTGCTGTTCTCTATTCCGCTGGGGATAGGCTAGCTACTTTTCTCTTTGTTGCTGGGGAACGTCTAGCTGCTGTTCCCTATGCTGCTGGGGACAGTCTAGCTGCAGTTATTATGCTGCTGGGGAAAGACTAGCTGTTGTTCTCTATGCCACTGGGGAGAATCTAGTTGCTGTTCTCTATGCTGCTGGTGGCGGTCTAGCTGCTGCTCTTTATGCTGCTGGGGACAGTCTAGCTGCTGTTCTTTATGCCACTGGGGACAGTCTAGCTTCTATTCTCTATGCTGCTGGGGATAGTCTTGCTGTTGTACTTAATGCCGCTGGTTACAGTCTAGCTGCTGTTCTCTATGCCACTGGGGACAGTCTAGTTGCTGTTCACTATGCCACTGGGGACAGTCTAGTTGCTGTGTTCTATGTTGCTGGGTACATTCTATCTGCTGTTGTCTGTGCTGCTGGGGACAGTTTAGCTGCTGTTCTGTATGCCACATGGGGACAGTCTAGCTGCTGTTCTCTATGGTGCTTTGGACAGTCTAGTTGCTGTTCTCTGTGCCACTGGGGAGAGTCAAGTCGCTGTTCTCTATGCTGCTGGTGGCAATCTAGCTGCTGTTCTTTATGCAACTGGGGAGAGTCCAGTTGCTGTTCTCTATGCCACTGGGGACAGTCTAGTTGCTGTTCTCTATGCTGCTGGGGACAGTCTAGCTGCTGTTCTCTATGCCACTGGGGACAGTCTAGCTGTTGTTATTAATGCTGCTGGGGACAGTCTAGCTGCTGTTCCCTCTGCTGTTGGGTACAGTCAATCTGCTGTTCTCTATACTGCTGGGGACAGTCTGGCTGCTGTTCTGTATGCTGCTGGGTATGGTCTATCTGCTCTTCTCTCTGCTGCTGGGGACAGTCTAGCTGCTGTTCTTTATGCTGCTGTTGGGACAGTCTAGTTGCTGTCCTCTATGCGGCTGGGGACAGTCTAGCTGCTGTTCTCTTTGCTGCTGGCTAACGTCTAGTTGCTATTCTCTGTGCTGCTGGGGACAGTCTAGCTGTTGTTCTTAATGCTGCTGGGGACAGTCTAGCTGCTGTTCTCTATGCCACTGGGGACAGTCTCGTTGCTGCTTTTTATGCTGCTGGAGACAGTCTAGCTGCTGTTCCCTTTGCTGTTGGGTGCAGTCAAGCTGTTGATCTCTTTGCTGCTGGGGACAGTCTAGCTGCAGTTCTTTATGCTGCTGGGGACAGTCTATCTTCTGTGCTCGATGTTACTGGGCACAATCTATCTGCTGTTCTCTGTGCAGCTGGGGCCAGTTTAGCCACTGTTCTCTATGCTGCTGCGGACGGTCAATCTGCTGTTCTCTATGCTGCTGGGGACAGTCTATCTGCTGTTCTCTCTGACGCTGGGGACAGTCTAGCTGCTCTTCTCTACGCCACATGGGAACAGTCTGGCTGCTGTTCTCTATTCCGCTGGGGATAGGCTAGCTACTTTTCTCTTTGTTGCTGGGGAACATCTAGCTGCTGTTCTCTATGCTGCTGGGGACAGTCTAGCTGCAGTTATTATGCTGCTGGGGAAAGACTAGCTGCTGTTCTCTATGCCACTGGGGAGAATCTAGTTGCTGTTCTCTCTGCTGCTGGTGGCGGTCTAGCTGCTGCTCTTTATGCTGCTGGGGACAGTCTAGCTGCTGTTCTTTATGCCACCGGGGGCAGTCTAGCTGCTATTCTCTATGCTGCTGGGGATAGTCTTGCTGTTGTTCTTAATGCCGCTGGTTACAGTTTAGCTGCTGTTCTCTATGCCACTGGGGACAGTCTAGTTGCTGTTCACTATGCCACTGGGGACAGTCTAGTTGCTGTGTTCTATGTTGCTGGTTACATTCTATCTGCTGTTCTTGTGCTGCTGGGGTCAGTTTAGCTGCTGTTCTGTATGCCACATGGGGACAGTCTAGCTGCTGTTCTCAATTCCGATGGTGCTAGTCTAGCTGCTTTTCTCTATGCTGCTGGGGACAGTCTAGCTGCTGTTCTCTTTGCTGCTGGGTAAAGTCTTGTTGCTGTTCCCTATGCCATTCGGGACAGTCTGCTGCTGATCTTTATGCTGCTGGGGACAGTCTAGCTGCTGTTCTCTGTGCCACTGGGGAGTGCCTAGTTGCCCTTCTCTATGCTGCTGGGGACAGTCTAGCTGCTGTTCTCTATGCTGCTGCGGATGGTCTATCTGCTGTCCTCTATGTGGCTGGGGACAGTCCAGCTGCTGTTCCATATTCCGCTGGGGATAGTCAAGCTGATTTTCACTTTTCTGCTGGCGACAGGCTAGCTGCTGTTCTCTTTGCTGCTGGCTAACGTCTAGCTGCTGTCCTCTATGCTGCTGGGCACAGTCTAGTAGCTGTTCTCTATGCTGCTGGGGACAGTCTAGCTGTTGTTCTTAATGCTGCTGGGTACAGTCTACCTGCTGTTCTCAATGCCACTGGGGACAGTCTATCTGCTGTTCTCTCTGTCACTGGGGACAGTCTAGCTGCTGTTATGTATGCAGCTGTGGATGGTCTATCTGCTGTTCGCTGTGCTGCTGGGGACAGTCTATCTGCTGTTCTCTCTGCCACATGGGGACAGTCCAACTGCTGTTCATTATTCCACTGTGGATAGTCTAGCTGCTTTTCTCTTTACTGCTGGTGACAGGCTAGCTGCTGTTCTCTTTGCTGCTGGGTAACGTCTAGCTGCTGTTCTCTATGCTGCTGGGGACAGTCTAGTTGCTTTTCTCTATGCTGCTGGTGGCGGTCTAGCTGCTGCGCTTTATGCTGCTGCGGAGATTCTAGCTGCTGTTCTCTATGCCACTGGGGACAGTCTAGATGCTATTCTCTATGCTGCTGGGGACCGTCTAGCTGTTGTTCTTAATGCTGCTGGGGACAGTCTAGCTGCTGTTCTCTATGCCACTGGGGACAGTCTATTTGTTGTTCCCTATGCTGCTGGGGACAGTCTAGCTGCTGTTCCCTTTGCAGTTGGGTACAGTCCAGATGCTGTTCTCTATGCTGGGGACAGTCTAGCTGAAGTTCTTTAAGCTGCTGGTGACAGTCTAGCTTCTCTTCTCGATGGTACTGGGGACGGTCTATCTGCTGTTCTCTGTGCGGTTGGGGACAGTTTAGCCACTGTTCTCTATACTGCTGTGGACGGTCTATCTGCTGTTCTCTATGCTGCTGGGGACAGTCTAGCTGCTGTTCTCTCTGCCGCTGGGGAGAGTCTAGCTGCTGTTCTCTATGCCACTGGGGACAGTCTAGCTGCTATTCTCTATGCTGCTGGAGACAGTCTAGCTGTTGTCCTGAATGCTGCTCGGCACAGTCTAGCTGCTGTTCTCTATGCCACTGCGGACAGTCTAGTTGCTGTTCTCTATGCTGTTGGGGACATGCTAGTTGCTGTGATCTATGCTGCTGGGTACCTTCTATCTGCTGTTCTCTATGCTGCTGGGGACAGTCTATCTGCCGTTCTCTCTGCCGCTGGAGAGAGACTAGCTCCTGTTCTCAATTCCGTTGGTGCTAGTCTAGCTGCTTTTCTCTATGCTGCTGTGGACAGTCTAGCTGGTGTTCTCTTTGCTGCTGGTTGCAGTCTAGATGCTGTTCTCTATGCCGTTCGGGACAGTCTGGCTGCTGTTTTCTTTGCTGCTGAGGACAGTCTAGCTTCTGTTTTTATGCCACTGGGTACAGTTTAGCTGCTGTTCCCTATGCCACTAGGGAGAGTCTAGTTGGTTTAATCTATGCTGCTGTTGGTAGTCTAGCTGCTGGGGACAGTATAGTTGCTTTTATCTAAGCTGCAGGTTCCAGTCTAGCTGCTGTTCTCTGTGTCACTGGGGAGAGTCTAGCTGCTTATCTCTTTGTCACTGGGGAGTGTCTAGCTGCTGTTCTTTATGCTGCTGGGGACAGTCTCGTTGTTGTTCTAAGTGCCACTGGGGAGAGTCAAGTTGCTGTTCTCTATGCTGCTGGGGACAGTCTAGTTGCTGTTCTCTATGCTGCTGGGGACAGTCTAGTTGCTGTTCTCTATGCTGCTGGGGAGTGACTAGCTGCTGTTCTCTATGCTGCTGCGGACAGTCTAGTTGCTGTTCTCTGTGCAACTGAGGAGAGTCCAGTTGCTGTTCTCTATGCTGCTGGTGGCAGTCTAGCTGCTGTTCTTTATGCTGCTGGGAAGAGTCTAGTTGCTGTTCTCTATGCCACTGAGGACAGTCTAGTTGCTGTTCTCTATGCTGCTAGGGACAGACTAGCTGCTGTTCTCTATGCCACTGGGGACAGTCTAGTTGCTGTTCTCTATGCTGCTGGGGACAGTCTAGTTGCTGTTCTCTATGCTGCTGGGGAGTGACTAGCTGCTGTTCTCTATGCTGCTGCGGACAGTCTAGTTGCTGTTCTCTGTGCCACTGAGGAGAGTCCAGTTGCTGTTCTCTATGCTGCTGGTGGCAGTCTAGCTGCTGTTCTTTATGCTGCTGGGAAGAGTCTAGTTGCTGTTCTCTATGCCACTGAGGACAGTCTAGTTGCTGTTCTCTATGCTGCTAGGGACAGACTAGCTGCTGTTCTCTATGCCACTGGGGACAGTCTAGTTGCTGTTCTCTATGCTGGTGGGGACTGTCTAGCTGCTGTTCTGTACGCTGCTGGGTATGATCGATCTGCTGTTCTCTGTTCTGCTGGGGACATGCTATCTGCTGTTCTTCTGCCACAGGCAGCAGTCTAACTGCTGTTCCATATGCTGCTGGGGACAGTCTAGCTGCTGTTCTCTATACCTCCGGGGAGAGTCTAGTTGCTCTTCTCTATGCTGCTGTTGGCAGTCTAGCTGCTGGGGACAGTCTAGTTTCTGTTCTCAATGCTGCTGGGCGCAGCCTAGCTGCTGTTCTGTAAGCTGCTGGGTACAGTCTAGCTGATGTTCTCTATGCTGCTGCGTACAGTCTCTCTGCTGTGCTCTATGCTGCTGGGGACACACTCACTGCTGTTCTCTATGCTGCTGCGGACAGTCTATCTGCTGTTCTCTATGCTGCTGGGGACAGTCTATCTGCTGTTCTCTCTTCCGATGCAGTCATTCTAGTTGCAGTTCTCTAAGGCAGATGGAGACAGTCTAGCTGCTGTTCTCTATTCCGCCGGCGATAGCCTAGCTGCTTTTCTCTATTCCGCTGGAGACAGTCTTGCTGCTGTTCTCTGTGCTGCTGGAGACTGTTTAGCTGCTTTTCTCTATGCTGCTGCGGATGGTCTATCTGCTGTTCTCGATGCTGCTGAGGGCAGTCTAGCTGCTGTTCTCTCTGTTGCTGGCGGTCTAGTTGCTGCTCTTTATGCTGCTGCGGAGAGTCTAACTGCTTTTCTCTATGCCACTGGGGAGAGTCTATCTGCTGTTCTCTATGCTGCTGGGGACAGGCTATCTGCTGTTCTCTCTGACACATGGGGACAGTCTAGCTGCTGTTCTCAATTCCACTGCTGCTAGTCTAGCCGCTTTTCTTTATTCTGCTGGGGACAGTCTTGCTGCTGTTCTCTATGCAGGTGGGGACAGTGTAGCTGCATTGCTCTATGCCGCTGGGGAGAGTCTAGCTGCAGTTCTTTATGATGCTGCTGACTGTCTAGCTGCTGTTCTTTATGCTGCTGGGTACAGTCTAGCTGCTGTTCTCTATGTTGCTGGCCTCAGTCTAGCTGCTGTTCTATATACTGCTCGTGGCAGTCTATCTGCTCTTCTTTATGCTGCTGGGGACAGTCTAGCTGCTGTTCTCTATGCCACTGGGGACAGTCTAGCTACTGTTCTCTACGCTTTTGAGGACAGACTAGCTGCTGTTCTCTATGTCATTGGGAACAGTCTTGTTGCTCCTCTCTCTGCTGCTGCGGACAGTCTTGCAGTTGTTCTCTTTGCTTCTGGGTACACTTTAGCTGATGTTCTCTATGCTGCTGGGTACAGACTCTCTGCTGTGCTCAATGCTGCTGGGGACAGTCTCGCTGCTGTTCTCTATGCTGCTGCGGACAGTCCATCTGCTGTTCTCTATGCTGCTGGGGACAGGCTATCTGCTGTTCTCTCTGCCGCTGGTGACAGTCTAGCTGCTGTTCTCTATGCTGCTGGGTACCGTCTATCTGATGTTCTCTATGCTGCTGGGTACAGACTCTCTGCTGTGCACAGTGCTGCTGGGACAGCCTTGCTGCTGTTCTCTATGCAGCTGGGGACAGTCTAGCTGCATTGCTCTATTCCGCTGGGGAGAGTCTTGCTGCGGTTCTCTATGCTGCTGCTCACTGTCTAGCTGCTGTTCTTTATGCTGCTGATCTTTATGCTGCTGGGGAGAGTCTAGCTGCTGTTCTCAATGCTGCTGGGGACAGTCTAGCTGCTGTTATCTGAGATGCTGGGTACAGTCTAGCTGATGTTCTCTCTGCTGCTGGGTACAGTCTCTCTACTGTGCTCTATGCTGCTGGGGAGAGTCTAGCTGCTGTTCTCCCTGCCGCTGGGGACAGTCTAGCTGCTCTTTTCTACGCCACATGGGGACAGTCTAGCTGCTGTTCTCTATTCCGCTGGGGATAGGCTAGCTACTTTTCTCTTTGTTGCTGGGGAACGTCTAGCTGCTGTTCCCTATGCTGCTGGGGACAGTCTAGCTGCAGTTATTATGCTGCTGGGGAAAGACTAGCTGTTGTTCTCTATGCCACTGGGGAGAATCTAGTTGCTGTTCTCTATGCTGCTGGTGGCGGTCTAGCTGCTGCTCTTTATGCTGCTGGGGACAGTCTAGCTGCTGTTCTTTATGCCACTGGGGACAGTCTAGCTTCTATTCTCTATGCTGCTGGGGATAGTCTTGCTGTTGTACTTAATGCCGCTGGTTACAGTCTAGCTGCTGTTCTCTATGCCACTGGGGACAGTCTAGGTGCTGTTCACTATGCCACTGGGGACAGTCTAGTTGCTGTGTTCTATGTTGCTGGGTACATTCTATCTGCTGTTGTCTGTGCTGCTGGGGACAGTTTAGCTGCTGTTCTGTATGCCACATGGGGACAGTCTAGCTGCTGTTCTCTATGGTGCTTTGGACAGTCTAGTTGCTGTTCTCTGTGCCACTGGGGAGAGTCAAGTCGCTGTTCTCTATGCTGCTGGTGGCAATCTAGCTGCTGTTCTTTATGCAACTGGGGAGAGTCCAGTTGCTGTTCTCTATGCCACTGGGGACAGTCTAGTTGCTGTTCTCTATGCTGCTGGGGACAGTCTAGCTGCTGTTCTCTATGCCACTGGGGACAGTCTAGCTGTTGTTATTAATGCTGCTGGGGACAGTCTAGCTGCTGTTCCCTCTGCTGTTGGGTACAGTCAATCTGCTGTTCTCTATACTGCTGGGGACAGTCTGGCTGCTGTTCTGTATGCTGCTGGGTATGGTCTATCTGCTCTTCTCTCTGCTACTGGGGACAGTCTAGCTGCTGTTCTTTATGCTGCTGTTGGGACAGTCTAGTTGCTGTCCTCTATGCGGCTGGGGACAGTCTAGCTGCTGTTCTCTTTGCTGCTGGCTAACGTCTAGTTGCTATTCTCTGTGCTGCTGGGGACAGTCTAGCTGTTGTTCTTAATGCTGCTGGGGACAGTCTAGCTGCTGTTCTCTATGCCACTGGGGACAGTCTCGTTGCTGCTTTTTATGCTGCTGGAGACAGTCTAGCTGCTGTTCCCTTTGCTGTTGGGTGCAGTCAAGCTGTTGATCTCTTTGCTGCTGGGGACAGTCTAGCTGCAGTTCTTTATGCTGCTGGGGACAGTCTATCTTCTGTGCTCGATGTTACTGGGCACAATCTATCTGCTGTTCTCTGTGCAGCTGGGGCCAGTTTAGCCACTGTTCTCTATGCTGCTGCGGACGGTCAATCTGCTGTTCTCTATGCTGCTGGGGACAGTCTATCTGCTGTTCTCTCTGACGCTGGGGACAGTCTAGCTGCTCTTCTCTACGCCACATGGGAACAGTCTGGCTGCTGTTCTCTATTCCGCTGGGGATAGGCTAGCTACTTTTCTCTTTGTTGCTGGGGAACATCTAGCTGCTGTTCTCTATGCTGCTGGGGACAGTCTAGCTGCAGTTATTATGCTGCTGGGGAAAGACTAGCTGCTGTTCTCTATGCCACTGGGGAGAATCTAGTTGCTGTTCTCTCTGCTGCTGGTGGCGGTCTAGCTGCTGCTCTTTATGCTGCTGGGGACAGTCTAGCTGCTGTTCTTTATGCCACCGGGGGCAGTCTAGCTGCTATTCTCTATGCTGCTGGGGATAGTCTTGCTGTTGTTCTTAATGCCGCTGGTTACAGTTTAGCTGCTGTTCTCTATGCCACTGGGGACAGTCTAGTTGCTGTTCACTATGCCACTGGGCACAGTCTAGTTGCTGTGTTCTATGTTGCTGGTTACATTCTATCTGCTGTTCTTGTGCTGCTGGGGTCAGTTTAGCTGCTGTTCTGTATGCCACATGGGGACAGTCTAGCTGCTGTTCTCAATTCCGATGGTGCTAGTCTAGCTGCTTTTCTCTATGCTGCTGGGGACAGTCTAGCTGCTGTTCTCTTTGCTGCTGGGTAAAGTCTTGTTGCTGTTCCCTATGCCATTCGGGACAGTCTGCTGCTGATCTTTATGCTGCTGGGGACAGTCTAGCTGCTGTTCTCTGTGCCACTGGGGAGTGCCTAGTTGCCCTTCTCTATGCTGCTGGGGACAGTCTAGCTGCTGTTCTCTATGCTGCTGCGGATGGTCTATCTGCTGTCCTCTATGTGGCTGGGGACAGTCCAGCTGCTGTTCCATATTCCGCTGGGGATAGTCAAGCTGATTTTCACTTTTCTGCTGGCGACAGGCTAGCTGCTGTTCTCTTTGCTGCTGGCTAACGTCTAGCTGCTGTCCTCTATGCTGCTGGGCACAGTCTAGTAGCTGTTCTCTATGCTGCTGGGGACAGTCTAGCTGTTGTTCTTAATGCTGCTGGGTACAGTCTACCTGCTGTTCTCAATGCCACTGGGGACAGTCTATCTGCTGTTCTCTCTGTCACTGGGGACAGTCTAGCTGCTGTTATGTATGCAGCTGTGGATGGTCTATCTGCTGTTCGCTGTGCTGCTGGGGACAGTCTATCTGCTGTTCTCTCTGCCACATGGGGACAGTCCAACTGCTGTTCATTATTCCACTGTGGATAGTCTAGCTGCTTTTCTCTTTACTGCTGGTGACAGGCTAGCTGCTGTTCTCTTTGCTGCTGGGTAACGTCTAGCTGCTGTTCTCTATGCTGCTGGGGACAGTCTAGTTGCTTTTCTCTATGCTGCTGGTGGCGGTCTAGCTGCTGCGCTTTATGCTGCTGCGGAGATTCTAGCTGCTGTTCTCTATGCCACTGGGGACAGTCTAGATGCTATTCTCTATGCTGCTGGGGACCGTCTAGCTGTTGTTCTTAATGCTGCTGGGGACAGTCTAGCTGCTGTTCTCTATGCCACTGGGGACAGTCTATTTGTTGTTCCCTATGCTGCTGGGGACAGTCTAGCTGCTGTTCCCTTTGCAGTTGGGTACAGTCCAGATGCTGTTCTCTATGCTGGGGACAGTCTAGCTGAAGTTCTTTAAGCTGCTGGTGACAGTCTAGCTTCTCTTCTCGATGGTACTGGGGACGGTCTATCTGCTGTTCTCTGTGCGGTTGGGGACAGTTTAGCCACTGTTCTCTATACTGCTGTGGACGGTCTATCTGCTGTTCTCTATGCTGCTGGGGACAGTCTAGCTGCTGTTCTCTCTGCCGCTGGGGAGAGTCTAGCTGCTGTTCTCTATGCCACTGGGGACAGTCTAGCTGCTATTCTCTATGCTGCTGGAGACAGTCTAGCTGTTGTCCTGAATGCTGCTCGGCACAGTCTAGCTGCTGTTCTCTATGCCACTGCGGACAGTCTAGTTGCTGTTCTCTATGCTGTTGGGGACATGCTAGTTGCTGTGATCTATGCTGCTGGGTACCTTCTATCTGCTGTTCTCTATGCTGCTGGGGACAGTCTATCTGCCGTTCTCTCTGCCGCTGGAGAGAGACTAGCTCCTGTTCTCAATTCCGTTGGTGCTAGTCTAGCTGCTTTTCTCTATGCTGCTGTGGACAGTCTAGCTGGTGTTCTCTTTGCTGCTGGTTGCAGTCTAGATGCTGTTCTCTATGCCGTTCGGGACAGTCTGGCTGCTGTTTTCTTTGCTGCTGAGGACAGTCTAGCTTCTGTTTTTATGCCACTGGGTACAGTTTAGCTGCTGTTCCCTATGCCACTAGGGAGAGTCTAGTTGGTTTAATCTATGCTGCTGTTGGTAGTCTAGCTGCTGGGGACAGTATAGTTGCTTTTATCTAAGCTGCAGGTTCCAGTCTAGCTGCTGTTCTCTGTGTCACTGGGGAGAGTCTAGCTGCTTATCTCTTTGTCACTGGGGAGTGTCTAGCTGCTGTTCTTTATGCTGCTGGGGACAGTCTCGTTGTTGTTCTAAGTGCCACTGGGGAGAGTCAAGTTGCTGTTCTCTATGCTGCTGGGGACAGTCTAGTTGCTGTTCTCTATGCTGCTGGGGACAGTCTAGTTGCTGTTCTCTATGCTGCTGGGGAGTGACTAGCTGCTGTTCTCTATGCTGCTGCGGACAGTCTAGTTGCTGTTCTCTGTGCAACTGAGGAGAGTCCAGTTGCTGTTCTCTATGCTGCTGGTGGCAGTCTAGCTGCTGTTCTTTATGCTGCTGGGAAGAGTCTAGTTGCTGTTCTCTATGCCACTGAGGACAGTCTAGTTGCTGTTCTCTATGCTGCTAGGGACAGACTAGCTGCTGTTCTCTATGCCACTGGGGACAGTCTAGTTGCTGTTCTCTATGCTGCTGGGGACAGTCTAGTTGCTGTTCTCTATGCTGCTGGGGAGTGACTAGCTGCTGTTCTCTATGCTGCTGCGGACAGTCTAGTTGCTGTTCTCTGTGCCACTGAGGAGAGTCCAGTTGCTGTTCTCTATGCTGCTGGTGGCAGTCTAGCTGCTGTTCTTTATGCTGCTGGGAAGAGTCTAGTTGCTGTTCTCTATGCCACTGAGGACAGTCTAGTTGCTGTTCTCTATGCTGCTAGGGACAGACTAGCTGCTGTTCTCTATGCCACTGGGGACAGTCTAGTTGCTGTTCTCTATGCTGGTGGGGACTGTCTAGCTGCTGTTCTGTACGCTGCTGGGTATGATCGATCTGCTGTTCTCTGTTCTGCTGGGGACATGCTATCTGCTGTTCTTCTGCCACAGGCAGCAGTCTAACTGCTGTTCCATATGCTGCTGGGGACAGTCTAGCTGCTGTTCTCTATACCTCCGGGGAGAGTCTAGTTGCTCTTCTCTATGCTGCTGTTGGCAGTCTAGCTGCTGGGGACAGTCTAGTTTCTGTTCTCAATGCTGCTGGGCGCAGCCTAGCTGCTGTTCTGTAAGCTGCTGGGTACAGTCTAGCTGATGTTCTCTATGCTGCTGCGTACAGTCTCTCTGCTGTGCTCTATGCTGCTGGGGACACACTCACTGCTGTTCTCTATGCTGCTGCGGACAGTCTATCTGCTGTTCTCTATGCTGCTGGGGACAGTCTATCTGCTGTTCTCTCTTCCGATGCAGTCATTCTAGTTGCAGTTCTCTAAGGCAGATGGAGACAGTCTAGCTGCTGTTCTCTATTCCGCCGGCGATAGCCTAGCTGCTTTTCTCTATTCCGCTGGAGACAGTCTTGCTGCTGTTCTCTGTGCTGCTGGAGACTGTTTAGCTGCTTTTCTCTATGCTGCTGCGGATGGTCTATCTGCTGTTCTCGATGCTGCTGAGGGCAGTCTAGCTGCTGTTCTCTCTGTTGCTGGCGGTCTAGTTGCTGCTCTTTATGCTGCTGCGGAGAGTCTAACTGCTTTTCTCTATGCCACTGGGGAGAGTCTATCTGCTGTTCTCTATGCTGCTGGGGACAGGCTATCTGCTGTTCTCTCTGACACATGGGGACAGTCTAGCTGCTGTTCTCAATTCCACTGCTGCTAGTCTAGCCGCTTTTCTTTATTCTGCTGGGGACAGTCTTGCTGCTGTTCTCTATGCAGGTGGGGACAGTGTAGCTGCATTGCTCTATGCCGCTGGGGAGAGTCTAGCTGCAGTTCTTTATGATGCTGCTGACTGTCTAGCTGCTGTTCTTTATGCTGCTGGGTACAGTCTAGCTGCTGTTCTCTATGTTGCTGGCCTCAGTCTAGCTGCTGTTCTATATACTGCTCGTGGCAGTCTATCTGCTCTTCTTTATGCTGCTGGGGACAGTCTAGCTGCTGTTCTCTATGCCACTGGGGACAGTCTAGCTACTGTTCTCTACGCTTTTGAGGACAGACTAGCTGCTGTTCTCTATGTCATTGGGAACAGTCTTGTTGCTCCTCTCTCTGCTGCTGCGGACAGTCTTGCAGTTGTTCTCTTTGCTTCTGGGTACACTTTAGCTGATGTTCTCTATGCTGCTGGGTACAGACTCTCTGCTGTGCTCAATGCTGCTGGGGACAGTCTCGCTGCTGTTCTCTATGCTGCTGCGGACAGTCCATCTGCTGTTCTCTATGCTGCTGGGGACAGGCTATCTGCTGTTCTCTCTGCCGCTGGTGACAGTCTAGCTGCTGTTCTCTATGCTGCTGGGTACCGTCTATCTGATGTTCTCTATGCTGCTGGGTACAGACTCTCTGCTGTGCACAGTGCTGCTGGGACAGCCTTGCTGCTGTTCTCTATGCAGCTGGGGACAGTCTAGCTGCATTGCTCTATTCCGCTGGGGAGAGTCTTGCTGCGGTTCTCTATGCTGCTGCTCACTGTCTAGCTGCTGTTCTTTATGCTGCTGATCTTTATGCTGCTGGGGAGAGTCTAGCTGCTGTTCTCAATGCTGCTGGGGACAGTCTAGCTGCTGTTATCTGAGATGCTGGGTACAGTCTAGCTGATGTTCTCTCTGCTGCTGGGTACAGTCTCTCTACTGTGCTCTATGCTGCTGGGGAGAGTCTAGCTGCTGTTCTCCCTGCCGCTGGGGACAGTCTAGCTGCTCTTTTCTACGCCACATGGGGACAGTCTAGCTGCTGTTCTCTATTCCGCTGGGGATAGGCTAGCTACTTTTCTCTTTGTTGCTGGGGAACGTCTAGCTGCTGTTCCCTATGCTGCTGGGGACAGTCTAGCTGCAGTTATTATGCTGCTGGGGAAAGACTAGCTGTTGTTCTCTATGCCACTGGGGAGAATCTAGTTGCTGTTCTCTATGCTGCTGGTGGCGGTCTAGCTGCTGCTCTTTATGCTGCTGGGGACAGTCTAGCTGCTGTTCTTTATGCCACTGGGGACAGTCTAGCTTCTATTCTCTATGCTGCTGGGGATAGTCTTGCTGTTGTACTTAATGCCGCTGGTTACAGTCTAGCTGCTGTTCTCTATGCCACTGGGGACAGTCTAGTTGCTGTTCACTATGCCACTGGGCACAGTCTAGTTGCTGTGTTCTATGTTGCTGGTTACATTCTATCTGCTGTTCTTGTGCTGCTGGGGTCAGTTTAGCTGCTGTTCTGTATGCCACATGGGGACAGTCTAGCTGCTGTTCTCAATTCCGATGGTGCTAGTCTAGCTGCTTTTCTCTATGCTGCTGGGGACAGTCTAGCTGCTGTTCTCTTTGCTGCTGGGTAAAGTCTTGTTGCTGTTCCCTATGCCATTCGGGACAGTCTGCTGCTGATCTTTATGCTGCTGGGGACAGTCTAGCTGCTGTTCTCTGTGCCACTGGGGAGTGCCTAGTTGCCCTTCTCTATGCTGCTGGGGACAGTCTAGCTGCTGTTCTCTATGCTGCTGCGGATGGTCTATCTGCTGTCCTCTATGTGGCTGGGGACAGTCCAGCTGCTGTTCCATATTCCGCTGGGGATAGTCAAGCTGATTTTCACTTTTCTGCTGGCGACAGGCTAGCTGCTGTTCTCTTTGCTGCTGGCTAACGTCTAGCTGCTGTCCTCTATGCTGCTGGGCACAGTCTAGTAGCTGTTCTCTATGCTGCTGGGGACAGTCTAGCTGTTGTTCTTAATGCTGCTGGGTACAGTCTACCTGCTGTTCTCAATGCCACTGGGGACAGTCTATCTGCTGTTCTCTCTGTCACTGGGGACAGTCTAGCTGCTGTTATGTATGCAGCTGTGGATGGTCTATCTGCTGTTCGCTGTGCTGCTGGGGACAGTCTATCTGCTGTTCTCTCTGCCACATGGGGACAGTCCAACTGCTGTTCATTATTCCACTGTGGATAGTCTAGCTGCTTTTCTCTTTACTGCTGGTGACAGGCTAGCTGCTGTTCTCTTTGCTGCTGGGTAACGTCTAGCTGCTGTTCTCTATGCTGCTGGGGACAGTCTAGTTGCTTTTCTCTATGCTGCTGGTGGCGGTCTAGCTGCTGCGCTTTATGCTGCTGCGGAGATTCTAGCTGCTGTTCTCTATGCCACTGGGGACAGTCTAGATGCTATTCTCTATGCTGCTGGGGACCGTCTAGCTGTTGTTCTTAATGCTGCTGGGGACAGTCTAGCTGCTGTTCTCTATGCCACTGGGGACAGTCTATTTGTTGTTCCCTATGCTGCTGGGGACAGTCTAGCTGCTGTTCCCTTTGCAGTTGGGTACAGTCCAGATGCTGTTCTCTATGCTGGGGACAGTCTAGCTGAAGTTCTTTAAGCTGCTGGTGACAGTCTAGCTTCTCTTCTCGATGGTACTGGGGACGGTCTATCTGCTGTTCTCTGTGCGGTTGGGGACAGTTTAGCCACTGTTCTCTATACTGCTGTGGACGGTCTATCTGCTGTTCTCTATGCTGCTGGGGACAGTCTAGCTGCTGTTCTCTCTGCCGCTGGGGAGAGTCTAGCTGCTGTTCTCTATGCCACTGGGGACAGTCTAGCTGCTATTCTCTATGCTGCTGGAGACAGTCTAGCTGTTGTCCTGAATGCTGCTCGGCACAGTCTAGCTGCTGTTCTCTATGCCACTGCGGACAGTCTAGTTGCTGTTCTCTATGCTGTTGGGGACATGCTAGTTGCTGTGATCTATGCTGCTGGGTACCTTCTATCTGCTGTTCTCTATGCTGCTGGGGACAGTCTATCTGCCGTTCTCTCTGCCGCTGGAGAGAGACTAGCTCCTGTTCTCAATTCCGTTGGTGCTAGTCTAGCTGCTTTTCTCTATGCTGCTGTGGACAGTCTAGCTGGTGTTCTCTTTGCTGCTGGTTGCAGTCTAGATGCTGTTCTCTATGCCGTTCGGGACAGTCTGGCTGCTGTTTTCTTTGCTGCTGAGGACAGTCTAGCTTCTGTTTTTATGCCACTGGGTACAGTTTAGCTGCTGTTCCCTATGCCACTAGGGAGAGTCTAGTTGGTTTAATCTATGCTGCTGTTGGTAGTCTAGCTGCTGGGGACAGTATAGTTGCTTTTATCTAAGCTGCAGGTTCCAGTCTAGCTGCTGTTCTCTGTGTCACTGGGGAGAGTCTAGCTGCTTATCTCTTTGTCACTGGGGAGTGTCTAGCTGCTGTTCTTTATGCTGCTGGGGACAGTCTCGTTGTTGTTCTAAGTGCCACTGGGGAGAGTCAAGTTGCTGTTCTCTATGCTGCTGGGGACAGTCTAGTTGCTGTTCTCTATGCTGCTGGGGACAGTCTAGTTGCTGTTCTCTATGCTGCTGGGGAGTGACTAGCTGCTGTTCTCTATGCTGCTGCGGACAGTCTAGTTGCTGTTCTCTGTGCAACTGAGGAGAGTCCAGTTGCTGTTCTCTATGCTGCTGGTGGCAGTCTAGCTGCTGTTCTTTATGCTGCTGGGAAGAGTCTAGTTGCTGTTCTCTATGCCACTGAGGACAGTCTAGTTGCTGTTCTCTATGCTGCTAGGGACAGACTAGCTGCTGTTCTCTATGCCACTGGGGACAGTCTAGTTGCTGTTCTCTATGCTGCTGGGGACAGTCTAGTTGCTGTTCTCTATGCTGCTGGGGAGTGACTAGCTGCTGTTCTCTATGCTGCTGCGGACAGTCTAGTTGCTGTTCTCTGTGCCACTGAGGAGAGTCCAGTTGCTGTTCTCTATGCTGCTGGTGGCAGTCTAGCTGCTGTTCTTTATGCTGCTGGGAAGAGTCTAGTTGCTGTTCTCTATGCCACTGAGGACAGTCTAGTTGCTGTTCTCTATGCTGCTAGGGACAGACTAGCTGCTGTTCTCTATGCCACTGGGGACAGTCTAGTTGCTGTTCTCTATGCTGGTGGGGACTGTCTAGCTGCTGTTCTGTACGCTGCTGGGTATGATCGATCTGCTGTTCTCTGTTCTGCTGGGGACATGCTATCTGCTGTTCTTCTGCCACAGGCAGCAGTCTAACTGCTGTTCCATATGCTGCTGGGGACAGTCTAGCTGCTGTTCTCTATACCTCCGGGGAGAGTCTAGTTGCTCTTCTCTATGCTGCTGTTGGCAGTCTAGCTGCTGGGGACAGTCTAGTTTCTGTTCTCAATGCTGCTGGGCGCAGCCTAGCTGCTGTTCTGTAAGCTGCTGGGTACAGTCTAGCTGATGTTCTCTATGCTGCTGCGTACAGTCTCTCTGCTGTGCTCTATGCTGCTGGGGACACACTCACTGCTGTTCTCTATGCTGCTGCGGACAGTCTATCTGCTGTTCTCTATGCTGCTGGGGACAGTCTATCTGCTGTTCTCTCTTCCGATGCAGTCATTCTAGTTGCAGTTCTCTAAGGCAGATGGAGACAGTCTAGCTGCTGTTCTCTATTCCGCCGGCGATAGCCTAGCTGCTTTTCTCTATTCCGCTGGAGACAGTCTTGCTGCTGTTCTCTGTGCTGCTGGAGACTGTTTAGCTGCTTTTCTCTATGCTGCTGCGGATGGTCTATCTGCTGTTCTCGATGCTGCTGAGGGCAGTCTAGCTGCTGTTCTCTCTGTTGCTGGCGGTCTAGTTGCTGCTCTTTATGCTGCTGCGGAGAGTCTAACTGCTTTTCTCTATGCCACTGGGGAGAGTCTATCTGCTGTTCTCTATGCTGCTGGGGACAGGCTATCTGCTGTTCTCTCTGACACATGGGGACAGTCTAGCTGCTGTTCTCAATTCCACTGCTGCTAGTCTAGCCGCTTTTCTTTATTCTGCTGGGGACAGTCTTGCTGCTGTTCTCTATGCAGGTGGGGACAGTGTAGCTGCATTGCTCTATGCCGCTGGGGAGAGTCTAGCTGCAGTTCTTTATGATGCTGCTGACTGTCTAGCTGCTGTTCTTTATGCTGCTGGGTACAGTCTAGCTGCTGTTCTCTATGTTGCTGGCCTCAGTCTAGCTGCTGTTCTATATACTGCTCGTGGCAGTCTATCTGCTCTTCTTTATGCTGCTGGGGACAGTCTAGCTGCTGTTCTCTATGCCACTGGGGACAGTCTAGCTACTGTTCTCTACGCTTTTGAGGACAGACTAGCTGCTGTTCTCTATGTCATTGGGAACAGTCTTGTTGCTCCTCTCTCTGCTGCTGCGGACAGTCTTGCAGTTGTTCTCTTTGCTTCTGGGTACACTTTAGCTGATGTTCTCTATGCTGCTGGGTACAGACTCTCTGCTGTGCTCAATGCTGCTGGGGACAGTCTCGCTGCTGTTCTCTATGCTGCTGCGGACAGTCCATCTGCTGTTCTCTATGCTGCTGGGGACAGGCTATCTGCTGTTCTCTCTGCCGCTGGTGACAGTCTAGCTGCTGTTCTCTATGCTGCTGGGTACCGTCTATCTGATGTTCTCTATGCTGCTGGGTACAGACTCTCTGCTGTGCACAGTGCTGCTGGGACAGCCTTGCTGCTGTTCTCTATGCAGCTGGGGACAGTCTAGCTGCATTGCTCTATTCCGCTGGGGAGAGTCTTGCTGCGGTTCTCTATGCTGCTGCTCACTGTCTAGCTGCTGTTCTTTATGCTGCTGATCTTTATGCTGCTGGGGAGAGTCTAGCTGCTGTTCTCAATGCTGCTGGGGACAGTCTAGCTGCTGTTATCTGAGATGCTGGGTACAGTCTAGCTGATGTTCTCTCTGCTGCTGGGTACAGTCTCTCTACTGTGCTCTATGCTGCTGGGGAGAGTCTAGCTGCTGTTCTCCCTGCCGCTGGGGACAGTCTAGCTGCTCTTTTCTACGCCACATGGGGACAGTCTAGCTGCTGTTCTCTATTCCGCTGGGGATAGGCTAGCTACTTTTCTCTTTGTTGCTGGGGAACGTCTAGCTGCTGTTCCCTATGCTGCTGGGGACAGTCTAGCTGCAGTTATTATGCTGCTGGGGAAAGACTAGCTGTTGTTCTCTATGCCACTGGGGAGAATCTAGTTGCTGTTCTCTATGCTGCTGGTGGCGGTCTAGCTGCTGCTCTTTATGCTGCTGGGGACAGTCTAGCTGCTGTTCTTTATGCCACTGGGGACAGTCTAGCTTCTATTCTCTATGCTGCTGGGGATAGTCTTGCTGTTGTACTTAATGCCGCTGGTTACAGTCTAGCTGCTGTTCTCTATGCCACTGGGGACAGTCTAGTTGCTGTTCACTATGCCACTGGGGACAGTCTAGTTGCTGTGTTCTATGTTGCTGGGTACATTCTATCTGCTGTTGTCTGTGCTGCTGGGGACAGTTTAGCTGCTGTTCTGTATGCCACATGGGGACAGTCTAGCTGCTGTTCTCTATGGTGCTTTGGACAGTCTAGTTGCTGTTCTCTGTGCCACTGGGGAGAGTCAAGTCGCTGTTCTCTATGCTGCTGGTGGCAATCTAGCTGCTGTTCTTTATGCAACTGGGGAGAGTCCAGTTGCTGTTCTCTATGCCACTGGGGACAGTCTAGTTGCTGTTCTCTATGCTGCTGGGGACAGTCTAGCTGCTGTTCTCTATGCCACTGGGGACAGTCTAGCTGTTGTTATTAATGCTGCTGGGGACAGTCTAGCTGCTGTTCCCTCTGCTGTTGGGTACAGTCAATCTGCTGTTCTCTATACTGCTGGGGACAGTCTGGCTGCTGTTCTGTATGCTGCTGGGTATGGTCTATCTGCTCTTCTCTCTGCTGCTGGGGACAGTCTAGCTGCTGTTCTTTATGCTGCTGTTGGGACAGTCTAGTTGCTGTCCTCTATGCGGCTGGGGACAGTCTAGCTGCTGTTCTCTTTGCTGCTGGCTAACGTCTAGTTGCTATTCTCTGTGCTGCTGGGGACAGTCTAGCTGTTGTTCTTAATGCTGCTGGGGACAGTCTAGCTGCTGTTCTCTATGCCACTGGGGACAGTCTCGTTGCTGCTTTTTATGCTGCTGGAGACAGTCTAGCTGCTGTTCCCTTTGCTGTTGGGTGCAGTCAAGCTGTTGATCTCTTTGCTGCTGGGGACAGTCTAGCTGCAGTTCTTTATGCTGCTGGGGACAGTCTATCTTCTGTGCTCGATGTTACTGGGCACAATCTATCTGCTGTTCTCTGTGCAGCTGGGGCCAGTTTAGCCACTGTTCTCTATGCTGCTGCGGACGGTCAATCTGCTGTTCTCTATGCTGCTGGGGACAGTCTATCTGCTGTTCTCTCTGACGCTGGGGACAGTCTAGCTGCTCTTCTCTACGCCACATGGGAACAGTCTGGCTGCTGTTCTCTATTCCGCTGGGGATAGGCTAGCTACTTTTCTCTTTGTTGCTGGGGAACATCTAGCTGCTGTTCTCTATGCTGCTGGGGACAGTCTAGCTGCAGTTATTATGCTGCTGGGGAAAGACTAGCTGCTGTTCTCTATGCCACTGGGGAGAATCTAGTTGCTGTTCTCTCTGCTGCTGGTGGCGGTCTAGCTGCTGCTCTTTATGCTGCTGGGGACAGTCTAGCTGCTGTTCTTTATGCCACCGGGGGCAGTCTAGCTGCTATTCTCTATGCTGCTGGGGATAGTCTTGCTGTTGTTCTTAATGCCGCTGGTTACAGTTTAGCTGCTGTTCTCTATGCCACTGGGGACAGTCTAGTTGCTGTTCACTATGCCACTGGGGACAGTCTAGTTGCTGTGTTCTATGTTGCTGGTTACATTCTATCTGCTGTTCTTGTGCTGCTGGGGTCAGTTTAGCTGCTGTTCTGTATGCCACATGGGGACAGTCTAGCTGCTGTTCTCAATTCCGATGGTGCTAGTCTAGCTGCTTTTCTCTATGCTGCTGGGGACAGTCTAGCTGCTGTTCTCTTTGCTGCTGGGTAAAGTCTTGTTGCTGTTCCCTATGCCATTCGGGACAGTCTGCTGCTGATCTTTATGCTGCTGGGGACAGTCTAGCTGCTGTTCTCTGTGCCACTGGGGAGTGTCTAGTTGCCCTTCTCTATGCTGCTGGGGACAGTCTAGCTGCTGTTCTCTATGCTGCTGCGGATGGTCTATCTGCTGTCCTCTATGTGGCTGGGGACAGTCCAGCTGCTGTTCCATATTCCGCTGGGGATAGTCAAGCTGATTTTCACTTTTCTGCTGGCGACAGGCTAGCTGCTGTTCTCTTTGCTGCTGGCTAACGTCTAGCTGCTGTCCTCTATGCTGCTGGGCACAGTCTAGTAGCTGTTCTCTATGCTGCTGGGGACAGTCTAGCTGTTGTTCTTAATGCTGCTGGGTACAGTCTACCTGCTGTTCTCAATGCCACTGGGGACAGTCTATCTGCTGTTCTCTCTGTCACTGGGGACAGTCTAGCTGCTGTTATGTATGCAGCTGTGGATGGTCTATCTGCTGTTCGCTGTGCTGCTGGGGACAGTCTATCTGCTGTTCTCTCTGCCACATGGGGACAGTCCAACTGCTGTTCATTATTCCACTGTGGATAGTCTAGCTGCTTTTCTCTTTACTGCTGGTGACAGGCTAGCTGCTGTTCTCTTTGCTGCTGGGTAACGTCTAGCTGCTGTTCTCTATGCTGCTGGGGACAGTCTAGTTGCTTTTCTCTATGCTGCTGGTGGCGGTCTAGCTGCTGCGCTTTATGCTGCTGCGGAGATTCTAGCTGCTGTTCTCTATGCCACTGGGGACAGTCTAGATGCTATTCTCTATGCTGCTGGGGACCGTCTAGCTGTTGTTCTTAATGCTGCTGGGGACAGTCTAGCTGCTGTTCTCTATGCCACTGGGGACAGTCTATTTGTTGTTCCCTATGCTGCTGGGGACAGTCTAGCTGCTGTTCCCTTTGCAGTTGGGTACAGTCCAGATGCTGTTCTCTATGCTGGGGACAGTCTAGCTGAAGTTCTTTAAGCTGCTGGTGACAGTCTAGCTTCTCTTCTCGATGGTACTGGGGACGGTCTATCTGCTGTTCTCTGTGCGGTTGGGGACAGTTTAGCCACTGTTCTCTATACTGCTGTGGACGGTCTATCTGCTGTTCTCTATGCTGCTGGGGACAGTCTAGCTGCTGTTCTCTCTGCCGCTGGGGAGAGTCTATCTGCTGTTCTCTCTGCCGCTGGGGACAGTCTAGCTGCTGTTCTCTATGACACATGGGGACATTCTAACTGCTGTTCTTAATTCCGCTGTGGACAGCCTAGCTGCTTTTCTCCATGCTGCTGGGGACAGTCTAGCCACTGATATCTCTGCTGCTTCGTACAGTCCAGCTGCTGTTCTTTATGCTGCCGGGGGTAGTCTAGCTGCTGTTCTCTATGCCACTGGGGAGAGTCTAGCTGCTGTCCTCTTTGTCACTGGGGAGTGTCTAGCTGCTGTTCTCTATGATGCTGTGGACAGTCTAGTTGCTGTTCTCTGAGCCACTGGGCAGAGTCCAGTTGCTGTTCTCTTTGCTGCTGGTGGCAGTTTAGCTGCTGTTCTTTATGCTGCTAGGTAGAGTCCAGTTGCTGTTCTCTATGCCACTGGGGACAGTCTAGTTGCTGTTGTCTGTGCTGCTGGGGAAAGGCTATATGCTGTTCTCTCTGCTGCTGGGGACAATCTAGCTGCTGTTCTTTATGCTGCTGGGGACAGCCTAACTGCTGTTCTCTCTGCCACAGGGGAGGGTCTAGTTGCTGTTCTCTATGCTGCTGGGGACAGGCTATCTGCTGTTCTCTCTGCCGCTGGGGAAAGTCTAGCTGCTGTTCTCTATGACACATGGGGACAGTCTAGCTGCTGTTCTTAATTCCGCTGGGGACAGCCTAGCTGCTTTTCTCTATGCTGCTGTGGACAGTCTAGCCAATATTATTTCTGCTGCTTGGTACAGTCTAGATGCTGTTCTTTATGCTGCCGGGGGGGGTCTAGCTGCTGCTCTATATGTCACTGGGGAGAGTCTAGCTGCTGTTCTCTTTGTCACTGGGGAGTGACTAGCTGCTGTTCTCTATGCTGCTGGGGACAGTCTAGTTGCTGTTCTCTGTGCCACTAGCTGCTGCTCTATATGTTACTGGGGAGAGTCTAGCTGCTGTTCTCTTTGTCTCTGGGGAGTGTCTAGCTGCTGTTCTCTATGATGCTGTGGACAGTCTAGTTGCTGTTCTCTGTGCCAATGGGGAGAGTCCAGTTGCTGTTCTCTATGCTGCTGGTGGCAGTCTAGCTGCTGTTCTTTATGCTGCTGGGGAGAGTCCAGTTGCTGTTCTCTATGCAACGGGGACAGTCTAGATGCTGTTCTCTATGCCACTGGGGAGAGTCTAGCTGCTGCTCTCTTTGTCACTGGGGAGTGTCTAGCTGCTGTTCTCTATGATGCTGTGGACAGTCTAGTTCCTGTTCTCTGTGCCACTGGAGAGAGTCCAGTTGCTGTTCTCTATGCTGCTGGTGGCAGTCTAGCTGCTGTACTTTATGCTTCTGGGGAGAGTCCAGTTGCTGTTCTCTGTGCCACTGGGGACAGTCAAGTTGCTCTTCTCTATGCTGCAGGGGACAGTCTAGCTGCTGTTCTCTATGCCACTGGGGACAGTCTAGTTGCTGTTCTCTACGCTGGTGGGGACAGCGTAGCTGCTGTTCTGTATGCTGCTGTGTATGATCGATCTGCTGTTCTCTGTTCTGCAGGGGACATGCTATCTGCTGTTCTCTCTGCCGCAGGCAGCAGTCTAACTGCCGTTCTTTATGCTGCTGGGGACAGCCTAGCTGCTTTTCTCCATGCTGCTGGGGACAGTCTAGCCACTGATATCTCTGCTGCTTGGTACAGTCTAGCTGCTGTTCTTTATGCTGCCGGGGGCAGTCTAGCTGCTGTTCTCTATGCCACTGGGGAGTGTCTAGCTGCTGTTCTCTATGGTGCTGTGGACAGTCTAGTTGCTGTTCTCTGTGCCACTGGGGAGAGTCAAGTCGCTGTTCTCTATGCTGCTGGTGGCAATCTAGCTGCTGTTCTTTATGCTGATGGGGAGAGTCCAGTTGCTGTTCTCTGTGCCACTGGGGACAGTCTAGTTGCTGTTCTCTATGCTGCTGTGGACAGTCTAGCTGCTGTTCTCTGTGCCACTTGGGACAGTCTATCTGCTGTTCTCTATACTGCTGGGGACAGTCTGGCTGCTGTTGTGTATGCTGCTGGATATGGTCTATCTGCTGTTCCCTGTGCTGCTGGGGACAGGCTATATGCTGTTCTCTCTGCTGCTGGGGAGAGTCTAGCTGCTGTTCTTTATGCTGCTGGGGACAGTCTAACTGCTGTTCTCCATGCCACTGGGCAGAGTCTAGCTGCTGTTCCCTCTGCTATTGGGTACAGTCAATCTGCTGTTCTCTATACTGCTGGGGACAGTCTGGCTGCTGTTCTGTATGCTGCTGGGTATGGTCTATCTGCTGTTCTCTGTGCTGCTGGGGACAGGCTATATGCTGTTCTCTCTGCCGCTGGGGACAGTCTAGCTGCTGTTCTCTTTGACACATGGGGACATTCTAGCTGCAGTTCTTTATTCCGCTGTCGACAGCCTGGATGCTTATCTCCATGCTGCTGGGGACAGTCTAGCCAGTGTTATCTCTGCTGCTTTGTACAGTCTAGCTGCTGTTCTTTATGCTACTGGGGAGAGTCCAGTTGCTGTTCTCTATGCCACTGGGGACAGTCTAGTTGCTGTTCTCTATGCTGCTGTGGACAGTCTGGCTGCTGTTCTGTATGTTGCTGGGTATGGTCTATCTGCTGTTCCCTGTGCTGCTAGGGACAGGCTATATGCTGTTCTCTCTGCTGCTGGGGAGAGTCTAGCTGCTGTTCTTTATGCTGCTGGGGACAGTCTAACTGCTGTTCTCCATGCCACTGGGGAGAGTCTAGTTGCTGTTCTCTATGCTGCTGGGGACAGGCTATCTGCTGTTCTCTCTGCCGCTGGGGACAGTCTAGCTGCTGTTCTCTATGACACATGGGGACATTCTAACTGCTGTTCTTTATTCCGCTGTGGACAGCCTAGCTGCTTTTCTCCATGCTGCTGGGGACAGTCTAGCCACTGATATCTCTGCTGCTTGGTACAGTCTAGCTGCTGTTCTTTATGCTGCCGGGGGCAGTCTAGCTGCTGTTCTCTATGCCACTGGGGAGAGTCTAGCTGCTGTTCTCTTTGTCACTGGGGAGTGTCTAGCTGCTGTTCTCTATGGTGCTTTGGACAGTCTAGTTGCTGTTCTCTGTGCCACTGGGGAGAGTCAAGTCGCTGTTCTCTATGCTGCTGGTGACAATCTAGCTGCTGTTCTCTATGCCACTGGGGACAGTCTAGTTGCTGTTCTCTACGCTGGTGGGGACAGCGTAGCTGCTGTTCTGTATGCTGCTGTGTATGATCGATCTGCTGTTCTCTGTTCTGCAGGGGACATGCTATCTGCTGTTCTCTCTGCCGCAGGCAGCAGTCTAACTGCCGTTCTTTATGCTGCTGGGGACAGCCTAGCTGGCTTTTCTCCATGCTGCTGGGGACAGTCTAGCCACTGATATCTCTGCTGCTTGGTACAGTCTAGCTGCTGTTCTTTATGCTGCCGGGGGCAGTCTAGCTGCTGTTCTCTATGCCACTGGGGAGTGTCTAGCTGCTGTTCTCTATGGTGCTGTGGACAGTCTAGTTGCTGTTCTCTGTGCCACTGGGGAGAGTCAAGTCGCTGTTCTCTATGCTGCTGGTGGCAATCTAGCTGCTGTTCTTTATGCTGCTGGGGAGAGTCCAGTTGCTGTTCTCTGTGCCACTGGGGACAGTCTAGTTGCTCTTCTCTATGCTGCAGGGGACAGTCTAGCTGCTGTTCTCTATGCCACTGGGGACAGTCTAGTTGCTGTTCTCTACGCTGGTGGGGACAGCGTAGCTGCTGTTCTGTATGCTGCTGTGTATGATCGATCTGCTGTTCTCTGTTCTGCAGGGGACATGCTATCTGCTGTTCTCTCTGCTGCAGGCAGCAGTCTAACTGCCGTTCTTTATGCTGCTGGGGACAGCCTAGCTGCTTTTCTCCATGCTGCTGGGGACAGTCTAGCCACTGATATCTCTGCTGCTTGGTACAGTCTAGCTGCTGTTCTTTATGCTGCCGGGGGCAGTCTAGCTGCTGTTCTCTATGCCACTGGGGAGTGTCTAGCTGCTGTTCTCTATGGTGCTGTGGACAGTCTAGTTGCTGTTCTCTGTGCCACTGGGGAGAGTCAAGTCGCTGTTCTCTATGCTGCTGGTGGCAATCTAGCTGCTGTTCTTTATGCTGCTGGGGAGAGTCCAGTTGCTGTTCTCTATGCCACTGGGGACAGTTTAGTTGCTGTTCTCTATGCTGCTGTGGACAGTCTAGCTGCTGTTCTCTGTGCCACTGGGGACAGTCTATCTGCTGTTCTCTATACTGCTGGGGACAGTCTGGCTGCTGTTGTGTATGCTGCTGGATATGGTCTATCTGCTGTTCCCTGTGCTGCTGGGGACAGGCTATATGCTGTTCTCTCTGCTGCTGGGGAGAGTCTAGCTGCTGTTCTTTATGCTGCTGGGGACAGTCTAACTGCTGTTCTCCATGCCACTGGGCAGAGTCTAGCTGCTGTTCCCTCTGCTATTGGGTACAGTCAATCTGCTGTTCTCTATACTGCTGGGGACAGTCTGGCTGCTGTTCTGTATGCTGCTGGGCATGGTCTATCTGCTGTTCTCTGTGCTGCTGGGGACAGGCTATATGCTGTTCTCTCTGCTGCTGGGGACAATCTAGCTGCTGTTCTTTATGCTGCTGTTGGGACAGGCTGTCTGCTGTTCTCTCTGCCACTGGGGACAGTCTAGCTGCTGTTCTCTTTGACACATGGGGACATTCTAGCTGCAGTTCTTTACTCCGCTGTGGACAGCCTGGATGCTTATCTCCATGCTGCTGGGGACAGTCTAGCCAGTGTTAGCTCTGCTGCTTGGTACAGTCTAGCTGCTGTTCTTTATGCTACTGGGGAGAGTCCAGTTGCTGTTCTCTATGCCACTGGGGACAGTCTAGTTGCTGTTCTATATGCTGCTGGGGACAGGCTATATGCTGTTCTCTCTGCCGCTGGGGACAGTCTAGCTGCTGTTCTCTTTGACACATGGGGACATTCTAGCTGCAGTTCTTTATTCCGCTGTCGACAGCCTGGATGCTTATCTCCATGCTGCTGGGGACAGTCTAGCCAGTGTTATCTCTGCTGCTTTGTACAGTCTAGCTGCTGTTCTTTATGCTACTGGGGAGAGTCCAGTTGCTGTTCTCTATGCCACTGGGGACAGTCTAGTTGCTGTTCTCTATGCTGCTGTGGACAGTCTGGCTGCTGTTCTGTATGTTGCTGGGTATGGTCTATCTGCTGTTCCCTGTGCTGCTAGGGACAGGCTATATGCTGTTCTCTCTGCTGCTGGGGAGAGTCTAGCTGCTGTTCTTTATGCTGCTGGGGACAGTCTAACTGCTGTTCTCCATGCCACTGGGGAGAGTCTAGTTGCTGTTCTCTATGCTGCTGGGGACAGGCTATCTGCTGTTCTCTCTGCCGCTGGGGACAGTCTAGCTGCTGTTCTCTATGACACATGGGGACATTCTAACTGCTGTTCTTTATTCCGCTGTGGACAGCCTAGCTGCTTTTCTCCATGCTGCTGGGGACAGTCTAGCCACTGATATCTCTGCTGCTTGGTACAGTCTAGCTGCTGTTCTTTATGCTGCCGGGGGCAGTCTAGCTGCTGTTCTCTATGCCACTGGGGAGAGTCTAGCTGCTGTTCTCTTTGTCACTGGGGAGTGTCTAGCTGCTGTTCTCTATGGTGCTTTGGACAGTCTAGTTGCTGTTCTCTGTGCCACTGGGGAGAGTCAAGTCGCTGTTCTCTATGCTGCTGGTGACAATCTAGCTGCTGTTCTCTATGCCACTGGGGACAGTCTAGTTGCTGTTCTCTACGCTGGTGGGGACAGCGTAGCTGCTGTTCTGTATGCTGCTGTGTATGATCGATCTGCTGTTCTCTGTTCTGCAGGGGACATGCTATCTGCTGTTCTCTCTGCCGCAGGCAGCAGTCTAACTGCCGTTCTTTATGCTGCTGGGGACAGCCTAGCTGGTTTTCTCCATGCTGCTGGGGACAGTCTAGCCACTGATATCTCTGCTGCTTGGTACAGTCTAGCTGCTGTTCTTTATGCTGCCGGGGGCAGTCTAGCTGCTGTTCTCTATGCCACTGGGGAGTGTCTAGCTGCTGTTCTCTATGGTGCTGTGGACAGTCTAGTTGCTGTTCTCTGTGCCACTGGGGAGAGTCAAGTCGCTGTTCTCTATGCTGCTGGTGGCAATCTAGCTGCTGTTCTTTATGCTGCTGGGGAGAGTCCAGTTGCTGTTCTCTGTGCCACTGGGGACAGTCTAGTTGCTCTTCTCTATGCTGCAGGGGACAGTCTAGCTGCTGTTCCCTATGCCACTGGGGACAGTCTAGTTGCTGTTCTCTACGCTGGTGGGGACAGCGTAGCTGCTGTTCTGTATGCTGCTGTGTATGATCGATCTGCTGTTCTCTGTTCTGCAGGGGACATGCTATCTGCTGTTCTCTCTGCTGCAGGCAGCAGTCTAACTGCCGTTCTTTATGCTGCTGGGGACAGCCTAGCTGCTTTTCTCCATGCTGCTGGGGACAGTCTAGCCACTGATATCTCTGCTGCTTGGTACAGTCTAGCTGCTGTTCTTTATGCTGCCGGGGGCAGTCTAGCTGCTGTTCTCTATGCCACTGGGGAGTGTCTAGCTGCTGTTCTCTATGGTGCTGTGGACAGTCTAGTTGCTGTTCTCTGTGCCACTGGGGAGAGTCAAGTCGCTGTTCTCTATGCTGCTGGTGGCAATCTAGCTGCTGTTCTTTATGCTGCTGGGGAGAGTCCAGTTGCTGTTCTCTATGCCACTGGGGACAGTTTAGTTGCTGTTCTCTATGCTGCTGTGGACAGTCTAGCTGCTGTTCTCTGTGCCACTGGGGACAGTCTATCTGCTGTTCTCTATACTGCTGGGGACAGTCTGGCTGCTGTTGTGTATGCTGCTGGATATGGTCTATCTGCTGTTCCCTGTGCTGCTGGGGACAGGCTATATGCTGTTCTCTCTGCTGCTGGGGAGAGTCTAGCTGCTGTTCTTTATGCTGCTGGGGACAGTCTAACTGCTGTTCTCCATGCCACTGGGCAGAGTCTAGCTGCTGTTCCCTCTGCTATTGGGTACAGTCAATCTGCTGTTCTCTATACTGCTGGGGACAGTCTGGCTGCTGTTCTGTATGCTGCTGGGCATGGTCTATCTGCTGTTCTCTGTGCTGCTGGGGACAGGCTATATGCTGTTCTCTCTGCTGCTGGGGACAATCTAGCTGCTGTTCTTTATGCTGCTGTTGGGACAGGCTGTCTGCTGTTCTCTCTGCCGCTGGGGACAGTCTAGCTGCTGTTCTCTTTGACACATGGGGACATTCTAGCTGCAGTTCTTTACTCCGCTGTGGACAGCCTGGATGCTTATCTCCATGCTGCTGGGGACAGTCTAGCCAGTGTTATCTCTGCTGCTTGGTACAGTCTAGCTGCTGTTCTTTATGCTACTGGGGAGAGTCCAGTTGCTGTTCTCTATGCCACTGGGGACAGTCTAGTTGCTGTTCTCTATGCTGCTGGGGACAGGCTATATGCTGTTCTCTCTGCTGCTGGGGAGAGTCTAGCTGCTGTTCTCTATGCTGCTGGGGACAGTCTAACTGCTGTTCTCCATGCCACTGGGCAGAGTCTAGCTGCTGTTCCCTCTGCTATTGGGTACAGTCAATCTGCTGTTCTCTATACTGCTGGGGACAGTCTGGCTGCTGTTCTGTATGCTGCTGGGTATGGTCTATCTGCTGTTCTCTGTGCTGCTGGGGACAGGCTATATGCTGTTCTCTCTGCTGCTGGGGACAGTCTAGCTGCTGTTCTCTTTGACACATGGGGACATTCTAGCTGCAGTTCTTTATTCCGCTGTGGACAGCCTGGATGCTTATCTCCATGCTGCTGGGGACAGTCTAGCCAGTGTTATCTCTGCTGCTTTGTACAGTCTAGCTGCTGTTCTTTATGCTACTGGGGAGAGTCCAGTTGCTGTTCTCTATGCCACTGGGGACAGTCTAGTTGCTGTTCTCTATGCTGCTGTGGACAGTCTGGCTGCTGTTCTGTATGTTGCTGGGTATGGTCTATCTGCTGTTCCCTGTGCTGCTAGGGACAGGCTATATGCTGTTCTCTCTGCTGCTGGGGAGAGTCTAGCTGCTGTTCTTTATGCTGCTGGGGACAGTCTAACTGCTGTTCTCCATGCCACTGGGGAGAGTCTAGTTGCTGTTCTCTATGCTGCTGGGGACAGGCTATCTGCTGTTCTCTCTGCCGCTGGGGACAGTCTAGCTGCTGTTCTCTATGACACATGGGGACATTCTAACTGCTGTTCTTAATTCCGCTGTGGACAGCCTAGCTGCTTTTCTCCATGCTGCTGGGGACAGTCTAGCCACTGATATCTCTGCTGCTTCGTACAGTCCAGCTGCTGTTCTTTATGCTGCCGGGGGTAGTCTAGCTGCTGTTCTCTATGCCACTGGGGAGAGTCTAGCTGCTGTCCTCTTTGTCACTGGGGAGTGTCTAGCTGCTGTTCTCTATGATGCTGTGGACAGTCTAGTTGCTGTTCTCTGAGCCACTGGGCAGAGTCCAGTTGCTGTTCTCTTTGCTGCTGGTGGCAGTTTAGCTGCTGTTCTTTATGCTGCTAGGTAGAGTCCAGTTGCTGTTCTCTATGCCACTGGGGACAGTCTAGTTGCTGTTGTCTGTGCTGCTGGGGAAAGGCTATATGCTGTTCTCTCTGCTGCTGGGGACAATCTAGCTGCTGTTCTTTATGCTGCTGGGGACAGCCTAACTGCTGTTCTCTATGCCACAGGGGAGGGTCTAGTTGCTGTTCTCTATGCTGCTGGGGACAGGCTATCTGCTGTTCTCTCTGCCGCTGGGGAAAGTCTAGCTGCTGTTCTCTATGACACATGGGGACAGTCTAGCTGCTGTTCTTAATTCCGCTGGGGACAGCCTAGCTGCTTTTCTCTATGCTGCTGTGGACAGTCTAGCCAATATTATTTCTGCTGCTTGGTACAGTCTAGATGCTGTTCTTTATGCTGCCGGGGGGGGTCTAGCTGCTGCTCTATATGTCACTGGGGAGAGTCTAGCTGCTGTTCTCTTTGTCACTGGGGAGTGACTAGCTGCTGTTCTCTATGCTGCTGGGGACAGTCTAGTTGCTGTTCTCTGTGCCACTAGCTGCTGCTCTATATGTTACTGGGGAGAGTCTAGCTGCTGTTCTCTTTGTCTCTGGGGAGTGTCTAGCTGCTGTTCTCTATGATGCTGTGGACAGTCTAGTTGCTGTTCTCTGTGCCAATGGGGAGAGTCCAGTTGCTGTTCTCTATGCTGCTGGTGGCAGTCTAGCTGCTGTTCTTTATGCTGCTGGGGAGAGTCCAGTTGCTGTTCTCTATGCAACGGGGACAGTCTAGATGCTGTTCTCTATGCCACTGGGGAGAGTCTAGCTGCTGCTCTCTTTGTCACTGGGGAGTGTCTAGCTGCTGTTCTCTATGATGCTGTGGACAGTCTAGTTCCTGTTCTCTGTGCCACTGGAGAGAGTCCAGTTGCTGTTCTCTATGCTGCTGGTGGCAGTCTAGCTGCTGTACTTTATGCTTCTGGGGAGAGTCCAGTTGCTGTTCTCTGTGCCACTGGGGACAGTCAAGTTGCTCTTCTCTATGCTGCAGGGGACAGTCTAGCTGCTGTTCTCTATGCCACTGGGGACAGTCTAGTTGCTGTTCTCTACGCTGGTGGGGACAGCGTAGCTGCTGTTCTGTATGCTGCTGTGTATGATCGATCTGCTGTTCTCTGTTCTGCAGGGGACATGCTATCTGCTGTTCTCTCTGCCGCAGGCAGCAGTCTAACTGCCGTTCTTTATGCTGCTGGGGACAGCCTAGCTGCTTTTCTCCATGCTGCTGGGGACAGTCTAGCCACTGATATCTCTGCTGCTTGGTACAGTCTAGCTGCTGTTCTTTATGCTGCCGGGGGCAGTCTAGCTGCTGTTCTCTATGCCACTGGGGAGTGTCTAGCTGCTGTTCTCTATGGTGCTGTGGACAGTCTAGTTGCTGTTCTCTGTGCCACTGGGGAGAGTCAAGTCGCTGTTCTCTATGCTGCTGGTGGCAATCTAGCTGCTGTTCTTTATGCTGATGGGGAGAGTCCAGTTGCTGTTCTCTGTGCCACTGGGGACAGTCTAGTTGCTGTTCTCTATGCTGCTGTGGACAGTCTAGCTGCTGTTCTCTGTGCCACTTGGGACAGTCTATCTGCTGTTCTCTATACTGCTGGGGACAGTCTGGCTGCTGTTGTGTATGCTGCTGGATATGGTCTATCTGCTGTTCCCTGTGCTGCTGGGGACAGGCTATATGCTGTTCTCTCTGCTGCTGGGGAGAGTCTAGCTGCTGTTCTTTATGCTGCTGGGGACAGTCTAACTGCTGTTCTCCATGCCACTGGGCAGAGTCTAGCTGCTGTTCCCTCTGCTATTGGGTACAGTCAATCTGCTGTTCTCTATACTGCTGGGGACAGTCTGGCTGCTGTTCTGTATGCTGCTGGGTATGGTCTATCTGCTGTTCTCTGTGCTGCTGGGGACAGGCTATATGCTGTTCTCTCTGCCGCTGGGGACAGTCTAGCTGCTGTTCTCTTTGACACATGGGGACATTCTAGCTGCAGTTCTTTATTCCGCTGTGGACAGCCTGGATGCTTATCTCCATGCTGCTGGGGACAGTCTAGCCAGTGTTATCTCTGCTGCTTTGTACAGTCTAGCTGCTGTTCTTTATGCTACTGGGGAGAGTCCAGTTGCTGTTCTCTATGCCACTGGGGACAGTCTAGTTGCTGTTCTCTATGCTGCTGTGGACAGTCTGGCTGCTGTTCTGTATGTTGCTGGGTATGGTCTATCTGCTGTTCCCTGTGCTGCTAGGGACAGGCTATATGCTGTTCTCTCTGCTGCTGGGGAGAGTCTAGCTGCTGTTCTTTATGCTGCTGGGGACAGTCTAACTGCTGTTCTCCATGCCACTGGGGAGAGTCTAGTTGCTGTTCTCTATGCTGCTGGGGACAGGCTATCTGCTGTTCTCTCTGCCGCTGGGGACAGTCTAGCTGCTGTTCTCTATGACACATGGGGACATTCTAACTGCTGTTCTTTATTCCGCTGTGGACAGCCTAGCTGCTTTTCTCCATGCTGCTGGGGACAGTCTAGCCACTGATATCTCTGCTGCTTGGTACAGTCTAGCTGCTGTTCTTTATGCTGCCGGGGTCAGTCTAGCTGCTGTTCTCTATGCCACTGGGGAGAGTCTAGCTGCTGTTCTCTTTGTCACTGGGGAGTGTCTAGCTGCTGTTCTCTATGGTGCTTTGGACAGTCTAGTTGCTGTTCTCTGTGCCACTGGGGAGAGTCAAGTCGCTGTTCTCTATGCTGCTGGTGACAATCTAGCTGCTGTTCTCTATGCCACTGGGGACAGTCTAGTTGCTGTTCTCTACGCTGGTGGGGACAGCGTAGCTGCTGTTCTGTATGCTGCTGTGTATGATCGATCTGCTGTTCTCTGTTCTGCAGGGGACATGCTATCTGCTGTTCTCTCTGCCGCAGGCAGCAGTCTAACTGCCGTTCTTTATGCTGCTGGGGACAGCCTAGCTGGTTTTCTCCATGCTGCTGGGGACAGTCTAGCCACTGATATCTCTGCTGCTTGGTACAGTCTAGCTGCTGTTCTTTATGCTGCCGGGGGCAGTCTAGCTGCTGTTCTCTATGCCACTGGGGAGTGTCTAGCTGCTGTTCTCTATGGTGCTGTGGACAGTCTAGTTGCTGTTCTCTGTGCCACTGGGGAGAGTCAAGTCGCTGTTCTCTATGCTGCTGGTGGCAATCTAGCTGCTGTTCTTTATGCTGCTGGGGAGAGTCCAGTTGCTGTTCTCTGTGCCACTGGGGACAGTCTAGTTGCTCTTCTCTATGCTGCAGGGGACAGTCTAGCTGCTGTTCTCTATGCCACTGGGGACAGTCTAGTTGCTGTTCTCTACGCTGGTGGGGACAGCGTAGCTGCTGTTCTGTATGCTGCTGTGTATGATCGATCTGCTGTTCTCTGTTCTGCAGGGGACATGCTATCTGCTGTTCTCTCTGCTGCAGGCAGCAGTCTAACTGCCGTTCTTTATGCTGCTGGGGACAGCCTAGCTGCTTTTCTCCATGCTGCTGGGGACAGTCTAGCCACTGATATCTCTGCTGCTTGGTACAGTCTAGCTGCTGTTCTTTATGCTGCCGGGGGCAGTCTAGCTGCTGTTCTCTATGCCACTGGGGAGTGTCTAGCTGCTGTTCTCTATGGTGCTGTGGACAGTCTAGTTGCTGTTCTCTGTGCCACTGGGGAGAGTCAAGTCGCTGTTCTCTATGCTGCTGGTGGCAATCTAGCTGCTGTTCTTTATGCTGCTGGGGAGAGTCCAGTTGCTGTTCTCTATGCCACTGGGGACAGTTTAGTTGCTGTTCTCTATGCTGCTGTGGACAGTCTAGCTGCTGTTCTCTGTGCCACTGGGGACAGTCTATCTGCTGTTCTCTATACTGCTGGGGACAGTCTGGCTGCTGTTGTGTATGCTGCTGGATATGGTCTATCTGCTGTTCCCTGTGCTGCTGGGGACAGGCTATATGCTGTTCTCTCTGCTGCTGGGGAGAGTCTAGCTGCTGTTCTTTATGCTGCTGGGGACAGTCTAACTGCTGTTCTCCATGCCACTGGGCAGAGTCTAGCTGCTGTTCCCTCTGCTATTGGGTACAGTCAATCTGCTGTTCTCTATACTGCTGGGGACAGTCTGGCTGCTGTTCTGTATGCTGCTGGGCATGGTCTATCTGCTGTTCTCTGTGCTGCTGGGGACAGGCTATATGCTGTTCTCTCTGCTGCTGGGGACAATCTAGCTGCTGTTCTTTATGCTGCTGTTGGGACAGGCTGTCTGCTGTTCTCTCTGCCACTGGGGACAGTCTAGCTGCTGTTCTCTTTGACACATGGGGACATTCTAGCTGCAGTTCTTTACTCCGCTGTGGACAGCCTGGATGCTTATCTCCATGCTGCTGGGGACAGTCTAGCCAGTGTTAGCTCTGCTGCTTGGTACAGTCTAGCTGCTGTTCTTTATGCTACTGGGGAGAGTCCAGTTGCTGTTCTCTATGCCACTGGGGACAGTCTAGTTGCTGTTCTATATGCTGCTGGGGACAGGCTATATGCTGTTCTCTCTGCTGCTGGGGAGAGTCTAGCTGCTGTTCTCTATGCTGCTGGGGACAGTCTAACTGCTGTTCTCCATGCCACTGGGCAGAGTCTAGCTGCTGTTCCCTCTGCTATTGGGTACAGTCAATCTGCTGTTCTCTATACTGCTGGGGACAGTCTGGCTGCTGTTCTGTATGCTGCTGGGTATGGTCTATCTGCTGTTCTCTGTGCTGCTGGGGACAGGCTATATGCTGTTCTCTCTGCTGCTGGGGACAGTCTAGCTGCTGTTCTCTTTGACACATGGGGACATTCTAGCTGCAGTTCTTTATTCCGCTGAGGACAGCCTGGATGCTTATCTCCATGCTGCTGGGGACAGTCTAGCCAGTGTTATCTCTGCTGCTTGGTACAGTCTAGCTGCTGTTCTTTATGCTACTGGGGAGAGTCCAGTTGCTGTTCTCTATGCCACTGGGGACAGTCTAGTTGCTGTTCTCTATGCTGCTGGGGACAGTCTAGCTGCTGTTCTCTATGCCACTGGGGACAGTCTAGTTGCTGTTCTCTACGCTGGTGGGGACAGCATAGCTGCTGTTCTGTATGCTGCTGTGTATGATTGATCTGCTGTTCTCTGTTCTGCAGGGGACATGCTATCTGCTGTTCTCTCAGCCGCACGCAGCAGTCTAACTGCTGTTCTTTATGCTGCTGGGGACAGCCTAGCTGCTTTTCTCCATGCTGCTGGGGACAGTCTAGCCACTGATATCTCTGCTGCTTGGTACAGTCTAGCTGCTGTTCCTTATGCTGCCAGGGGCAGTCTAGCTGCTGTTCTCTATGCCACTGGGGAGAGTCTTGCTGCTGTTCTCTTTGTCACTGGGGAGTGTCTAGCTGCTGTTCTCTATGGTGCTGTGGACAGTCTAGTTGCTGTTCTCTGTGCCACTGGGGAGAGTCAAGTTGCTGTTCTCTATGCTGCTGGTGACAATCTAGCTGCTGTTCTTTATGCTGCTGGGGAGAGTCCTGTTGCTGTTCTCTATGCCACTGGGGACAGTCTAGTTGCTGTTCTCTATGCTGCTGTGGACAGTCTGGCTGCTGTTCTGTATGTTGCTGGGTATGGTCTATCTGCTGTTCCCTGTGCTGCTAGGGACAGGCTATATGCTGTTCTCTCTGCTGCTGGGGAGAGTCTAGCTTCTGTTCTTTATGCTGCTGGGGACAGTCTAACTGCTGTTCTCCATGCCACTGGGGAGAGTCTAGTTGCTGTTCTCTATGCTGCTGGGGACAGGCTATCTGCTGTTCTCTCTGCCGCTGGGGACAGTCTAGCTGCTGTTCTCTATGACACATGGGGACATTCTAACTGCTATTCTTTATTCCGCTGTGGACAGCCTAGCTGCTTTTCTCCATGCTGCTGGGGACAGTCTAGCCACTGATATCTCTGCTGCTTGGTACAGTCTAGCTGCTGTTCTTTATGCTGCCGGGGGCAGTCTAGCTGCTGTTCTCTATGCCACTGGGGAGAGTCTAGCTGCTGTTCTCTTTGTCACTGGGGAGTGTCTAGCTGCTGTTCTCTATGGTGCTTTGGACAGTCTAGTTGCTGTTCTCTGTGCCACTGGGGAGAGTCAAGTCGCTGTTCTCTATGCTGCTGGTGACAATCTAGCTGCTGTTCTTTATGCAACTGGGGAGAGTCCAGTTGCTGTTCTCTATGCCACTGGGGACAGTCTAGTTGCTGTTCTCTATGCTGCTGGAGACAGTCTAGCTGCTGTTCTCTATGCCACTGGGGACAGACTAGCTGCTGTTCTCAATGCTGAGGGGGACAGTCTAGTTGCTGTTCTGTATGAGCTGGGGACAGGCTATCTGCTATTCTCTCTGCTGCTGGGGCAATCTAGCTGCTGTTCTTTATGCTGCTGGGGACAGTCTAACTGCTGTTCTCTATGCTGCTGGGGACAGGCTATCTGCTGTTCTCTCTGCCGCTGGGGACAGTCTAGCTGCTGTTCTCTATGACACATGGGGACATTCTAGCAGCTGTTCTTAATTCCGCTGTGGACAGCCTGGCTGCTTTTATCCATGCAGCTGGGGAGAGTCTAGCCACTGTTATCTCTGCTGCTTGGTCCAGTCTAGCTGCTGTTCTGTATGCTACCGGGGGCAGTCTAGCTGCTGTTCTCTTTGTCACTGGGGAGTGTCTAGCTGCTGTTCTCTATGATGCTGTGGACAGTCTAGTTGCTGTTCTCTGAGCCACTGGGCAGAGTCTAGTTGCTGTTCTCTATGCTGCTGGGGACAGGCTATCTGCTGTTCTCTCTGCCGCTGGGGACAGTCTAGCTGCTGTTCTCTATGACACATGGGGACAGTCTAGCTGCTGTTCTTAATTCCGCTGGGGACAGCCTAGCTGCTTTTCTCTATGCTGCTGTGGACAGTCTAGCCAATATTATCTCTGCTGCTTGGTACAGTCTAGATGCTGTTCTTTATGCTGCCGGGGGCGGTCTAGCTGCTGCTCTATATGTCACTGGGGAGAGTCTAGCTGCTGTTCTCTTTGTCACTGGGGAGTGACTAGCTGCTGTTCTCTATGCTGCTGGGGACAGTCTAGTTGCTGTTCTCTGTGCCACTAGCTGCTGCTCTATATGTCACTGGGGAGAGTCTAGCTGCTGTTCTCTTTGTCTCTGGGGAGTGTCTAGCTGCTGTTCTCTATGATGCTGTGGACAGTCTAGTTGCTGTTCTCTGTGCCACTGGGGAGAGTCCAGTTGCTGTTCTGTATGCTGCTGGTGGCAGTCTAGCTGCTGTTCTTTATGCTGCTGGGGAGAGTCCAGTTGCTGTTCTCTGTGCCACTGGGGACAGTCTAGTTGCACTTCTCTATGCTGCAGGGGACAGTCTAGCTGCTTTTCTCTTTGCTGCTGTGGACAGTCTAGCCAATATTATCTCTGCTGCTTGGTACAGTCTAGATGCTGTTCTTTATGCTGCCGGGGGCGGTCTAGCTGCTGCTCTATATGTCACTGGGCAGAGTCTAGCTGCTGTTCTCTTTGTCACTGGGGAGTGACTAGCTGCTGTTCTCTATGCTGCTGGGGACAGTCTAGTTGCTGTTCTCTGTGCCACTAGCTGCTGCTCTATATGTCACTGGGGAGAGTCTAGCTGCTGTTCTCTTTGTCTCTGGGGAGTGTCTAGCTGCTGTTCTCTATGATGCTGTGGACAGTCTAGTTGCTGTTCTCTGTGCCACTGGGGAGAGTCCAGTTGCTGTTCTCTATGCTGCTGGTGGCAGTCTAGCTGCTGTTCTTTATGCTGCTGGGGAGAGTCCAGTTGCTGTTCTCTGTGCCACTGGGGACAGTCTAGTTGCTCTTCTCTATGCTGCAGGGGACAGTCTAGCTGCTGTTCTCTATGCCACTGGGGACAGTCTAGTTGCTGTTCTCTACGCTGGTGGGGACAGCGTAGCTGCTGTTCTGTATGCTGCTGTGTATGATCGATCTGCTGTTCTCTGTTCTGCAGGGGACATGCTATCTGCTGTTCTCTCTGCCGCAGGCAGCAGTCTAACTGCCGTTCGTTATGCTGCTGGGGACAGCCTAGCTGCTTTTCTCCATGCTGCTGGGGACAGTCTAGCCACTGATATCTCTGCTGCTTGGTACAGTCTAGCTGCTGTTCTTTATGCTGCCGGGGGCAGTCTAGCTGCTGTTCTCTATGCCACTGGGGAGTGTCTAGCTGCTGTTCTCTATGGTGCTGTGGACAGTCTAGTTGCTGTTCTCTGTGCCACTGGGGAGAGTCAAGTCGCTGTTCTCTATGCTGCTGGTGGCAATCTAGCTGCTGTTCTTTATGCTGCTGGGGAGAGTCCAGTTGCTGTTCTCTATGCCACTGGGGACAGTTTAGTTGCTGTTCTCTATGCTGCTGTGGACAGTCTAGCTGCTGTTCTCTGTGCCACTGGGGACAGTCTATCTGCTGTTCTCTATACTGCTGGGGACAGTCTGGCTGCTGTTGTGTATGCTGCTGGATATGGTCTATCTGCTGTTCCCTGTGCCTCTGGGGACAGGCTATATGCTGTTCTCTCTGCTGCTGGGGAGAGTCTAGCTGCTGTTCTTTATGCTGCTGGGGACAGTCTAACTGCTGTTCTCCATGCCACTGGGCAGAGTCTAGCTGCTGTTCCCTCTGCTATTGGGTACAGTCAATCTGCTGTTCTCTATACTGCTGGGGACAGTCTGGCTGCTGTTCTGTATGCTGCTGGGTATGGTCTATCTGCTGTTCTCTGTGCTGCTGGAGACAGGCTATCTGCTGTTCTCTCTGCCGCTGGGGACAGTCTAGCTGCTGTTCTCTTTGACACATGGGGACATTCTAGCTGCAGTTCTTTATTCCGCTGTGGACAGCCTGGATGCTTATCTCCATGCTGCTGGGGACAGTCTAGCCAGTGTTATCTCTGCTGCTTGGTACAGTCTAGCTGCTGTTCTTTATGCTACCGGTGGCAGTCTAGCTGCTGTTCTCTATGCCACTGGGGAGAGTCTAGCTGCTGTTCTGTTTGACAATGGGGAGTGTCTAGCTGCTGTTCTCTATGATGCTGTTGGCAGTCTAGTTGCTGTTCTCTATGCCACTGGGGAGAGCCTAGCTGCTGTTCTCTTTGTCACTGGTGAGTGTCTAGCTGTTGTTCTCTATGATGCTGTGGACAGTCTAGTTGCTGTTCTCCGTGCCAGTGGGGAGAGTCCAGTTGCTGTTCTTTATGCTGCTGGTGGCAGTCTAGCTGCTGTTCTTTATGCTACTGGGGAGAGTCCAGTTGCTGATCTCTATGCCACTGGGGACAGTCTATCTGCTGTTCCCTATGCTGGTGGGGACAGCGTAGCTGCTGTTCTGTATGCTGCTGTGTATGATCGATCTGCTGTTCTCTGTTCTGCAGGGGACATGCTATCTGCTGTTCTCTCAGCCGCACGCGGCAGTCTAACTGCTGTTCTTTATGCTGCTGGGGACAGCCTAGCTGCTTTTCTCCATGCTGCTGGGGACAGTCTAGCCACTGATATCTCTGCTGCTTGGTACAGTCTAGCTGCTGTTCTTTATGCTGCCAGGGGCAGTCTAGCTGCTGTTCTCTATGCCACTGGGGAGAGTCTTGCTGCTGTTCTCTTTGTCACTGGGGAGTGTCTAGCTGCTGTTCTCTATGGTGCTGTGGACAGTCTAGTTGCTGTTCTCTGTGCCACTGGGGAGAGTCAAGTCGCTGTTCTCTATGCTGCTGGTGGCAATCTAGCTGCTGTTCTTTATGCTGCTGGGGAGAGTCCAATTGCTGTTCTCTATGCCACTCGGGACAGTCTAGTTGCTGTTCTCTATGCTGCTGTGGACAGTCTAGCTGCTGTTCTCTGTGCCACTGGGAACAGTCTATCTGCTGTTCTCTATACCGCTGGGGACAGTCTGGCTGCTGTTCTGTATGTTGCTGGGTATGGTCTATCTGCTGTTCCCTGTGCTGCTAGGGACAGGCTATCTGCTGTTCTCTCTGCCGCTGGGGACAGTCTAGCTGCTGTTCTCTATGACACATGGGGACATTCTAACTGCTGTTCTTTATTCCGCTGTGGACAGCCTAGCTGCTTTTCTACACGCTGCTGGGGACAGTCTAGCCACTGATGTCTCTGCTGCTTGGTAAAGTCTAGCTGCTGTTCTTTATGCTGCCGGGGGCAGTCTAGCTGCTGTTCTCTATGCCACTGGGGAGAGTCTAGCTGCTGTTCTCTTTGTCACTGGGGAGTGTCTAGCTGCTGTTCTCTATGGTGCTTTGGACAGTCTAGTTGCTGTTCTCTGTGCCACTGGGGAGAGTCAAGTCGCTGTTCTCTATGCTGCTGGTGACAATCTAGCTGCTGTTCTTTATACAACTGGGGAGAGTCCAGGTGCTGTTCTTTATGCCACTGGGGACAGTCTAGCTGCTGTTCTCAATGCTGAGGGGGACAGTCCAGTTAGTCCAGTTGCTGTTCTCTATGAGCTGGGGACAGGCTATCTGCTATTCTCTCTGCTGCTGGGGCAATCTAGCTGCTGTTCTTTATGCTGCTGTGGACAGTCTAACTGCTGTTCTCTATGCCACTGGGGAGAGTCTAGCTGCTGTTGTCTATGACACATGGGGACATTCTAGCTGCTGTTCTTTATTCCGCTGTGGACAGCCTAGCTGCTTATCTCCATGCTGCTGGGGACAGTCTAGCCACTGATATCTCTGCTGCTTGGTACAGTCTAGCTGCTGTTCTTTATGCTACCGGGGGCTGTCTAGCTGCTGTTCTCTATGCCACTGGGGAGAGTCTAGCTGCTGTTCTCTTTGTCTCCGTGGAGTGTCTAGCTGCTGTTCTCTATGATTCTGTGGACAGTCTAGTTGCTGTTCTCTACGCTGTTGGGGACAGTCTAGCTGCTGTTCTGTATGCTGCTGTCTATGATCGATCTGCTGTTCTCTGTTCTGCAGGGGACATGCTATCTTCTGTTCTCTCAGCCGCAGGCAGCAGTCTAAATGCTGTTCTTTATGCTGCTGGGGACAGCCTAGCTGCTGTTCTCTATGCTGCTGGGTACAGTCTAGCTGCTGTTCTCTATGCCACTGAGGAGAGCCTAGCTGCTGTTCTCTTTGTCAATGGGGAGTGTCTAGGTGCTGTTCTCTATGATGCTGTGGACAGTCTAGTTGCTGTTCTCTGTGCCACTGGGGAGAGTCCAGTTGCTGTTCTCTATGCTGCTGGTGGCAGTCTAGCTGCTGTTCTTTATGCTGTTGGGGAGAGTCCAGTTGCTGTTCTCTATGCCACTGGGCCAGTCTAGTTGCTGTTCACTATGCTGCTGTGGACAGTCTAGCTGCTGTTCTCTATGCCACTGGGGACAGTCTAGTTGCTGTTCTCTATGCTGGTGGAGACAGTCTAGCTGCTGTTCTGTATGCTGCTTGTATGATCGATCTGCTGTTCTCTGTTCTGCAGGGGATATGCTATTTGCTGAACTCTCTGCCGCAGGCAGCAGTCTAACTGCTGTTCTTTATGCTGCTGGGGACAGCCTAGCTGCTTTTCTCTCTGCTGCTGGGGACTGTCTAGCCACTGTTATCTCTGCTGCTTGGTACAGTCCAGTTGCTGTTCTCTATGCTGCTGGTGGCAGTCTAGCTGCTGTTCTCTATGCCACTGGGGACAGTCTAGCTGCTGTTCTCTATGCCACTGGGGACAGTCTAGTTGCTGTTCTCTATGCCACTGGGGACAGTCTAGCTGCTATTGTCTATGCCACTGGGGACAGTCTAGCTGCTGTTCTCAATGCTGCTGGGGACACTCTATCTGCTGTTCTCTCTAGCACTGCGGTCATTCTAGCTGCTGTTCTCTATGACAAATGGAGACAGTCTAGCTGCTGTTCCCTATTCCGCCAGCGATATCCTAGCTGTTTTTCTCTATTCCGCTGGAGACAGTCTAGCTGCTGTTCTCTGTGCAGCTGGGGACAGCTTAGCTGCTGTTCTCTATGCTGCTGCGGATGGTCTATCTGCTGTTCTCGATGCTGCTGAGGACTGTCTAGCTGCTGTTCTCTCTGCTGCTGGCGGTCTAGCTGTTGCTCTTTATGCTGCTGCGGAGAGTCTAGCTGCTATTCTCGATGCCACCGGGGACTTTCTAGTTGCTATTCTCTATTCTGCTGGGGACAGTGTAGCTGTTGTTATTAATGCTGCTGGGGACAGTCTAGCTGCTGCTCCCTCTGCTGTTGGGTACAGTCAAGCTGCTGTTCTCTATACTGCTGGGGACAGTCTGGCTGCTGTTCTGTATGCTGCTGGGTATGGTCTATCTGCTGTTCTCTGTGCTGCTGGGGACAGTCTAGTTGCTGTTCTCTGTGCCACTGGGGAGAGTCCAGTTACTGTCCTCTATGCTGCTGGTGGCAGTCTAGCTGCTGTTCTTTATGCTGCTGGGGAGATTCCAGTTGCTGTTCTCTATGCCACCGGGGACAGTCTAGTTGCTGTTCTCTATGCTGCTGCGGACAGTCTAGCTGCTGTTCTCTATGCTGCTGGGGACAGTCTAGCTGCTGTTCTCTATGAAACATGGGGACATTCTAGCTGCTGTTCTTTATTCCTCTGTGGACAGCTTAGCTGCTTATCTCCATGCTGCTGGGGACAGTCTAGCCACTGTTATCTCTGCTGCTTGGTACAGTCTAGTTGCTGTTCTTTATGCTGCCGGGGGCAGTCTAGCTGCTGTTCTCTATGCCACTGGGGAGAGTCTAGCTGCCGTGCTCAATGCTGCTGGGGACAGTCTATCTGCTGTTCTCTCTAGCACTGCGATCATTCTAGCTGCTGTTATCTATGACAAATGGAGACAGTCTATCTGCTGTTCTCTATGCTGCTGAGGACAGTCTAGCTGCTGTTCTCTATGCTGCTGGGGACAGTCAAGCTGTTGTTATAAATGCTGCTGGGGACAGTCTAGCTGCTGTTCCCTCTACTGTTGTGTACAGTCAAGCTGCTGTTCTCTATACTGCTGGGGACAGTCTAGCTGCTGTTCTGTATGCTGCTGTGTATGATCGATCTGCTGTTCTCTGTTCTGCAGGGGACATGCTATTTGCTGTACTCTCTGCCGCAGGTGGCAGTCTAACTGCTGTTCTTTATGCTGCTGGGGACAGCCTAGCTGCTTTTCTCTATGCTGCTGGGGACAGCCTAGCCACTGTCATCTCTGCTGCTTGGTACAGTCTAGCTGCTGTTCCTAATTCTACCAGGGGCAGTCTAGCTGCTGTTCTCTATGCCACTGGGGACAGTCTAGCTGCTGTTCTTTATTCCGCTGGGGACAGCCTAGCTGCTTTTCTCTATGCTGCTGGGGACAGTCTAGCCACTGTTATCTCTGCTGCTTGGTACAGTCTAGTTGCTGTTCTTTATGCTGCCGGGGGCAGTCTAGCTGCTGTTCTCTATGCCACTGGGGAGAGTCTAGCTGCTGTTCTCTTTGTCACTGGGGAGTGTCTAGCTGCTGTTTTCTATGATGCTCTGGACAGTCTAGTTGCTGTTCTCTGTGCCACTGGGGAGAGTCCAGTTGCTGTTCTCTATGCCACTGGGGACAGTCTAGCTGCTGTTCTCTATGCTGCTGGGGACAGTCTAGCTGCTGTTCTCAATGCTGCTGGGGAAAGTCTAGCTGCTGTTATCTGAACTGCTGGGTACAGTCTAGCTGATGTTCTCTCTGCTGCTGGGTACAGTCTCTCTGCTGTGCTCTATGCTGCTGGGGAGAGTCTAGCTGCTGTTCTCAATGCTGCTGGGGACAGTCTATCTGCTGTTCTCTCTAGCACTGCGGTCATTCTAGCTGCTGTTCTCTATGACAAATGGAGACAGTCTAGCTGCTGTTCCTTATTCCGCCAGCGAAATCCTAGCTGTTTTTCTCTATTCCGCTGGAGACAGTCTAGCTGCTGTTCTCTGTGCTGCTGGGGACAGTTTAGCTGTTGCTCTTTATGTTGCTGCGGAGAGTCTAGCTGCTATTCTCTATCCCACTGGGGACTTTCTAGTTGCTATTCTCTATGCTGCTGCGGACAGTCTAGCTGTTTTTATTAATGCTGCTGGGGACAGTCTAGCTGTTTTTATTAATGCTGCTGGGGACAGTCTAGCTGCTGCTCCCTCTGCTGTTGGGTACAGTCAAGCTGCTGTTCTCTATACTGCTGGGGACAGTCTGTCTGCTGTTCTGTATGCTGCTGGGTATGGTCTATCCGCTGTTCTCTGTGCTGCTGGGGACAGTCTAGCTGCTGTTCTCTTTGTCACTGGGGAGTATCTAGCTGCTGTTCTGTATGCTGCTGGGTATGATCGATCTATGATGCTGTGGACAGTCTAGTTGCTGTTCTCTGTGCCGCTGGGGAGAGTCCAGTTGCTGTTCTCTATGCTGCTGGTGGCAGTCTAGCTGCTGCTCTTTATGCTGCTTGGGAGAGTCCAGTTGCTGTTCTCTATGCCACTGGTGACAGTCTAGTTGCTGTTCTCTATGCTGCTGGGGACAGTCTAGCTGCTGTTCTCTATTCCACTGGGGACAGTCTAGCTGCTGTTCTTAATGCTGCTGGGGATAGTCTAGCTGCTGTTATCTGAGCTGCTGGGTACAGTCTAGCTGCTGTTCTTAATTCCGCTGTGGACAGCCTAGCTGCTTTTATCCATGCAGCTGGGGACAGTCTAGCCACTGATATCTCTGCTGCTTGGTACAGTCTAGTTGCTGTTCTTTATGCTGCCGGGGGCAGTCTAGCTGCTGTTCTCTATGCCACTGGGGAGAGTCTAGCTGCCGTTCTCAATGCTGCTGGGGACAGTCTATCTGCTGTTCTCTCTAGCACTGCGGTCATTCTAGCTGCTGTTCTCTATGACAAATGGAGACAGTCTAGGTGCTGTTCTCTGTGCTGCTGGGGACAGTTTAGCTGTTGTTCTCTCTGTTGCTGCGGAGCGTCTAGCTGCTATTCTTTATGCCACTGGGGCCAGTCTAGTTGCTATTCTCAATGCTGCTGGGGACTGTCAAGCTGTTGTTATAAATGCTGCTGGGACAGTCTAGCTGCTGTTCCCTCTACTGTTGTGTACAGTCAAGCTGCTGTTCTCTATACTGCTGGGGACAGTCTGGCTGCTGTTCTGTATGCTGCTGGGTATGGTCTATCTGCTGTTCTCTGTGCTGCTGGGGACAGGCTATATGCTGTTCTCTTTGCTGCTGGGGACAATCTAGCTGCTGTTCTTTATGCTGCTGTGGACAGTCTAACTGCTGTTCTCTATGCCACTGGGGAGAGTCTAGTTGCTGTTCTCTATGCTGCTGGGGACAGGCTATCTGCTGTTCTTTATGACACATGGGGACAGTCTAGCTGCTGTTCTCAATTCCGCTGCTGCTAGTCTAGCTGCTTTTCTCTATGCTGCTGGGGACAGTCTTGCTGCTGTTCTCTATGCAGGTGGGGACAGTCTAGCTGCAATGCTCTATGCCGCTGGGGAGAGTCTAACTGCTGTTCTTTATGATACTGCTGACTCTCTAGCTGCTGTTCTTTATGCTGCTGGGTACAGTCTAGCTGCTGTTCTCTATGCTGCTGCTGACTGTCTAGCTGCTGTTCTATATGCTGCTCATGGCAGTCTATCTGCTCTTCTTTATGCTGCTGGCCTCAGACTAGCTGCTGTTCTATATGCTGCTGGGGCAAGTTTAGTTGCTGTTCTCTATGCTGCTAGAGACAGTCTAGCTTCTGTTCTCTATGCCAGTGGAGAGAGTCTAGTTGCTGTTTTCAATGCTGCTGGTGGCAGTCTAGCTGCTGATCTTTATGCTGCTGAGGAGAGTCTAGCGGCTGTTCTCTATGCCACTGGGGATAGTGTAGTTGCTATTCTATTTGCTTCTGGGTACCGTCTAGCTGATATTCTCTATGCTACTTGGTACAGTCTATCTGCTGTTCTGTATGCTACTGGGTATGGTCTATCAGCTGTTCTCTGTGCTGCTGCGGATGGTCTATCTGCTGTTCTCAATGCTGCTGAGGACAGTCTAGCTGCTGTTCTCTATGACACATGGGGAAATTCTAGCTGCTGTTCTCTCTGCTGCAGGCGGTCTAGCTGCTGCTCTTTATGCTGCTGCGGAGAGTCTGGCTGCTATTCTTTATGCCACTGGGGACAGTATAGTTGCTATTCTCTATGCTGCTGGGGACAGTCAAGCTGTTGTTATAAATGCTGCTGGGGACAGTCTAGCTGCTGTTCCCTCTACTGTTGTGTACAGTCAAGCTGCTGTTCTCTATACTGCTGGGTACAGTCTAGCTGCTGTTCTGTATGCTGCTGGGTATGGTCTATCTGCTGTTCTTTGTGCTGCTGGGGACAGGCTATATGCCGTTCTCTCTGCTGCTGGGGACAATCTAGCTGCTGTTCTTTATGCTGCTGTGGACAGTCTAACTGCTGTTCTCTATGCCACTGGGGAGAGTCTAGTTGCTGTTCTCTATGCTGCTGGGGACAGACTATCTGCTGTTCTCTATGACACATGGGGACAGTCTAGCTGCTGTTCTCAATTCCGCTGCTGCTAGTCTAGCTCCTTTTCTCTATGCTGCTGGGGACAGTCTTGCTGCTGTTCTCTATGCAGGTGGGGACAATCTAGCTGCATTGCTCTATGCCTCTGGGGAGAGTCTAGCTGCTGTTCTTTATGATGCTGCTGACTCTCTAGCTGCTGTTCTTTATGCTGCTGGGTACAGTCTAGCTGCTGTTCTCTATGCTGCTGCTGACTGTCTAGCTGCTGTTCTATATGCTGCTCATGGCAGTCTATCTGCTCTTCTTTATGCTGCTGGCCTCAGTCTAGCTGCTGTTCTATATGCTGCTGGGGCAAGTTTAGTTGCTGTTCTCTATGCTGCTAGGGACAGTCTAGCTTCTGTTCTCTATGCCAGTGGAGAGAGTCTAGTTGCTGTTCTCTATGCTGCTGCTGGCAGTCTCGCTGCTGATCTTTATGCTGCTGAGGAGAGTCTAGCTGCTGTTCTCTATGCCACTGGGGATAGTGTAGTTGCTGTTCTCTATGCTTCTGGGTACTGTCTAGCTGATATTCTCTATGCTACTTGGTACAGTCTATCTGCTGTTCTGTATGCTACTGGGTATGGTCTATCAGCTGTTCTCTGTGCTGCCGGGGACAATCTATGTGCTGTTCTCTCTGAGTCTGGTGAGAGGCTAGCTGCTGTTCTCTATGCCACATGGGGACAGTCTAGCTGCTGTTCTCTATGGCACTGGGGACAGTCTAGCGCCTGTTCTCTATGCCTCTGGGGAGAGTCTAGTTGCTCTTCTCTATGCTGCTGTTGGCAGTCTAGCTGCTGGGGACAGTCTAGTTGCTGTTCTCAGTGCTGCTGGGACAGTCTAGCTGCTGTTATCTGAGCTGCTGGGTACAGTCTAGCTGATGTTCTCTATGCTGCTGGGGACAGTCTAGCTGATGTTCTTTATGCTGGTGGGGACAGGCTATCTGCTGTTCTCTCTGCCGCTGGGGACAGTCTAGATGCTGTTCTCTATGACACATGGGGACATTCTAGCTGCTGTTCTTTATTCCGCTGTGGACAGCCTAGCTGCTTATCTCCATGCTGCTGGGGACAGTCTAGCCAGTGTTATCTCTGCTGCTTGGTACAATCTAGCTGTTGTTCTTTATGCTACCGGGGGCAGTCTAGCTGCTGTTCTCTATGCCACTGGGGAGAGTCTAGCTGCTGTTCTCTTTGTCACCGTGGAGTGTCTAGCTGCTGTTCTCTATGATTCTGTGGACAGTCTAGTTGCTGTTCTCTACGCTGGTGGGGACAGACTAGCTGCTGTTCTGTATGCTGCTGTGTATGATCGATCTGCTGTTCTCTGTTCTGCAGGGGACATGCTATCTGCTGTTCTCTCTGCCGCAGACAGCAGTCTAACTGCTGTTCTTTATGCTGCTGGGGACAGCCTAGCTGCTGTTTGCTATTCGGCTGGGGACAGCCTAGCCACTGTTATCTCTGCTGCTTGGTAAAGTCTAGTTGCTGTTCTCTGTGCCACTGGGGAGAGTCCAGTTGCTGTTCTCTATGCTGCTGATGGCAGTCTAGCTGCTGTTCTTTATGCTGCTGGGGAGAGTCCAGTTGCTGTTCTCTATGCCACTGGGGACAGTCTAGTTGCTGTTCTCTATGCCACAGGGCCAGGCTAGTTGCTGTTCTCTATGCTGCTGGGGACAGTCTAGCTGCTGTTCTAAATGCCACTGGGGACAGTCTAGTTGCTGTTCTCTATGCCACTGGGGACAGACTAGCTGCTGTTCTGTATGCTGCTGTGTATGATCGATCTGCTGTTCTCTGTTCTGCAGGGGACATGCTATCTGCTGTTCTCTCTGCCGCAGGCGGCATCTAACTGCTGTTCTTTATGCTGCTGGGGACAGCCTAGCTGCTTTTCTCTATGCTGCTGGGGACAGCCTAGCCACTGTCATCTCTGCTGCTTGGTACAGTCTAGCTGCTGTTCCTAATGCTACCAAGGGCAGTCTAGCTGCTGTTCTCGATGCCACTGGGGAGAGTCTAGCTGCTGTTCTTTATTCCGCTGGGGACAACCTAGCTGCTTTTCTCTGTGCTGCTGGGGACAGTCTAGCCAGTGTTATCTCTGCTGCTTGGTACAGTCTAGTTGCTGTTCTTTATGCTGCCGGGGGCAGTCTAGCTGCTGTTCTCTATGCCACTGGGGAGAGTCTAGCTGCTGTTCTCTTTGTCACTGGGGAGTGTCTAGCTGCTGTTTTCTATGATGCTCTGGACAGTCTAGTTGCTGTTCTCTGTGCCACTGGGGACAGTCTAGTTGCTGTTCTCAATGCTGCTGGTGACAGTCTAGCTGCTGTTCTCTATGATGCTCTGGACAGTCTAGCGGCTGTTCTCTATGCCTCTGGGGAGAGTCTAGTTGCTCTTCTCTATGCTGCTGTTGGCAGTCTAGCTGCTGGGGACTGTCTAGTTGCTGTTCTCAATGCTGCTGGGACAGTCTAGCTGATGTTATCTGAGCTGCTGGGTACAGTCTAGCTGATGTTCTCTATGCTGCTGGGGACAGTCTAGCTGATGTTCTTTATGCTGCTGTTGGGACAGGCTATCTGCTGTTCTCTCTGCCGCTGGGGACAGTCTAGCTGCTGTTCTCTATGACACATGGGGACATTCTAGCTGCAGTTCTTTATTCCGCTGTGGACAGCCCAGCTGCTTGTCTCCATGCTGCTGGGGACAGTCTAGTCAGTGTTTTCTCTGCTGCTTGGTACAGTCTAGCTGCTGTTCTCTATGCCACTGGGGAGAGTCTAGCTGCTGTTCTCTTTGTCACTGGGGAGTGTCTAGCTGCTGTTTTCTATGATGATCTGGACAGTCTAGTTGCTGTTCTCTGTGCCACTGGGGAGAGTCCAGTTGCTGTTCTCTATGCCACTGGGGACAGTCTAGTTGCTGTTCTCTATGCTGCTGGGGACAGTCTAGCTGCTGTTCTCTATGCCACTGGGGACAGTCTAGCTGCTGTTCTCAATGCTGAGGGGGAGAGCCTAGCTGCTGTTATCTGAGTTGCTGGGTACGGTCTAGCTGATGTTCTCTCTGCTGCTGGGTACAGTCTCTCTGCTGTGCTCTATGCTGCTGGGGAGAGTCTAGCTGCTGTTCTGTATGCTGCTGGGTATGGTCTATCTGCTGTTCTCTGTGCTGCTGGGGACAGGCTATATGCTGTTCTCTCTGCTGCTGGGGACAATCTAGCTGCTGTTCTTTATGCTGCTGTGGACAGTCTAACTGCTGTTCTCTATGCCACTGGGGAGAGTCTAGGTGCTGTTCTCTATGCTGCTGGGGACAGACTATCTGCTGTTCTCTATGACACATGGGGACAGTCTAGCTGATGTTCTCAATTCCGCTGCTGCTAGTCTAGCCGCTTTTCTCTATGCTGCTGGGGACAGTCTTGCTGCTGTTCTCTATGCAGGTGGGGACAGTCTAGCTGCATTGCTCTATGCCGCTGGGGAGAGTCTAGCTGCTGTTCTTTATGATGCTGCTGACACTCTAGCTGCTGTTCTTTATGCTACTGGGTACCGTCTAGCTGCTGTTCTATATGCTGCTGCTGACGGTCTAGCTACTGTTCCATATGCTGCTCATGGCAGTCTATCTGCTCTTCTTTATGCTGCTGGCCTCAGTCTAGCTGCTGTTCTCTATGCTGCTAGGGACAGTCTAGCTTCTGTTCTCTATGCCAGTGGAGAGAGTCTAGTTGCTGTTCTCTATGCTGCTGGTGGCAGTCTAGCTGCTGATCTTTATGCTGCTGGGGACAGTCTAGCGGCTGTTCTCTATGCCTCTGGGGAGAGTCTAGTTGCTCTTCTCTATGCTGCTGTTGGCAGTCTAGCTGCTGGGGACAGTTTAGTTGCTGTTCTCAATGCTGCTGGGACAGTCCAGCTGCTGTTATCTGAGCTGCTGGGTACAGTCTAGCTGATGTTCTCTATGCTGCTTGGGACAGTCTAGCTGATGTTCTTTATGCTGGTGGGGACAGGCTATCTGCTGTTCTCTCTGCCGCTGGGGACAGTCTAGCTGCTGTTCTCTTTGACACATGGGGACATTCTAGCTGCTGTTCTTTATTCCGCAGTGGACAGCCTAGCTGCTTATCTCCATGCTGCTGGGGACAGTCTAGCCAGTGTTATCTCTGCTGCTTGGTACAGTCTAGCTGCTGTTCTTTATGCCACTGGGGAGAGTCTAGCTGCTGTTCTCTCTGTCACCGTGGAGTGTCTAGCTGCTGTTCTCTATGATTCTGTGGACAGTCTAGTTGCTGTTCTCTACGCTGGTGGGGACAGACTAGCTGCTGTTCTGTATGCTGCTGTGTATGATCGATCTGCTGTTCTCTGTTCTGCAGGGGACATGCTATCTGCTGTTCTCTCTGCCGCAGGCGGCAGTCTAACTGCTGTTCTTTATGCTGCTGGGGACAGCCTAGCTGCTGTTCTCTATTCTGCTGGGGACAGGCTAGCCACTGTTATCTCTGCTGCTTGGTACAGTCTAGCTGCTGTTCTCTATGCCACTGGGGAGAGTCTAGCTGCTGTTCTCTTTGTCAATGGGGAGTGTCAAGCTGCTGTTCACTATGATGCTGTGGACAGTCTAGTTGCTGTTCTCTGTGCCACTGTGGAGAGTCCAGTTGCTGTTCTCTATGCTGCTGGTGGCAGTCTAGCTGCTGTTCTTTATGCTGCTGGGGAGAGTCCAGTTTCTGTTCTCTATGCCACTGGGCCAGTCTAGTTGCTGTTCCCTATGCTGCTGGGGACAGTCTAGCTGCTGTTCTCAATGCCACTGGGGACAGTCTAGTTGCTGTTCTCTATGCTGGTGGGGACAGACTAGCTGCTGTTCTGTATGCTGCTGTATATGATCGATCTGCTGTTCTCTGTTCTGCAGGGGACATGCTATCTGCTGTTCTCTCTGCCGCAGGCGGCAGTCTAACTGCTGTTCTTTATGCTGCTGGGGAGAGTCCAGTTGCTGTTTTCTATGCCACTGGGCCAGTCTAGTTGCTGTTCTCTATGGCACTGGGGACAGTCTAGTGCTGTTCTTTAAGCTGCTGGGGACAGTCTAGCGGCTGTTCTCTATGCCACTGGGGACAGTCTAGTTGCTGTTCTCTATGCTGGTGGGGACAGGCTATCTGCTGTTCTCTATGACACATGGGGACAGTCTAGCTGCTGTTCTCAATTCCGCTGCTGCTAGTCTAGCTGCTTTTCTCTATGCTGCTGGGGACAGTCTTGCTGCTGTTCTCTATGCAGGTGGGGACAGTCTAGCTGCATTGCTCTATGCTGCTGTGGAGAGTCTAGCTGCTGTTCTTTATGATGCTGCTGACTCTCTAGCTGCTGCTCTTTATGCTGCTGGGTACAGTCTAGCTGCGGTTCTCTATGCTGCTGCTGACTGTCTAGCTGCTGTTCTATATGCTGCTCATGGCAGTCTATCTGCTCTTCTTTATGCTGCTGGCCTCAGTCTAGCTGCTGTTCTATAGGCTGCTGGGGAAAGTTTAGTTGCTGTTCTCTATGCTGCTAGGGACAGTCTAGCTTCTGTTCTCTATGCCAGTGGAGAGAGTCTAGTTGCTGTTCGCTATGCTGCTGGTGGCAGTCTAGCTGCTGATCATTATGCTGCTGAGGAGAGTCTAGCTGCTGTTCTCTATGCCACTGGGGATAGTGTAGTTGCTGTTCTCTATGCTTCTGGGTACCGTCTAGCTGATATTCTCTATGCTACTTGGTACAGTCTATCTGCTGTTCTGTATGCTACTGGGTATGGTCTATCAGCTGTTCTCTGTGCTGCTGGGGACAATCTATGTGCTGTTCTCTCTGAGTCTGGTGAGAGGCTAGCTGCTGTTCTCTATGCCACATGGGGACAGTCTAGCGGCTCTTCTCTATTCCACTGGGAATAGTCTAGTTGCTTTTCTCTATGCTGTTGGGGACAGTCTAGCTGCTCTTCTCTTTGCGACTGGGGACTGTCTAGCTGCGGTTCTCTATACAGCTGGGGACAATCTCGCTACTGTTCTCTCTGCTCCTGGGGACATTCTAGCTGCTGTTCTCTATGGCACTGGGGACAGTCTAGTGCTGTTCTTTAAGCTGCTGGGGACAGTCTAGCGGCTGTTCTCTATGCCTCTGGGGAGAGTCTAGTTGCTCTTCTCTATGCTGCTGTTGGCAGTCTAGCTGCTGGGGACAGTCTAGTTGCTGTTCTCAATGCTGCTGGGACAGTCTAGCTGCTGTTATCTGAGCTGCTGGGTACAGTCTAGCTGATGTTCTCTATGCTGCTGGGGACAGTCTAGCTGATGTTCTTTATGCTGCTGGAGACAGGCTATCTGCTGTTCTCTCTGCCGCTGGGGACAGTCTAGCTGCTGTTCTCTATGACACATGGGGACATTCTAGCTGCTGTTCTTTATTCCACTGTGGACAGCCTAGCTGCTTATCTCCATGCTGCTGGGGACAGTCTAGCCAGTGTTATCTCTGCTGCTTGGTACAGTCTAGCTGCTGTTCTTTATGCTACCGGGGGTAGTCTGGCTGCTGTTCTCTATACTGCTGGGGACAGTTTAGCTGCTGTTCTGTATGCTGCTGGGTATGGTCTATCTGCTGTTCTCTGTGCTGCTGGGGACAGGCTATATGCTGTTCTCTCTGTTGCTGGGGACAATCTAGCTGCTGTTCTTTATGCTGCTGTGGACAGTCTAACTGCTGTTCTCTATGCCACTGGGGAGAGTCTAGTTGCTGTTCTCTATGCTGCTGGGGACAGGCTATCTGCTGTTCTCTATGACACATGGGGACAGTCTAGCTGATGTTCTCAATTCCGTTGCTGCTAGTCTAGCTGCTTTTCTCTATGCTGCTGGGGACAGTCTTGCTGCTGTTCTCTATGCAGGTGGGGACCGTCTAGCTGCATTGCTCTATGCCGCTGGGGAGAGTCTAGCTGCTGTTCTTTATGATGCTGGGTACAGTCTAGCTGCTGTTCTCTATGCTGCTGCTGACTGTCTAGCTGTTGTTCTATATGCTGCTCATGGCAGTCTATCTGCTCTTCTTTATGCTGCTGGCCTCAGTCTAGCTGCTGTTCTATATGCTGCTGGGGAAAGTTTAGTTGCTGTTCTCTATGCTGCTAGGGACAGTCTAGCTTCTGTTCTCTATGCCAGTGGAGAGAGTCTAGTTGCTGTTCTCTATGCTGCTGGTGGCAGTCTAGCTGCTGATCTTTATGCTCCTGGGTACCGTCTAGCTGATATTCTCTATGCTACTTGGTACAGTCTATCTGCTGTTCTGTATGCTACTGGGTATGGTCTATCAGCTGTTCTCTGTGCTGCTGGGGACAATTTATGTGCTGTTCTCTCTGAGTCTGGTGAGAGGCTAGCTGCTGTTCTCTATGCCACATGGGGACAGTCTAGCTGCTCTTCTCTTTGTCAATGGGGAGTGTCTAGCTGCTGTTCACTATGATGCTGTGGACAGTCTAGTTGCTGTTCTCTGTGCCACTGTGGAGAGTCCAGTTGCTGTTCTCTATGCTGCTGGTGGCAGTCTAGCTGCTGTTCTTTATGCTGCTGGGGAGAGTCCAGTTTCTGTTCTCTATGCCACTGGGCCAGTCTAGTTGCTGTTCCCTATGCTGCTGGGGACAGTCTAGCTGCTATTCTCAATGCCACTGGGGACAGTCTAGTTGCTGTTCTCTATGCTGGTGGGGACAGACTAGCTGCTGTTCTGTATGCTGCTGTATATGATCGATCTGCTGTTCTCTGTTCTGCAGGGGACATGCTATCTGCTGTTCTCTCTGCCGCAGGCGGCAGTCTAACTGCTGTTCTTTATGCTGCTGGGGAGAGTCCAGTTGCTGTTCTCTATGCCACTGGGGACAGTCTAGTTGCTGTTCTCCATGCCACTGGGCCAGTCTAGTTGCTGTTCTGTATGTTGCTGGGGACAGACTAGCTGCAGTTCTCTATGCCACTGGGGACAGTCTAGTTGCTGTTCTCTATGCTGCTGGGTACAGTTTAGCTGCTGTTCTCTATGCTGCTGGGTACAGTCTCTCTGCTGTGCTCCATGCTGCTGGGAACAATCTATCTGCTGTTCTCTCTACCGCTGGGGACCGTCTAGCTGCTGCTCTCTATGACAGATGGGAACAGTCTAGCTGCTGTTCTCTATTCCGCTGGGGACAGTCTATCTGCTGTTCTCTGTGCGGCTGGGGACAGCTTAGCTACTGTCCTCTATGCTGCTGCGGACGGTCTATCTGCTGTTCTCTATGCTGCTGCGGACAGTCTATCTGCTGATCTCTCTACCGGTGGGGACAATCTAGCTGCTGTTCTCTATGACAGATGGGAACAGTCTATCTGCTGTTGTCTATTCTACTGGGGATACCCTAGTTGCTTTTCTCTATTCCGCTGGGGACAGTCTACCTGCTGTTCTCTGTGCGGCCGGTGACAGTTTAGCTACTGTCCTCTATGCCGCTGTGGACGGTCTATCTGCCGTTCTCTCTGCCGCTGGGGACAGTCTAGCTGCTGTTCTCAATGCCACTGGGTATAGTCTAGTAGCTGTTCTCTATGCTGCTGGGGACAGGCCAGTTGCTTTGATCTATGCTGCTGGGTACATTCTATCTGCTGTTCTCTTGTTTTTCCGGGGGCAGTTTAGCTACTGTTCTCTATGCTCTTGAGGACCGTCAATCTGCTGTTCTCTCTGCTGCTGGGGACAGTCTATCTGCCGTTCTATATGCTGCTGGGGACAGTCTAGCTACTGTTTTTATGCTGCTGGGGGCAGTCTACCTGCTGTTCCCTATGCCACTGTGGACAGTCTAGTTGCTTTTCTCTATGTTGCTGGGGCCTGTCTAGCCACTGTTATCTCTGCTGCTTCGTACAGTCTAGCTGCTGTTCTTTATGCTGCTGTGGACAGCCTAGCTGCTTTTCTCTATCCCACTGTGGACAGTCTAGTTGCTGTCCTCTATGCAGCTGGCGATAGTCTAGCTGCTGTTCTCTATGCGAGTGGGGAGAATCTAGTTGCTGTTCTCTATGCTGCTGGTGGCAGCCTAGCTACTGATCTTTATGGAGCTGGGGAGAGTCTAGCTGCAGTTCTCTATGCCACTGGGGATAGTGTAGTTGCTGTTCTCTATGCTGGTGGGGACAGTCTAGCTGCTGTTCTGAATGCTGCTCGGTACAGTCTATCTGCTGTTCTCTGTGCTGCTGGGGACAATCTATCTGCCGTTCTCTCTGCGTCTGGTGACAGTCTAGCTGCTGTTCTCTATGCCAGATAGGGACAGTCTAGCTGCTCTTCTCTATTCCGCTGGGGATAGTCTAGCTGCTGTACTCTTTGCTGCTGGGTACAGTCTAGCTGCTGTTCTCTATGCCGCCGGGGACAGTCTAGTTGCTTTTCTCTATGCTGCTGGGGACAGTCTAGCAAATGTTATCTCTGCTGCTTGGTACAGTCTAGTTGCTGATTTTTATGCTGCTGGGTACAGTCTAGCTGCTGTTCTCTATGCTTCTGGGGAGAGTCTAGTTGCTCTTCTCTATGATGCTGTTGGCAATCTAGTTGCTGGGGACAGTCTAGTTGCTGTTCTCAATGTCGCTGGGGGCAGTCTAGCTGCTGTTATCTAAGCTGCAGGGTACAGTCTAGCTGCTGTTCTCTATGTCACTGGGGAGAGTCTAGTTGCTGTTTTCTCCGCTGCTGCCAACAGACTAGCTGCTGTTCTCCATGCTGTTGAGTACAGTCTCTCTGCTGTGCTCCATGCTGCGGGGATCAGTCGCGTTGCTGTTCTCTGTGCTGCTGCGGACAATCTACCTGCTGTTCTCTATGCTGCTGTGGACAGTCTATCTGCTGTTCTCTCTACCGCTGGAGATAGTCTAGCTGCTGTTCTCTATGACAGATGGGAACAGTCTAGCTGCTGTTCTCTATTCCACTGGGGATAGCCTAGCTGCTTTTCTCTATTCCGCTGGGGACAGTCTATCTGCTGTTCTCTGTGCGGCCGGGGACAGTTTAACTACTGTCCTCTATGCTGCTGCAGATGGTCTATCTGCTGTTCTCTATGTGGCTGGGGACAGTCTATCTGCCGTTCTCTCTGCCGCTGGGGATAGTCTAGCTGCTGTTCTCTATGCTGCTGGGGACAGTCGAGCTGCTGTTCTCTATGCTGCTGGGGACAGTCTAGCTCCTGTTCTCTATGCCACTGGGAACAGTCCATCTGCTGTTATCTATGCTACTGCTGACTGTCTAGCTGCTGTTCTTTATGCTGCTGGGTACAGTCTAGTTCCTGTTCTCTATGCCGCTGGGAACAGTCTATCTGCTGTTATCTATGCTACTGCTGACTGTCTAGCTGCTGTTCTCTATGCTGCTGGGTACAGTCTAGCTACTGTTTTCTATGCTGCTGGGGACAGTCTCGCTTCTGTTCTTTATGCTGCTGGGGACAGTCTAGCTGCTGTTCTCTATGCTACTGGGGACAGTCTAACTGCTGTTCTCTATGTTGCTGGGGCACAGTTTTAGCTGATGTTTTCTATGCTGCTGGGGACATATTATCTGCTCTTCTCTATGGCCCCTGGGACTGTCTATCTGCTGTTCCCTATGCTGCTGGGGGCAGTCTAGCTGCTATTCTCTATGCTGCTCGCAACAGTCTAGCTGCTGCCGTCCATGCTGCCAGGGATAGTCTATCAGCTGTTCTCTATGCTGCTGGGGACAGACTATCTGCTGTTCTCCATGCTGCTGCGGACAATCTAGTTACTGTTCTCTATGCTGCAGGGGACGGTCCAGCTGCTGTTGTTTATGCTGCTGGGTACAGTCTAGCTGGATTTCTCTTTGCTGGTGGGGACATTCTAGCTGCTGTTCTCTATGCTGCTGCTGACTGTCTAGCTGCTGTTGTTTATGCTGCTGGGTACAGTCTAGCTGCTGTTCTCTATGCTGCTGGGGACAGTCCAGCTGCTGTTCTTTATGCTGCTGGCGGCTGTCTAGCGGCTGTTGTTTATGCTGGTGGGGACAGTCTAGCTGCTGTTCTCTATGCCACTGGGGACAGTCTCGTTGCGGTTCTCTATGCTGCTGGGGACAGTCTAGCTGACGTTCTCTATGCTGCTGGGTACAGTCTATCTGCTGTGCTCCATGATGCTGGGGACAGTCTAGCTGATGTTCTTTATGCTGCTGGGGACACTCTAGCTGCTGTTCCCTATGCCACTGGGGACAGTCTAGTTGCTGTTCTCTATGTTGCTGGGGCACAGTTTTAGCTGATGTTTTCTATGCTGCTGGGGACATATTATCTGCTCTTCTCTATGGCCCCTGGGACTGTCTATCTGCTGTTCCCTATGCTGCTGGGGGCAGTCTAGCTGCTGTTCTCTATGCTGCTCGCAACAGTCTAGCTGCTGCCGTCCATGCTGCCAGGGATAGTCTATCAGCTGTTCTCTATGCTGCTGGGGACAGACTATCTGCTGTTCTCCATGCTGCTGCGGACAGTCTAGTTACTGTTCTCTATGCTGCTGGGGACGGTCCAGCTGCTGTTGTTTATGCTGCTGGGTACAGTCTAGCTGGATTTCTCTTTGCTGGTGGGGACATTCTAGCTGCTGTTCTCTATGCTGCTGCTGACTGTCTAGCTGCTGTTGTTTATGCTGCTGGGTACAGTCTAGCTGCTGTTCTCTATGCTGCTGGGGACAGTCTAGCTGCTGTTCTTTATGCTGCTGGCGGCTGTCTAGCGGCTGTTGTTTATGCTGGTGGGGACAGTCTAGCTGCTGTTCTCTATGCCACTGGGGACAGTCTCGTTGCGGTTCTCTATGCTGCTGGGGACAGTCTAGCTGACGTTCTCTATGCTGCTGGGTACAGTCTATCTGCTGTGCTCCATGATGCTGGGGACAGTCTAGCTGATGTTCTTTATGCTGCTGGGGACACTCTAGCTGCTGTTCCCTATGCCACTGGGGACAGTCTAGTTGCTGTTCTCTATGCTGCTGGGAACAGTCTAGCTGACGTTCTCTATGCTGCTGGATACAGTCGATCTGCTGTGCTCCATGCTGCTGGGGACAGTCTCGCTGCTGTTCTCTATTCCCCTGGGGATAGTCTAGCTGCTGCTCTCTATGCTGCTGGGGACAGTCCAGCTGCTGTTCTCTATGCTGTTGTGGACAGTCTAGCTGCTGTTCTCTATGCCACTGGGGAGTGTCTAGTTGCTGTTCTTTATGCTGCTGGTGGCAGTCTAGCTGCTGTTCTCTATGCTGCTGGGTACAGTCTAGCTGCTGTTCTCTATGCTGCTGCGTACAGTCAAGCTGTTGTTCTCTATGCTGCTGGTTACAGTCTAGCTGCTGTTCTTTATGCTGCTGGGGACAGTCTAGCTGCTGTTCTCTATGCCACTGGGGACAGTCTAGTTGCTGTTCTCTATGCTGCTGGGTACAGTCTAGCTGCTGTTCTCTATGCTGCTGCGTACAGTCAAGCTGTTGTTCTCTATGCTGCTGGTTACAGTCTAGCTGCTGTTCTTTATGCTGCTGGGGACAGTCTAGCTGTTGTTCTCTATGCTGCTGCATACAGTCTAGCTGCTGTTCTCTATGCCACTGGGGACGGATTTTCTGCTGTTCTGTATGCCACTGGGGGCAGTGTATTTGCTGTTCTCTGTGCTGCTGGAGACAGTCTAGCTGCTGTTCTCTATGCTGCTGCGTACAGTCTATCAGCTGTTCTCTATGCTCCTGGGGACAGACTATCTGCTGTTCTCTATGCCGCTGCGGACAGTCTAGTTGCTGTTCTCTATGCTGCTGGGGACAGTCCAGCTACTGTTCTTTATGCTGCTGGGGACAGTCTAGCTGATTTTCTCTATGCCGCTGCGGACAGTCTAGTTGCTGTTCTCTATGCTGCTGGGGACAGTCCAGCTACTGTTCTTTATGCTGCTGGGGACAGTCTAGCTGATTTTCTCTTTACTGATGGGGACAGTGTAGCTGCTGTTCTCTATGCTGCTGGGTACAGTCTAGCTACTGTTCTTTATACTGCTGGGTACAGTTTAGCTGGTTGTTCTCTAAGCTGCTGGGTACAGTCTAGCTGCTGTTCCATATGCTGCTGGGGACAGCTTAGCGGCTGTTCTCTAAGCTGCTGTGGACAGTCTAGCTGCTGTTGTTTATGCTGGTGGGGAGAGTCCAGTTGCTGTTCTCTATGCCACTGGGGGCAGTCTCATTGCTGTTCTTTATGCTGCTGGGGACAGTCTAGCCGACGTTCTCTATGCTGCTGGGTACAGTCTATCTGCTGTGCTCCATGATGCTGGGGACAGTCTAGCTGATGTTCTTTATGCTGCTGGGGACACTCTAGCTGCTGTTCTCTATGCCACTGGGGACAGTCTAGTTGCTGTTCTCTATGCTGCTGGGAACAGTCTGGCTGACGTTCTCTATGCTGCTGGGTACAGTCAATCTGCTGTTCCCTATGCCACTGGGGACAGTCTAGTTGCTGTTCTCTATGCTGCTGGGAACAGTCTAGCTGACGTTCTCTATGCTGCTGGGAACAGTCTAGCTGACGTTCTCTATGCTGCTGGGTACAGTTGATCTGCTGTTCCCTATGCCACTGGGGACAGTCTAGTTGCTGTTCTCTATGCTGCTGGGAACAGTCAAGCTGTTGTTCTCTATGCTGCTGGTTACAGTCTAGCTGCTGTTCTTTATGCTGCTGGGGACAGTCTAGCTGCTGTTCTCTATGCCACTGGGGGGCCGTGTATTTGCTGTTCTCTATGCTGCTAGGGACAGTCTAGCTGCTGTTCTCTATGCTGCTGCTTACAGTCAAACTGCTGTTCTATATGCTGCTGGGGACAGTCTAACTGCTGTTGTTTATGCTGCTGGGGACAGTCTAGCTGCTGTTCTTTATGCTGCTGGGTACAGTCTATCTGCTGTTCTCTGTGCTGCTGGGGACAGTTTAGCTGCTGTTCTGTGCTGCTGGGGACAGTTTAGCTGCCGTTCTCTATGCTGCTGGGTACAGTCTCGCTGCTGTTCTTTATGCTACTGGGGTACAGTCTATCTGCTGTCCTTTATGCTCTTGTTTTGGAACGAGGGTCCCTGACTGGGGTTCTGCAGAACATCAGCCTTTAAAATCATTGATGGGCTCTGTAACAGTTTTTTAAATATACGTTGTTTGCAACCTGCAGGTGAACTTCCCATTTTAATCGTGTTTCCATGTTTCCCTTTTATTTTGGCAGTTTCCTTGATAGAAGGTTTCTGTGATTTATCTGCTGAGTATAAAATGGCTTCTCCTACTGATTACATGTCGTATTGCAGCCAACATGACAGACATCCTTGAACAACCAAAATTGAATTATTTTGTTGAGAAATTGATAGAAAGGGCAAATCCCACAGTCCACAAAAAGAATGACAATCAACATAGTAAGATAATCATGTAATAAACATAAAAGTTGAAATAAAGGAATTAATAAAGGGACCAATGACACTGAGGAAATTCTGCAGTGATGAAGTGGGGCTGACCTCCAATAATCACAAGCAACATATCTCCCCCTCCCCCACAGAGGCTGGGGGTCATTTCGGATATTTAAGGGATATTTCAGGTTAACGAACTAATGTGGGCAAATGATGTTAAGATGCAGATCAGCCATATTCTAACTGAATGGCAGGACATGCTCGAGCCACTGAATGCTCTCCTTCTAGTTCCTATGTCCGTACCCCAGTAATACACTAACTCTCCCATTATAATGGCCAGACCCTTTTTGCATGAACCTATTGCATAGCATTAATATAGAAATTACAACAAAGAAGCAGGCAATTCAACCCAACCAGTCACAGTTGGTGTTTATCCTTCACATGATCATAATCTGTGTGCCTACCTTATGGCCCTATCCCTTTATTACACTTTCCGCCAACTACCTGCCTAACCTATTCTTAAATGTTCACATGGTCTCTGCCTCAGCTGGTGCATTCTGCAACCTCACCACCCTGTCTGCAGGTACATAGCAACAGGAAGAGGCCATTCAGCCTCAGTGCCTGTTCCACCAATCAATTAGGTCATGGCTGATCTATATCTTAACTACATTGTAAGAAATGCATTTCTTAGATTTTCTCCTATATTTTATGTTTTACGGCCACTATCTTTTACTCCTTTCAGCTTTGCTCTTTCACCTGCCTATATTTCAGTTTAGGTGAAGCAATATCAATATTGCTGATAAGAAGAATAAGATAACAATAAACACTGAGTGCTCACTGAAGAGCACACAAACGTACTCCGGATAGGGGATTTCAATGTCCATCACCAAGAGTGGCTCGGTAGCACCACTACTGACCAAGCTGGCCAAGTCTTAAAGGACATAGCTGCTAGACTGGGTCTTCAGCAGGTGATGAGGGAACCAACAAGAGGGAAAAACCTACTTGATTCATCCTCACCAATCTAGATATCGCACATGCATCTGTCCATGACAGTATCGGTATGAGTGACCACTGCACAGCCCTTGTGGAGACAAGTCCCACCTTCACATTGAGGATACCCTCCGTTATGTTGTGTGGCACTACCACCATGCTAAATGGGACAGATTTCAAGCAGATCTAGCAATCAGCAGCAGTGGAATTGTACTCAGCCGCAATCTGTAACCTGATGACCTGGCACACCCCCCACTCCACCATTACCATCAAGCCGCGGGATCAACCCTGGTTCAATGAAGAGTGCAGGAGGACATGCCAGGAGCAGCACCAGGCATACCTAAAAATGAGATGTCATCCTGGTGAAGCTACAACACAAGACTATTTATATGCCAAACAGTGGAAGCAACATGCAGTAGGCAGAGCTAAGTGATCCCACAACCAATGAATCAGATCTAAGCTCTGCAGTCCCGTCACATCCAGCCGTGAATGGCGGTGAACAATTAAACAACTCACTGGAGGAGGAGGTTCCACAAAAACCCCCATCCTTAATGATGGAGGAGACCAGCACATCAGTGCAAAAGACAAGGCTGAAGCATTTGCAACCACCTTCAGTCAGAGGTGCCGAGTGAATGATCCATCTCAGCCTCCTCCTGAGGTCCCCAGCATCAGATGCCAGTCTTCAGGCAATTTGATTCACTCCACGTGATATCAAGAAATGGCTAAATACTGCAAAGGCTATGGACCCTGGTGAGGTAACTTTGATGAACAACCCACAGGAGGCTCAGGTACAGGTTACGATCATTTATTTGAGCAATTGCAAGGAGAGAACCACCTCAAATCAGCTTGAGGTAGCACTCTGCTAAATTACAAGTATTCAGCATATTTACACATTACTGGTCACATACAAGGACATTGTTCAGATTCCAATCTTGTCAGCATATGGGTACATACATCCCCTAGACCCAGGCAGATCCTTCTCCCCCAATCTAAGCTAGAACCACCTGGCCTTTCCTTATCTGTTGAAGAGCACACTTAATCCATATTGTTTCCAACCTCCGTCTCCAGTCCAGTTTCCAGGGTCTTTCTGGTGATTACAGGCTCTAAGGGTGTGCAAAGCTCATCTGGTAACTCTTAATTGTTAATGTACTTGATGGCACCGACTGGCTGGGTTTCTAAGTAATTCCCCTTCAACCAATTCTTATTCTATTCCCACTAACAGACCCTAACAAGATTTCAGCAATAATACTGAAGACCTGCACTCCATAACATGCTGTGCCCCTAGCCAAGCTATTCCAGTACAGCTTATAGCTACAACACAGGCATCCATCTGGGAATGTGGAAAATTGCCCAGGTATGTCCTGTGCACAAAAAGTAGGGCAAATCCAACCTGGCCAATTATTGCCCCATCAGTCTACTCTTGATCTACAGTAACGCGACGAAAGGGGTCATCAACAATGCTATCAAGCAGCACTTGCTCAACAATAACCTGCTCACTGATGTTCAATTTGGGCTCTGCAGGGCCAGTCAGCTCCTGTCTTATACAGCAAGACCTGAACAACATTCAGGCTTGGGCTGATAATTGGGAAGTTACGTTCACACTACACAAGTGCCAGGCAATGATCATCTCCGACAAGAGAGAAACTAACCATCTCCCCTTGACATTCAATGGAATTACCATCACCGAATCCCTCAGTATCAACGTCCTGAAGGGTACCATTGACCAGAAGCTAAACTGGACTAGCCATATAAATACTATGGTTACAACAGCAGATCAGAGTTTGGGAATTCTAGAGTGGGTAACTCACCTTCTGACTCCCCAAAGCTTGTCAACCATCTACAAGGCACAAGTCAGGAGTGTCATCCACTTGCCTGGATGAATATAGCTCCAACAACACTCAAGGAGCTCAACACCATCCAGGATATTGCAGCCCGCTTGATTGGGACACCATCCACCACCCTAAGGATTCACTTCCTCTGCCACCGACATAAGGTGGCAGCAGTGTGTACCACGTACAAGACGCACGGCAACAACTTGCCAAGGCTCCTTTGACAGTACCACTCCCAATGCGGTCTCCTCTACATTGGAGAGACCAAACCTAAACTGGGCGTCCGCTTTGCAGAACACCTGCGGTCTGTCCGCAAGAATGACCCAAACCTCCCTGTCGCTTGCCAGTTTAACACTCCACCCTGCTCTCTTGTCCATATGTCTGTCCTTGGCTTGCTGCATTGTTCCAGTGAAGCCCAACACAAACTGGAGGAACAGCACCTCATCTTCCGACTAGGCACTTTACAGCCTTCCGGACTGAATATTGAATTCAACAACTTTAGGTCTTGACCTCCCTCCTCCATCCCCATCCCCTTTCTATTTCTTCCCCCTTCCTTTTGTTTTTTCCAATAATTTATATAGATTTTTCTTTTCCCACCTATTTCCATTATTTTTAAATCTTTTATGCCCCCCACCCCCACTAGAGTTATACCTTGAGTGCCCTACCATCCATTCTTAATTAGCACATTCATTTAGATAATATCACCAATTTCAACACCTCTGTGTTCTTTTGTTTTGTCTGTGACATCTTTTGATTATCTGCTCCTATCACTGCTTACTTGTCCCTACAACCACACCATCCCCCTCCACTTCTCTCCCCCCACCCAACACCCCCCCACCCCCCACCTTAAACCAGCTTATATTTCACCCCTCTCCTTGGATTCAACCAGTTCTGCTGAAGGGTCATGAGGACTCGAAACGTCAACTCTTTTCTTCTCCGCCGATGCTGCCAGACCTGCTGAGTTTTTCCAGGTAATTCTGTTTTGTTTTGGATTTCCAGCATCCGCAGTTTTTTGTTTTTAACTCCTTTGACAGTACCTTCCCAACCCAGGACCTCTAGCACCTAGAAGGACAAGGGCAGCAGATGCATAGGAATACCAGCACCTGCAATTTCCTATCCAAGCTACACACCATTCTAACTATATCACCACTGTCGCTGGATCAAAATCTTGGAATTCCCTTCCTAACAGCACTGTGGGTGTCCACATGGATGCAGCGGTTCAACAAGGTGGCTCACCATGACCTTCTCGAGGGCAATTAGTGATGGGTAATAAATGTTGGCCCAGCCAGAGACACCCACATCCCATGAACGAATAAATTTTTTAAAATCCTGAATAGCTCCAGCTGTCTCTTGGTATTAGTGGCTCTGAAGTGCTGGACGGATTGTTACTCCACATGAGGTAATGCTGTCCTTCGAAACCTGTTCTGTTAAAGCAGGGCAGCTCACCAGTGGGATATCATCATTGAAAGCATTGCCTAGCAACTCTGCTGTTCACTTATTGTAAAAATACCCATAACAAAGAACCTCAGAGCTACAGGTAAGGCCCCTTAAAAATTTCACATCTAAATAACATAGATAGCCTTGTTTTTGTGCATACAAGATCAGCGAGCGGAGAAGATTAGGTAGGAGAAACACAGGCCTGTTGGGCCTGCTGGATTTTCCACCCATTCATTTAAGGCCAATATTCTTAGGCACAAAAACAAGAGAGTTTGTCCTATTGAGGCTTTATTTATTTATTTGTTTGTTTGTTTATTTATTTATTTATTTATTATCATGTCCACGGACAGTCTATACATGGCCCAGCCAGAACTGGACACATTTTTGCACCTTGTTGTTGAATTCGGCAGGATCTGCAACAGTGCAGGGTTCCTCTAGAGATAGGCATTGCAGGAGATGTTGCATAGCGTGTGGCTCAGTTCCACATTCACAAGTTGTCGGGCTGGTTGTATATCCCCATTTGCTTATTGACACCTTTGAATGACCTACACCAGTCCTAAGTCTGTTAAGGCACTTCCAGGTTGCCCAGTGCAATTAGCTCCTGGGGAAAGGCTGTCATCCGGTAGAATTTCCATCACTGGGGGTTGTTCGAGACAGGCGAGCCGGTCTTTCCACAAGGCGATGTGGGCTTCAGATGGGGTTGATTGTAATGGAACAGCACTGTTCATGAAGCTCTTCCTTGACTTTAGGCGGCTGGGTGTAGGTGTATGACCATGTAGAGGGTGCCTCTCATCTGATATTTGAGAGAATCGCTCTTTCTTGAGCCTATGAACATATAAGAAACCTGATTTATTCAATACCTTTGTAAGTAATCCAGCAAGTTCCTGGGCGTGGAAGCAAGAAACCCACTACCATTCTCAGATCTGTGAGGCCTAGGTAGTAAATGCCAGGGGGGATGCAGAAAATGCTGGGGGCGGTAAATGCCAGGCATGGGGCAGTAAATGTCAAGGGGAAAGGCACAAAATGACAGAGGCAGGGGCATTTAATGCTGTGGGGAAGGGCAGTAAATGTTAGTGTTGGGGGGGCAGTAAACGGGGAAGAGGTAGTAAATGCAAGGGGATGGACGGGCAGTAAATGGAGAAGGGGCAGAACATTAAATGGCTGGGGCAGCATCATCCATATCCCAAGAATAAATAATAAAATGGCGTTGGGTGTGTGGGAACACAAATTGAAAATGAGAATGTTGGGGCAAGATAGGGCATCAGATCCAAAATTTAATGGATTTGTGGAATAAAGGGTGGGAAGTAGGTCAATGAAGTACTTATAGAATCCTCTAGAAAAAAGTGATGGGTGGATATGATGAAGAGATGTGGCTGTATTTTTCAGAAAGGGGCTGACTGATTTAGCCTAATGACCTTCTCCTGTTCCTAAAAATATATACAAAATTATAAGGGGCATAGATAGGAAGAAATATTTCCACTTAGCGGAGGTGTCAATAACCAGGGGGAATCGATTTAAGGTGAGGGGCAGGAGGTTTAGAGGGGATTTGAGGGAAGATTTTTTCATCCAGAGGGTGGTTGGAACCTGGAACACACTGCCTGAGGAGGTGGTAGAGGCAGAAACCCTCACAACATTTAAGAAGTATTTAGATGAACACTTGAAAAGCCATAGCATACAGGGCTACGGGCCAAGTGCTGGGAAATGGGATTGGAATAGATTGATGTTTGATGGCTGGCACAGACATGATGGGCTGAAGGGCCTGTTTCTGTGCTGTCTAACTCCATGACTCTATGTTTACTGTTTACAGATAGGCATAAGTCCAGGTGATGTCCTCTCACTATTTAATTCTTTGATCAGATCAACATGAAAACATTTTTGAAACTGTCTCAATTATTAGGAGCACTATAAAACAAAGTCAAATTTATATCAAAGTAAAAATATTAAATTTAATGATAGTCAACAAGTTTTTTTCTTTTTCAGTTCACCACCAAACAAAAGGAGAGTTTTGGAGAATGTTTTCATTCAGAGTTGTTCGGACATAGAATGCCAGAAATTATAGGGGAAGCAAATTCCATAACAGCTTTTAAAAGGGAAGTAAATAAATATTTTAAAAAGAAAAGGGTATGGAAAAAGAACGCAATTTTGGGACTAATTAGATAGCTCTTTAAAGCATCAACGCAGGGGCGATGGGCTGAATGACCTGTGCTGTAAAATTCTCTAATTCTGTTTCTTTCTAATTGGCCACTAGGTGGCAGCAGAAACAGATTGGTCAACAAGAGAGAGAAACAAATGAAATGGGATCAACACCAATCTCCATTATGAACGACTGCAGCTGCCTATAGTTTCCTCCTCTACACTGAGGCTCATTTTATCAATCTCAGAAAGAGGAGAGCTGGATTCTGGACTCAAACTCAGGACTTGTGTCCCTGAGTCTAGCACATATCCACCTGTGTTACCCAAACCTACAGCTTGGCAGTGCTGCCTTTGGAAAGAAGTTTCTAGAGCAGAAATGTTAACTAATTAACTGGAAATAAGTCAATAGCATGCTACTGACATCCTGATATTCTGTACAAACAGGGGTCAGACTCACAAAACAGTGAGGTGCTGATGCAGGTTGACATCCCCATTGAAAACGACATGGTTTGATTAACAGAGCAGGATCTCAGATTTGTGGACCTTTGAGGAACAAAGTTGTCTAACCTCCTTTGAAAACAATATATATCATTGCTTATTTAAAAATCCAAAAGACTGCATGACAAGGCTTGAACATTGACAGGTGGTGATCATAGGGGAGTTGCTGGAGTTGCTTCATTAGAGAAACTTGGGACAGAATGCAGAAATATAAACAATACAGATTGGACATGTACAGAGATTATATGGATATTACAAGTACAGGTAGTGAAATTACTTAATATTGAGATAGTAAGGATAGGCAAAGGAAAATGCAAAGTTGAAGTGGATAGAGAGAGAGTAAGAAAAGTGAGAGTCTAGGGATGATGAGATAGAGGAAGAATGTGGGGTTTGTGAAAGTCAGAGTAAGGACAGTGAGATAAACAATGGGAACAGTGAGTTGGAGAGAAATAGAGTAGGGATGGAGAGAGAGACATTGGTGATGGCGAAAGAAAGAGAGATTGGGGAGAGTAAGAGAGATTGGGAATCATGAAATAGAGAGAGAGTGGCGACAGTGAAATAGAGTAAGATAGAGAAAGAGAATAGGCTCGGTGAGATAGAGAGTAGGGACAATGAGATAGAGAGAGAATAGGCTTGGTGAGGCAGAGAGAGAGTAGAGATGGTAAGATAGAGAGGCAATAAGGATAGAGAGAGAGTGAAGGTACAGTGAAAAAGATTTTATTTGTGTGTGTTTTGTGTGTGGTTATTAGAATTTTTGAGGGTAGGGTTAATGTGGTGTATTTGTGTTTTCAAATTCATTTGATAAGGTGCTGCACAAAAGGTTATAGCACAAGATTAGGCCTCATTGGATTGGGGACAATATATTAGCACAGATTGAGGATTGGTTAATGGATAGTAGGAACAAATGCATCATATTCGGACTGGCATGCAGTAACTAGTGAAGTACAGCAAGAATCAATGCATGTGCCTCAATCTATATGAAAGAGAGAGTATTCTCTCTTTCACCATCATAATCTCTCTCATTACTTTTGATTCTCCAGAATCTCAAGGCACTTACCCACTCACTCATGTAAAATATTGAATCCAAATACTTGGAAGTCTTCCCACTGGATAGAATTCCTTTCTCCAGTTCCCTGCATACTACCTGTTGTCTGTTGTCCATAAATTGTCTTTCCTGTAATTTCTCCCTCTCCTACTTTTCCCTGATTGTCTCCCTTTAACCCTGCTGTCCTGAAATAGTGAGAACACTTTTACCAAATGTCACTCAAGCGGCCATTCTCCAAGTGTAATTTTTGTCAGCGAGTGCTGGCAAACTTCCACCACAGTGGTCATCACAGCTGGATTTCATTCAGTTCACACCTGACAATCTGCAAATTTTCACTTTCCAGCTACAATCGCTGGCCAGGAAATCTGTCCCAACCCAGTAAAAAAAGATTGTAACATCTACCATTGCCCTAGCTATGATCAGCCAACTCAGAACAAACAGACATCAGATTTGGACCCACTCTGGTCTCTGTGGATCAGCAGCACATCAGGTGGTGCATTTCCTCACTGAGCCATTCCTGTGATCTCGTGATTCATTTTACTATTTGATCTCTTCCTCTAGGGAACGGCAGTCTGGTTTGACATAGCGAGGAACAACCTGCTACCAGGCATCATTATAGAGAAGGAATTGGGAGCATTCTTGACAGTGAAAAGCCTATTGAGTGGGAAGGTACGTGGTAAATTGTCAAATCTCTGTATTGATTGCACAAGCTAATACAGTACATGAAAATGTTGCATCAACGCTGACTCATGGGCCTGAACTTTGCACTCGTCAGGAGTGCGCAATCGGCGGGCCTGGGAGTGGATGGGAAACCATCCCCTGACTGCAATCAGTGTCCGTTCGCGATTTCACGCTGGTTGGCCAATTAACGGCCAGCTAGCATGAAACGTGCCCAGAGAAAGGCTCAGCCCTGCCGGGGTGGAGGCAGGATGAGGGCGGCTACTGACGTCACCGCGAGTGCTGCTGAGCGCTTCCATTGAGCTCCCTGAAGACAGGCAGCTGCCTCAGGGAGCTGCAGACCTCCAAATAATAAAATAAAACACAAAATTGCTGCAAAAATTGTCCATGCAGCACAATCAAGCACCTGAAAACATACTTCATAAAAAAAGTCCCCAGATAATTCTTTTTATTTTAAAGCCTAAGGGAGATTTCATGCCTCCCTTGGATGAGGTTTCATCAAAAACATAAAGCCCACCTGTCCAATTGGCCTGTCCACCAACCGTAAGGTTGGACGGGTCACGAAAAATCACTTGCAATTGGGCCATTAATGAGCTTAATTGCCCGCTTAATTGTCTGCAGGCGCTCTTCTGGCTTTTGCATGTGCCCACCGAGCAAAATATCATGAGAGTGTGCGATGACGTCGGGGTACTAGCCCAACGTCATCTTGCGCAATTTTACCCCTTTGGTTGGGAGCGTGCCCACCCGCGGGACATACAATTCTGGCCCTGGAATGGGACTTGAACACAAAACCACCAATCTCAGAGACAAATATGCTACCAACTGAGTCACGACTGATGATTAGGGGAGAAATCTCCTCATCTTGGAACTGTATAATGGAATAATATAAGTTATAAACAGAAATACTCAGCAGGTCATGTTGTACCTGTAGAGAAAGAAACAAAGTTAACGTTTCAGGTATGTGACCTCTCATCAGATGAGAGTTCTGAAGAAAAGTATCAGACCTGAAACATTTACTCTGTTTCTCAACACATGCGACCAGACCTGTTGCGTATTTCCAGCATTTTCTGTTTTTGTTAGAGATTTCCAGCATTTGTCGCATTTTGCTTTTGTACAATATGAATTTGTGTCTTCACAATTGGAAGGAAAAAAAGTGATAGCAATAGCAACTAAACATTAATGTAGCTTTTTTTGCATAGAATAACATCCCAAAATGCTGTAGAAGAGGATACCAAGTTCAAGTGGAAGAAAGAGTTAAAAGAGGTGACTGAAAACAGGGTTAAAAACTGGGACTTGAAGAGGTTTCAAAAGTGTAAGAGAGGTAACAAAGGCAGGCAATTTAGGAAAAGAATTCCAGAATGTAAAGGCATGAGCTGATGGCGCAATGGAGGGTTAAGGAACAAGAAGTGCATGAGACCAGAGTTGGAAAAGCAAAGAGTGCTGGGGTGTCACAAGGTGGAGGACCAAAAAGAAAGACTTGTATTTATACAGCGCTTTTCACAACCACCAAACATCTCAAAACGCTTTACAGTCAATCAAGTACTTTTGAAGAGTAATGTCGGAAACACGGCAACCAACTTTCACGCAGCAAACTCCCACAAACAGCAGTGTGATAATGACCAGATCATCTGTTTCTGCGATGTTGATTGGGGGATAAGTTTTGGTCAGGACACTGGGGATAACTCCCTTGCTGCTCTTCGAATTAGTGCCAAGGGGCCCCAGTTAACATCTCATTTGAAAGACAGCACCTTTCACAGTGCAGTGCTCCCTCAGTACTGCACCAGAGTGTCAGCCTTGATCACAGAGGTAGGGTGGACTGAGACCAGGGTGGGATTTAAAACCAAAGATCAAGATTTTTAAAGCTGATGCATGGGGGGCAAAAAACTGTTGGCACTGGGTGAGGAGGGGAAGTGATGGGGGTGTACATGATAAAACTTCATTCTCTGTATTGATTCAGTAAACAGATCAATATACAGTAATATGGGAATCAGAGGCTGGGTTGAGAGGGGGGAATGGGAATCAGAGGTTGGAGAGAGCGGTTTGGGAATTGGAGGCTGGAGATAGAAGGGGTTGGGAAGCAGATGCTGGAGTAAAAGGGGGGAAGAATGGGAATCAGAGGCTGGGGAAAGAGGGAGAGGCGGAATGAAAATTTGGTCACTTTCTTCTGGCTGGAGAGTCAATGATTAGAGGTCATAAATTTAATATTGTCATTCAGGAAGTGAGGAAAGCAGGTGGGAAAACATTTTTTACACAGTGCGCTGTTGGAATGCTTTGCCACAGTGAATAGTTGAAGCAGAAACCATTGTATCTCTTAATGAAAAATTAGATAACTATGTGAAATATATAGGTTGTTAGGAGAGGGGTGGCCAGTGGGTTTAGCTCTGGATTACTCAAACAAAGAGCCAGCATAGACACGATGCACCAAGTGGCCTCCTAAACTGTAGAATTCAGTGGTTCCTGTGCTTCATTGAGAGAAAGAGAGAGTGAGGCAGACACACAAATAATGGAAGGAAGATTACAAACACAAACACAATGCAAAATATTTAACGTTAGAATTGGCCAGACTCTGAAAGGAAAGCCGAAGGTTCCAAATTTCCTCTGAGGCTAAGATTGTCTGTGGAATTTCCTATGGGTCGGCTGGGTTTTCGCTTTGTGTGTAATCTATCCGAATTCCAGTTGCTGATAGGGGATGGGAAGGGTGCAGCTGGATCCTGCAATGGCCCTTTGCACAGATGCAGTGTCTGCTTTTGGGGGTGTGTTGGGGGGAGCTCGAAGCCAGGCAGAACATAAATCAGTCTGACTGCAGCTTAGCATAAGGAGAATGAAATGGGGTGCAAATCACTGTCCAGAGTATTTACTGCTGGCATTTCACGTTGGGGCTGGGAAGGATGGGGGACAGAACTCTGTTTTATTCTAACATGGCTATGATGTAATAGGAGGCATGACCTATCTCCACTGGAATTCATAGAGCTTCTGCGTCAGTGCTGCCTTGAAGAACCAGCTATCAGATCACTTTAAAGGAAGAAGTGTGGCCCACCATAGTCTCTGGGCAGAGGAGACATGAAAATGCTTCCTTACAATGTTTCAGATTGGCCCCAAGACACAGCTATACTGGTGTGGGTTCCTACCCACAATCTGTTAATGACTTGACCTCACGCTGACACCACATACCCTGGTAGGTTCAAGGGTTAACAATACCTGACCTCCACACATATATCAACATAACAAGCCCAAAGATATTCCAGCTTAAAGTTCTCTCTCTTTTGGTTTTGTCCCTCTCTCCTTTGAATCCACAACCATCACCCCTCTTCTTGAAAAAACACTATCGTCCTACCACCAACCTCCCTTCTCTCTCCAATGTCCGAAATCCATTCCCATCTTTTCTGGAACTCAATCCCTCCAATTAAGTTTCTGACCCTACCACAGTACCAAAACAGTTCTTATCATGTCAAATTCCCATCCTATCTGACTGTTACAAAGGTAAATTTTCACCCTATGCCTTCTCAACTTGTCCACAGCCTTTGACACTGTTGATCACGCCATCCTCCTCCAGCGCCTCTCCACTGTCATCCAGCTGAGTGAGTCTGCTCTCACCTGGTTCCATTCTTAGCTATCTAAAGATAGCCAGAGATTCACTTAGGAATATAGGAGCAGGAGTAGGCTATTTGGCCCTTTGGGCCTGCTCCACCATTCAATAAGATCATGGCTGATCTGGTTGTGGCCTCAATTCCACTTTTCTGTCTGCCTCCCAAAACTGTTGGCTCCCTTGTCTATTAAAAATCTGTCTAACTCTGCCTTGAATAAATTCAATGACCCAGCCTCCACTACTCTCTGGGGAAGAGAATTCCACAGACTAAGAAAAAAAATTTCTGCCCCTCTCAGTCTTACATGTGACCTCTGTTCTTAAACTGGTCCCCTTGTCCTTGTCTCCCTGTCAAGTGGAAACATCCTTCCAATATCTACCCTATCAAGGCCCCTCAAGATCTCAAATGCTTCAATAAGTTAACCTCTCATTCTTCAACCTTTCTGCATAGGATAAGCCCTTCATCCCAGGGATGAGTCGAGTGAACCTTCTCTGTACTGCTTCTAACACAATTATGAGCACGATTTTCCATTCCCACTAGCGTTGGATGTGTTTGGTGGCGTGAGAGGACAATGTGGCGAGAAGGCCAAAAATTGGTTTCACGACGTCATGAAACCAGTTTGTGATCATTCGCTCAGCCTGCCAATGGCGGGCCATATTCCCCACCATTGGGAATCTCATTGTAATACATCAGTATATCATTATAAGGCCAGCCTGCTGGACTGACTCATCCCCGCCCTGCCCCCCGCCCCCTCAGGATTGTCTGCCCACGCTGGCGGAAAACATGCCAATGTGTTTCACAACAGCATATATAAGGTGTGCATTTGGCGGGCTGCATTCGCTCGGGACTTCAAGGATTGTTTGCCTACCTTGCTTCGGTCAGCACTTACAGTCATCAGCGCCAGGCTTCATCGACAGCACCATATCACTTTTAGGGGGGACCCATGGGTAGGTCTCTATCTACCAGATCAGTCATATGTGGGTGACTTTTCAACGGCTGCAAGGCAAGGCCTTGCTTGAGAAAGGGGGTGAAGTGGCCTCAAGCAAGAGAAAAGGCTGCAGGACAAGGGCTGTACTGGGGAAGGGGGCTATCCCAGGGTGTGTGTGGGGGCACATGTTGATCTATGCAAGTGGCCTCAAGATGTTGAGGGCTGAGGAGGCAGTCTCCAGAGGAGATGAGGCCAGATGGACATGTGAGGGTATGTGTGTGAGAATGGGTGGTGATGTCCCTTGAGCTGGCAGTGGGTGAGATGCCAGTGAATATGTGATGGGCCTGAGTATGTGAGTTTAGAGTGATGAGATGGTTGCCATACCCTGGCTGCACGGATGAGATCATTCATGCTGTATCTACATTGGATGGCCAACCTTTTCTGTGCAGCATTGGCACTGATCACTACTGCCACTGCCTACCAAACTGGAGTGGTAATGTAGCTGCCCCTCCTGCAGCCAGAGCAGGGGTAGAGGACATCATTCCCTGTCACTCTCTCTCTCTCTCTCTCTCTGTACCTCTCTTTCTCTCTCTCCCTCTCTCCACAGCATCCAAAAGGCACTCAAGGGCTGCAGTCTTCTTGCCTTTCGGGGCCATGTCTTCTTTGCTGCAGTCCTGAGCTGGAAGCACTGAGCACGGCTGTACTTTAAATGTGGTGCCTCGCATGATGAAAATATAATAATTTTCATAACTTATTGTAATTTATTGTAAAGGTAGGTTAATAGTGGGATTTGGATTAGTTTCTCTGTGCGTAGGTGTGTGCGTGTGGGTTTTAATTGAATTACAGACAGCTGGCCTGGGTGCTTTGATATATCAGAAGGAAAACTAGTTCTGAAATGCTAAATATGTAAACATTTCTGAAGTTTTAGAATGTGAGGTGTGAAGAACATTTGCATTTTTAGATAAACCAGAGACGTAAATTTCAAAGAGCTGGTTAGGTGTTACACCCAGCCAATAGAGGTTAAGTCAAACAGTATGTTTATTTTCCCCAAAGATAATGATAATATGAATACAATGAAAGATTTATATTATGGAAAAAGTAAAGTTGCAAAGATGATGTTGGAACAATGGGATTTACGTTAAAAAGGGAGAAACATGTAAAGAGGAGATGAGGTTATGCGCAAAGAAGAAGGAGTTCTAAGATCTAACAAGTGTGAAAAGCTTCCAGCCTCTATGCACTCCAGGAGCTGAAGCTAAGAGAATTCATTTTAAATATCACTGAGAAGGTTAATGTGTGCTTTGCCTGGGTCTGTTGAAATCCATGTTATTTTACTGTTGCCTTAACAGGTGTGTAACTGGGAGTCAGATTAATTAGGGGAGCTAGGAGTTATCATGGTAGTAATTTGTAGACCTATGTATCTGGTTAAAATCTTTAATTTTTTAGTAAATGTTTAGTTTTGTAAAAGTCCTCTAAGACTCGGTGGTCTTATTACTACTGAATTCAAGGCACACATCTTGAAATAAAAATAGAAATTGCAAAACAGTTGTGGCAGCTGTTTCAAGTTTCCCTTTGGAATTTGAGCAGCTCAGCATTTACCATCCACTGTGCCGTAACACAGGCATGATGAAGCGGCGAGGTGATGGCGTGGTGGGCGAATGAGAGTCTGCCTGCCATGGAAAAGGCATGTTTCCTGGGAATGCATAAGTAACGTGGCAGGTTTGGGACAATATGGCATGAAAACCCATCATCACAGCTGGCGGGTAAAATGTTGTTTTACCTGCCCGCTACTGCATTTAGCACAAATCTGGGATGATTCCACACTATATCTTTTTTCAAATAAGGAGACCAAAACTGTACACAGTATTCTAGGTGTGGTCATACCAATGCCCTGTGCAGCTGCACTAAAACTTCCTTACTTTTATATTTCATTTGCCTTTTAATAGATGCCAATATTCCATTTGCCTTCCTAACCACTTGCTATGCTCGCATACTAACCTTTTGTGATTCATGTACCAGGACACCCAGATTCCTCTGTGCCACCGAGTTCTGCAATCTCTCTCCATTTAAATAGTATACTGCTTTTCTACTCTTCCTGCCAAAGTGGACAAGGTCACATTTTCCCACATTATGCTCCATCTGCCAAATATTTGCCATTCATTTAACCTGCCTTTATCCCTTTACAGACTATCAACTTCCTCCTCACAACTTACTTTCCTACCTAACTTGGCATCGTCAGCAAATTTAGCTACTTCAGTTAGCTAGAGTAGTTAAGTTAGTTTAGCTAATTCAATTCCTTTGATCCAATTCATGGATATAGTTTGTAAATAGTTGTGGTCCCAGCACACATCTCTGCAGCATTCCACTAGTTACATCATGCCACCCCAAAAAAGGCCCATTTATCCCTACTGTTCCATCCAGGAGACAGGAAGAAATATATATATATACACACATATATACCAACCCGGGGTTCGTAACAGAAATCGGGAGCTCATATCCAGGATTGAGCCAATTTCAATTTGACCTGAGTCCAAATTAAAAGATGATCCAAATTAGAGATAAAAGAGTCAATTGGAAGCCAAAAGCAGGAAAATTTAGTGGCTGGAATTATATGTAAGACAAATGCATATACCACAGCAAACTCTTTTAGTCATACATTAGAGCAACATGGTAAATCATACTACAAAGATGGGTATGGAAAAGGGAGTACGAATTAGTGAAACCTTAGCCTCCCTAAGTCGGGGACAATTAAGATTTGTAGCCTGGAAACTAAAGGTAACAGTCCCTCCAGAAGCCAAAAACTCTGAAGTACTCCAAATACTTATGGAGAAGTTAGACCTCAGTCCCTATCCAGAACAGATAGAAGAATCAGAACCAACAATGAATGGAGACCTGTATTCAAGAAAACTACCCTCGCCACAAAATGGCCGTTAGGGCTGGAAAGGAGGAGGCTAGAGAAAGAGTTCCTGAAAAGAGAACAACAGACCAGCTCACCAGAAAAAGATGCTGGAGAAGAAATTAAAAACTCAAGAAGTAGAGAGGGAATTCCAAAGTGAGATGGAAAGGAGACAGAGGGAATTGGCTATATTATGGGGAAATGACTTGGTGAGGTCCCAAGCACTGTGCCCTAAGGAGCCAGAACAGTCCAGGGAAGCTGGGCAAACCGAACAATTTCAGCCAAGCTCGGCAGTGTGACAGGAGGCTGAAAAAGCTCAGAGACTCTGCAGGGGCAGAAAGAACACATCAGGGATCAGGTGGCTCAGGGAAAGTTCCCTGGATTTAAAAATGCTGAGATTAGGCCAGTAAAATTCAAAGGGGTCGGGTAAATGGATTTCAAAAGAGATGAAGGGAATGAGCCAGAGACCAAATTGGCCAACGCCTCCTTCTTTGCCAAATTAAACAGGAAACAGGGCCATTTCCAGGCAGCTAAACTAATAGTGAGGGAGCTGCCTCACACAGTCAAAGAGCCACATGGCACAGCTAGCCAGCCCCATGTGAGCCACTGTGTCTCAGAGGGGCCCACCCCTACAGTAACAAAATTGGGGAAGTCATTATCCTGTGAACAAGTCCACAGTAGCCACCACCCAAAAGGCAGGGCAAGTGTTGCAGTTAACTCCCAGGCATCCAAAATGGGTGGGCAGTACTCAGCCGGGGGAAGCAAAAAGGCAGGGATGGGAGTAGCAAAGGACAGGGGAGATGCAGCCAAAGAGGGGCTAGCGAAATCCTTCTCTCCAGAGAGAAGGAGGGGCACAGAAAGCCCCCAGACCCAGCCAGCAAATTTCAAAAGAAGGGAGCCCATACCCCTGTTGGATGAGGAGGAGACCTGGCTGTCTGAAACCTTCTTTTCACTTTTTGAAGAGGGCTGCCAGGAAAATCCCCAAATAGATACACAATTGGTGAGGAAGCAACCCTTGCCCAGATTTAAAACTAAAGGAGCTGCACCCCTGCTGGGCGAGCAAGAGGTCTGGCTACCCAAACCCGCCTTTCCGAATTTGGAAGCAGACCCGAGAAATTCCCAAGTATCTGATAATTAAATAGGGACCAGAGAAGTCCTAGAATAGGGAAAGAAATAGCGAGGGAGACTCCCCATGTAGCCGAAGAGTCTGAAGGAAGACAGGTTATTAAGCCTGAAAAGGAAAAGAGTGAGGACTTGCCTGAAACATGGCCAACAAAAACTTCTTTCCAACATTAAATAAGGGAAAAGGGAGTTCCCAAATCCAAGAGCAAATAGAGAGTGAGATGCCTCCCCAGTCAAAAAGCCACTATGGAGGGTACTTGGAGCTGCACCTCACTCAAGAGCAGTGGTGTTCCAGAGCACATGGAACATGTTAGGAGAGCAACCCCTCCAAAGCCAAAGGCCCCGGCCGGGAAGCCAGTGATTGATTTCGCTGGCCACTTCATGGAGAATTTAAATGTGGAGCAAAAAAGTTCCGAAATTGGCCCAGAAAGAGTGAGGGTGATGCCTCACCCAGTTGATAAGCCACCTGGAGGTACAGCCAGAGCTGGACAGGCACCTGAGGGCAGTAGTGTCCCAAACCAAGTGGCACTGGTTGGGAACCCCAAGATGACCGGTCAGGGAAAGACAGTAACCCTGAAACTCCACCGCCCTTGAGACTACCACAAGGGGAGTTCAAATGCAGTTAGAACCAAATTGAACCCAGAGCCCAGCCAACCAGTCAGTGTCTGCCAGGGGGTGGACACCCCTGAGGATAGCCAGGAGGGGTCAAGTGAGAAGGAGGCTTCCCCAGGCTGGTAGATCCCGGAGTCTCAAATGCCCAATCAGCAACCCTGACCCGAGAGCAGTGGGAGGATGTGGCCACACCCGGCTTGGGAAATTTAAAGGAATTCACAGGGATCCACTGGAGGGTCCCCCACTAGCAGTCCATGATGTGGATGTGGGAGAACCCCCAACAATAAAGTGAAAGCCTCACCAGCTGAACCCCAACCAGCTGGCCCAGGTCAGGCAGGAAACCAGCACCTGCTGGCCCCTGATACAGCTGGAGCTTCCCCCCACCCCGCAATACCCTGGAGTTGGACCTTGCGGCCTTTTAACCAATAAAATATATTACTTACATTGGCTGAGATCTTTTCCCATGTGTAAACTTTGAGAATGCTGCAGAGAGCTGACATTTCCCACTGCTAGCTGTGTGTGTTTGTTTTTTTCAGGAGTGAATGAGAGGATGAATGTATACCTCCTCACTTCCTATTCATCCTTCTTAAGACCACATATATATAAAAAATGAAACGGAATTCATTTCATTTTTCTCCAACGAGGGAGGCATGTCTGATCCAGGAGACAGGAAGAAAAAATATATTTCCCAATGTTAGCCTGGCTACTTTATAAATATTTTTTGTTTCTGTTTTTCAAAATGGACAATTACTGTGCTGATAAAATGGCTGCAGCTGATCACATGCTCGTAGTTCTGGAAGATTCTAAGCTGCACCAATAGACAAAGGCTACCTGATCACCCTCCTGGAATAAGACTTGCATTGTATAACATTCTAGCCAAGCCAACACAAAAGATTCGTAGACAATATGTGCACCAGCCAGGTCTGGGCAAAGGCAGAGCTATTTGGGACTCATCATCTCCAACATTGTACTAATGGTTCTTCAGTTACCTGCTCAAAACACAATGGGTTTTAGCAAGGGCACCTTGTTATCTGAATAGCTTGACCCGAAACCACCCTATCACATGACTGAGATTTCAGCTGTTTGAATTCCTCTAATTATACAGTTTTTGAATTTTATCTTCAGTTGCAGTTTAGCCTCCGAAGAGAACCGGACTCTAGGCCAGCAGCCTGCCTCCATCTCTCCCTAAGTCTGATATCCAGAAAGAACCTAGTATTTTTCCTACAGAGTGAACTAATACCCAGGATACAAGATACTTGGCTGCATCTTCAATGGACGCAACCTGCAACCGAGTTCCTAGGACAAGACGAGGAATTCTGCCAGACAAAGCCACCTAAAAAAACCTTCCTTGGACATTGATTCTGGACTCTGGGCTCACATGAAACCATAATTAATAATAATTAATTCTTATTTTCATCGTGGCCTTTGCCCTGAATCCCTTTCTTTCCCTTATCCCTCTTTTATTGTATGAATGCAAAAAGGGACGGATATTCCAAAACCCTTTCCTGCATTTTGTGTATGTGTGTGTGTGTCTAATAAACTACCCCTCTCAATTTGCCTTATCTTGAGCTTGCTGTGGGCTTATTAATAGAGGATTGGATCACCCCAAGACTGAAGGGTTGGGATAAGTATGTCACCTCTTATAAAGGGAGAAATCAAAAATCAAAAACAGCCTTTCTATTTATGGATGGGTTGTGAGAGGAGAAATCAGGGCTGTTTTAAATTAATTCCCCTCCTGCCTATAACACCATTCTCTGCTTCTAATCCTTTATCCATGTTAATATGTTACCCCCTACACCTTGTTCTCTTATTTTGTGTAGTGACCTTTGATGTGGCACCTTATCAAATGCAGTTTGGAATCCAAGTACACCACATCTCCAGGTTCTCCTTCATCCACCTTGCTTGTTACTTCCTTAAAAAAACTCTAATAGATTAGTTAAACATGATTTCCCTTTCATAAACCCATGTTGACTCTGATCACATTATGATTTTCTAAGTATCCTGCTATAACCTCCTTAATAATGGATTCTAGCAGTTTCCCAATGACAGATGTTATGTTAACTAGTCCTTAGTTTCCTGCTTTCTATCTCCCTGCTTTCTTCAATAAAGCTATTACATTGGCTATTTTCTATTCCACTATGACCCTTCCAGAAGCTAAGAAATTTTGGAAGATTATAACCAATGCACCTACTACCTCTGGAGTGACTTCTTTTAAGATTCTAGAATGCAGGCCATCTGGTCCTGGGGACTTGTCAGCCTTTAGGTCTAATAGTTTTCCCAGCACCTGTTTCCTAACAATGGCCATTGTTTTAAGTTCCTCCCTCCTGTTCACCTTCTGATTTTCAAGAATCTTGGGAAGCTTTCTAAGGGGAGAATTTTCTCCATGTCGGGGGAGGAATGGGCGGGAATGGGTGCAGTCGGGCACGCAGCCGATCGCTGCCCATGTTCGGCTGCGCACTGCTATTTTGCAGGGGCAGGCCAATTAAAGCCCACACAGCGTGATGCGCACCCGGAAGTGCTGAGCGCTCCCTGTGCAGGTGGGGGGAGAAGGGAGAGCTGAGGCCTGCACCTTTCACGCTGCCTCAGGGAGATTAATTTGATTTTTTAAAATTTTAATAAAGAAAAAAAAATTCTCTGACATGTTCCCTCATTTGACAGTGTCGCATGAGCTGGGATATGTCAATGAATTTTATTAAAAATTTTTATTAAACTTTAAAAACTTTCATGAAACCTCATCCTGCCCGTGGATGAGGTTTCATGATAAATGCGAAGGCTGCCTGAGCTCTTCACCTACCCACCAACCTTAAGGTTGGACAAGCAGCTCAGTTAATTATCTTAATTGGAATTTAAATGGTCTTAATAGGACTTTGACAGTTCAGCAGGTGCACAGCCGACTCCGGTGCGCGTGCACCCAGACGCTGACATAAAGATTCTGGCCTAAGCCTTCTACAGTGAAGACAGACACAAAATACCTGTTCAATGCCTCTGCCATTATTTTGTTTTCCATTATCAATTCCCCAGACTCTCTAGAGGACCAGCATTAGCTTTAGTTACTCTTCCTATTTAAATACTTGTAGAAACTCTTACTATCTGTTTTTATATTACTAGCCAGCTTTCTCCATCCATATTTTTTATTCAAAAACAAAAATAGCTGGAAAAACTCAGCAGGCCTGACAGCATCTGTGGAGAGGAATACAGTAAATGTTTCAAGTCTGTATGATCCTTCATCAGAACAGTCATAAGGACTCTAAACATTAACTGTGTTCCTCTCCACAGATGCTGTCAGACCTGCTGAGTTTTTCCAGCTATTTTTGTTTTTGTTTCAGATTTCCAGCATCCACAGTATTTTGCTTTTAGTTTTTTTATTCGTTCTTGCCTGGTTCTTAAAATCTTTTGACCTACCACTAATCTTTGCAGAGTTGTACATGTTTCTTTCAATTTGATGCAATCCTTAACTTCTTTATTCAGTCACAGATGATGCATTCTTCTCAAAGAGTCTTTCTTTCTCAATGGGATAAATCTTTGCTGAGAGTTATTATATAATTTCCTTATAAGTCTGCCACTGCACCTACTAGCTCTGCCTTCATACACTTATAATTACTTTTATTCAGGTTTAAAAAAGCTAGTTTTAGACCCACACTTCACTCCTTCAAGCTGAGCATGAAATTCTATCATATTATGATTGCTGTCACCTAAAAGCTCCTTTACCATGAGGTGGTTGACTAATCCTGTTTCATCGCTCATCACCAGGTCTAGAATTTCCTGCTCCCTCGTTAGCTCTAGAACACACTGCTCTAAGAAATTGTCCTGCATATACTCGTATGAACTCATTTTCCAGGACACCTTTGCCAATCTGATTCATTCAATCTACATGTAGATTAAAGTCACCCATGATTATTGCAGTACCTTTCTTACACACTGCATTTATTACTTCCTGTATACTCTGTTCCACAGTATAACTACTGATAAAGGGCCTATAAACTACTGCAAGTGACCTCTTACCTTTCCTATTTCTTAACTCTACCAAAGCTGATTCTACATCTTGCTCTTTCAAGCTAAGGTCATCTCTCACTACTGTACTAATGACATTCTTAATTAACAAAGCTACCACACCACTTTTCCCTAACTTCCTTACAATAGCTTCTTTCTTGTCCCCGCACCATTATTGCTGGTGACCCCCAAGGATTTATCATTGGCCCTATCCTATTTCCCATGTACATGCCACCTTTTGGTAATCTAATCCAAAGGTACAGCATTGATTTTCACATATCTGCTGATGATGCCTAGCTCCATCTCACCACCACCTCTCTCAACTCCTCCACTGTTGCTAAATTATCGCACTGCTTATCTGACATCCAGTACTGAGTGTGCAGAAATTTCTTCCAGTTAAATATTGAGAAGACTGAAGTATTGTTTTCAGACCCTGCTCCAAACTCTGTTCCCTAGCTACCAATTCCATCCCGTCTCAGTTACAAATAAGAATCATACAGACTTGAAATGTTAACTCCGTTTCTCTCTCCACAGATGCTGCCAGACCTGCTGAGTTTTTCCAGCACTTCCTGTTTTTATCTTAACTCTATCTCTCTCCCTGACAACAGTCTGAGATTAAGCCAGTCTGTTTGATCATAGTTGATCACATTTGACCCCAAGATGAGCTTCCCACCTCATTATCATGCTATCATTAAGATTACCTATTTTGACCTCCACAGCATCACCCAACCTCACCCCTATCTCACCTCATCTGCTTCTGAAACCCTCATTCATGCTATGTTACCTCCAGACTTAACCATTCCAATGTACTCCTGGCTGGTCTCCCACATTCTATCCTCTGTAAATTTTAGGTCATCTAAAACTACTCTGCCTGTGTCTTAACTCATTGCAAGTCCCATTCCCTATCATCCCTATGCTCACTGACCTACATTGGTTCAGTCAAGCAACATTTTGGTTTTAAAATACTTGTCTTTGCTTTCAAATCGCTCCATGGCCTCACCCCACCCTACTTCTGTAATCTCCTTGGAGCTGGAGAGGAACTTGGAGTGGGAGAAGGATCCAGTTGTCGTCCATATTGGTACCAGTGACATAGTAGGATGAGGAAAGAGGTTCTATTAAAGATGTATGAACAGCTAGGAGCTAAATTAAGACACAGCACCACAACAGTAATAATCTCTAGATTGCTACCTGAGTCACGAGAAAATTGGGATAGATAAGATCAGAGAGTTGAATGCGTGGCTCAAAGATTGGTGCAGGAGAAGTGAGTTTCAATTCATTGGGCACTGATATCAGTACTGGAGAAACATGGAGCTGTACTGTTAGGATGGTCTTCACCTGAACCATGTTGGTACCAGTCCTGGAGAATCACATGATTTGTGCTATAGCAAGGACTTTAAACTAAATCGTGGCAGGGGAAAGGTTCATGTGAGGGGGCATTTGGAAAGTTAAAGAGCAAGGACAAGGCAATAATGCAGGGTAATGATAGTGGAGACTGGTGGGGTGAAAAGTGAGGACAAGTCTTTCCTTTGAATGCAGCCTCCACATTCAAAGGATAATCCTCCGCCATTTCCACCAACTCCAGCATGATGCCACCACCAAATACATCTCCCCTCACCCCTCATCAGCATTCTGTAGGGACCATTCCCTCTGGGACACCCTGGTCCACTCCTCCATCACCCCCAACACTTTATCCCCTTCCCACAGCACCTTCCCATGCAATCGCAGAAGGTGCAACACCTCCCCCTTTACCTCCCCACTCTTCACTGGCCAAGGGCCCAAACTCTCCTTTCAAGTGAAGCAGCACTTCACTTGCACCTCCTTCAATTTGGTCTACTGCATTTGCTGCTCCCAATGCGGCGTCCTCAACATTGGGAAGTCCAAACACAGACTGGGTGACTGCTTTGCGGAACACCTTTGGTCTGTCCGCAAGCATAACCCAGACCTTCCTGTCACATGCCATTTCAACACACCACCCTGCTCTCATGCCTACATGTCCGTCCTTGGCCTGCTGCAATGTTTCAGTGAAGCTCAACGCAAACTGGAGGAACAGCACCTCATCTTCCGACTAGGCACTTTAAAGCCTTCCGGACTTAACATTGAGTTCAACAACTTCAGACCATGAGCTCTCTCCTCTATCCTCACCACTTTTTTAATCCCTTTTTTAAAAATTTATTTTTTAATTTTTATCTACTTATTTTTATTTTTTTTATTTTCATTTTTATTCATTTATTCATTGTTTTATCCCCTTTTTATCGCCCCTTTTTATCCATTTTCCCCAACCACCACCCCAAAAGGGCCATCTGTTACTTTTTACATGTTGTTCTTTCACAGAGTGCTTACCCTTGTTCTGCTATTAAAACATTCTGCTTTCTTACCTTTATGCCACTATCAGCACCTTCTTTAGCCCTTACCACTACCATCAACACTCCCTTTGTATTTTTGTCCATGACATCTTTGTCAATCTCTCCTAAGCCCCCCAACTATCCAGCTTCTATCCAGCTTCACCTGCTCCCCCCCACCCCCCTTAAACAGTATAAATTTCGTCCTATATCTACTTCTCTTTAGCTCTGAAGAAGAGTCATACAGACTTGAAATGTTAACTCTGTTTCTCTCTTCATAGATTCTGTCAGACCTGCTGAGTTTTTCCAACACTTCCTGTTTTCATTTCAGATTTCCAGCATCCACAGTATTTTGCTTTTACCTTAGAGTGATAGGGCAGAGTTGCAATCCACTATGTCTCATTTTAATTTTAATGTGTTTTTCAGTACTTACATGTAAACATGCTGATTGACAGTGTATAGTGAATTAGTTAAAACCAATGGTGTGACTGAGAACGATTCAAGTCAGTGTATCGTGTGACACCATCAAGTCTGAAATTAATGTGATGTAACACCTGATTGATTTACAGTCGTATGATAGCGTCGTTATCAGTAAAGCATTGGGTCAGTTACCAAATACTTAAAGAATTAACATCAACGTTAAGACAGAAGCAAGGCTGATATCATCCCTCTGAGTCTTGTCAATGCATAATAATGACTGGATTGGTTTACCAATAAACACAAGGAGATGAGATGAGTAATCTGAGACCCTCCTCACATGTTTCTCAACCTCCTCTTTCTGCATCACCAGACTGGTCTCTTTTTCAAGAAAATTTTGCAAAGGGTTTGAATTGCCCAAAATGCCAATTTCCCCCATATCTTAAATGGTATTTCCGATGGTATCAGTCAGTATCAGTGAGTCAGTCTTTGACCATATTCTATTTATAAAGCCTTGTAAATTATTAATGAAACTCATTAACTCTCTTTTGTTACAAATGACTGCACATTTTTTTCTGAGACGCACATAATCACATATAGTTGGAGCAGCTTCCTGGTCTGCAGAGCAGCATGTGGCTAATAATTGTCTCCTATTGCCAAGCTCCTGTAGTAAGCTTACTCTGTACAAATTTAGCCCGTCTGGCATTAAACATTAACAAATACACAGCAATTTGAATCCTCTGCCTTTCATTAGCATTTGATGCATTCACAGTGTTGTGAATGTTGCATATGTTCTATACTAACAAAGAAAAACTCAAAGAGTTTTACAGATCTGTCAGCGTCTGGGCTAATATTAGTGGTTCTGATAAAGGATGCTCCCAAAACAATTCCCTTTTCACAGTCTGATCAACCTGCTCTTAATTTTCAGCAATTTCTGTTTCCATTTTAGGATTCAAGACTTCACAAGTTTGGATTTTAGCTTTGCAGAAATTACATATTAAATAGAAAAATGTACTTCAGCAGCTTTCAACACACAAGAACACAAAAATTAGGAGCAGAAGTGGGCCATTCAGCCCCTCAAGCCTGCTCCGCCATTCGATTAGATCATGGCTGATCTAATCGTGGCCTCAACTCCACTTTTCTGACTGCTGTCAATAACCCTCAACTTCCTTGCTGATCAAGACCCTATCTAACTCAGCCTTGAACATTTTCAAAGACCCAGCCTCCACTGCTTTCTGGGGAAGAGAATTCCACAAACTAACATGCCTCAGAGAGAAAATTGTTCTCCTCGTCACAGTCATAAATGTTCAGGTCCATTTGTGCAGAAGGGTTTTCTATAGAATGTAAAATCTACCTGTCCCTGAGATTGAATCAACTTCTGAAACATGACAGTCCTGATTCAACTACTTGTCTCCCAGCAGTCAACAGATCTTACCAGGTCCAAGGTAGCAGGCTGAACATTACAACTGCTCCTAGGAAGGTAAATCAGTCACAATTCCACTCCTGATCACTGAACTCCTACTGAGATATTTGTGTGTATGCTTTTGTGTGTGTGCACAACTGGCAAGGCATGAGTAACATAGGGAACTGTAGGGGAGAGGTTACTGAGTGGCATTATGGGGGAGCTAGATTTACACCAGGAGAGATACAGTCAGTAACACAGGGGACTATGCAAAGGGGGTTACTGAGTAACTTCTTTCAGCAGGCCATTCAAGAGACCTGGGCTAGTCAGGCAGTTTTTAAAAAGTGCACAGTCTATGACGGAATTGACGGGATGTGGGTGATGGCTGGGGTTGGGGTTTGTGGATGGGGAAATTGAAGGGGCAGGGATGTGCATTACTGGCCAGTGTTGATGGGCCTCCTGAAGAGGAGAGCAGCACTGAGGAACTTTTGGCACTTTTCCAAGAAGATAGTTGTTCCCACATTGATGGAACCCATTGTGTCAAGTATGCAGGCATACAGTACATTGGAGGAAATTCTCAACCAAGCCCAGCTTCAAAGCTGCCTGTGACCAGGTGTTGCATAACAGCCAAGGAGCAGGAGATGATTGCAAGGTCCTGACAAGTGTACAGATGACTCCAATTTGTACAATTCAGGATTAAATTGCAAATGAAATGAATAAAATTCACATTAAAATGTCTAATCTATCAGTCTAACCCCTTAATCATGAATATAATATGGTCAGTTGGCACTTTGGTTGTCAGTATATGTGGAGCCCAAGCAGTATGAAAAGCAGATTAGGACCCAAGGGCACAGCCTCAGAGTAAAGGGAAGACCTTTTAGAACAGAGATGAGGAGAAACTTCTTTAGCCAGAGTGTGGTGAATCTATGGAATTCATTGCCACAGAAGGCTGTGGAGGCCAGGTCATTGAGTGTATTTAGGACAGAGACAGATGGGTTCTTGATTGGTAAGGGGATCAAAGGTTACGGGGAGAAGGCAGGAGAACGGGGTTGAGAAACTTATCAGCCACGATTGAATGGCGGAGCAGAATCAATGGGACGAATGGCCTAACTTCTGCTCCCATGTCTTATGGTCTTATCTACAGAATATTAATCTGTGGAGGTGACACTGACATGAGAGTATCAAAGGGACCATATTTTGAGTACTCTACCTATATTTCGTTCATTGTATTTTTGCAATACTGTCACGATCCCTGTAGAGATCAATAACTTTTTAAAAATAAAGGAATCCCCATGGAAAGAAAATTGCTGGACAAGATTTCACATTTTTAAAGTTTTACTGTAACAAACCAACTAAAATCAGTATAATTCAAACATTAATTAACAGGCAAAAGATATTTTAAACAAGGAGGTAAATTTCACTTTAAGTATTCGATATAATAAAGACACACCTCAAGTAGTTACAAGCATTCTCATTACTTCCTGCTCAAATGTGAGACCATGTGCAAACTCACTGTCTTTCCAACACGGCCTCCATTTTGTAGGATTTGTCACTTCCCATACAATCAATGCAGCTCTTGAGTCACATTTACCAGCAGCCATATTCCACCCAGAGTTCCTTACCACTAACAAGACCCACATCTGTCAACCCTCTCTCACTCAGGTCGTGACAGTCAGAACCCCCAGAATCCCCAGAGACTCCCTTCTCCATTCCCTATAAATGGTCTGGTTGATTCTGGCACCAGTGAAAGAGCAGCAATGAGTCTTGTCCAATCCACAATTGGTTGTCCTTCCTATCTTCATCTCCCTGCTCTTTCCATATGTATAACATTGTAATGCAGTCTCTGCTGTATTCGCAGAGACCTACTTCAACACCAGGATTTGTTCAAAGATTGCCAAGCGGAAAACTGTTCCATTCAGATAGAATTTTGCTTGTTTCCTCTTTACATAAATTCTCAGTGTGTTCTGAACTGCCAAACAGAATACACTGGTTGACCCAATCCCACTACAATTATCCTTCTATTCACACTTTGCTTCTGGGCTCTTCATTCCTGTGGCAATCCTAGATCACATGAGAATTTGTTGGAACATAATCAGGAAACCAATTATCCCTCTTTCAGAATATGCCACAGCTCATTTTTGTCTTAAAGGGACATTGCACAAATAAAAAGCATGCTTCCCAAGGCACGTCTGTCATCACAATACAAACATGGTTGGAGGGCGGTGTGTAGAATGTTCTGTGTGGGGTTGTAATTAATGCAATCACATGAAACAACCTAAGCAACTCAGAAAAAAAACCCTGAATTTTGCTAATAAGTCACGTTGGCAGTGAATCTTTCAAAATGGTGTAGAAACATGAGCTGAAATGACAATGACTGTCAAGACAGTTAGCAGAGAAGCCAAAGTTATTCATCCAACATAATGGTGGTCAAGGGAGAGGACAGAAGTGGCAGAGGTAGCTGATTAGATGGTCTCAATCGTATTGACTAAGAACTCCATGAACTCCTTGTGGAAGGGGATTGCAGAGGATATAGAGAAGAGGGCTCTAAGAAACAGTTTAAGTAGAGAAAAAGGGGTCATCTTTGCATTTCAGGTTGATCTTGAACTTAAGAGAGTGGAGATGAGGACCATACCAGGGGCAGACCCTGGGGCGAGAGAGACTATGGCATCAAATATGGAGCTGAGAGTGTGATCAAGCAGATCGGTAGTGACAGAAATGTCAGGTGAACAGAGGGCCAAGGGCTAGATAGTTGGGCAGTTGCGCCAGTTTTCATGAAAGGGCATTGAAACGTTAAGCCTCTCCACAGATGCTGCCTGACCTGCTGAGTATTTCCAGCATTTTCTGCTTCAATAATAAACAATTGTGATTCTGAAAGTGCAGGGGCGCATATGGAAGGAAGTAGGGTTGGGAGGGGGAAGGGAGATAAAAACAAAAAACTGCGGATGCTGGAAATCCAAAACAAAAACAGAATTACCTGGAAAAACTCAGCAGGTCTGGCAGCATCGGCGGAGAAGAAAAGAGTTGACGTTTCGAATGAGGACTCGAAACGTCAACTCTTTTCTTCTCCGCCGATGCTGCCAGATCTGCTGAGTTTTTCCAGGTAATTCTGTTTTTGAGGAGGGAGATGTGGGTGGAAAACAATACAAGAAAGTGATCAGAGATGGCCTTATCTACATTTCATACAATGGGAGTGGCGAGATGACGTGAGCTGGCAAGGTTAAGGGGGTGATTGTGAATATCGTTTGTTGAGATTACGTGGAGGCTGAGATTAAGGGTGAAAAAGAGGACAATGAACTCAGAGAAGAGAGAGTATGATGAATTGAGGTGGAGGTTGAACTCACCAAGGATATGAAGTCATTTAGTACAGATGCTGAGTGAAGAAAGTAAAATATCTCAGTGACAACATTTTTATATTTGGGTGGATGGTAGAAAATGAGAATTTTAAATGAGCTGAGAAGTGTCGAACAAGGTGAGATTCCTAAAGGTGGACAAAGTGCCAAAGGAGTTAGGAGACAGACCAAAGTGTGATTTGGTGATAAGAGTCACACCATCACCATGACGGTTTTGGCAGGGCAAGTGGTGGCAAGTGTAGCCAAGCATAGAGGCTTCATGTAGGGGAAAGGTGTCAGCACCCCTAAGCCAGATTCCTATTAAGGTCATGGTATCAATGCAATCATCCATAATAAGTTCATGGATGGTAAGGGCCTTGTTCACAAATGAATGGACATTCTGAACCCTTTTCTATCTTGCATAGATGTAGAGAGAAATGATGATAGGTCAGCTGCTGTCAGAATCCACAAGGTCGGCATTGGGAGGGGTGAATTAGACAAGGGGGAGAATGATGTGATTACCCAGCAGGCACCTGGGCAGGAAGGTTCCTCAGTAAGTCCCTACCTAACCCCAGTGAAGGGCCACACCACCACTGCAATGATTGCATTGGCTTAGGAAGGTGGCCAACCATTACCTTTTTAGGGACCTATAGATGGACAATGAACATTGCTGTTACTGGCATTAGCCAACCTGAGAATATATCTAAAAAATAAATTAATTCTCTCAATGAAAAGTGAATCCGTGTGTGTATTAAGGGTGTGGTCAGAATGATAAATATAGTTTAAACCTGAAAGTATGTTCCATCAAGTTCTAATGTGGGACGAATGGGAGTGTGATCTCAGTAACTCAAATGTAGCGAGGTGGATGGGGATGGGGCTTTGGGGTGATGGTAATGGCATCCAAATACATGGAGAGAACTGGTGGAAATAAAATAAATTAATAAGGAGAAGCCAAAAATTCTCAAAATGTAGACAGCAACTCAGCAAGTATGTAAAACGGAAAGGACAGATTAATGTTACAAACGCGACCTGTCTCAGAGACCCCGACACATGGAGCCATCTTTTCTCTTTCTGAAATTAATCAATCTGCTGTGCAATTCCAACATGTTTTTAGAGTAGAATTGGTACAATAAAAATGGGCCTGAGCCTTACACTCGTCAGGTACGTGCGACCGGGCCTGGAAGTGGACGCCATATGCAATTCCGGCTGCAATCGACCCCTGAACACGATTGCAGCCGGAATTGCATGTGGCGTCCACTTCCAGGCCCGGTCATGCGTACCTGACGTGATACCTAAGCTGCCAAACCTGCTGAGGATTTCCAGAACTTTCTGTTTTTATTTCAGATTTCCAGCAATCACTGTATTTTACTAAAATTATGTTTTTTGAAAAGTTTGTTGCATGACTAGTAAAATAATTTCTACCATTTTAAATGTACAGGCAGCTTGAAACACATGCTGAGAAAGCCTCAGTGCTGCTGGGGGTGTGGGGGTGTGGGAGGGGTGTGGTGTTGAGCAAGTGGATGGGCACCAAGAAAAGTGAGGGTGTGGTTGGGCGCTTCTAAGCGAGCTCCCTGAAGGCAGACAGCTGCTGCGGAGCTGCCTCAGGGAGCCGCTGGCCTGGACAGATTAAATGACAAGAAAAAAATGCACCAAACAGTGTCTATGCAACACATTCAAGCACCTGACAGCAGAACTGTCAGTCCCCAGACTCTTTTTATTATATTTCATCCCATCCCGGATCAAGGTTTCAGCGGAAATGTGAATGCTGCCGGGCCAATTGGCCGGTCAATCAATTGTGAAACGGACGGTCCACATAAAAATCAATTACAATTGCCTCCACAATGGGCTTAATTGTCCACTTAATTGTCAGCGGGCGCACTTCCGACTGCCGTGCACACCTGCCGAGTGAAATATCACACGAGTGCGCGATGATGATGGGATGTGCATCTGACATCTTCTGGTGCGATTTCACGCGCTGTCAAGTCGAGCACTTGCCTGCACAACCAATGTAGAATTCTGGCCGATGGTGAACTTTTATACTTCAAGGATTATATTAATGGAGCAATCTTGTGAGGATCCAGTCGTAGATCTGGCAGTGATGGCAGAAATTAGGATGAGGCTCCAATATTGCATGCACAATTTTCTGACCTGCATTTGTTGCTAGTGAGATTTGACCTGGAAATAAAGCCTTGAGCAAATGGTATTTAAGTGTCAACATGAAGCACTCCCAGATGAAATAGAGCCCAGGTTAATTTGAATGTAAACTGCTTTCGACAATGTCTCACCAATACTTCCAGGCAGGTGCAGCACTGCTTGGATACAGAGTAAAGTTCCCTCTACACAGCACTATCAACCAATCCCAGGGCAGATACTGCATGAATTCAATACAGAGTAAAGCTCCCTTTACACTCTCATCAAACAGCCTCAGGGCAGATGCAGTGCAAGTTAAATGCAGAGCAAAGATCCCTGCACATTATCCCATCAAAATCTTCCGGGGCTGTTGCAGCACAGATTAGATACAGAGTAAAACTTCCATCAATACACCTCTGAGTCCCATCGCCGCCTGAGTGAATTGTCACTTAACCTTATCTGTTGCATTTTTGACTTAAATTGCAAATGGACAATTTTTTCTATGTTTAATGACTTACTGAAAGGTAGTAACCTTCCAAGCATGAGTTAATAAGCATTCACAAAAGGTCAGGAACATAGTGATTGAATTTGCCCAATGTTATTTCACATAGCCCTTTACATGTATGGATCCCAGGTGTTTGAGCTGACTTGGAACCTAGGACCCAAGAGATGAAGGACAATAACCTAATGTACTGAACTTCACAGTTCCTATGGAGCTTGTAGTTCCTAGGGGCAGAATTGTTCCAGATTTGAACAAAGTGCAGTAGCGGGCGGGAGAAATTATGTTTAACTCGCCAGCCACAATGGCGGCTTTTCTCACTGTATCGTCCCATTCCCAGCACGCCCAGTCTCTTTAATTATGCATTTATGGGGAGCACGCCAGATTGCCCACCACGCCTTGATCTCAATGCTTCCTCGCTCTGGGCACCATGTCTAAAGCACACCAGAGCGCATGCCAACTTCATGTCTCCAGACCGGGATTGCTCCAGGTGACAGATGGCCCCGAAAGCAAAGAAGACGGCAGCCCCCAAATTTGGTGACACTTCCCTGTGATGCTTGATGGATGCAGTGGAAGGACACCACGATGTCCTCTCTCCCGTTCTGGCCACAGGAGGTCCATCAGAGTCACCAATCCAGCTTGGGATGCAGTGGCAGTGGCAGTCTGTGCCAGCGGAGCACAGAGGAGGTCAGCCACCGAGTGCAGGATAGGAATGAATGGTCTCATCTGTTCCACCAGGGTAAGTCAACTGACTCATCACTCTCAACTCACAAACCCATCACACATCCATAGGGATCTCACACCTCAAGGGCCAACATCACTAACTCACACACACACCCTCACATCTCCATCATACCCTCTGAAGATCGTGTCCTCTTCGCATCCATGTGCTCACCACACAAACATGCCACGTAGTGCCATGCATCCCGCTCACACTCTCTCCATTTGTTTTCATGCAGGAGAAGCCGCTCACAATAGCTGGGAGAGGTCCCAGACTGAGGCTGGGGTGGCCCATATTAGGCTCCTCACTCACTTTGAGGAACGTTCCAAAGTGTTGACTGGCGAGGATGTGCTCCATGCCTGCAGCGACTGTGAGGTCGGCAGCAAAACCCACTTGAGAATCCTGCACCACATCATCCCTCTTTCAACGCAACTGTGAGTGCTCTCTTTCTCTTTCTCTCTCCTGCCTTTGACTTTGCTGCCATGCACTAATTATCTCTACTTTGGTTCACGGGGAGCTCTACTTAGTGACCGACACCCTCAGCCAGCCAATCCCTCAGTTCTATCCAGATCCTCACCTCCAGCCAAGAGGACCTCCTCCATTGAAGAGCTGAAAATAAGCAACCCTGAAGACCCATCACAGCTTTTACCCACACCCTCCAGGGTGCAGGGAGACACACCTCGATGGGACCTAAACCTAGAGCAGGCTTGGGTTTGTAATCTTGCAGTTGCCGCACGGATTTGTGTCCGCAGCAGGAGGAGGCAGGTTCAGCTGAACTCCCTGGCACTCGGCGGACTGCTGGGGAAGAGTCATCTGTGAGGTCTCGGTTAGATGACGAGCCTCTGGATTTGGCCTTCCAACTCATTGTGGAGAGTCAGCAGAAGGCAGGGGATCTTCACACAGAGCTGTTGGAAGCCCTCAACAGAATGGCATACAACTGCAGTTGGAGAAAAATGTCTCTGATGCAGTGGAGTCCACGTGTGCACACATGGAGGCCTCCAAGGGGAGGACGACGAATGCCATGGAGACCCTGGTCCAGCAGAACATGGAGATGCGCTCCATCACAGTAGCCATGGGTAAGTTCCTGCAGTGGCAACACAAGAGGGAAACGGGGCACCTCAATGCCCCTTCCCCTCAAGGAGGCAGGCCGGGAGGACAAGTGGCAGCTGGAAACCCCTGGGTCATCCACTTAGGAATCTCCAGGCTGTTCTCTCCCTCCGAGTCCCTTTTGCCTGTGACCCCGTTAACCATGTCCTCTGTCACTGCAGAGGGAGTAGCTGGCTCATGGGAGGACAGCCAAAGCAAGCCGGGTCTCCTGAGGATGCATGCCGAAGTCATCAGAGGCAACAGGGCCAACCATTACACAGGCTGTCTGCACCTCTCCTGCAGAGGTCAGGGCAGTACCTAGAAAAAGTGGCAGGCCTAGAAAAGTTAAGAACTTCTGATCACAAGTGGTAGCATGGGTGCACATATTTTGTTACGCTATAATCTTAAAATATATTCACTGTCACTGAACAATGTGTCATGGTATCTTTCAGCTTCACTCACAGGCTTCGTGTGCCCTCCCGCTGCATCCCCCTGCCCCACTATCAGTTCAGCTGCATGCAGCTGGACCACATGTGATTCTGGAGGGAGAGGCGGGTGTGTGTGAGACACACCAAAGCCTGGTGCAAACACTCTCCCACGCATGCAAAGCCTTCCTCCATCGCATTAATCTCAATGTCCCGAGCAATTTCAATGCTGCTGCTAGAGTTCTCTTTCAGTTGCCCATCTGAGCTGACCCGCATCTCCATCCACCCACTGATCGCACCCATGCAGCACCTGTGCCTGTCCAACAGGAGGCTCTGCTCACTTTCGATTTGAGAAAAATGGTAGTCATCATGTTTCTGCACAACTCTCCCATCCTTTCCTTTCCCCCAGTCACCCATGACCTTTCCCCCATCATTGTTGACCCCCCCCCAGCATCACCTTCCACCTCCCCACTATCACCCACCAATCAGAACCCTTTTCTCTCGGAATGCCCAGGTAAGCACACATGTTATCTACCTTCCTGAAAATCCCACCCCCATCCACATTGATCTTCCCGACCTCCTCCTTCCCACCCCCAGGGTCCATGTCTGCCTCCAAGTCCTCACCAACCACCCTTACCATCCCTTCTACCACTACTATCGTACCCTCACACTCCCAGCTCACTCTGCCCACTCCCATACTCACTATTTCCTCCTACCACACCCACCCTCTGTTCGCTCCCAGGAGGCAGTCATTGACTCCGCAGACCCCTCCCTCACACGTTCACCTGGTCTTCCTTACTCCCTCCCCCGCCCTTACTTCTTCCTCCACCCTTACTCCTTCCCCCCTTCGAGCCCCTACCTCCCCCCCCCACCCCCAAGATTCCTTCTTTCCCTGGATTCCTTACCTCCTGCAAAATCCTTACTGCTCCCAGATCCCTTCCTCCCCTTGGACTCCATCCACCCTCCAAACTCCTTCCTTTCCCCCAGACCCCTTCCTCCCTTGGACTCCTTCCTGCCCCCCGACTCCTTCTACCCCCTGAGCTCCTTCCCCACTCTGAACTCCTTACTCCCCTCGAACTCCTTCCCCCCCACCAAAGATCCTTCCTGCTTCGAACTCCTTCCCCCCTCCAAACTCCTTCCCTTACACCTCACTCCCCTCTTATGCCTACCTCCCGACTTGCTGCATTCTCCCCCGTGACACCCTCCTCCCCCAGTACTCCCTTCTCCCACCTCCCAAACTCACCCCTCCAACACGTTTGCCCCCTGCCTAACCTCACAGCCCAACATCTTTGTCTCCCTACCCCCAACCTCACCCCCTCCTGACACATTCATCCTCCCATCCTAACCTCACCCCACCCCACCCCCTCTGGTACATCTTCCTCTCCTACTCGCAGCCAGATCTTCCTCTCCACCCACCTCGCTGATAATCCGTAGCAGCCCATGACCAAGAACATGATATTCCGAAGCAGACCTGAGACCTCCTAACTTCCTAGAGCTGCTTTGCAGTGGAGCTATGACCATGAGAATCCACCCAGCAGGCGATGCACTTGTTCCTCCAGGGCCCGGTAGATGTAGGGCTCCAGCACCTTCTGCTTCTCGGATGTCTGCGATGTGAGCAAGGCCCTAATGGTAAGCCCTGACTTCTGCACCTCACATTTATCCAGGCATGCTCTGGGCCAGCGCGTTTCCCCGCTAGTGTAACGGTAAATCTGGCGTGGGGGGACGATTCCGGTCGGGATGCAAAGCAGGTTCACACCGGCCTCTAGTGGAATTGGCATTCCGCCATGGCGGACACCATCAGATGATCCTGCTGTGCTTTCACGCCTGCATGAAACAGATTTTTAGCCTTCTCGCCATATTGTCCCCACCCCCCACCCCACCACCTCACCATGACGCCCGATGCTAATGGGGCTGGAAAATTCCAGCCTAAGTGTTGTCACTTGGTTTAGTGATGGACTTCTTTCCCATAAACAGTGGTGCAGTAAAGTTTCCATTCAGGGCATTTCTATTTATTTCATTAATGAGGAATGGAACTCTAACAGAGATAATAATCTGTGTGCAGTCACACTGAACCAGTGAATTTGTCAGATGACACCGTAATCTTGCTTTACTTGAGACAAGGAATAAAGGAGTTCACATTTGTCACTATTGTACCCATTGTTCAGGCATGACCCAGATGCAGTGATGATAAAATTAGGAGCGCAGCAGCCCGAGCCAGATTGACAGGGACTCCTGAGCCATTGTTAAATTGGTCCTGAGATTGTTTTTAATTGGCCCTGGCTGCTGCCTGTGAGGAGCACTGAATTGATTTAAATATTAAAATGACAGTCCTGAGCCTGAACCTGTTTGCTAAATTCATGCATGGAAGCACCTGCATGAATCACTGGGTCAAAAGATGATGGACAGGATTTTTCCCTTGTCGGACGGGCTCAGTAGGAGCGGTCAGGAAGCCAACCGCCGCCCACGATCAGGGTCGGACTGCGATTTCATGCTGGCAGGTCAATTAAGGCTAACCCTGTGTGAAACATGTGCATCAGCGCTCAGCGCTGCCTGTGTTGGGGGTGCGGGTTGCAGAGGAGGAGGCAAGAGTACAAGTTCGCACATGCGCAGGGGTGCACGCTGGAAAAGCTGCCTGAGGCACAGAGCTGCCCCAGGGAGATGAAGAGTTTTGAAAATTAAAAATAAGGATTTTTAAAAATATTACAAAACCTGTCCCTGCTCTTGTGACAATTACTTTTTTTAATGATGGATCGAAACCTCATCCTGCTGATGGATGAGGTTTTGCAAAAAATGCAAAGGCTGCTTGGCCTTTTTGCCTGCCTGCTAACCTTAAGGTTGGACCGGCAGTGAACAATTTAATTAAATTATATTGTCAATGGCCTTAATAGACCTTTTAATTGTCAGCGGGCGCACAGCCAACTCCTGCACGCCTGCCCACTCAGCAAAATAGCCGGCCCAATTACTTCCCAGTCAAGCTTAACAGTCAGGAATCATTTTGCAGTAACACCATTTAAAGGGATACTTGTTTCCATTGTTACAACTCCAGCTAATGTTAATACTAGAGATGTCAGATCCCAGAGTGAAATCTGGCTTGATAGATCCTAACTTTTATGTTTTTTAGAAACCCTGGAGATAAGTTACTGAACAAATTCACAGGAGTCTGCTGATGAACTTTTAACACAAAAAATAAAACATTTATTAAACAAGGAAAATGAACTATATTACATCAGACAAAAAGGTTGGAAAGATCGCAACACAAACACAAGAAAATAATTCAAATATTCACTATCCCCTCACCCCAGCCATATCTTTACAAACACCTACAAATTTGGAAAGATAAAACAATTTACCATATCTATCTTATACTCTAATATTAAGGACAAGTACGTGAAACAAGTGAACCAACTGATGAACTGTGGTCAGACACACCACACTCTAAAATAAATGACAGATGCGACCAAAACAGATACTATGGATTTCTCAACAACCCACTCAGATGCTCGTCACACCGTGAGCCAACTGCTCTCACTGAAACTCTGTCTTTCTCACGAGGTTTTACAATCTCCATGTTTGAAGAACTCACCTTGGAATTCTCTCCAAAGGTTGCTCCCACTCAGACGGCTTCAACAAGAATCCACCCCCAGAGATCCTTTTCGCCTGAGTCTCCCACTACACTCAAGCTTCGCCTTTCAAGCACAACTTCAGATCTTCGGCTGTGCCAAGCAGAACACCACTTTGCTCTTACTGTCTGCAGTACTAAGTTGCCAACCTCTTGCTTCCCTCTCAGATCTTCAGGACTTTTCCTGAGCCCACTTTGCTTCAAGTCTGCTCCCGTAGCTCTCTCCCTTTAATTCAGGGTCAATTGCTCTGTTCCTTTCTATCAGCTTTCTTTGCCAAGATCTATTCCTGGTCTCTGTCCTTGTCCTTTACCTGGGATTGTCTTCTGGGATCTGATTCTGTCCCACTCCCTAGTTTGTGATCTTGTTCTTGGTTTGGGACCTTCTCCCTGTCCTCCTCCCCATGTCCTGTTCCCTGGGACACCTTCTCAGCAATGGTGTTCCTCTTCAGGTCAACTGACTTGCAGTTTCACGCTGTTTCACTTTCCTTCCTTTTCTCCTGCTCATGTGCGCACGGCTGGTTCCTGGCCTGAAGATGTGAAAATGGACAAACTGCGGGTGTGCGGCCCTTTCCCAGCCAGCGAGTGAACCGAAGTCCTGAGGCCCGCCGAAAACAGCAGCTCCCAAACTCCGAACTCCCAATCTGAACTCAAGGTAAGGATCGAAGTTCATTACACCATTAAGACTTGATAGGCTCTCAGAGAACCTTTTGGTGATTTTTTTTTTTGATGGTGGTTTTGTCCACTGTTTGGCTTTGCCAAGCTCGGAGAGTGATTTTTGAGAACTGCTGCACTTTTTCAAAGAACATCATTGTTAGGATGTGGGTATGCTGTTTGGCTGGGAAGGAAGTAGGCCTTGCAGCATGAGGGTTTCTGGCACCACATTTCCTACCTCAATCTTGCAGAGGAACAGTGTGTCAGGCTCCAGAGACACAGCATATTTTTATATCTCAGGATGTCCCAAAGCACCATCCAGCCAATATGGCATTTTGGAAATCTATTTAAGAGGGCAAACAAGGCTTTGGTTTAATTCCTCAGCTGAGAGAGGCCACCTCCAACCGCACAGTACTTTTTGCCACACTGGAGAGTCAGCCCAGATTCTCAGGAGTGACTCTCAAATTCACAACCTTCTGACTTGGAGGCAAGAGCACAGCTGGAACCTAGTATCACCTGGTGGAGTTTATACTGTCGCTGGGAAAATTCCCATGCCCTTGGCGTTTGATTGGCTAGCACTGAATTTTCTCCAATTATAGGCCCCAACCTGCTCCAGTTACAAGCCCTGGACTTGCTCTACTTGGTGGAAGCCCCAGATATTCCTCGAGCAACATACAGCAGGCAGTGACTCAACGTGAAGGACCTTCACCACCTTTCCTTCACTATCCTAAATGCAATAAGGCACTGTATCAGGATCTGTGAGGCCAGCCCTTTAGGGGCAAAAAATTATTTTAAAAAGAATAAAGAAATGTTAGTTCTGAGCTCTTTTAGTAACTCCACACTTGCTCTGCAATGAATGGCCTACCCCTGTTCCTCTGTTCCTACTCATGAAACTAACAGCAATTCATTCAAATTTATGTTAAATTTACGAGTTTGGTCCCTGGACCTAAACAAGACGATCAGAAGATCAATGTAAATCAGATTGTGTTCTGCCCGCTGTGGAGCCGGTGATGCCTATGAACAATTTCACACAGAAGCCTTTCTTTTCCTGTGATTCTTGTCTTCATTTCTAAATTCCACCACAGCCTTGTCCCTCCCTCCTTGATCCTGTTACTTTGAATTTCTCCTTGTCCCCTGCTGCCTGCACTCCATCACCACAGGCCCTGAACTCTGCCTAACCCATCTTGCCTTGCTGCATCTCTTTCTGCCTTCCATAGCTTCATAAATCCCATTCCCTTGACTGCTGTAAAAACAGAAAATGCTAGAAATTCTCAGCAGGCCTGGCAACAACTGTGGAGAGAGAAACAGAGTGAACATTTCAGGTGAGTGACCTTTCATCACACTCTGACTTTGGCCTTTCTACTCTTCCTCTGCTGCTTAGTGTCACCTCACCTCAAGCTAAAACATCCTTTAAGACAATAAAATCTAGAGTTTGCTGCATGTGAAAATGGATCGTAGTTAAAAAATGTGACAAGTGAGTTTTCCTCAGTTTTGGGTATCAATGCTTAAATGAGGTGGAATCAGATGTCACTTATAAACTTCGAGTTGAACAATGTCTCGTTGTATTTTGTACATTCTGGTGGTTTACTTGACTGGTGGGACAGAGTAGTTGAGCGAAGCACTTTTTTTGTCAATCTTTCCTTTTTTTTTGCTTGGGAATGTTCCCTCTCGCTGTCGGCTGATGTGGTAACGGTTCAGCCCACTTGCATTATTCATACGGGAAAAAGCTAGATAGCATTACACTGAAGCAAGTGGAACCAACATTAAGGCTCCTTCAACACACCGAGAACAAACGCAATCCAAACATGTGAGGTTCTTACTTACACTGACAGGGTGTTTCCATTGGAAAGGTGCAGGTTTTAAATGGGGACTGTGGAGAGAACTAATCGGTAACCTGTGCCGATTAAGTTAAGGGGAAGATGCTTGTATATTCTCCAGCTGGCAGCTGTGTATAGCCGACTTGATACGAGTGCAACTGTTGCTGTTAACTTCTGCTCACAAGCGACCAAACTGTATGATGCAAAAGACAGATTTATTTCGGTGGAAGAAGAACCGACCCGAGGCGAGGGGTGTTCCCCTGGACATGAATGTACGCTCAGAATTCTTCTGCTTTTTGATCTACCTGGATAAAAAAATCCTGGGTGTTCTGAAGAATCGCTGCAATGAAACGACATAGCCGTGATATTTATGATTAATGTAAACATTTATTCAGATCCTGCGATGGTGATGTTAATTCTTGGTCTTTTGGATCTTTCAATAATTTGATACACTTTGAACTTTGCACCTTGACATTTAATCGCTGGCAGTTTCTAGCTATTGATGAGGATTTTGCTTTGGAACAATTTCCTGTCACTTGACGTTTGCATTATTCGGAGGTGAGTGAGATGGGATGCATGAATTGATTCTTGAGACAGTTCAGTGGAAGATTGAAACGTTACTGCTATTATCATTTAGTATGACTCTTAACAGAAATCATAATGCCAGGCAAAAAAGGTGATCTAAAACCTGCAGCAAAGAAGGGAGGCAAAGGAGAGAAACAGGAGCCAGAGAAAAGCAAGAATGCAGACAAAAAGAATCCAGGTAAAGGGAAATCTGGAGAGAAAGCTGATCCCAAGAAAGGGAAGGACAACACAAAAAGAGGAAAAGGCAAAGAGGACCTGAAAAAGGGGAAAGATGTTAAAAAAACGAAAAAGGCTATAACCAGTGATGAATCGGAAGAGTTGTCAGAAGTAGAGAAAAGTGCTAATGAAATTGAAGTGAGTGAAGAATTGAGTGAAATAAATGAAGAAGAAACAGAGGTGGATAGCGATTTTCCAGCACCAAAAGGGAAAAAGTTTGCAGCTCTGAAAGGTGCCTCTAAGGCAGTGGGAGGTAGAAAACATGATGGTCGAAAAGGGAAGAAAGCAGAGTCTGAGACGGAAGAGACAGAAGACAATGAAAATGAGGATGAAGAGGAGGAGGAGGAAGAAGAAGAAGAGGAGGAGGAAGAGGAAGTGAAACCTAGTAAACAAATGAAACTGAAAGGAGCTTCAAAAGCTGTGGCAGGCTTTGGCAAAAAAGAGAAAAAGCAAGCCAAGAAAGATTTACATCTCAAGGGGGCTTCGAAAGTTGTGCTGGGACTGGCAGGAGATGGAAAAGCAAAGAAGAAAAAAAACGATGTAAAGGCTCACTTAAAGGGAGCTTCAAAAGCTATGGGCCTGAAAGCGTTCCAAGGCAAGACAGAAACAGCTGGCCAGAAAAAATCTGTAAAAGGTATGAAAAATGCCTCCAAGCTTTTCATGGGATTTGGTAAACCCAAACTTCAACCAAAAAGTTTGAGCAAACGTAATTTAAAAAGTACCTCAAAGATGTTTATGGGCTTTGGAAAGAATAAATTCCCAGCTACAAAAGCCAAGAAGCATTCTGTTGGAGTCTTAAAGAATACTTCAAAGCTCATGCTGGGATTTAAATCAACTATTAAAAAGAAACAAGCTGAAGCACCTAGAGGTCCAAGAAAAGCATCATTCCTATTGATCCGGTTGGGAGATAAAGCTGGAACAACTGAGAAACCAGAAAAGGCAGCAGAAAAAAAAGGTTTGGGGAAACTGTTCGGTAAAACCAAATTTGGCTTTCATACGAAGAAGAAAAACACCAATGCCAAATTTAAACCCAGCGCTCAGCTCCTGGGTCGGATGGCCACTGCTTCCAACTGGCTCACCAGGAAATTTTTGTCCAAAAAGGCCAAGTATGGAATGCAAATGAGAGGTTCAGTGAAAGGAGTTGGATCAACAGCCTGGTTTTCTAAAATTGGGGCCAAAAAGTTACCATTCCCACCTGGAGATGAAATCCTCCTGCACAGAGCAAACATGATGAAAAACCTCAGGGAACCACATGCATGGAGCCCGGAGCAATATGGTTACAGTAAGGGATATGATGGAAGAGGAATGATCTACCAAAGGATGTCACCCCATCATTCATGGAATCAAGGATCATTTCCCTCCCCTGGATCATTCCAGCAGTATGACTATTATGATGATGAAATGGAATACTATGATACACCAGCTGAGCAGTGTGACAATTATTATGGTGAAGAAGAATACTATGATACATATACTGGCTATGGTTATCCTGAAGAATATGGGTATTATGAAGATGATATGGAATACTATAATTATCACAATACACTATCAGAGGAACAGGATGATTATTATGAAGATGAAACAGAATATTATGATCTACCCAATGGATACCTGACACCAAACCAATATGGCTCTTATGACAATGAAGTGGATTATTATCATTCTCCTAATGGTTATTTGCCATATGAACAGTATGATTTATATGAAAATGAAATAGAATATGATATACCTACCCAATATACATCACCAGACCAGTATATGTATTATGATGATGGAACGGATTACTATGAATCCCCTTTTGCACATGCAGGGGAGTGTGGTCCTTATTCAGATGATCCATATTCATCACAACAATTTAGATATGGGTTCAATTATAGTGAGGATGAGGGGTCACCATATCTCCAGTCATCATACAATCAATTTGGCTCTCCAATGAGTGATATTGAAGAGCAGGAAGAAATGGATAGTGAGTCTGATTTTCAAGCATTCAGCCCTCCATGGATTAACCAGCAAAACACAGAAATGAGCTATCAATTACCAGCTCCACCATTTTCTTTGCCGAGACAGTTTAGACTTTTTCCAAGGCCACAAGTTAAACTATTTGGACATGAAAAGTTTGAAGTCCCAAGGCTGTTCTCCCCATATTCAATGTCGACAAATTTTGAATATCCATTGGAAGAGAATGAATTCCAGGATCATTCTTTCGCATGGCATGCACAGGACACAGAAGAATCAAGCTCAGCTTCTTCAAGCCCATGTCTGCAGCAATATGGCCACAATTCCCCCTCACCCCCACAGTCACCCGTCAGGCAATTTGGCCATCCCATAGAACTCCAAAACAGAACTTTCTCAAGGCCATCATCAAGACATTTTAGAAGCCCAATATCGATGGAACCCGCAAAACAACCACTTGGAATGCGAAGTAACAGCCCCCCAATTTCACCCCAACCATCAATAAGACGACTTGACAGCTCTATGGTGAGACAACAAGCAGGGCCACTATCACCACAGTTACCTGTTAAACAAAGAGGTTATTCACTATCTCCACAACCATCTATCAGACATGTTGACAGTCCCACTGGTAAACTAAGTCCAAGATTATCACAAAAGCCATTTGGTCTGAAAGCACCTGAAACCCAAAGGTCCCCAGCCTCTAATAGCCACGCAAAACGAAGCTCACCACAACCATTAAGACGAACTAGTTTACTTTTGTCTTCCCAACCAAGACCTGGCAGTCCAGTGGGAAGGGGAGAGCAAAGATCATCCACCCCACAGCCAATTCATAGGCACTTTGAGCGTCCACCATCTCCACGGCCCTCAGTTCAACATTTAGGCAAATCTCCCCAGTTGCCCAGTAGGATGTTTGGACAAAAGAAAACACCGGCAGCACTAGCCCCAAACACAGTCTATCCTAATTTGTTTAAACGCTTTACAACCCCTTCACCTGTAGAATTCCTAAATTATCCTTCACCAAAAGCTTCACTAAGGCAAAATTGCCCACTGTCATCCTATCAGCCATCTTTACAAAAATTTGGCAGCTCCATGAAAAGGGATTCACAAAGACCATCTTCACCACCTTTGTCATTAAGACAACGTAGCCCACCTCCACCACACTCACCATTCAAGATGTTTGATCGGAAAGCAGCAACTTCTGAAAGACCAAGGCCAATCTTCCCAAAACCATTTAAACATTTAGGTCAACCTCCTAACAGTGTACCTCAAAGGCCTCCTTCACCTCAATCATCATTAAGGCAACATGGACAATTGTCTTCTTCATGGTCACCTTTAAAAAGGGTGCCTGGTGAAGAATTCAAAAAACTCTCTTCACAGTCATCAATAAAGCTAAAGTCAACCCCTCCAAGGCAAGCACTGGGAGTGTTTGGCATTAAGGCACCAGAGGCAAATGTCCCCAAACCAGCATCTGACTATCCATTTCTACGACGGATTGGTTTGCCTAAAAATGAGCCCCAAACACCATCCTCACCTAGATCATCAATTAGAAGACCATCATCACCAAGAGCATCACATAGCATAAGAGAAAGTCAAAATATACTGCTCCGTAAACAATCAGTTGCCCAACACAGTCTTAGACAAGGTGGTAATCCATCCTTTGACACATCAAAGTTAAAACACTTTGGTTCTAAAAGAATACCAACAGAGTCACCCAAGCCAGCTTCTGGAAATCCGTTTTTAAAACGGTTTGGTTGTCCTGCAGTAAATTATCAACCCAGACCAAATCCTTCACAACAATCAGTGAGGCAGCATAGACCTTCCTTGGATACAGTGGGGACTCAAAGACCATCATCCCCTCAAGCATCACTAAAGCAAGCGCATAATCGTGTGAGTGTTGGAGCATTCCAGAAGTTGCCCCCTCAACAAGCATCAAAGCCTTTTCTTCGAAGTCCATTTATGAAACATGGTGGTCTCCCTATGGGCCTGAGATCAGTAGTAAGCCCTTCTTCAGATACAAAGGAACCCCTGACACCACCATCACCACCTTCACAGCCTGGCTTTACAAACCCATATTTAAGAGGCTTTCGTCACCCTAAGGTTGGAGAATCCCAAATGCTACCTTCTCCAAGACAATCAGTTAAGCAGGATATTGAAGCAAATCTGCATAGCAGATCACTTTCCCCAAAATCATCATTTAAAAATCAAGGACATTTAGTGAGTGTCAAAGGGTTCCAAAGGCCACCCTACCAACGACCTTCTTTCAGTCAGAATGGACCTCCAGTGGAACAGATGAGTTCCCCATTGACGTTTTCTCCAAAACCAAAATTCAAAATGTTTGGCTGTAAAATTCCACAAATAGACAGAACAAAGTCAAATTCTGGAAATTCATTCTTAAAACGTTTTAGACAGCCTAACAGCAGTGAGCCCCAACATCCTCCTTCACCTCAATCATTGGTAAGGCAGAGAAGTCCCCCTGGATCACAAAGACAACCTTCACCACAGCCATCAATAAGATCAGGGAGAAAGCCAATGAGTATAAGAGGATCCCCAAATCCATCCTCCCCACAACCTTCAATGAAACAAGGTGGGACATCCATGGGCTCTTTGTGTTTACCTTCTGCAAGTCCACAGATGAAATTACTTGGCCATAAGAATACTGAAGTACAATTTCAAAGGTCATCTTCACCAAAGCAATTATTTAAATATTTTGGTCACAACACAGAACAAGCACCTGTCCTACAGCCATCTCAAGAAGAAGTCAGTGAAACTATGGGACATCGAAGCCCACAGTCCCAAAGGAAACCATTTAAGGTGCAGAATTATCCATCAGCTGAAGCCCAAACTTCTAATCAACCTCCTGAGTTACAGTTACATAGACCTGTCTCACCAAAATTGCCTAGGGAACATTCAAAACCAATGGAACAACCTGACGATGAAGAAAGCGCGATGGGAAGGTATGCAGTCGTGCTACCTCGTGTTCACTCAGTACGTTATCGAGCCTCACCTCCCCCTCGTCAACATCATTCAAAATACCATTGGTCTCAAAGTGATTCAGGGAGGATGGCTAGCTCTTACTCAGCAAGGAAGGAATTTCAACATCCACCAGTACAAAAGATTACAAAACTCTCAGTCTACAGGCAGGAGAATACAACTGGCCCTCTAGTGCCAAGTCCTATTCCAAAAGAAATGCATTTGCAAGAATGGGAAGAGGATTATGATAATGGAAAAGGAATGCCTTGGTTTAGTAAGGTAAATCCTTTCCACGTTTAGTACTTGTGTATTATTGTAGAATTCTTATGTTGCAATGAATTAATCAGAGCAGAATTATTAATGCAATGAAGTGTTTTATTTGTATTTATGCTCTCCAGTGTAGAATTAAACATTAAAGCAGACATTTATTGATAATGGAAGCAGTTTGATTAATCCACTTGAATAAAGTGGTGCTATGAGGCTCACCACATGAATTCAGCATGCTGTCAATCCAGTAATTTGGTGACTAAATTTATCCTCAGCATCCTAAGGATTAAATCACAGCTATACTTAATGACCAAGGACACTTGGTTTCAGTTTTCACAGCAAGATAGATGGAATTGCAAAGCACGATGCCCAAAACAAATGTGCAAACCCCAGAAACTCATGTGACAAGTATGTGATTTGATTTATTCATATCGCATAAACTGGTGGCTCTGTTAATTTATGAGGGCAGGTTGAGCTTTTCACTATAGGGGATATCAAATAGTAACAACAAGATTGTTGTAACAGAGCCCTAGGAATCACAATATGATTGGACCAAGCCAACATGGTTTTTATAAAGGGAAATCATGTTTGACAAATCTATTAGAGTTGTTGAGGCTGTAGAGAACCAGTAGATGTAGTATATTTGGGTTTTCAATAAGGTGTGACACAAAAGGTTGTTAGATAAGATAGGGATCATGGGATTGGGGGCAATATATTAACTTGAATGGAGGATTGGTTAACAGATGGAAAACAGAGAATAGGAATTAATGCATCATTTTCAGGGTGGTAGGATGTAACTAGTGGAGTGCCGTAAAGAACAATGCTTGGGTCTCAGTTGTTTACAATTTATATCAATGACTCAGATGAGAGGATTGAGTGGGGTATATCAAAGATTGCTGACTATTACAAATAGTACCAGGGAAAACGCAACAGTGATTGACTAAGATCATGCGGGCTTAAGGAAGCTGAATGACAAGAACGGACAAGACCAGCAAAGGCTGACTCCCCTGAGATTGAGGGCATTTGATAGTGATCATCAAAGTGCTAAAAGGAATAGACAAGATATAGATAATTTTCTTTTAAGAGCTGAAGATAAGCAATAATTACTTAAAGAGGAAAATGTGAAGAATGTTTTTAACATTATTGGAATGAGGAATGTTTTGCCACAATTGATGATCAATGTTAAATCAATTAGAGTATTCTGAGGTATTCGATAATTACATTTTAAAAAAGTACATGAAAGGATATGGGAAGAAAGCAGGAAATGAGACTGTGTAAATAAGATATCATTGTGGAGGGGCAGTGCTGAGGGAATGCTGCACTGTTGGAGATGATGGCAAGTGGAGTCCTGTTGGATGTGACAAGTGGAGTCCCTCAGGGGTCTGACCTGGGCCTCAACTTGTTACAATTTATATCAATGACTTAGATGAGGGGAGCGAAGGCATGGTAGTTAAATTTGCAGATGACACAAAGATAGGTAAGAAAGTATGTTGTGAAAAGGACATTAGGAGGCTGCAAACATATATAGATAGGTTAAGTGAGTGGGCATAAATCTGGCAAATGGAGTACTGGCAAATGTGAAGTTGTTCGTTTTGGCAGTGAGAATAAAAAACTAGAGTATTATTAAATGGAGCATGACTGCAGAATTCCGAGGTGCCGAGGGATATAGGTGTTTTAGTGCATGAATCACAAAAACTTAGTATGTAGATAGAGCAAGTAATTAAGAAGGCTAATGGAATGCTATTCTTTATTATGAGAGGAATTGAACATAAATTGAGGTTGTTATGCTTCAGTTATACAGAGCATTAGTGAGACCACATCTCGAATATTGTGTGCAGTTTTGGTCTCCTTATTTAAGGAAGGATGTAAATGAGTTGGAGGAGGTTTACTAGATTGATACCTGAGATGAGTGGGTTGTCTTATGAAGAAAGGTTGGGTAGACTGGACTGGAATTTAGAAGAGTGAGGGGTGACTTGATTGAAGGATATAAGATCCTGAATGGTATTGAAAAGGTGGACATGGAAAGGACGTTTCCTCTTGTGAGTGAGTCCAGAACAAAGGGGCATTGTTTTAAAATTAGGGGTTACCCTTCTCAGGACAGAGCTTAGGAGAATCTTTTTCTTTCAGAGGGTTGTGCGACTTTGGAACTCTGCCTCAGAAGGTGGTGGAGGTGGGGGGTCATTGAATATTTGTAAGGCGGAGGTAGATAGATTTTTGTTAGGCAAGGCAATCAAAGGTTATCGGGGTAGATGGGAATGTGGAACTCGAAACACAAACAGATCAGCCATGATCTTATCGAATGGTGGAGCAGGCTCGAAGGGCTGAATGGCTTACTTCTGCTCCTATTTCATACGTTCATATTTTCAGATGAGATGTTATGTCTCAGATGGACATAAAGGACCCATTTCACTATGAACAGAAAATCAGGTCTCCTCAGTGTCTAGGCCAATATTTTTCCTCAACAGCATCACTACAATGATGATTACCTGATCGTTATCACAATACAACCTTGCTGTGCACAAATTAGGTGTCATGTTTCCCACATTGTAACAGTGACTATGTTACAAAAAAGTATTTAAGGTGCTTGGGGCATCCTGAGCTCATGAAAGGCATTGTAGTAGCTATTATCAAGGTTATTATAACAGGGCCCTAGGAATCACAATATGATTGGACCAAATCAACATGGTTTTTATAAAGTGAAATCATGTTTGACAAATCTATTAGAGCTGTTGAGGCTGTTGAGAACCAGTAGATGTAATATATTTGGGTTCTCAATAAGGTGTGACACAAAAGGTTGTTAGATAAGATAGGGATCATGGAACTGGGGGGCAATATATTAACTTGGATTGATTGGTTAACAGATGGAAAACAGAGAATAGGAATTAATGTATCATTTTCAGGGTAGTAGGATGTAACTAGTGGAATGCCGTAAAGAACAATGCTTGTGTCTCAGTTGTTTACAATTTATATCAATGGCTTAGATGAGAGGATCGAGTGGGGTATATCAAAGATTGCTGACTATCGCAAAGCTAGATGGGGAAAGTAAGCTGTGAGGAGAATGAATCATCGGTTAAGTGATTGCGGAATAGCTGGCGATGGAGTATAGTCTGGGGAAGTGTGAAGTTATCCACTTCGGTAGGAAGAAAGGAAAAGCAGAAGATTTTTTGAAACAGATGAGAGACTAGTAAATGTTAATGTTCAGAGGGATTTGGGGATCTTTGATACATAAATCACAGAAAGTTAACATGCAGATACAGCAAGCAATTTGGAAGGCAAATGGTATATTGGCCTTTTACTGCAAGAGGGTTTGAGTAGAAGATAAGGAAGAGAGGCTGCAATTATATCGGACTTTAATGAGATCAGACCTGGAATACTATGTGTATTTTGGCCTCCTTAACTAAAGAAGGATATAATTGTCTTAGAGGAAGAGCAACAAAAGTTCAATACGTTGATTCCTGGGATAAGAATGTTGTCCTGTGAGGAGAGACTGAGTAAAATGGGCCTGTATTCTCTGAAGTTCAGAAGAATGAGGTGATCCCATTGACACTTAAAAAAATCTTTGAGCGCTTGATAGGGTAGTTGCTGAGAGAATAAAAGCAAAATACTGCAGATGCTGGAAATCTGAAATAAAAACAAAAAATGCTGGAAAAACTCAGCAGGTCTGACAGCATCTGTGGAGAGAAAGACAGAGTTAACGTTTCGAGCCCGTATGACTCTTCTGCAGAACTAAACATTGGTATCTTGCTAACTCATCAGCCTGTTATGTATGTTGGGATGGTACCTTTCCCATATTTTTGGGTGCACACAGATATGCAGCTGCATGTACCCATATCATTGAAGAAAAATGTGCAGATAGCACCCTACAATATCTCCTGCCCTGGGAATCCAGGTAAGTCTGCATAATGCCTCCAAGTGTTTTGTAAAGTAAGGCAATTGGTAACATTATCAGTTATTCCTTTGACTATTAAGCATCGCTTGCTCACACCAATAAACCAGTTACAGCTTCAGGTGTTGGTGATTTCTGGAGAAGGAGGTGTTCTTGGGGGAGACTATCATCAAATTATACACTCTGGTTCACTTTAAGCAGACCATCCCTCTCTCTCAATTCATGTAGAATCCTCAGTTGTCCAAAAGTTGCTTATCATGGCTCTCCACACATTTCTATCTCTAGCAACCTTTCCATGATACCTCAATGGGGCAAGTAGAAGAGGCAGCCCCAAGATCTGTGGGGACTGAACTCATGCTGTCAGCACTATCAAACACATTCTTAGCAACTGAACTAACCAACCCTATAGCAGACTATCACACCCCCAGAAATTACATCAACATATACTGTACCCATCAAACCCCCCATCCCTTCACATAATAACTAACCCATCTAGCTCTCTGACCTTTCACAGACACACACAAACTGTGCCCCATTCCAATCCCCACTTTTACACACATACTGTACCACATCCAACTCCTCACTTTCACACACACACTGTACCCCATCCAACTCCCCACTTTCACACACACATTGTATTGCTGGCAACTCCCCCCTTTTCACACACACACACACACACACACACACACACACACACACACTGTATCCTATTGACCTCCCCACTCTTTCACACATGCACTGTAGCACATCCAACACTCCACCTTTTCCACAAGACACTGTGCCTCTTCCCCCTCCCCATTCAAACACTTCAAGGTACTTTACTTGCTCCATTTTGTTGTCTCCTTTCCCACTCAAGCTGCTAATCCTGTTTTCCTATATCTTCTCCAAGCTGGCACTGGTTTGCCCAGCTGATCCATTTGAGAACAAGGCAAATTCTCATTTGTCACCCATTTTACACCCTGGCATAGTCAACAATGATTGGTTTCAAACCTGAGCTGATGTTCCCAGTAGAAAGGATTCAGGGGCTCCTTCCTAGCTCCTCCCTAGCTGATACAATTTCTAGTGCTCCAGTTTCCAATGTCCAGCTTTTACTACAGGCAGTGTTAACAGATCAGGATTACTCTTAGTTGCTTAGTTGACTTCATAATCAATGTGCAACAATCAGGACGGTAAATATATTTTTGTAAAACTAGATCTGCATACTTAAAAAATAACCTCAATCCAGAAATGCCCTTCAATGTGAGGAAAGGCCATTTGGTGTACTAGACTCATTCCTTATAGTATTGTTATGTATCTTAACCTATTTAACCTCTAATAGCTATGGTGCTATTGGACCCAACATCAAAGTGTCTGCTCCACATGTACCCTTTGAACATTTATGTGTTACAGTTTCAGCAAAACCAGTTGTAAAGTTGGGAGGCAATAAAGAGATCTCATAACTTTATACCGTTAATAACATATTCTGTAGGACATTCAGAAAATAGAAAAAAAATGCCCAGAATTGGGGAGGTGGAGAGGGGTGGCTGTATTTAAGGTAGCAGGTAGATCTGGTTTGAGTAAGAAACAGATATTTCATTCACAAGTTCAAAATCGAGAAAGGATTAATTGCTTGTGATTTGTCCTTGGCTCCAGATGTACTCCCTTGGTGATCAGCCTCCAGTGCACTATCGGAAACACCTGGAAGAAGATGGAGTGGCAGATATGACCCAGTTAGAGTAAGTTCAACCGAATCTCATCTTAACTATACACATGCATTCATAGCGTGTTGAACATTTCTGAGTCTAACTTATATATTCCTAGGGCTTCTACATTGTGGAGCTTGTCAGCCTTCCCATCCTACAACTTGCACCCTTTTCATAGCTCAAGCATGCAGCACCCAACACTTTTCATTTAGTCACCTTACCTACTTTCCTCAACTTCACTGGCAAACCTGTAGGAAAGGCCCAGCTTTCTCAATTTAAAAAAAAACATAACTGAGACAATGCTCACAGTCCTGGTTACTGTAACTCAAGGATCCTGGAGGTGGTGTAGGGATTAATGAGGCCACTCTTCAGTATTATTGTAGTAATTGTAAGTTAACCTTCCATACTGTTAAAGGGATCATTCAGACTGGTATGGGGATCATGTGATTGTATAGACAAGTCAGCCCTTAACGTGGCTAATCTTAGGGGCGGAGCCTTCTAGCCATGGTCTTGGAACAAGCATGTAGCTTCATCAGGAGCTCTGTAAATAAATTTTACTGCTCCTTACAAGAAGCCCATCCTGCACTCCAAGTTTATTACAATTGGCAATGAGGATAAATAGCTTCAATGCTGCACCTCGCCTCTTGATTGTGAGTGTTTTGATTTTTAAAGGAAAAGAAAGAAAAAGATATACTCACCAGCAATGCCTCTCTTCGGTAAAATTGACCCATACAGCTCATCCATCAAGGATTGGAGTCAGTAAATAGAGCGCCTGGATTTCTACTTTGTGGCAGATGAAATAACAGTGGAGGAGAAACAGAAGGTGATTCTCTTAAGTGTCTGCTAGAGCAAAACATATAACATAATCCGTAGTCTGACAGCTCCGAACATGCCAAATTCCAGATCCTTCACCGAGCTTGTGGACCTCAACATACATCGCAAAGTTAAAACAGTTAACAGAGCACTGTGACTTCGGTGATACTCTAAACGACATGTAGTGAGATCTTTTGGTTTGTGACATACAGGATGACGCCATTCAGCGCTGTTTACTTGCTGAAGTTAATATAGACCTTAGAGCGCCTTAGAGATAGCGCTAGTATTGGAGAGTGCTGAGAGGGACTCACAGGCTTTGCGAGTGTGCAACATGGCACCATTTGGCAGTTAGGGCAGGAACCTGTTGCTGGGCATGATGTGAAAACCAGGGAGGCTACCACAAAGCGGGACATGGTCCCTACCGCTAGAAAAACAAAAAGAAATACTAGAAGCAGCTCACCAGTAATTCTGAAATTAAAGTGTTACCGTTGTGGGGGAAATCATGTACCTAAAACCTGCAGATTTAAAGATGCAGAATGCCACTACTGTCACAAAAAAAGGGCATGTTGTAAAACAAAGCAGGACAAGATCAAGACAGCCATTCAGACAGCAGGTCAAGTTAAATGAAGTGCACAATATAGATGAACCAGAAGCCACTGATACTGACATCTATTCCCTACACAATCTTAAGGCCAGGAAAACTGAACCAATCACTGGTACCCTTCAAATAAATGGAAAGTCTCTGGCCAAGGAGGTTGACACAGGAGCATCGACCACAGTGGTAGGAGAACACGTCTTTAAATGCCTCAGCGAAGGCACCCAGCCATTGGGCTTGGAGCAAACCACGGCTCAGCTAAAAACATATACAAGAGAGGCAATACAGGTGAAAGGTAAGATCTCTATACCTGTATCCTACAGGCAACAGATAGCACAGCTGCCAATAATTGTTGTAACAGGAGAAGGTCCTAGCCTTCTGGGCTGTGACTGGTTGAAAGAAATTAAACTGAACTGGTCAGAAATTTTTCAAGTCAGAACAGGAAGAATCACTGAGTTGTTAAAAAAGTATGACAGAGTATTCCAAGATGAATTGGGTAAAATCAAAGGTCTACAAGCTCTCAAGCAACACCCCTGTTTTTTAAGGCAAGACCTGTGCCTTACACCCTAAAGGAAAATGTGGATGCGGAATTGTACTATTTGGAGAAGTTAGGAATAACCCAGCCAGTCCAATTTTCAGAATGGGCAGCACCCAGGGTCCCTGTGATGGAACCAAATCAAACCATTCACATCTGCAGAGATTGTAAGTTAACTGAGAACAAAGCTGCAAAATTAGACAAATACCCAATCCCAGGATTGAAGACCTGAGGAAGATCCCACACTAAATTGGGCATGAACCATGTATACCAACAGCTAGAGCTGGACAACACATTAAGAGAGTATGTCACCATAAGTACGCACAAGGGCCTGTACCAATATACACACCTACCCTTTGGTGTGTCATCTGCTAGTGCAATTTTCCAAAGAACCATGGAAAGCCTACAACAAGGACTTCCCCGAGTTATAGTGTACCTGGATGACATCCTGATCACAGGATATACAATTAACCAACCTAAAAGAGGTTCCAATGAAATTTTTGGAGGCTGGCATACATTTGAAAAAAGAGAAGTGCACTTTCCAAGCAACTGAAGTCACGTATTTGGGTCATCAAGTGGATGCCCAAGCGTTGCATCCATTAGAGGAGGAAGTCAGGGCAATCAAGAAAGTGCCCTGTCCAACCAAAATCATGGAGCTAGAGTCTTTTTTGGGCATGGTAACTCATTACAGTCGATTCTTGCCTAATCTATCTACACTGTTAGCCCCTTTACACTTATTATTAAAGAAGAACTACAGATGGTCCTGGAAGGCACAGCAAGATGATGTCTTTATAAAAGTCAAGAAATTTTTACACTCAAGGCAATTCCACTGATAACCTCTGCTAGAATTCAAAGATGGACTTTAATATTGTCGGCATACGAGTACACTCTTAAGCACCGTCCAGGTGTGCACGTAGCAAATGCAGACACCCTCAGTCGTCTTCCTTTGCCAGATAGCATTTCACATGCTCCAGAACCTCAACAGGTGGTACTTGTGTTGAATTTCCTGAACAAGACAGATAAAGAATTGGACAAACCGGGATCTAATTTTATCAAGAGTCCATGAACAGGTATTGCAAGTATGGTCAAATGCACAAGTCTCTGAAGAATTAAAACCATTTTATGCCCCTAAATCTGAACTGAGTTGTCAATATGGTATCTTGTTATGGGGAGCAAGAGTCTTTATCCTTGTGCAAGGAAGAGAATCACTGTTGACAGAACTTCATCATGCACATCCTGGTATTTCAAAAATGAAGATGCTCACACAAAGTTATATCTGATGGCCAGGTATAGACAGTGATATAGAAAAATGGTTAAGCACTGTCTCCAGTGCCAGCAACAGCAGAGGTTTCCTGTTTCAGTTCCACTGCATCTGTGGGAGTGGCCCAGTTGACCCTGGGTTAAACTACATATGGACTATGGAGGTCCATTTTTAGGTACCATGTTTTAGTGATCATCATCACACATTCAAAGTGGATGGATGTGTATGAAGTGAGATCACCTACACTATGTGCAACTATTGAAAAGCTGTGCCAATGTTTTACTAGACCTGGCCGACCAGAACTTATTGCGTGGGACAATGGTACTGCTTTCACTAGTACGGAATTCCAAAGATTTGTGAAGCTAAATGGGATTAAACACGTCAAGACAGCACCGTATCATTCCTCATCCAATGGCTTAGCAGAAAGAGCAGCACAAACCTTTAAAACAGGCATGAAAGAACTATCTAAGGGAATATTAGAGACATGAATTTCAAAATTTCTGTTCAACTATCACATGCCTCCTCATGCAGCCACAGGTTCAGCACCTTCTGAATTGCTAATGAAACGTCAATTTCATACAAGATTGAGTCTAGTATTCCCTAACTTAGAGGGGAAGGTGGAGAGAAACCAGAGTAGTCAAAAAGTGAATCACGAGGTTCGCAGTAAAGATTGAGAATTTACTGTGGGAGAGACAGTTTTTGTACAAAATTTTGCAGCTGGACTGAGATGAGTCCTTGGTACAATTGTCTCTGAAACAGGACCTTTATTATATCAAGTCGAAGTGGAAAACAGGATTGTTAGGAAACACATGGATCATCTCAGAAGCTGAGAAACCCTCCAACAGCCAGTTAATCCACCTGAAATCAAAGCCAAACCTCTGATCCCTGAGGTGCCAGTTCAACAAAGAATAGACATACCTGATGTCTCTGTTGAAGTAAATAACTCGGAACTGTCATTGTCTAAGGATATCCCTGATGCTGCAGCTCTTGGTCAAGTTGATCCCAAGGAAGAATCTCAAGTTGTAAAGTTGCATCACTCTACCTGAATCAGAAAACCACCTCAAAGACTAAATGTATAATTGCATGAACTGTATATATTTGCATATGACTTGGGTTAAGGTACTAAGGTTAAGAATGATGAAACAAAATTAAAGGGGAATGTAGTAAATGTAAGTTAAACCTTTCATACTGTTAAGGGGATCATGTAATTGTATAAATGAATCAGCCCTAAGCATGGGTAATCTTAGGGGCGGAGTTTTCTAGCCGTGTTCTTGGAACAAGCATGTAGCTTCAGCAGGAGCTCTGTAAATAAAGTTTACGGTTTCTTGCAAGAAACCTCTCCTGCACTCCAAGTTTATTACAATTATAGGGATGAGCTATCAAGTAGCACTTGATAAGCTGGAGCTGCTCGGCCTGAAAAGAATCTTTAAAAAGTATACAATCTGCATAATGGGGACAGAGAGAATAAGCCTGACAGAATAAATTCAAAAATTTCAGGCAGCAGGGTGGAAGGGCACATGGTCGAGCTGTGAAGGGAAAATTTAGATTGACAGCAAAAATGATCATTTTTCTATGAAGGCAGCAACCAGAACCAGATTACCAAGAAAAGCAGTCGAAATGGAGTGAAGTTATTCAGCTGAGTGCTAAAATGAAGAGACAGTCGGGTTGGTATTTTGTGTTAGGGTTAGTTCAAAAATGTTAGGGCTTTGTATGCAATCCTTTTTATGTGATTGTCCATTTTTGAGTTTATATGGAGAGCATTGAGGTCAATTCTGCTTTTTGCATTTTGCATTTTCCCGAAAACCTGTTGGGTGAAGGTCACGCTGTTAGTGCATATTTGGAGTGTTTTATCCATTCTATATGTCATATCTGATGCTTGAAGTGGTGCCTGAAGGTCTTTAAGAGTGGTCTGTTCTCTCTGAGCCTTGGATAATCTGACCCATTGAGGCCAGGAGTCTTAGGCTACTTGCACCTTTATTGCCTACCCACTGGGTTCTTCTGTTGGAGTTACGTGGTCCTTGGTTTTGAGTGAGGCAGCTCTTGGTTCTATTATGCTATTGGTGAATTTATCTTCTAACAAAACGCCATGGAAGAGCAACCTAAGACATAGGCAAATTAATAGGAGCGCTAATTTACAATTGTATGTGGTCTGGGAGGATTTGTGGTCTAAAGGAGCTACAAAGGTCAGACTGTTATGGATTGGAGAGAGAGAGAAACTGAACTTCTTTATCCTCTCCCCACCTGTCCATAAGAGGTGTTTTTGAATTATTTTTAAAATAGGCTGTGGCGTGTTTCCCCAAACCCTCAGTTTGTGTGGTCCAATTTAAAAATAACTCACATTATGATTAAGTCAGAGGGTTATTTTATTCACATTCAACCCAGGATGGTTTGTGGAGGTTGGGGGAGTTGTGGGGGGGGGGGAGGCAGTGTTCTCAACCCTGCACACACACACACACACACACACACACACACACACACACATACAGTAAGGGGGGATAGAAAAGAGGAAGATTTACAACTATGGGCAACAACATTAAAAGTATCACAGAAATGAATGTTGGATCATATGATTTCTAGTGTCCGATAAGTCAAAGTCCAGAGGGTGTTTCTTTTATGGCAGGCTTCAGTCCAGATGAACTTCTGATTGGAGACAACAACATGAAAATCTTTGAAATGAATGACGTTGCAGCACGATGGGCTTTCTGTGCTTAGACCACTTGGTAGGCAAAGACCAGAGGCTTTTAAAATCAAACAGGCTTCAAGGAGTTGAGAGATGGTGGCCAGCTTCTTGGTTAGCCGGGTTGCTGAAGTTCTTTCCAGTTGATGTTAAAGCAACAGTCTGATGATTCCTTAATTCCCAGTGGAATATAAAGATTTCAAAATGGTCACTCAAGTCATATGACCTTCTTTCTCCACAATGACATCAAAAGGGATGTTTATCTATTGTCTGGGTTTGACTTTGGTTTTAGGATTGTTAACATCCCAGCTATTATCTTTTGAAAGAGACATCCAAATTGAGGTTCTTGTGTCGGTAAACCGTTGTCTAGGCAGGCCTTCTGATTCCGCTAGAGGGGTAAGCTTATCAAGATGCAAATGATGTCCATTGCCCCCTCAAAGATCCCCTTTTGAAATGGATCTGGAAAGTCCCAGGTATGAGATAACTCTGCAGGCATAACAAGTTTCGACCTGCAGGTCCCTGGTTTTGTAATTATCATGTCCTTACAATTGGGTGTGAGATTCCACGTTGATGAGAGGTGGATTCTTTTGTTCTTGTAACTCATGTTGGTAGCTTCCAGAACAAAGGGCCAATCCTGTAATCATGTGACTTGTAGCAGCCATTTTGTTCACCTAGAAGCAGCCATTTAGAACACTTTAGTTCAGCAGAAAGTCCATTTAAAAAATAACAAAAGAATAAAGTTTTGATACACGCAGTTTTAGATTTCTTTTCATGTCTTATGAACCTACCAAATCATTTGGACTCTATTGATGTCTCTTGAATGCAGTCATTGCACAACCTAATTAAGGACTTCACTAATGGGATAGAGGCAGCTCAAAAAGGCAAGGGGGTCTCAGCTGAGATCAAAGTTCATGAATTGAAATCCAAGATTATCGGAAACTCTCGCATGCAAGTGTAATTAAACACCGGTGCAAACCCATTAGCATAGTCTGTAATAACTTGAGTGACAAGCGAGCTGTTGGGTAGTATGTGTGAAAGTGTTTATGCAGTACATGCAAGCTGTTGGACAATGCTGGGGCAGCAGGGGTTGGGAAGTTCATTCGCGTAGCACTGTTTCAAATGACACTATGTCGACTACATTGATTCGATTTCCTGAGGGCAGACAGAGCTGCAGGCTGCTATCTGCGCAACCCATCTGCATTCTTCAATTATATCAATTAGGAATGCTGCAGGTTACATGCAAGTAGCAGTTAGTGGCACCACCTGTCCCCAGGGAATCAATGTGAATGAATTTCCCCCCCACATGTACATGCAGTTACACAGTTCATGTGAGTTATTGACCGGTGTCAAGGCCACTAGGCCTTTAAGAAAAACTGTCCTCACATTGTCTTCTTGCAGCTGTTAAAGGGCCATATGATATTTGTGTTTTTTCAGAGACCTACATGATGGTGCAGTGTTGTACAATTTAAAGAAGAGGTTTGAACAGCATATTATATATGTAAGTACTGTAACATCAACTGTTCCGACATGTTCAGGGCAAGAGAAGAAAACTTACCATGAATTATAGGGCAGAATTTTACATCCCATGAGCAGGCACGTGCCCGACCCAATTGGGCATAAAATCGCATGAGATGACATCGGGCAACCATCCCAACATCATTGCGCATTTGCGCAATATTTCACTTGGTAGGCACACTTCCGATTTTTAAGAGGGCAATTAAGCCCATTAACAGTGCAATGTCTCCGATTTTCGTGGCCCGTCCAACCTTACAGTTGGCGGACGGGCAAATTGGCCAGGCGGCCTTTACATTTTCAATCAAACCTCATCCAAGGGCGGGATGAAATCTCCGTTATGGAATAAAATAAAAATAAATATCTGTGGACAGCATTTTTATGAGGTATATTTTCTGGTGCTTGATTGTGATGCATGGACATTTTTTTGCAGCTCTTTAAACCTTTATTTCATCATTTGAGGGTCTCGCAGCGCTCATCTGCACCCGCGGTGATGTAATCGCCCACCCTCTTCCTGCCTCCATCCCGGCAACGCTGAGCTTTTCAGCACACTTTTCACGTTAGCTGGCCCTTAATTGGCCAGCCAGCGTGAAACTGCGGTCGGGAGTCAATCGTGGTCAGCAGTCCGTTTCCCAGCCACTCCCAGGCCCGCCAATCACGCGTGCACACCAAAGATAAAATTCAGGTCACTGAATTTGGATCAGGGATTCTCAGTAACAGGATTGAATGGCAATAATCTTGATCATGAAAGAAATGTAAGGTGCAGGAAAGGGAGGGGCATCTACAATTTGTCCAGCTATGCTTTCAGTTCCATATTATTCAACAAGGAAATCATGCTGGATCTAGTTTTAGGAAATTAAGTGAGATGAGTTGGTAATCCAAGAGTTAGAGGAGCATCTAGGAAACAGTGACCAAACACAAATTAGTTCCTCTTTCAGCTTTTTCCATGTTACACGGGGTCACCAGAATGCTGATATATCACCGTCATATCAACCACCACACTTTGGATTTGACGAGTGGTTTTACAGCTAGATGCCCTTCCTGCCACGAACCCTTCTCATTTATCCAGGCTGGCAACTAGCACCGACACACAATGGCTTACCAGCAGCAGGGTTCATTCGCAGCCAGCAAGTCCTGGAGTGGGACTTGAACCTTGTGCCTTCTGGCTCAGCAGTAAGCAAACTACTCAGTGAGCCTCTTCAGCTGTCATGAAACAGTGACCAAACACAATTAGATTTAATATAAAAATGAACAAAGATTAAAAAAATAAATTTCTGAAAAAAGACATGAGATAAATAGGGAACTTTTTGGATAACTCCTGAAACCGTAAAAAAGTTATGGTGCAGAAAGAGGCCATTCAAAAAAAGAGAAAAATGAAACTAGCCACATATTTTTAATCCCACTTTCCAGCACCTGGTCCTTATCTTTGCAGATTACAACACTTCAGGTGCAGATCCAGGTACCTTTTAAATGAGTTGAGCATTTCAAGCTCAACTACCAACTCAGGCAGTAAATTCCAGACCCCCACCACCCTCAGGATAAAACAGTTTTTCCTCATGTCCCCTCTAATCCTTCTACCAATCACCTTAAATCTATGTCTCCTGAGATAATTGACTCCTCAGCCAGAAGAAACAGGTCTTTTCTGTCTATTCTATCTAGGCCCTTCATAATTTTGTACATCTCAATTAGATCACTCCTCAGCCACCTCTGTTCTAAGGAAAACAACCCGTAGCCTATCCAAAGATAAAAGCAAAATACTGCAGATGCTGGAAATCTGAAACAAAAACAGAAAATGCTGAAAAAACTCAGCAGGTCTGGCAGCATCCGTGGAGAGAGAAACAGAGTTAATGTTTCAAAGAAGGGTCTTATGAACTCAAAACGTTAACTCTGTTTCTTTCTCCACAGATGCTGCCAGACCTAGTCTATCCAATTTCTCCTCATAGCTGCAATTTTCCAGCTCTGGCAACATTCTGTAAATTTTCTCTGCACTCTCTCCAGAGCAATTATGTCCTTCCTATAATGTGGTGACCGGAACTGTACACAAAATTCCAGCTGTGGCTTAACCAGCATTTTATGCAGATCCACCATTACATCCCTGCTTTTCTGCTCAATGCCTTGTCCAATAAAGGAAAGCATTCCATGTGCTTTCTTTACCACCTTATCCATCTGTCCTGCCACCTTGAGGGACCTGTGGACATGCACTTCAAGGCCTCTCACTTCCTCAACCCCTCTCAATATCCACCTATTGATTGAGTATTCCCTTGCTTTACTTGCCCTCCCCAAATGCACTTTTCCGGATTGAATTCCATTTGCCATTTTCCTGCCCACTCAGCCAAACCATTGATATCTTCTTGGAGACACCAGCTATTCCCTTAACTATCAGCTACATGGCCAATTTTTGTGTCATCTGCAAATTTCCCAATCATGCCTCCCACACTTAAGTCCCAATCATAAATAAACACTGAGCCCTGTGGAACACCACTAGAAACCGCTTTCCATTTGTGAAAACATCCATTGACCCTTACCCTTTGTTTCCTGTCACTGAGTCAATTTTGGATCCAATTTGCCACTTTCTCCTGTATCCCATAGGGTCTCACTTTTCTGACCAGCCTGCCATGTGGGACCTTGTCAAATGCCTTACTAAATTCCATGTAGACAAAATCCACTGCACCACCCTCATTAATCCTCCTTGTTACTTCCTCAAAAAATGGAATGGCCTATAATTTTCTGGCATATCCCTCACACCCTTTTTAAATATTTGTACAATGCTCACAGACCTCCAACCCTCTGGTACCTTGCCTGTATCTAGTAAGGATTGGAAAATGATCCTCAGAGAATCCATTATTTCCTTCCTGGCTTCCTTTAACAACCTGGGATACAATCCATCTGGCCCTGGTCATTTATCCACTATCAAGATGCCAGTCCCTCCAGTACTTCCTCTCTCACTCTTTTATTGTATCTAATATTTCACACTCCTCTTTAACTAGAATGTCAACATCATCCCTCTCCTTAGTGAAGACAATGAGACAAAATACTCATGGAAAACCTTGCCCACATCTTCAGCTTCAATGCACAAGTTACCATGCACATCTCTGATAGACCCTACTCTTTCCTTAGTTATTCTCTTGCTCTAATACACTGGCAAAACATCTTTGGGTTTTCTTTGATTTTATCTGCCAATTTTTTTTGTATCCTCTCTTTGCTTACCTAATTTCCTTTTTTACTTCACTCCTGTACTTTCTATATTCCTCTGGGATTTCTACAGCATTAAGCTTTTTGTGACTGTCATAAGCTTTCTTTGTCTGCTTTATATTACCCTATATGCTTCTGGACAATCAGGGGGCTCAGTATTACCCTTTTTTTTGTGGGGACATGTCTACAATATGCCCGTAGAATCTCGCTTTTGAATACCTCCCACTAATTTGGCACTGATTTCTCTTCTAGTAGCTGTATCCAGTCCACTTTCGCCAGTTCACCTCTCAGCTGTGTAAAATTTGCCTTCCCCAATTTAGAATTTTTGCTCCTGTTCTATCTTTGTCCTTTCCCATAATGCCACTAAATCTAACTACATTATGGTCACAATCTCCAAAATGGTCCCCCAGTGCTACTTCATCCATTTGCCCAGCTTCATTTCCTAAAACTAAACCTAGAATTGTGCCCCCTATCATTGGACTTGTTATGTGCTGACTGAAAAAGTTCTCTTGAATGTAGTTCATGAATTTTGTGCCCTCTGTGCCCTTCACACTGTTCATATTCCAGTTGATATTAGGGTGGTTGAAGTCTCCAACTATTACTGCCCTATTGTTTTGCGCTCAGAAATTTGCCTGCATATTTGCTCTTCTAACACCCTTCCACTATTTGAGGGTCTATAATACACTCATAGCAATGTGGCTGCTCCTTTGTTATGTCTGAGCTCAACCCATATGGCCTCATATGATGCTTCATTTGTTTCTTTAACCAATAATGCTACACCCCCACCTTTTTTATCCCCCTCTCTATCCTACCTGAAAACTATATCCAGGAATATTGAGCAGCCATTTTTGCCCCTCTTTAAGCCAAGTTTCCATTATAGCTATGATTTCATGCTGTTACGTATCTATCTGTGCCCTCAGCTTATTGGCTTTATTTGTTATACTATTTGCTATATATCTCCCTGTATTTACATATACACCTTTTAACACTGCCAAATTTCTGTGCTGTACTCTTAACCTGTGTTTCTTCTGTCTTTCACAGTCACTCACTAACTCTCTATCTCCCATTCCCTGCTCTGAATTTGCCCTTAGGTTCTCAGCCCCCTGCCAATCTAGTTTAACCCTCTCCCACCAACAGCTCTAGCAAATCTCCCTGTGAGGATATTCATCCCAGTCCTGTTCAGATGTAGACTGTCTGGCTTGTACAGGACCTACCTTCCCCAGAACTTGTCCCAATGCTTGAGAAATCTGATGCCCTCCCTTCTACGCCAGCTTTCCAGCCATGTGTTCAATTCCCTATTCTCCTATTTCTATGGTCACTTGCCCACGGGACTGGGAGTAATCTTGAGGTTACTGCTTTAGAGGTCTTGCTTTTCAACCTCCTTCCCAGCTCCCTAAAATCTGCTGTCAGGACCTCATCTCCTTTCCTACCTAAGTCATTGGCACCAAAATGGACCATGACCTGGTAAACTTGAAAGAAAGTTGGCAGAAGATATGAGAATGTGCATTGGGAAAGGTTGAAATGGAAGGTAATTGGCATAGAAACTGGACATTTCCACTTAGGCAGTAACAGTGTTCAACAAAAGTTGAAGTTCTTTGAATGAAATTAAAATTCAAATAAGATTCAAAAAAGGAGGAACACGACAAATCTAGGACCAATAATATAAAATAAAATCAAACTGAATATAATAATTAGAGAGGCAGAGCAAAAAAAAGCATTTACAAAGGACACGAATGGGAGTGAAGAATGTCTGCTAGGACTGGGAAGGGAAATAGTAAAGCTTTTTATAAGCACATTGAAGTAAAAGTAAAAGTTAAAGAGCCAGGTATGCCAATTGAAGATGAAAAATCAAAATATCTGGTAGATGAAGGAATGTGGAGGCTTTGCATCAGTTATCACAGGAGGCTGTGGCACCGGCAATGAAAGGGAACAAGTGCAGGAGATGGAGCAATGAGACATGTTAACTATAAATAAGCAAACCAGTCAAATTAACTGGGTGAGCTTCAAGGAGCCACATTATAAAATAAAATTGAATACTAGTATTTCTAGAAAGACATGAGGTCATTAAGACCAGGCAACATGCATCTGGTGAATCAGATTAGTTTAGTTGAGGAAAGAACACTGCGTGCTGGTTAAAGAAATAAAGTAGATGTGAACACTGATCTCAAGAATTTTGATAAAGTGCAACATGGAAGGCTAGTTGATAAAATTAAAGAAAATGGTATTAAAGGGAATGTGGCCCCATATATAGGAAGTTGGTTAAAAGGTAGTAAACCAAACTGTGATGAATCGATGTTTTTGCACGTGAGAGATATTAATAGTCCCCCGATGCATCTGTGTTTGAAATAGGCCTAACTGACTTCCACATATTTCCAAGTGTGAAATGGTTGGCTCATAAAAGAAAGTGTTGGGGCTGGGGTCACCCAGTGACCCTTTCTCTCCACTCCCCCGAGAGGCCTATTTTATTCTACTGTATCTCTACTGATACTGGTCCAGTCCCTTCACACTGTCACTTGGTAACACGTACGAACATTCACGCAAACATACGAAATAGGAGCAGAAGTTGGCCATTTGGCCTCTCAAGCCTGCTCCACCATTCAATAAGATAATGGCTGATCTGTTTGTGTTTCAAATTCCATATTCCCATTTACCCCCGATAACCTTTGATTCTCTTGCCTAACCAGAATCCATCTACCTCTGCCTTAAAAATATTCAAAGACCCCACCTCGGCTGCCTTCTAAGACCGGGAGTTCCAAAGTCGCACAACTCTCTGAGAGAAAAAATTTCTCTTCATCTCTGTCCTAAAAGGGCGACCCCTAATTTTAAAACAGTGCCATGAGCCTTGTGTCATTGATTGTACCTCTGCTGATGTTAATCCAACTCATAAACTGTCATTCAGTAACCCCTCTCAGTAACCTAATGCCCCATTCTTACAGAATTCACAGAATCACAGAATTTTTACAGCGCAGAAGGAGGTCATTTGGCCCATTGTGCCTTCACCGGTTCTGCAAATGAGCAGCTCACCTAGTACCACCCCCCTGCCTTCTCCCTGCAACCCTGCACATTCATCCTTTTCAGATAACAGTCTCATTCCCTTTTGAATGCTTCGATTGAACCTGCCTCCACCACACTTTCAGGCAGAGAATTCCAGAACCTAACCACTCACTGTGTGAAAAAGATTTTCCTCATATCACTTTTGTTTCTTTTACTAATTACTATAAAACTGTGTCCTCTCATTCTCGATCCTTTCACGAGTGGGAAGTTTCTCGCTATCTACTGTGTCCAGACCCCTCCTGGTTTTGAATACCTCTATCACATTTACTGACAGTATCTCCACTTATGTTAATCTAGCCTCCTGACACTGTCACACAGTAACCCCTCCAACCAGTGCCCAATTTTACTGTGGGTATCTCTACTGAAGTTAAAGCAGCCCCTTCACACTGTTTCTCAGTAACTCCTAAACTCCCCTCCCGCCAGTCCAATGTTACTGAATTCTCACCAGTTGTGTTGACATCAGTTTTAGTGCCTGGGACAATCAGGCTGACAAAATGCTAGGCTGCTGTCCACCCATTCAAAGCTCCTCCCCTCCCAGGATCTCTTCACCCCCACCCAGATTTCTTGGTTCAGACAGCCTATAATTAGTTGTGGCACTCTGTCATGCAGAGAGACCAGCAATCAAACCCAGAAGCAATTTTACCCAAGTTTTTTAAGTATCCAAAAATTGTGACGGTTAAGCACAGCTACAGGGGAATTGAGGTACGAGTAAGTGTAAACAATGGGCCCTGGGATTAATTCAATAGCTGCTGGCACTGGCACAATGGGCCGAAAGGTCTCCTTCTGTGCTACATCATTCTATCATTCTGTGAAGCATGCAAATCTCCTAATAGGCTGAATGAGTAACTGTTAATTATATATATTAATTATGTTTAATTGTATAAAGGTGATAGATTTTCATGTCAGATGTGTCATACCATGACAGCAAATTTCCTGGCAGGTATAGCTATAAGCACAGCAGCTGCTTGGGATCCACTTGTGCCCACATAGATAGGTGATGGGGCTAGGAGGTGTATGCTTGTAATCTGTATCTCTGTAAATAAATGCTTATAAAAATGTGCAAAGATTGGCTTCAGTGTTACCCATCACTGCCTGGCTGCCTGGAATGTAACAACTTAGCATCCTGATTTCAACAATTAAGTCACTGTAAACAAAAATGGATAAATGGTTTGCAAGATTCTGGTGAGTTTTTTGTTCAGCGTGAGAGCCAATAGGTCACATTGACCCTCATCACCTCTTTATTAACAAATGTGTTTCTTTCCTGCAGACATACATTGGCAGCATTCTCTTATCTGTGAATCCATATAAAATGTATAACATTTACGGGACTGACGCCGTGTTGAAATATAAAGGGAAATCATTCGCAGAAAACCCACCGTAAGTGCCCAGCTATAACTTCAGTGGAAATGGGGAACTATCAGAGACAGGGTCCTCAACAAATGGTCTCAGTGGGAGCAGCAGTTCAGGTGCTTGGTGCTACTGGACTAGTTAGGGCTGGAATTAGCCAGGCTGACTGCTGATTGCTACCCTGTGATCAAAGCTAGCAAGCGTGCACATTAAGAACAGAGTCCAGTTTGGCTACCTTGACCCTCCTTGAATGACTAGCTTGCTACTATCTTGAAGAATGACTGTCTGCTGAGGTACTACCAACATCTGGACCTCCCAAAGCCCAGGAAAGGTGGGGAGAGAAATAGGAGAAATAAGATTAATTTAAGAGCAATGAGAGCAGCTATAGAAGGAATTGGCATCCGTGGCTCAGATTAAGCTAAGACTCCTGACTGAAAGGTAGGGCGAACAATATTGAAAAAGACAAAATAAATGCTCCTGTATTGAAATATTAGAATGTTTTGTAATTACTACATTCATGTTTCTTTGCTTCAGACATCTCTTTGCCATTGCTAATGTGGCCTACTCAAAGATGGTTGATGCCAAACACAATCAGTGCATTATAATCAGGTAAAGTATTTTCTCTTTTCTGGTCAATTCTTGGTTTTATTTTAAGGCACAGAGAGCAATTAAGGACCTTTGGTTCTCCCAATCTCCAGAACTTGTGCTCAGTTATAAGTGTTGGTAATTTCACACTTTCAAGAGTCAGGAACCACGGTAATTTAGTTTTTGATGTATTTATTTATTTATTTATTATTCATTCTTGGGGTGTGAATGTTGCTGGTAAGACCTACATTTTTGCCCATCACATCATACGCCAGGGAAGTGGGACTAGTTAGAATGCTCTTTCAGAGAGCCAGTACAGACTTGATAGGCCAAATGGCCTCCTCCTGCACTGTAAAGATACTGCGATACTCATTGCCCTTGAGCAGGTGGTGGTGAGCTGTCTTTTTGAACAATACAGTTCATCTGGTGCAGGTACCCCTGCAGTGTTATCAGGAAGGGAGCTCCAGGATTTTGACTCAGTGACAGTGAAGGAACAGCAATATAGTCCCAAGTCAGGATGGTGTGTGACTTGGAAGGATACTTGCTAGTGGTGGTGTTCCATGTGTCTGCTAGCCTTGTTCTTCCAGCAAACATTTTACTTCTGACCTTAGGCTTTCATTCATTGATGAAGCAGCTGAAGATGGTTGGTCCTAGGACACTACCCTGAGGAACTAATGCAGTGATGTCCTGGGGCTGAGGTGATTGGCCTCCAACAACCACAAAGATCTTTCTTCATGTTAGGTATGACTCCAACCAGTGACAAATTTTCCCCAATTCCCTTGACCTCAATTTTGCTGAGGTTCCTTGATACCACACTTGGTCAAATGATGTCAAGGGCATTCAGTCTCGCCTCACCTCTGGAAATCAGCTTTTTTGACTATGTTTGGACTGGAGTTGATCGGCACTGGCAGTACCTAAACTGAGCTTCAGTCAGCATGTTACTGGTGAATAACTGCCACTTCATAGCACTGTCAATCATACTTTCATTACTTTGCTGATGATTGAGAGTAGACTAGGGCGATAATTATCCAAATTGCATTTGTCCTGCTGTTTGTGGAAATTTTTCATATTGACAGGTAGGTGTCTGTGTTGTAGCTGTACTACAACAGCTTGGCTAATGGTGTAGCTAGTTCTGGAGCACAAGTCTTCAGTAATACAGCCTGGGTGTTGTCAGGTCTCATAGTCTTTGCTGTATTCAATGCCTTCAACTGTTCCTTAATCTTGATATTACATGGAGTGAAATGAATTGGCTGAAGACTGGCATCTATGATGGTGGGAACATCAAGAGGAGGCCGAGATGGATCATCCACTAAGCTCTTCTGGCTGAAGATGGCCGCAAATGGTTCAGCCTTGTCTTTTACCAGGACATGCTGAGCTTTGCCATCATTGAGGATGGGGTTTGTGGAGCCTCTTCCTCTGGTTAGTTGTTCAATTGTCAATGACTATGAAACAACTGGATGTGGCAGGACTGCAAAGTTTAGATCTGATCTGTTGCTTGTGGGAACACTTAGCTCAATCTATTACATGCTGTTTCTGCTGTTTAGCATGCATGTAGTCCAGTTTTGTAGCTTCACCAGGTTGGCACCTCATTTTTATGTATGCCCTTTGCTGTTCCTGGCATGCTCTCCTACACACCTAATTGAACCAGGGTTGATCTCCTAACTTGATGGTAATGATCAAGTGAGAGATATGTCAGACAATGAAGTTACAAATTGTGATTAAATACAATTCTGCTGTTGCTAATGGCTCACAGCACCTCATGAATGCCCAATTTTGAGTTACTATATCTGTTCTATATATATCCCATTTATCATGGTGGTAGTGCCACACAACACAATGGAGAGTATCTTCAGTATGAAGGTGTGACTTTGTCTCCAAAAGGACTGTGGTGTCGTCACTTCTACCAATACTGTAATGGACAGATGCATCTGCAACCGGTGGATTGGTGAAGGCAAGAATAGGTAGGCTTTTCCCCCTTGTTTGTTCACTCACCACCTGCCACAGGCCCAGCCTGGCTGCCTGGAATGTAACAACTTAGAATCCTGATTTCAACAATTAAGTCACTGTAAACAAAAATGGATAAATGGTTTGCAAGATTCTGGTGAGTTTTTTGTTCAGCGTGAGAGCCAATAGGTCACAGTACCATCAGTGGTACTGCTGATCCACTCTTAGTGACCTGAGTGCATCCTGTGGCCTTGTCATCTTCAGCGCTTCTTCCAGGCTGGGAGGTAGTAATCAGCAGGAGGATTCCTTGCTAGTGTTTGACCTGATGCCATGAGACTTCACGGGGTCCGGACTTAGTGTTGACGACTCCCAGGGATATTCCCTCCTGACTATATAGCACTATGCTGCCATCTCTGGTGGGTCTGTCCTGTTGGTGTGACTGTCATGGTTAATCTCCAGGATACTGCTGGTCCAGGTGGTTGCCTTCAAACATTTGAAAAGAATCTAGGGAAGAGATAATACAGGCACTAATACACATACTTGTTAGAAAAGGTATTGTGCTGGAGAACTGGCAGATACCTAAATATTGTACCTTCATTTAAGGAGGGAGATGGCGGTGGCATTGTGATAATGTCACTGGACTAGTAATCCAGAGTAGGCTAATACTCTGAGGACACAGGTTCAAATCTCACCATGGCAGCTGGTGGAATTTAAATTCAATTAATAAATCTGGAATTAAAAGCTAGTCATAAAAACCCATCTAATTCACTAATGCCCTTTAGGGAAGGTAGGAAATCTGTTGTCCTTATTTGGTCTGGCCTACATTTGACTCCAGCAATGTGGTTGACTCTTAATGAAATAAGTTGTGTCAAACCACGACAAAGCCTACAAAAAAGGAATGAAACCAGACGGACCACCCAACATTGACCTAGGCACCGGAAATGACAACAGCACACCCAAACCTCTCGATCCTACAAAGTCCACCTTAGTAACATCTGGGGCTTGTGCCAAAATTGGTAGAGCTGTCACACAGACAAGTGAAGCAACAGCCTGACACAGTCATACTCACAGAATCATACCTTACAGATAATGCCCCAGGCACCAGCCCTGGGTATGTCTTGTTCCACTGACAGAACAGACCCATCAGAAGTGGCAGAACAGTAGTGTACAACATTGACTCTGGACCCCATAAGTCTCATGGTATCAGGTCAAACTTAGCACCTAACATGGCCTCCATGTTGAACACCACTTGGAGGAAACACTGAGGGTGGCAAGGGCACAGAATGTACTCTGTGTGGAAGACTTCAATGTCCATGACCGAAAGTGGCTCCATCATGTTGTGTGGCACCAGTACCAAATGGGTTAGACTTTGAACAGGTTTAGCAACTCAAAACCTGGCATCCATGAGGCACTGTATGCCATTGGCAGTAGGAGAATTGTATTCAACCACAATCTGTAACCTCATGACCCTGCATATTCCCCACTCTACCATTGCCATCAAGCCAGGAGATAAACCCTGGTTCAATGAAGAGTGCAGGAGGGCATTCCAGAATCAGAACCAGGCATACCTAAAACTCAGGTGTCAACCTGATGACAACACAGGACTACTTGCTTGCCAAACAGCATTAGCAGCAAGTGATAGAGCTAAGTGATCCCACAACCAATGGATCAGAACTAAACTCTGCAGACTTGCCAATTCCAGTTGTGAATGTTGGTGGACAAATAAACAACACATTGGAGGAGGAGGCTCCAGAAGTATCCCCATCCTCACTGATGGGGGGAGCCCAGCACATCAATGCAAAAGACAATGCTGAAGCATTTACAGCCACTTTCAGCCAGAAGTGCCAAGTGGATGATCCATCTCGGCCTTCTCCTGAGGCCACAGCATCACAGATGCCAGTCTTCAGCCAATTTATTTCACTCAAGGTAATATCAAGAAATGGGTGGGGGCACTGGATACTGAAAAGACTATGGGCCTGACAATATTCCAGCAATAGCATGGATAGAAGATTGGTTGGCTGGCAGAAAACAGAGAGTGTGCATATGTGGATCTTTTTCTGATTGGCAGGATGTAACAAGTGGAGCCCCACAGGGGTCTGTGCAGGGGCCTCAACTTGTTACAATTTATATCAATGATTTAGATGGTAGGAGCAAAAGCATGGTAGCTAAATTTGCAGATGACACAAAGATAGGTAGGAAAGTATGTTGTGAAGAGGACATAAGGAGGTTGCAGTCGGATACAGATAGGTTGAGTGAATAGGCAAAAGTCTGGCAGATGGAGGATAATGTGGGAAAATGTGAAGCTGTTCACTTTGGCAGGAAGAATAAAAAAGCAGAGTATTGCTTAAATGGAGAACGACTGCAGAATTCCGAGATGCAGAAGGATCTAGGTGTTCTAGTGCATGAGTCACAAAAATTTAGTATGCAGGTAAAGCAAGTAATTAAGAAGGTTAATGGAATGCTATCTTTTATTATGAGAGGCAACAAACATAAATGTAAAGATGTTATGCTTCAGTTATACAGGGCATTGGTGAGACCACATCTTGAATACTGTGTGCAGTTTTGGTTTCCTTATTTGAGGAAGGATGTAAATACATTGGAGGTGGTTCAGAGGAGGTTTGCTAGACTGATACCTGGAATGAGCAGGTTGTCTTATAAGGAAAGGTTAGACCTGCTGGGCTTGTTTCCACTGGAGTTTAGAAGAGTGAGGGGTGATTTGATTGAAGTATACAAGATTCTGAACGGTCTCGACAAGGTGGATGTGGAAAGGATGTTTCCTCTTGTGGGTAAGCCCAGAACTAGGGGAACTGTTTTAAAATTAAGGGCTGCCCTTTTAGGAAAGAGATGAGGAGAAGTGTTTTCTCCCAGAGGGCTGTGCGACTTTGGGCAGCATTTTCTCGTCGGCGAGCGAGGGGCGGTGTCCGCTCGCCGACGCGTAAAATGACGCACGGTGACGTCAGGCGGGCATCCCGACATCACCTTGTGTCATTTAGACTGTCAGTTCGGTGGGGACGCAGCCGACTCAGCTTCACGCCCGCCAAACTGTCAAGGGACTATTAAGGCCTTTTAAAATCTAATTAACTCAATTTAATGAGCTGCCTGTCCAACCTTAAGGTTGGCGGGCAAGCAAAGAGCCCAGGCGGCCTTCACGTTTTTCATGAAACCTCATCCACGGGCGGGATGAGGTTTCATGAACTGTTTTAAAATCAAATAAAAATTTATACATTTATTCTTTGACATGTCCCAGCTCATGTGATAGTGTCACATGAGGGGACATGTTTTAAAAGTTTAAAAATCCTTTATTTAGAAGTTTAAGATTGAAACCTCCATGCCTCAGGGAGATCTCTGCGCTCTTTCACGTGCACATGCGTAAAAGAACGCAGGGAACCACTCAAGGAATTACCCCCCGCCCCCGCCCACACAGGGAGCGCTCAGCGCTTCCGGGCACGCGTCACAATGGGCGAGCCTTAATTGGCTTGCCCACGTAAAATGATTCATGCCCACCCCCGCCCCTGCATAACTCACCCCAACAGAGAGAACCTTCTGGCCTTTGAAACTGTCTGCCTCAGAAGGTGGTGGAGGCGGAGTCATTGAATATTTTTCTGGTGGAGGTAGATAGATTCTTGTTAGACAAGGGAATCAAAGGAATGTGGAATTTGAAACACAAGCAGATCATCCATGAATTAATTGAATGACGGAGCACGTTCAAGGGGCTAAATGGCCTACTTCTGCTTCTATTTCAAAACAAATAGTACTGATGACTTTCTGCTGCAGAACTAGTCACACACCTAGCCAAGTTATTCCAGTACAGCTACAACACTGGCATCTACCCGGCAATGTGGAAAATTGCCCAGGTATGTCTTGTACACAAAAAGCATGATATATTTAAGCCAGCAAATTACAGTCCCATCTGTCTCCTCTCGATCATCAACAAAGTGATGGAAAGTGTCTTCGACGGTACTATCAATCCGCTCACTGACGCTCAATTTGAGCTCCACTAGGGCCACTGCTGCTCCTGACCTCATTATAACCTTGATCCAAACATGGGCAAAAGAGCTGAACTCCAGAGGTGAGGTGAGATTGACTGCCCTTGACATCAAGGCAGCCTTTGACCGTGTGTGGCATGAAGGAGCCCTAGCAAAACTGAAGTCAGTGGTAATCAGGGGAAAACTCTCTGCAGATTGGAGCCATACATTGCACAAAGGAAGATGGCTGTGGTTGCTGGATGTCAATCATCTCAGTCTCAGGATATCACTGCAAGAGTTCTTCAGTTAGTGTCCTAGGCCAAATCATGTTCAGCTGCTTCATTAATGATATTCCCTTCATTATAAGGTCAGAAGTGGGGATGTTCCCTGATGATTGCACAATGTTTTGCACCATTCGCAATTCCTCATATACTGAAGCAGTCCATGTCCAAATGCAGCAAAACCTGGACAATATCCAGGCTTGGGCTGATAAGTGACAAGCAACACTCACACCACACAAGTACCAGGCAATGCCAATCTCTAACAAGAGAGAATCTAACCATCTCCCTTGACATTCAATGGCGTTAGCAGTGCTGAATCCCCCACTATCAACATCCTAGAGTTTACTATTGACCAGAAACTGGACTGGACCACCAATATAAATACTGTGGTTACAAGAGCAGATTGGAGGCTGGGAATTCTTGGAGAAAAACTCACCTCCTGACTCCCCAAAGCCTGTCCACCATCTACAAGGTACAAGTCAGGAGGGTGATGGAATACTGTCCACTTGCCTGAATGAGTGCAGCTCCACCAACACTTAAGAAGCTCGACACTATCCAGGACAAAGCAGCCCGCTTGATTGGCACCCCATCAACCACCTTAAACATTCACTCCCTCCACCAACAAACAGTGGCAACAGTATGAACCATATACAGAATCCCCTGCAGTGACTCAACAAGGCTCCTTCGACAGAACCTTCCAAGCCAGCGACCTCTACCGTCTAGAAGGACAAGGGCAGCAGATGCTTGGGAACACCATCATGTGCCATTTCCCCTACAAGCCGCACACCATCCTGACTTGGAAATATATCGCTGTTGCTTCACTGTCACTGGGTCAAAATCCTGGAACTCCCTTCCTAACAGCACTGTGGGTGTACACCAGATAGACTGCAGCGATTCAAAAATGAGGCTGAACACCACCTTCTCAGGGGCAATTAGGGATGGATAATAAATGCTGGCATAGACAGCAATGCCCACATCCCACAAACAAGTAAAACAATTTTTTAAAAAATAGAATAGGTCCGGGGAACTTTAGACCACTCAGCTTAACATAGGTTGCAGAAAAGAAGATAGAATCCTTACTAAAGTAGAAAGTAGAAAAATATCAAGAAACCGAAAATGTAAAATAATAAATACATAATGAATCATCAACATAGATTTTAAAAGGGAAATTCTTGCTTGACCAACCTCATTGAATACTTTGAAGAAGTAGCAGAGAGTATACAAGGGTAATACAGTGAGAACTGCAACAAATTATCAAACGTTAACTTGTACAATAGGCATTTCATGGGCAAATGAATTTCAACACCGTTAAGTGTGAGGTATTATAGTTTGGTAAGGAAAGTAAGAAGATCACACGTTACTTGAAAAATAAGAATCTGAATGGGGTAGAGGAACAAAGGAATCTCAGAGTACAAATACACAAATCACTAGAGTCACAGGTTAATAAGGCCATAAAAAAGCAAGCAAATCACTAGGGTTTATTTCTAGAAGTATAAAACTGAAAAATATAGAAATTCAACTAAACCTGTATCGAGTTTTAGTCAGACTACACTTGGGCAGGATTTTACATCCCGCAGGCGGGCACACACCCGACTCAATCGGGCATAAAATCACACGCAATGACGTCATCGCACACACACGCAATATTTCGGTTGGCGGGTGTGCGCAAGAGTCGGCAGCGCACCCACCGACAATTAAGAAGTGGATTAAGGCCCTTAACCAATTAATTTATTTCTATTTTCTCGCGAATCGGCCAAACAGCCTTTGCAATTTTTATGAAACCTCATCCACGTGCAGGCTGAGGTTTCCAACGGGAGATAAAAATCCAATAAAAAATTTTTTACATTACTTTTAACATGTCCCTCTTCATGTGACTAAGTCATATGTGGGGACATGTTTATATCATTTCTAAAATCTTTATTTGTATATGTCCAATTCTTCAGCTCCCGCAGGCAGCACTATGCCATCAGGGAACCTCCAGTGTGTGCTCCCATGCACATGCACAGACTTTAGCGCCTGCCCTTCTCAGTGTGCCTTTCATGCTGGCTGGCCGCTAATTGGCTAGCCAGCATGAATTCGCGGTTTTGGGCCGATCGCGGGCAGCGGACCGTTCCCCAGCCACTCCCAGGTCCCCCCACCCACTGAATGGGAAATCCTGCCCTTGGGGTACGTGTATAGTTCTGGTTGCCATATTATTAAAATAATACAGAGCACTGGAGATGGTGCAAAAAAAGTTGTACAAAGATGTTAACAGAAGTATGAATTTATACCTACAAGTCTGTTTCTGTGCTGTATGTTCCATGTAATTCTACATCATTCTTTCATTTTCCTTAAACACCATTACTTATTAGCTATAAAAATATTGCAGATGAGTAAAATGGACGGTTTGACAAACAGTCAAGAATCATCCAATCAGGTAAGGAAGGGTCTGTCTGCCAGTTGGTAGGAAAGGTTTTAGACCATGTGAGTGGGGGTTTTAGGCAATCAATGGTGGAGTCATATGATGAATCCTCCAGGAATACTCCAACCAGATTTGGCAACCCTTTTTGTGGTATGTATTAGCGCACAATGGTGCTTTGCTCCTTTCCCCCTCTCTTCTCAGAGCATCTGGTATTGCCTTTTAACCAACTTGCCCAGACATTAAAGGATCCAAAACTGCATCTTCCAATATCCCATCCCTTGGGTCACTAGTAACATTGCTCCCAAGTAACCTGTCTCAGAGTGTGTTGGTTTCCTGGATTTAGCTTGTCACAGAGTGTGCAGCTTAGCATTTTAACTGCTATTGCACACACCATGGGCAGAATTTTACGGCCCGGTTTCAGAGGGGATGGAGCCGTAAAATGTGGCGAGACATTCTAAACCTCATTGGCTTTGGCGGAACATAAAATCCCGCTGCTGTGAAATTTCGCCCCATATCTGCCCTCAGTGAGGCAGAAGGATCGTACACTCATTGTGTTTCTTCTTATTTATCAAGTGGTGAAAGCGGATCAGGCAAGACTGAAGCCACCAAACTGGTTCTCCGTTATTTAGCTGCCGTGCACCACAAACACAAAGACAATGTGACACAACAGGTAACTTGCAGCAACCTTTGATTAGATATATTGACAGTTATCATTCCAAACAAACTGTTTTCTAAATATTAGATATCAAGTTAAACTTCCTTGTAATCAGTTATCTTCCCAAGTAGCTATTCTTCACGTGTAAACCTAGCTTTATTGCATCTTAAAGCCCCTGTTGTGCAGGAGATGCTGCCCTATATTGGTGGCTATGGAGATGCCACATTCAAGTCTTTGTTCATAAATGCATTTCCCACAGGTGTCACTAGGTATCAGGAGCAGGTACATCTTGGTGGAGTTTGGGTCACAAAAGTGCCTGGCCCTTTTTGGGGTTCCACAAGCAGTGACTGTTCATGTGATCATTCTTCATGCACCAGCCTGGACAGTATCAGTGGGTGTTGGTCCAGGTTTTGGGTATCTCACAGCTTCATCCAATGCAGTCCAGCGGAGGTAATGGATTGGCAATCATGAACAGGAGTTTTTGTTGATCTTTCTCCTCCTTAATTTCAGGGCACTGAAGCTAATTTGTAGCCAATTCTACATTCTGTCCAAAGTCAGGATGTCACCAGGTCGGGCATCTTGGAGATTAGACTTTTCAGTGCCAGATCTGACTCTGCATTTCACTGAGTGCTTTTCAAACAAATGGAAATGGTGGGGTTCGGCATTGGTTGCAATAAAACCTCCTTAATCGTGAACACAGGAACAGGAGGAGGCCATTTAGCACCTACCCACCACCCACCCCACCACCACCCGTTCCACCACCGTTAGATCATGGCTTATCTGTACTTCAACTCCATTTACCTGTCTTTGCTCCTTATCCCTTGATAGAATGACCCAAGAAAAATCTCTCCATCTCAGTCTTGAAAATTTCAATTGACCCCCAGTGTTTACTGGCTTTTTGAAGAGGGAGTTCCAGAATTTCACTGGATCTGGAGCAAAAACATGTGACTGAATAATTAAATAGGTTCAAACAAACATAATCCAAGGAAAAGCAAAGATGTAAAAATTCTGCTTTTGTCTGTTTGGGGTTCATTAATTTCTGTGCAGCTTCAACCAATCACTTTAGGGTGGGAATGCTATTATCTGGCAGTTAGCTACTGCTGTTCTATGAATAATGATGGACAGATAAAGACACCCTAGTCCATTCTGCCTTTCCTACATGGTTGCAATGCCTCGAGTATCACAATATTTACACAGTGTTTCCTCTGAAGAAAGATTAAAAAAGATAAAAACCCGTGGCAAATGGCAGGATAGATCTGGGAAATTCATCTTCAGCCCATCTAGGTGATTGAAACTAGTCCGGTATCATTCTGGCCACAAGTTCTCTTGCTTGAAGGAACTCAGCAAGTAGGAGTCCACTGCATGAGCCTACAGCTTGTTCCAGAGACCCATTATTCTTTGAGTAAAGGACCACATCCTGACTTCTAACCTGGGTTTGACCTACAGCTTAAAATTTTGACCCCTAGTGCTCCCTAACATGTTTAATTCAAACAAACTATAAACTGGAATACAATCTGTTCCTTTCACATCTTCTAAACTTTGATCAGATCATCCTAATTCTACATTTCCCTAAAGTGTAAAGTCCTATCTCTTTTAACCCACTTTGATAACTAAGATGTGTTATTTTGGGATTTAGTTTAGTGGCCTTCCTCTGGACCCTTTTTAAAACTTCAATATCATCCACCATATGAGGAGACCAAAACTGGACACAGTATTCCAAGTGACGCCTGATCAAGGTCTTGTACAAGGATAAAATAGTAGGCTTTTGGTTTGAATTGGAGAGGGCTAATGTTATTTTTGCTGATGTGTATCATGTGTTTGATGTTATTTACATCTTCTGCCTTTTTCTTATTCTTGCACCTTGATGTCTATGAAGATTGAGGTACAGTAATGGTTGCTGTGACTGTCTCCAACACAAGGTCAGAATGTCCAGCAGCACTTCCAATTTTATGCATGTGCTTCAAATGCAATTAAAGAGGCAACATTGTGTTTCAAAAGTATTTGACAAATATTGGAAACCTTAAAGCAGAAAATTCTGGAAATACAGCAGGCCCATCAGCATCTGCAGAGAAAATGGTTCATGTCTTAGGGCAAAAATTAGTCCAACAAAGGATCTTCAACCAGATCTTTATCCAAGGTTGACTTTAATTGTTGGGCTAGTCAGGAAATGCAAGGTAGTGAGTTGACTGTTTGTCAATACTTGTCTGATTTTCCTTCCATGGACTTCTCACCTGAAGCCAACAGTCAAAATTGACTGAGTATCTTTTCACTTTGAGGATGCTAACACACCCAGTGTGTATTTCCTGTGTTTATATGCTGGAAACGGCATTGTTTCTGTAAATATATAAAATTGAAAATTGCTAGAGTTTTTAACTTCTTGTTTCAAAACGGTTCAAAAAAAACTTACAAAAATTGCAAGCATTGAGAATATTATTTCAAGCATCCTTTGTTAACTGAAACTCTTTCAGGCAGGCATAATGCAAATAAACAATCTCAAGACAGGTGAAGCATTATTGGATAGAGTTTAAGGCACTCTCGTGACAGGTGGAACATTTTTAGACAGAGTGTAGAGCACTCGCAAGGCAGGCAGAGCATTATTAAATGGAGTGTGGAGCACTCTTGGAACAGGTGACATATTGGCCCTGAATATACATGGTGCAGAATCACAAAATGAGTGAGACAAATCACCAATCTGTTTACAGAGATGTGTTTCCCTTCAGGAATAGAACATATCCAAATAGATCAATTTAATTGAGTCTCTTTAAGTGATTGGCTGTTATTCTATGCTCAGTTCGGGTGAAGAGTCGGTGATTACTTTGAACTTTTCCTGAACAGATCCTTGAAGCCACACCCCTTCTGGAGTCCTTCGGGAATGCCAAAACAGTTCGAAATGATAACTCCAGTAGGTTTGGGAAATACATTGAAATATTTTTGCAGGAGTAAGTATTAACATTTGTCTGCTCACACAATCCAAAATTCTACCCACTCATTCATTTGCTCACTCATTCATTCAGTTCCTCTAAGACCCTGTGCCACAGGTGCTAACCACCTAAAGTTGATTTTGTCTCTGTACTGATAACATTCTTTCTTTATAGTGGGGTGATATGTGGTGCCATAACCTCGCAGTATCTTCTTGAGAAGTCGAGGATTGTGTTTCAGGTGTGTGCTGGGTTACAGTTTTAGGTTTCAAGTCATACTGCCATTCTCTGTATATTTCTGGTCAAGCTGCCTTTTCTATTTGATAATGTCGCATGTCATTTGTGAAATGTACCCAAAGAGTAGCTGTACACTTGCACATACTGCACATGTGCCACAAGTGTACACCATCTTCATGTCAGCAGTGACGTGTCACTTAAAACAGAGCCTGTTTCCAATGACCTCAACATGCAGTAGGGTGAAAGACTTACCTGTGATGTCTGTTACATTGGGAGTGCTGCCACTGGCCTGTCTCTCTGTCTAGGCCTTGACCCTAATCCCCATCAGAATCTAGTGACCTTTGTTAGAAAGCGTATATGTGCAGCCATTGTTTGCAGGCTATATCTTAGCAAAAGAAAAGAATGCACTTGCTGGGGACAATTTTAACCTGACCTGTCTGATGTGTTGAAATCAATAGAGAGTAAATTCGCACAGAGCATATGTTGTGTGGGTGATCTAATCCCGTCAACTACCCTCTAAGTGGGTTACATTAAAATTACCTCCTGTGCTTGCAATGCCGCCAGCATATGACTTTGTACATTTCTGGCTTGTTGGCGATAGAAATGGGGATTACTCCCACTCCCAAGCAGACCGTATATGCATCTAAAGTAGATTGGCCTCTTCTTGTTCAGCTATCAGATTTGAGTAAATTATCCTATTCACTCTTTCTGTCACATAAACTCTGTGAATTGATGAAAGTGTGCTTTTCTTTTACCTAATAGTAGCCAAGCTTCTTCCCAGTGCCTTTAATTTCCAGTGTCCACCAGTCTTTTTGCACAGGTTATGTATTTGCATAATTTGCCTTTGCTATTCCAACACAGCCTTCACTCATTATGTTTATACAGTGAAGGTTAATGAGGACACACTAGCCAATGCAATATATCAAGGAACCCCACAAAGGAAATTAAATCCATTGGTGAATTCAAATTTGTTGGGAGCTTCAAATATTTCACCCTGTCCCAAATGAGTTACGAGAAACTAGGAGGGAGAAAAGGTACTTTCTGTTACACTTCGAAGGTGGTTGGAAATGAGCTTTCTTTACGTTTCAATATCTAGGCCAAAAATGAAAGAAACTACCACATTTTCTATGAGATGCTGGCAGGACTCTCGAGTCAACAGAAGCAAAGATTCTACCTTCAGGAGGCTGAGACATACTACTACCTGAATCAGGTAAGTTCTTTAAAAGATGCAGATGCAGCCTTCTCTCATTGTTCAGTGACTAAAGGTGTCGCCTGATGTAGGAGCAAGTCACAACAACAAGGAAGGTTTCGTAGTTCAATCCTCATCGGTGCTCAATTAGTTTTTCGTCATTTGTTCTTGCCATGTGGGTAATGCTCACATTTATTGTCCATCCCTAGTGGGGCTGATAAGGTGGTGGTGGGCCTTTGCCTTGAGCTGCTGCAGTCAGTGTGCTGAAAGTGTTTCCACAATAGTGCTTGGTAGGGAATTCCAGGATGTTAACACAGTGACAATGAATGACACAGTAACACAGTGACAACTTTGACATGTATCGATACATGTCAAAGTCATGGAGTGTGACTTGGAGGTGATGATGCTCCCAAGACACTCCTGCCCTTGTGCTTCTCGCTGGTAGAGATCATGAGAAGTGCAGTAACCTTGAAGCTGCTGCAGTGCATCATGTAAATTGTAAAAATTGCATCCACGGTGCACTAGCAGGGGTGCAGATGGACAGTTAGCCCAGTAGTAGGAGCGTTAAACAAAAGAACATTTTTGCCCTGGATGTGCTGAGCTTCTTGAGTACTTTTGCAGTTGTATCTATATCCAGGCAAGTAGTGAGTAGCCTGCCATCCAGGACAAAGCAGCCTGCTTCATCGACACCCCAGCCACCACCTTAAACATTCATTCCCTCCACTGCTGTTGCACAGTGACAGCAATGTGTCCCAACTACACGATGCACTGCAGCAACTTTCCAAGATTCTGTTGACAACGCCTGCCAAACCATGACCTCTACCACCCAGAAGAACAAGGGCAGCAAACATATGAGCACACCACCACCATATGAGCAAGTTAACGCTCAGAGTCACACATTGTCCTGACATTTAACTATATTGTCGTTCCTTCACTGTAGATGAGTCAAAATCATGAAACTCCCTTCCTATGTCGGTGAACTATACCACATGGACTGCAGGGGTTCAAGAAAGTGGCTCACCTCCATTTACTCAAGGGCAAAAAGGGATGGGCAAAAAACTGATGGTCTTGCCAGTGACTCTCACATCCCACGAATGAATATTAAAAAAACATTTTTGGCTGGGCCATGTAGATGATGGAGACACTTTGGGGAGAATCAATTTGACAAGGAAGTATTCAATGAATGGCATGGCACTAGAAAGTTCTGAGGAACAAAGGGACCTTGGCATGTGTGTCCATAGATCTCTGAAGGCGGAGGGACATGTTAGTGGGGTGGTGAAAAAGGCATATGGGACACTTGCCTTTATCAATCGAGGCATAGATTACAAAAGTAAGGAGGTTATGTTGGAGTTGTATAGAACCTTGGTGAGGCCACAGCTGGAGTACTGTGTGCAGTTCTGGTCACCACATTATAGGAAGGATGCGATTGCACTGGAGGGGGTGCAGAGGAGATTCACCAGGATATTGCCTGAGATGAAACATTTAAGTTATGAAAAGAGGTTGGATAGACTTGGATTGTTTTCATTGGAACAGAGAAGACTGAGGGGTGACCTGATCGAGCTGTACAAAATTATGAGGGGCATGGACAGGGTGGATAGGGAGCAGCTGTTCCCTTTAGTTGAAGGGTCAGTCACAAGGGGGCATAAGTTCAAGGTGAGGGGCAGGAGGTTTAGGGGGGATGTGAGGAAAAACTTTTTTTACCCAGAGGGTGGTGACGGCCTAGAATGCACTGCCTGGGAGGGTGGTTCGAGGCGGGTTGCCTCACATCCTTTAAAAAATACTTGGATGAGCACTTGGCACGTCATAACATTCAAGGCTATGAGCCAAGTGCTGGTAAATGTGATTAGGTAGGTAGGTCAGGTGTTTCTCACGTGTCAGTGCAGACTCGATGGGCCGAAGGGCCTCTTCTGCACTGTGATTCCGTGATTATGTGATTATGTGAAGAGGTGAACCAGTTATTCCAGAGTATAGCTCTGACCTCCTTTTGTGCTTACCTGACTGATCCAGTTAAAATTCCAGGCAGGGGTGCCCAAGATGTTGATAGTGGGAAATTCATCAATGCTGACTTCATTGAAAGTGAAAATTTCTGGGCTTTCTCTTTTTGGGGATGATCCTTCCCTGGTTCTTTTATGGCATGTTTGCTGCCACTTGCTAGCCCAAATCTGGATGTTCTCCAAGTCCTGCTTTGACTGGAACATACTGCTTCATTATCTGGGAAGCTGTGGTCCTGGTCTTATGACAGAAGGTAAATCATTATGAAGTAGCTGAAAATTGTTGAGTTGAGCTGTGCTTGTGGATCTCTGATAATGATGTTCTGGGTTGTGATTGTTGACCTTCAGCAAGTATGACCATCTTCCTGTGTGCCAGATATGATGCCAGCTGCTGAATGATTTCTCTTTGATCCTATTGACCTTGCACCATTAACTTCAGTTTTGCAAAGTCCCCTTGTATCATACATGCCATTTGACAGCACTACTAGTGAGTTCTACTATGACTTTGTTGGTGATTGGATGGAGGTTTCAAGGGTATTAATCGGCCAGTTATATTTATCCTGCTTATTGCAAAAGATATATGTGGATAATTGTACATATTGCTGGGTAGATGCCAGAGTTGTAGCTGGGCTGGAGTGTGTTATGACATGGCAGATGATGTATGCCAAGTGGACCAACTCCACAAGGGAAACTTGGTCGTACTAGCACAACGGTTTTGCAATTTGTATTTATTGTGAGATTGTGCACTGAATTCAGAAGCAATATGTCTACCAAGACGTTTAGAGATTTTAAAAATTAAATTTAAATATTTATTAACAAAATAAAAGATTTCAAACACATACATAAGACCACAATTACTTACTAATATAATAAATCCTAAAATGCCTAATTAACCTGACACTTCCTTTAAGGCAATGGTCCAAAATAGATTTTAGATTTAAAAATCTAAAAAAGCAAGCTAACACAATACCCATTTGACAGTGGAATTCCAAATAGCTTTTCCCCAACTTCAATTTTGTTATATAGCAGACTCATGCACACATAGCTGGAGGCTTTATTAAGGCTATTTCACACACTGCTGTTAGATCTGACATGGCCTCCTTCCCATATAACTTTTCATTCTCCTTTATATCTGTTTCTCTCTTTTTAATATGTAAATTCTATTGTTCCATATGTCTTTGAAACTGTATCTTCCTCATAATATAAAAACTTGCACGTTGCCAATATTGTCAGTAACCTTTGGGGAAAATTAACACATTCCTTAGCTTTGCTTCTCTGGCTAGTTGTAAACAGACTAAGATTCCTTTGAAATCCAAATATCCCTTCATTTATCTAAAAATGCAAATTCCCTTCACACCTTACATGCTAAGCCATCATCCAAGTTTACTCATTAGCATGTCAAACACTTAGCTTCTTTCAATGATTTCAACCTTGCAGCCTTCTTGACTATAAATGTAATTAAACCATCCAGATAGACCCAACTATACTTACCCCCATAAACCTCCTTCACAATAAACTAGAAAAATATTATGAAAATTATTATACTTCATCACGAGTGTCTTGGCCCGTGGTTAGTTCTAGTGCACTACAGCTGAGATGTTGTCAGGTCACATAATCTTTGCTGTATCCAGTGTACTCAGCCACCTAATATCACATGGAGTGAACTCAATTGGCTGGACAGTGGCATCAATTATGGTGAGAACCTTATTCACTCAGACTGCAGTCATGTGAAAAAAAATTGAGGCTAAGTTTGTTTTTTCAGGGTGGAAATTGTGAAATTTTTGGGAAGGATGATGCGGAGGATTTCATCAGGCTGCTCAGCTCAATGGAGGTGCTCAGTTTTAGCCCAGATGAACAGAACAGCATCTTCCGCATTCTCTCTTCAGTTCTTCACCTCGGGAATGTCTACTTTGAGAAATATGAGGTTTGATTTTTAAACTCTTACACTGAAATAAAAATAGAAAATGCTGGAAGCACTCAGCAGGCCAGGCAGCATTGTGGAGAGAGAAAGGTAGAGCTTAATGTTTCAGACTGATGGCCTTTGAAAAGAAAGAAAGCCTTGCATTAATAAAGTCGTTAAAAAAAAAGCTGAGACTAAGTTTCTTTTCTCAAGGTGGAATTTGTGAATTTTTTGGGAAGGATGATGCGGAGGATTTTCTCAGGCTGCTCAGCTCAATGGAGGTGCTCAGTTTTAGCCCAGATGAACAGAACAGCATCTTCTGCATTCTCTCTTCAGTTCATGACTACTGGATGTCTCAAAGCACTTAACAGCCAATGAAGTGCTTTTGAAACAAAAACAGAAAATGCTGGAAAAACTCAGCAGGTCTAACAGCATCTGTGGAGAGAAAAAAAACAGAGTTAACGTTTCAAGTCCATATAACTTCTTCAGAGCTAAAGTGAAGTAAAAATGTGATAAAATTTATACTGTATAAGGGGGGTGGAGCAGGTGAAGCAGGACAGAAGTCATAAAGGAGCATAAGTTCAAGGTGAGAGGCAGGAGGTTTAGGGGGGGATATGAGGAAAACGTTTTTTACCCAGAGGGTGGTGACGGTCTGGAATGCACTGCCTGGGAGGATGGTGGAGGCGGGTTGCCTCACATCCTTTAAAAAGTACTTAGATGAGCACTTGACACATCATAACATTCAAGGCTATGGGCCAAGTGCTGGTAAATGGGATTAGGTAGGTAGGTCAGACGTTTCTCACTGTTGGTGCAGACAAGTTGGGTGGAAGGGCCTCTTCTGCGCTGTGATTCTGTGACTCTGTGATTATGTGATAGAAGGCCAGTGATAGCTGGGGGCAAAGAAGAGATTGACAAAGATGCAAATGCAGACTGGATGGCCGCTTTGCGGAACACCTTCAGTCTGACTGCAAGCACGACCCGGGCCTTCCTGTCACTTGCCATTTTAACACACCATCCTGCTCTCATGTCCTCATGTCCGTCCTTGGCCTGCTGCAATGTTCCAGTGAAGCCCAATGCAAACTGGAGGAACAGCACCTCAACTTCTGATTAGGCGCTTTACAGCGTTCTGGACTTAACATTGAGTTTAACAACTTCAGACCATGAACTGCCTCCTCCATCCTCACCCCTTTTTTAATCCCCCTTTTTCAATATTCATTTTTATTTTTTAAACACATTTTTATGTTTATTTTCATTTTTATTCGTTTTATCCCCACCTTTTGTCCTATTTTCTGTCCCTTTACCCACCACCATCCCCTCCCCCCACCCCAACAAGGGCCATCTGTCACTTGTTCATGTTGTTCTTTCCAGAGTGCTCATCCTTGTACTGCTGTTATCACATTCTGCACATCAGCATCTCCTTTAGCCAGTAGCACTACCATTAACACCCCCTTACTCTTTTATTCATGACATCTTTGTCAATCTCTCCTTTGCCCCCAGCTATCACTGGCCTTCTATCCAGCTTCACCTGCTCCATCCCCTTATACACTATAAATTTTATCACATTTTTACTTCTCTTTAGCTCTGAAGAAGTGTCATATGGACTCGAAACGCTAACTCTGTTTTCTTTTTCTCTCCACAGATGCTGTTAGACCTGCTGAGATTTTCCAGCATTTTTTTTGTTTCAGGTTTCCAGCATCCACAGTATTTTGTTTTTATGGAAGTACTTTTAAAGTCTAGTCACTGTTGCAGTCAATCCCACAAACAGCAATTTGTTTTTGCAATTTAGTTGAGGGATAACAATTTTGCCCAGACACCAGGGATAATTCCCTGTCTCTTCTTTGAAATAGTGGTTTAGTGAGAACCCCATTGCAGTTTTGGCTGTAAACTTGAGAAGCTGTTCTGTCGTTGCAGGCCGGGGCACTAGGGTTTTGGTGTTATATCTAACCTGTGTCACCGCCTGCTCAGGCTCCTTGGATGTAACAGACCCAGGAAATTAACCATGAGGAGTGGATTCCTGGGCTGAATTACATGCTGGGATCTAATCAGAGACATAATGTTGGCTTATAAACAGAATAGCGGACTCCTAAGAGTGAGTTGCAAGCTGCAATTGAGGGGTTATAGGCTACAATCTAGTTAAGAGGTTTTGAAGGTTTACAAATAGAATAATAGACCCTTGGAAGGATTAAATCTCATTGAAGAGGTTCAGATTATTTGATGAACTCCCAAATTCAGCTGTGAGCTTGGATTGTAGTCACACCTGATGTGATTGTCAGCAGGAATGTTGGTAAATTGTTTCCCACTGTTAAAACATTATTGGATTTCATTGTTCAAATCTAATATATTTCAAAATTGCTGGAAGTTAAAGAATGACTGGACTCTGTCTCACTGATATACTCACATGTTTAAATGTTACAGACAGACTCGCAGGAGGTTGCTTCAGTGGTGAGTGCTCGTGAGATCCGAGTGGTGGCAGAACTGTTACAGATCTCTCCTGAGGGGCTGCAGAAATCCATCACGTATAAAGTGACGGTGAGTTCAGTTCACTGAAGCTGCAGATCATGCAACCTCATAATGAAGCTTTTAACAGTCAGTCTCCACATGGAAACAGTCCTACTAAGCAGATAAGCTGAGCTTCTCAAGCAGTGTCAGATTCATAGCTCCGCACAAATATACAATCTAGTGGAGCCAAACCAGAATCTGTTCAGGATTCGGAGAGAAATCCCTACCACCGTGCACGTCACATCTGCTGAAATACAATTGCAAAATATACAGAGACAGCTATAGAATGGAAGAACTCTGTGTTTAGCACTGTGTGCTTTGTCCTGTGACACCCTGATTTGAGAACAGTGTAGAGCCCAGGTGCTGCCCTGTTCAAAACAAAAACAGAATTACCTGGTAAAATTCAGCAGGTCTGGCAGCATCGGCGGAGAAGAAAAGAGTTGACGTTTCGAGTCCTCATGACCCTTCAACAGAACTAGGTGAATCCAAGGAAGGGGTGAAATATAAGCTGGTTTAAGGTGTGGGGGGGGTGGGGTTTGGGGGAGAGAAGTGGAGGGGGGTGGTGTGGTTGTAGGGGCAAACAAGCAGTGATAGAAGCAGATCATCAAAAGATGTCACAGACAACAGAACAAAAGAACACATAGGTGTTAAAGTTGGTGATAGTATCTAAATGAATGTGCTAATTAAGAATGGATGGTAGGGCACTCAAGGTATAGCTCTAGTGGGGGGTGGGGGGAGCATAAAAAATTTAAAAATAATTAAAAAATAATGGAAATAGGTGGGAAAAGAAAAATCTATATAATTTATTGGAAAAAACCAAAGGAAGGGGGAAGAAACAGAAAGGGGGTGGGGATGGAGGAGGGAGCTCAAGACCTAAAGTTGTTGAATTCAATAGTCAGTCCAGAAGGCTGTAAAGTGCCTAGTTGGAAGATGAGGTGTTGTTCCTCCAGTTTGCATTGGGCTTCACTGGAACAATGCAGCAGGCCAAGGACAGACATGTGAGCAAGAGAGCAGGGTGGAGTGTTAAAATGGCAAGCGACAGGGAGGTTTGGGTCATTCTTGCGGACAGACCGCAGGTGTTCTGCAAAGCGGTCGCCCAGTTTACGTTTGGTCTCTCCAATGTAGAGGAGACCACATTGGGAGCAACGAATGCAGTTGACTAAGTTGGGGGAAATGCAAGTGAAATGCTGCTTCACTTGAAAGGAGTGTTTGGGCCCTTGGACGGTGAGGAGAGAGGAAGTGAAGGGGCAGGTGTTACATCTTTTGCGTGGGCATGGGGTGGTGCCATAGGAGGGGGTTGAGGAGTAGGGGGTGATGGAGGAGTGGACCAGGGTGTTCCGGAGGGAACAATCCCTACGGAATGCAGACAGGGGGGGTGAAGGGAAGATGTGTTTGGTGGTGGCATCATGCTGGAGTTGGCGGAAATAGTGGAGGATGATCCTTTGAATGCGGAGGCTGGTGAGGTGATAAGTGAGGACAAGGGGGACCCTATCATGTTTCTGGGAGGGAGGAGAAGGCGTGAGGGCGGATGCGCGGGAGATGGGCCGGACACGGTTGAGGGCCCTCTCAAATTGGCTATTCATCTGATTACTTTCTTTCACTGATAACACTCACTGCCCACAGCATTCAAAAGAACTGACCACACCCTGCTCCTCCATTACCCCACTGTCATCCAACTCTGAGAGACTGTCTACCCAATCCTATACAGTCACTTCTGCAATGCAAAAGGCTTATGCCCGCCTTGTCCAAAACGTGGTTTCCTTGGCATGCCTCTCCACTTTAGTCACTCTAAACAAATTTTATATCACAGCCTCCAAAACTCTCCAAGTACAATTTTTATGATCTGTTTTAAGAAAAATGCCCTCTCCTGAAAGCTTTATGTACACGCTTGTTGCTGAGGTGTAGAAAGAAAGAACTTGCATTGCACCTTTCATAACTTCAGGATATTCAAAACTGCTTCACAGCCAATAAGATAAAAGATCAGATTATCTGTTTTGGCTGTTGCTTGAGGAATTTAATGGTTTAATGTCTCTTCAACAAAGTGACACTTCTGATAATGCAGCACTCTGGGGGCGTTAGCCTAGATTGTCCAAATCTGTGGAGTGGGGCGTGAACCCATAAACTTCTGAATCCTGGGGCCAAAGTTTTGTTTTTGGGTTGCAAAAAGCGCGTCAGACCACTTCGCGACTCACAAAACAGCACCCATGACCCCTGTCTGTCTTCAACCGCCATTTTCATAGATTTCGGGAGCAGGCGGATTGTGGGTGCAGTTTGTGAGCTGAGATTGTGTTCTAGCTCATGTTTGGGGTTGGAAGATGTTTGAGGCAGAAGTGGGTTCCTCCTGTCGCCTACGTGCATAAGAGAGTAAAAAACTGCACAACATCAACACATCATCCCAGGGAAAGCCTGACACACTGCTGGAGGTGACCTATGACCCTTAAATGTAAATACATTCTTTTGCTGGAAGATATATTGTTGCCCTGTGTGAGCTGGCCCTGAAGTCATCCACCCTGACAAAATGGGCTTTGGTTACCTGATAGATGCAGCTGTGTGCTGTGGACTGTGATCCCAGAGATCAGGTGTGGAGCTTTGGAAAGGACTGGTTGCAAAGAAATTTAGGGCCACCATCACCTTCAAGGCCACTGGGTGTGTGTGCCTCTGGTTTCCCCTTGGCTGAAGGTCTTCTCTCCAAAGGTTGCAAAGCTCGAGGACCACCTCTTGGGACATTGCATCCTCCTCTGACATTGCTTTTCAGTTATTTCAAGGTAACTGACCCTGTCTCTGTATAGCCTCTCAGGCAGGTAATTCCTCAGCATTATATGCCTCCTTCTTTGCAGGCACTTGGCGTGGCTGTGAATCCCTGCTTTGGAGCTGTGCAGGTGGTGAGCAAGCCATGTCAGGCTGCTACTGCTCCACCTGTGCCTGTACGTACCGCAGATGAGATGGAGCTGCTCCCATTGTAAATTGCAGATGTTAAAAGTGCTTGTCTTAACATTCAGAAGGCTGAGATTGAAGGCATAGGGCTCTTTGTTGCTGCAGTCCAGATGTTGGGGGTGTGTCTTTTGGGAAATCCTCCTTCCACTCTCTCACCACCGTTCCCCCCACTCCCCCTGCCAGACATTAACTTTGCTTTCAGACAGTGTCTGGTGCTTCAAAAGTTGCCACAAAGCAGAAAGATAAGTTTTTGTACTTTCCTCAGCATCTCTTCCAGGCCTGCTGAATCTCCCCACAATTCAAGAGTAGAGATGTACGCTTAATGGATCTGGAAACAGCGTGGACGCTGACAAAAATGAGGGGGGGAGGGGGGAGGAGGGGGGTGCGTCCTCCCCAGCCTATTCCACTACCTTTGCCCAAACTCAGCAACTCCCTCAGCCCCCTCCCCATACAGAAACAAAGATTAGGGATATCAAGAATTTCTGTTGTCAGACTGTTTCATTGTGACATTAGCTGAGCTGAGGAATGTGTTTACAGTATTATACATTTTAACGTACAAACAATTGCACACTGACACAGCTGTTTGCGGTATTGGGTTTCTAAGGAGTTTAGGTTATGTTTCTTGCCCTCAGGAAACCATGAGGGAGAAGATTTTCACCCCTCTAACTGTGGAAAGTGCAGTCGATGCCAGGTATGAATATGGTTGTTTACTTTTTTTCCATGATATTGAAAACTAAAAACCTGCCAAGCTGAATGTCATCAACACAAGTCGCTACTTGTGGTGTTGCAATGGTTATGGGTGAGGGACGAAATCACTACTTGTAATGCCGCACCACAATTGTGTGAAGAAGGAACCTAATTGGAGATAAAATCGATGACATTAAATCAACAGTATTAAAATAATATATTAGAGAAAATATTCAGCTGATATTTTGTGGACTATTTTACATTGAGAAAAGCATAGCGCCCTTCTGTGAATACTATGTGTGCACTCTATTCATTTAGTGGACTTTAATCAGGGCATCTGCTCGTTAGTTTCCCTCAGGCAAAGTTTACTTAGTTTCGTCTTGAGAGAAAGATTTTCTGGCTACCTCGGTAGAGGTGATGGTGTTGGGTGGCTTCTTGGAGATGTGGACATACAGAGGCTGAAATTCCATGGGGTTCCACCAGATTCTTGCTGTTATTCTGATGTGAGACAGTCAGAACCCGAAGGGAGATGGCAAGAGAGTGACACAACCCCTGTAGAATTTCGGTCCATGGTCTACAGGATATGTACACCGAAGATATGAACTTGGGGCTTTAAACATGTGCAATTAGAAACTCTAGCAGCACAAACCACTCTTCTCTGGTTTCCTGGAGGTTCCTCCAATCTCCTACCAGCGAGCTAATGATGGGTAGCTGGGAGAACGCTCAAGAAATTTCAGGGACTAGTGGACACATGCATGATTGGACACTGAGAATGTTACAGGTTCAAGGACATGGGTAATTCAAAACTGAGAGTGAACATTTTAGCTTTGACCATTGGGGGAATTTTTGTGACGGGCTATGGGGGGCCAGGCAGGAAAGTGGAGTTGAGGCCACAACCAGTCCCACCATAGGAACAGGAGTAGGCCATTCAACCCATTGAGCCTGCTCTACCATTCAATATGATCATGGCTGATCATCCACTTCAATGCCTTTTACCCATACTATCCCCATGCCATTTAGAAATTTGTCAATCTCTGCTTTAAACTTACTCAATGGTTGGATTTGTGATCTCACCATGATTAGAGCAGGCTCAAAGGGTTGAATGGCCTTACTTCAGCTCCTAAATGTTCTTACAGAGTGAAAGCTAATGCCCATCAGGAAGCACAAGAATGATGACTGAGCTGGATTTACTGTGGGGTAGGACACAGGTGGCAATATTATGGATGAGCTGAAGTTTATAGAATATGGGATGCCAGCCAAGGGAGCATTAGATTAGTTGAATCCGGGAAGTCACAAAGGGTGTTGAGCTGAGGTGGGTTGGAGATAGGAAATAGCTTTTGTGATGGAGAGGACATGGGGTCAGAAACTTAGCTTAGGGGTTGAATTAGATGCTGAAATTTTGAATGTTCCAGTTCAGTCTGAGACCATAGTCAGGGAGGGAATTGGAATCCGTGATGGGGGAATGGATTTTGGGATAGATCCAAAGTGGCTTTGGTCTTCACAGTACTTAACTGGTGGAAACTTATCCAATACTGGGTGTCGAGCAATGGAGAATCAGGAAAGGTAGTAGGGAGAGAGAACTGGATGTCGTCAGATGCATGTTTGTGGATGATGTCGCCAAGGACAGCTTGGCAAGAGTTATTCCAGTTGATAGCAAATTCATGGACTAAAATTATTGATGTAATCACTGTTGTACTTTTCTTACAGAGATGCCGTTGCCAAGATCCTTTACTCCCTGCTCTTCACTTGGCTCACTGACAGGATAAACAAGTTGGTTTCCCCCAAGACAGAATCATTGTCCATAGCTATTTTGGATATTTATGGATTTGAGGTAAGTACCCAGGAAAGGGAGCAGTTGGGAAGTGGCAAGCCCTTAATCAGTCCAGCGTGTTAAAAGAAAAAATCCTTCCTCCATCAGGGTTTTATAATAACAAAGCTCTGCAGCAGCCACATCCTGCCATTGCAGGACCCTTGGCCTGTGTCAGGACCCTTGGCCTATGTCAGGACCCTTGGCCATTGCAGGGCCCTTGGCCATTGCAGGACCTTAGCTATTGTGGGATTTGTAAAGCAGACCCCAGTAGAGGAAAAGTCACTGTGGCCTAAATTCCCTCCTAAAAAAACAGAGTCAAGGTTTAGCTTTTTGTATTCACATGTTAGGCATGTTATAAATTAAGGTTTCAAGTTCAGAGTTATGCTATTGTTGAATTTTGTTTAATTTTTTAAAAAAATACTCCAAATGCAGCTCCAAATTAATCCAGAGTGGAGATCAGGCAGAGATGGGTGCTGGGATGTTAAGTCGCAAGGCTTGAAGCCCAAGAGACATTAATTTCCAGTCAGTGCCCTAACTGACATCATAGGATCAGACCCAGGTAATTGCCCAGCACTCAGTGTGGTACTGAGGGAATGCAGCACTGTTGGAGTGGCAGTACTGAGGGAGTGCTGCTGTGTCCAAGGGACATTGCTGAGGGAATGCTGGAGGAGCAGTACAGAGGGAGTGCTGGAGGGGCATTACTGAGGGAGTCCTGGAGGGGCAGTACTGAGGGCATGCTGCTCTGTTGGATGGGCAGTACTGAGGAAGTGCTGCTCTGTTGGATGGGCAGTACTGAGGAAGTGCTGCTCTGTTGGATGGGCAGTACTGAGGAAGTGCTGCTCTGTTGGATGGGCAGTACTGAGGAAGTGCTGCTCTGTTGGATGGGCAGTACTGAGGAAGTGCTGCTCTGTTGGATGGGCAGTACTGAGGAAGTGCTGCTCTGTTGGAACGGCAGTACTGAGGGAGTGCTGCTCTGTTGGAGGAGCAGTACTGAGAGAATGCCGCTCTGTCGGTGGGGCAGTACTGAGAGAGTGCTGCTCTGTCAGAGGGTTAGTACTGAGGGAGTGCTGCAGGTGCAGTACTGAGGGTGTGTTTCACTGTCGGAGGGGGGGGCTACTGAGGGAGTGCTACAATGTTGGAGGGTCAGTGTTGAGGGAGAGCTACATGGCCAGTGGAACAGTACTGAGGAAGTGCTGCACTGTCAGCAGGGCAGTCCTAAGGGAATGATGCTCTGTCAATGGGCAGTACTTAGAGGGTGTTGCACTGACAGAGTGGTAGTAGTGAGGGAGTGTTGCACTGTCATAGGTTGAGATGTTAAACTGAAGCCCCATCTGCCCTCTCAGATGAACAGAAAGGATTCCACAACCCAATTTCAAAGAATAGCAGATGGGTTTTTACGAATGTTCCGGCAAATATTTACCCCTCAACCAACATCACTAAAAAACAGAACAATCTGATCATTATCTCATTGCTGTTTGTGTGAGCTTGCATGTGCAAATTGTCTGTTGCATTTTCTGCATTATAATAGTGACTACACTTCAAAAGTGCTTCGCTGTTTGTAAAGGTCCTGAGGTTATGAAGGACATTAAATAAAAGCAAGTCTTTCAGTTTCCGGGATGTCTTGCAATCAAGAATGGGGGAGTCTGGGCATGGAAGGCTTAAGCTTCCTGTAGGACCTTCCTGTTCTCCCACATCCCACAAGGAAAGTGGAAGATAATTCCCTCTTTGGGTTAATTGTTTCCCTGACTGCTGTTCCCATTAGTTTTGCTGTTGGGCCACTCATTGAAATAGTGACGTAATTGGACACTGATTGAAAGAAGGGCTCCACCGGTTTCAGCAGGTGTCTACTTCCTGCGAGAATGGAATGAAACATCATGAGCTTAACCCCCAGCTGCCCAGTTTCTGTCTATGGTCAAGATTTTCTGGTCCCGTCAGCAGTGGTCATCACGGCGGGCAGGATGGAAGAATGCAGAGAACGGCCTAAAGTCAGATTCCCACCGGCATAAAAATACTTCATGATCTTCAGCTCCCGACTTCCATGGCGGGCTGGGCAGCCGGTCATGCCATGTTGAGCCACACCAGCGACTATTTAGAACGGCGTGATTCACGACCAGACATGAGTGATGTGCACCTGGGGAGTGCCACTTCACTCATGACCTCGAGGTGTGTGTGCCTGCAGCGTTGGCCTACCTTTCACCGTGCTGCGCTCGCGGCTGCTCCAAATCCGTGCCAAGGTTGCGCAGGCAAGACCAGTGGGAACTCAGGGTGGTAGAGGGGGTGGAGGTCAGAGCCAAGGCTTACCAAGTAAGACCAACAGAAAAGCAGAGGGTTGGAGGGCAAAGGCTTGGCTTGGGTAGGGGTGGGGGTGAGGGTGAGGGGTGGGTGCTGAGACAACAAAGGCAAGAGAAGGGGTTGGAAGGCAAAGGCTTGATTGGAGGATTAAAGGGGTGGCAATGGAGCCCGAGGGAAAGAATGCCCAGAGACACATGGCTGGGAAGTGGAGGGGGGGAATGACTGAAGGAAGAGACCACAGAGACATGTGACTGGGGGGTGCGTGGAAATTAGCTGGGACCAGAGAGCATAGAGAGTCCTAGGCAATAGAGCAACGGGTAGCCAGGGCCAGAAAGTATAGTCAGTCCTGTGGAATCTGCACCACAATTTGTGTTCTGCTTGTCACACCCTGTCTAGGTCCCAGTCCAGGGAGGGGGAGGGCCTGTTAGTCCTGTGTCAGTCGTGCCCAGCAAGGAGTGCAGGACGCAGTCAGCCCCTCACCCAAATCGGTCCTAGGGGTTTTTGGCTTGATACTGGGCCACAGATGGCACAATCATATAGATGGGGAACAGGTAATGTGGGGCGGGGAGTGCGGGGGGGAGGTGGAGCAGGGTTGTTGGAGGTCTGCGGCCACTCAATGGTCTCATGGATGTGGGTCTCAGTAAGTCATAGTACAGTGGGCCTCAAACTGGGGCAGGGTCAGGTTTACATGGGGCATTGGGACATCACCATCAAACAGTTTCGGGGAGGACAGGGTTATCAACAACAATCAAGATGGGTTCAAGGATTAGAGGGGGAGGAAGGAGAGTGATTGGAGGGAGGGAAACCTGCCCATGGTGCTCCTCCGGCACAATGGGAGGGACTTTGATGGTCACAGGCTGAGGCTGGAAGCTGAACTCAATCAGACCCAAGGTCCTATGTCAAAGCCCCTTTTGCATTTGGAGGTGGGGTTGAGTTTTTTGGGGGACTGAGTGCTTTACTGTTGATCCCGACGGCAGTACTAATGCTCCATGGGACAATTTGGGGATGTAATGGTTGGGATGAAAGCAACCCATGGGCTTCACAATGACTCCCTAGTTCACGACTGGAAAGTGACCATTGTAGACCATTGTTCATTAATGTTTCTGTGCAATGTTTCCGCAGAGACGAGCGCAAGTGCATAATGGATGGAGCAGACAACGTTGACTTTTTCCTGGCAATCAGGCCACTGAGGAGGAGGAGAAGAAGGGCCTATCGCTGGCAGGCTGGGCAAAGGGAAGAGCCTCATCCTGATGAACAAGTGCCAGGGGGGCCCCTTCAAGACCCAGAAGCTGGGGATGACAGAGCCATTGAGTGGAGGCATCTGGCAAGACCAAGGGAATACAGAAGACATTTCTCATACCTCCAAATGAGTGAGAGACAGTGTTCTAGACGCCTTTGCATGTCTAGGGATATGGTGGCTCGCCTCTGCCACATTTTCCAGGAGGAGTGGACACAGCAATGACTAGGAGGCCAACCATTGTCAGGGGCTCTCAAAGTGACCACCGCTCTGAGTTTCCTCATGAGTGGCTTGTTCCAGTGCTCCACTGGGGACCTCAGTGGGATTTCTCAAGGAACTGCTCACAAATGCATCAGAGAGATTATGGGTGCTCTTTTTAACTAGGCACACAATTATGGCCAGTTCTGCCTAGCTGAAGGCGGCCAGACTGCCAGAGTAGTGGGATTTGCAGTAATCTCTGGATTCCCACAGGTGCAAGGTGCCATTGACTGCTGTTATGTGGCTTTAAGAACTCCCTGGGAACAGCCAGTACAATTCATCAACAGGAAATGTTTCCACTCCCTCAATGTACAGCTGGTCTGCAACTACCAGAAGCAAATTATGCAGGTATATGCAAGATACCCTGGAAGCTCCCACGGCTCATACATCTTGAGTCACTCGCAGGTGCCACAGATTTTCCAGGGCCCTCAGCGCATAAAGGGTTGGCTCCTTGGTGACAAAGGTTACCCAAAAAGACCCGGCTGATGATGCCCATTCAGCAGCCATGAAGTACCACAGAGGAGAGCTATAACACTGCTCATTCTGCAACACGCTCATTGACTGAGCAGACCATTGGCGTTTTGAAAATGCATTTTCAATGTCTGGACAGGTCAGACAATGTTTTCCAGAATTCTTTACAGAGGGCCTCCCACATTATCATGGCTTGCTGCGCTCTACGTAACCTGGTGCTCCAAAGTGGGGGTGGATGCCTTGCAAGAACGAGAAATGGAGGAGCTGCACCTCTCTTCCATTGATGAAGACTTCAAGAGGGCTGAGCTTGATGAGAGCAAGTAAACAGAGACTCCAGAGGAAGAGGCCATAGCACAGGCCATATGAGGCAGGTGTGCATGTGAGATGCTTATAGCCACCAGGTTCCAGGAAGATGATGACGACTAGCTCGAAGCAGCCTCTTTCACCAGTGCCCTCCGTGCTGGGTCCACCTTAGCAACTTCATTGTAACCCTTATCATCTCAATGCAGCACATCAACCTCTGAGTGTGTAGTTACACTGTTGCATCATGATGTCCTCATCCTTGGAACTTGAGGCAGCCTCTGGAGCATGCAGCCTTTATGTTATGGGATAATAACTGCAACAGTGCATCTCGTGAGCAGAGTTGAGATGGTGCAGTTTCTTCAAGCATCTCAGCACTATTCTACTGCTTACAGTAGCCTTCAAGAGGCAGCAGCAACAATCAGTGTACTTGTATAGTATGCCTGCAGTCTGTCAAGGCATCTTAAGGAGGACAATCATCACTCAATGGTTCTCGCCTTCACGTCTGAGGTTGATTCTGAATCCACAATGTGTTTTGTCTTCACAGGCAATCGTTCATGCAAGAGAAGTGTTCAGACCTCATTATCATACTCTGTCCCCAGTGTTAGGTACATCTTCAGGAATAATCTGTAACACTCAGTAATGGATGATAGGCGGCACTTCAGCTCACCTTTCAGTGGATTGCGAAAGCCTCAGGAGCAGCATAGTCTGATATCTATCAAGCACTCATGACCATGCCTTCATTTGGAGTCTCCCAACTTTCCATGCAGCCTAGCCTTGGTATTTGTGGGCCCAAAAATGCAGACACTCCATTTAGGTCTAAGGACCTCAATCATTGATAATAAAGAGTACACGTTAGATGTATCGGAGCCTCATTCTGACTCTTTTTGAGCCCTCCACATTTTCATTCCATTAGTTTGACATATGCACATGGAAGCCAGTCACACCAATGCCATTGTAAGTAGTACACAACCATGTCAATTAACCTTTAGGCCCAATGCTGCTTCCTCCCATGTCCAAGTCAGGCATCTGGGGCCTTTATGCACAACTCCTATGTTGCACAGGTTTAACCATCTAGCAGGAATCGCTATGCTCAACATGTATCAGCGATGTCCATTGCTCTAAATCATGGAGGCGGGAAGGTTGGAATGATGTTCAGACGTTCACACGGACATGAGATAACACAGCTGGCCGACAGGAGCTCCGAGTTTTGTTCATATGTAGGGAGCATCAAGGCTGACGGAAGGTATGTAGAGGCAATGAAAGATGCACCAACTTCATTCATGTTGCTACTTAATCCTTTAACATCCACACTGAGCACTCTACAATACAGAAACATCGGGGTCAGGCACTATAATGAAATGGTTTGAGAAACCATAGAGCAGAGGCAGATGACAGGACATCTGTGAGGAAGGAGTGGGGTGAGGGTCCATCTGCGACACTTGACTGACCATGGAGCATATCGTCAAATATAAGAAGCATACACTACACGAGAGTGGAATGAATCAAATTTCTTAGCTTTTCTTACTTCCACCACTACATCTTGGTCCATCCCCGATATCCACAGCAGAGGTGGCGGCAGCCTGCTGACTGCTACGCCTTGTTGTCTGTGATGACTTTGGCGGGCATCCTCTGGAGGGCTGAGACCTGGAGGGCCCCGCCTGCTTTGGATCTCCTACAGTGGGGCAGGTGCAACCTCCTCAGCCTGTGGAGTTGCAGCTGGTGGGGTCACAGACAGAATGGATTGGCAGCAGCTGGACACTCTCAGAGTCAGCTGGGTGGGTGGCCCTAGGGTGTCCACTGATGGTCATCTTCCATCTGGGTGGCGGACAGCCCCTCCCTGACTCCTTGAGGAGAGGGGGCACCTGGATGGAGGTCGAGGTGCCCTGCCCCCCTCTCACCTAGCCACTGATGGATCCCACCCATGCCTAGAGTGATGGAGTGCAGGTCTTTGCACATATCAGGCATAATGTCCTGGTCAGAAGTCTCCATGGTGGCCACCATCCTTCCAGTGTTGACCTCGATGCTCTGGCATGTTGGCACAATGACACTGAACATGGACGGACTCCTCCACTGTCTGTTGCAATCTGGTGACAGTATCTGACAACCCTGCCCGATGTTCCCGTGTCTGTCTTTGTAGCTCCAACACTTGTGTTAGGGCCAAGTCCAGAGGCTCGTCACCTGACTCTGACTCTGCAGGAGGTTGGACCCCAGCAGTCTTCTGAGTGCTGATGACCTTGGATGTCCCTGCCTCCACCTGCTGTGGATCCGAATCTGTGCTGTGCTCACCAGATTGTGATCCTGAGCCTGCTCTATAACAAAGTCCCACTGAGGTGCATGTCTCTGCGCTGGTAGAGGTCGAACACAGTGACGGCTCTACATCCAGTGGGTCCTCAGGATCCTCATCTGAGGTGGTGTGGGGGCTGAGGGGCTGGCTGCTGGTGGGCCTCTTCCTTTTGCTGCAGGTACCTGTTAAAGAAAGAGAAATGAGTGATTGGTTGCATAGTCACCAAAATTACAAAGCACTCACCAGTTTCATCAGGTGAATGATGAGCTGGTGATAGATCCTCACTAGCTTGGGAGACACTGGTCTCACCCTCAGTACGGGCACACTCTTGGTCCTCACTATAGATGGTGAGGAGCTTGAGCTCAGGCATTCCCCCTTCCAGTCTGGGATCTCTCCCTTTTGTTATCTTTTCCTGTGTAAAGACAGATGGTCAGACTGTGAGCAGGACGAATGCCAAGGCAGATGATAAGGTTGCCTGCCTTCTGTGGGTGTTGTGTGGACCTCTATAAGGAGTGAGGATGTGAGCGGGACAGGATGTGAGAAGACGGGAAGATGACAAAGTGTGTGTGAGAGTCAGTGGTGATGTCCCTTGTGATGGCAGTGAGATCCCTGTGGACTGTAACCCCACAACTGCCTGATGGACTTGTATGAGAATTGAGAGTGAAGAGAAAGTTGATTTAACCTAGCAGAGGGATGAGACCATTCATCCTCTTCCTGCACTGGATGGCTGTCCTCTTCTGAGAGCGTTGGCGCTGACTGCTCTGGCGATCTGCTTCCAAAAGGGGGGTAAATTATGTCCCAGCGAACCTCAAGTGTCAAGAAGTGCCCCCAGTGCATTGTCGCTGAACTTGGGGGCAGTAGGCTTCTTCCTTCTCAGGGATATCACTCATCACAACCAGTCCTGGACTGCAGACAGTGAAGGATGTGCATAGGTGCGGTTTAAATATGGCGCCCGAAAAGATGTTCTGATGAAGTCATGGCGGGGCAGATGAACCCCAGCTGCCCCGTCACGAGAAACAACGTGCTTCACGTTCATGCATAAGTAATGAGCTGAAAAGCAGACGATCTGGCAGGGAAACCCGCCATGATGGGCGGGTTTATCCCGCCCGCCACCACATTTAGTATCAAGAGTGAAAAATTCTGCCCTACATGTGTGTTTGGGATTGCTTTCTGTTCTATCAGCAAAAAAAAAAGCAGATGAGGCAACAAACCTAGAATAATGAAACTAGAATTTAAATTTGGGGGGAGGTTCATATTAAAACAGAGCTAAAACTTATTTAAGCAGTATCTTTCTTATAATGCCAGATACTGTTGCAAGGTATATTAAAACTTTAATTGGATTACTATAAAAACCCGCACTCAAACTGTTCAGGAAAGTGCTTATTTGATGTGTCAAGCAACCAGTTTTGTTGTGAGACTTGCATATTTAAGTTAATTAGTTATGGTGTGTACAACTACAAATGCATTAATTAACCACCCTCAGTCGGTAAGGATGACTTTCTTGTGGGTGGATCCAGTGCTTTATCTATAATGGACAGCTATTGTGATGGTGCTAAAGACAATAAGGACAGGTACAATGTGACCAGGCAGCAGCATCACTGGGCTGCCTCAAAAATATCTAACAGAACTGTTTCTGTATTAGATGGCAGAAATCCCACCTCCAATGCTGTAGCATTTCAAGCCACAAGGGGTGGCCTAGGGCCCTCTTTCACCGAGAGTTGCAAAGGGCAATAATCCAAGAATTCTCTCGCATGATCCACACTGGCCCACCAGGCAAGCACACCATGTTCCTATCCCCAGATGGCCCAGGTGAAAAACGAGTGAAACCCTGAGGTAATCTGGTCTTTCCGCATTTCCACAAATTCCCATAGATGTCCACCCTGAATATAATTTAGTTACGATAAAAAGCAAGCACATTTGAAGCCTATTAATGTATTTTCCTTGACCAAATCACAAAAATACTTTAGTTGGAATAGATCTCAATACAAAACTTTTCCAGATTCATTCATTGATTTGCATCTCCTCCTGTCTCCCCTGTCCCCTCCTTTAGCAGCTCCATGTTACATCTGCCTGTTTGAGGAACTGAAAGAAATAAAGGAGAAACGGCAGACAGGATGGTAAATCATAGAGAGATGAGATCCAAATTCAAGTTTTAAGGAGGCTCTGAATAAAACTACCCTTAACTCTCTGAAGCCCATGTTTGCTGTACACACACCGTATACAGTCTGATATCTCTAACCCTAAACTCTCCACTTATTCTTTTACTTCATTTACAGGATTTGAGTGTTAACAGCTTTGAACAGCTTTGCATTAATTATGCTAATGAGTACCTACAATACTTCTTCAATAAGATCATCTTCAAATTGGAGCAGGTAGGAGGTTTAAGGTTTTGTTTTTAATTTTATTTAACATTAACATCTCTATTTTTCTTTTGCCAGATGAGCGTGTACACGTCAGTAAGTACCGATGAACGATCATTAACATGAAATGTTAGCTTTTTTCTCTCTCTTTACAGATGCTGTTAGATCTGCTGAGTGTTTCTGTTTTTAATTTCAGGCGGCGAGTGCTCCAAATGCACTGCATTCTATATCCTTCTCCCTTTCAGCAATGAGAGGCTCAGCTGTATGGTGTACCTAACCCGGGACCAGATAATGGTGTGCCAAAGTGGGTAGAATTTCCCGGTTCTGTCGAGGCGGAGATGGTGGGGGTGGGGGCAAGGGGGGTGAAAATGCAGCAGGCCATTCAAAAGGCCATTGACTTCAGCAGGACCAAAAGACCCTGCCATTGGGAGGGGCCAGAAAATTCTAGCCACTGTGCCAATCCTTCCCTCAGACTATATAATAGCATGCTGAAACTCTGTCCTAGTCCTGTACTGGGACTACATAAAGGTATACTATCCTGATCCTCCACTGGGACTATGTAATGGTGAGCTAACATACTGTCCCATTCCTGGACAGGAACCATATAATAATGAGTCAATGTACAGTTATGCTACTCAGCCTTTTAATTCCATAATAGATCTTCCCCTATGGGGCAATGAATGGACGCCCTGCCAAAGTGTCACTGAACCATGCAATTCATGAATGTTTGAAATTTTTTATTTCACAGTATGTGCTAAATCAGTCGATCTGCAATTACAAAGTTTGTGCACTCTTAGATCAGGATTTCCAGCTCAGCATGTGGGCATGCGCCCGACACGACCGAGCGTGAAATAGCGCACGATGATGTCGGGCGAGCGTCCCAAAGTCATCACGCACTTGCGCGCTATTTCAGTTGGCGGGCATGCGCAAGAGTCAGCAGCATGCCCACTGACAAATAAGAGGCCTATTAAGGCCCTTAAGAAGGTAATTAAGTTGAATTCTTCGCTGCCCATCCAACCTTACAGTTGGCAGGTGGGTGAATAGACCAAGCAGCCTTTGCATTTTTTGCGAAACTTCATCCGCGGGTGGGATGAGGTTTCCTACAGTGAATAAAAAAAAGCAATTAAATTTTTTTATACTCATTTTTAACAGGTCCCTCTCCATGTGACTGAGTCACATGTAGGGTCATGTTTGTTTTACTTGTTGATCCTTCATTTTTCATTTTAAAAATATTCAGCTCCCTGAGGCATCTCTGTGCCTTCAGGGAGTTTTCAGTGAGCGCACCCCCGCGCATGAACACACTTCAGCACTCGCGCTTCTCCCGCCCCCACCCTGGCAGCACTGAGCCTCTCAGTGTACATTTCACGCTAGCTGGCTGATAATTGACCAGCCAGAGTGAAATCGTGGTTGAGGCCCGATCGTGGGTGGCAGACCATTTTGCAGCCTCTCCTGGGTCTGCCCGCCGTTCCCACCCGAGGGGAAAACCCTGCCCTTCGAGGCCTTGGCCTAGTGAGGAGAAAATTAGTCAGGGCCCTTGCTCCTGAATCCTACTCAATTCTAGAAAGTGTGTGTGTGAGAACATGTGTTCAGTCATAGGCTTTAACAGCCATCAGTTACGTTCACCCATGAAGACAGGTCATTGTGGTGAGATTGTGAAAGAGATTGCTGTAATCAAACCAAATTGCACCAACATTTCCTAGAGAGGGGATGGAGAAAATTACAGCAAATGTGAAAATTATTTGGGATTCAACTGCCCTGTTTTGTTAGACCAGGTTCATTTTCTTCATATTTGGAGGATTTTAGCTCAACATATTTTCCTTTTACAGGAGGAGTATATCAGAGAACAGATCGACTGGAAGGAAATTACTTTCAGTGACAACCAGGCTTGCCTTGATCTTATTTCACAGAAGCCTCATGGAATCCTTAGGATACTGGATGACCAAAGCACCTTCCCACAGGTTGTAGGGATGCGGATCTGAACCACTCTTGCCTCTTGTTAAACACACACTAGCCTGTTAAAGGGCACAACTTTAAACTATCTTAAAGATCATGCTGATTCTCAATCTCTCCCTCTCTCTCTCCCTCTGTCTGATATTTGCTCTCTTTTCTCTCTATCACTCAGTCTTGCTCTTGCACTGTATATAAAGTATATTTCTGTTCCCTGTTATACTGTGTCAGCTCTCTCCCTCCATACTTCTCAGAACAAGTTAGAATTGTACTCCTGATTTACCTGGTCTCAGCATTGATGCAGAAATCAACATTAAAATTGACCTCTGTCCCTGGATTGACAGGAGGTAAAATTTCTATTCCTATAATCCAGTGAGATTCAGCAATTACAGGAACTGTACCCCAGTAAGAGTCAGCACCTTCAGTAACTGTACCCCAGTGAGAGTCAGCACCTTCAGGGTCTGTACCCCAGTGGGAGCCAGCACTTACTTGGACTGTTCTCCAGTGAGAGTCAGCATCTTCAGGACCTGTCCCCCAGTGAAAGTCAGTACCTTCAGGGACTGTACCCCAGTGAGAGTCAGCACCTTCATTAACTGTACCCCAGTGAGAGTCGGCACCTTCAGGGACTGTACCCCAGTGAGAGTCAGCACCTTCAGGGACTGTACCCCAGTGAGAGTCAGCACCTTCAGGAACTGTTCCCCAGTGAGAGTCAGCACCTTCAGGGACTGTACCCCAGTGAGAGTCAGCACCTTCAGGGACTGTACCCCAGTGAGAGTCAGCACCATCAGCAACTGTATTCCAGGGATCGTCAGCACCTACAGGGACTTACTCCAGTGAGATTCAGCACCTAAAGGGACTGTACTCCAGTGAGAGTCAGCACCATCAGCAACTGTACTCCAGGGAGAGTCAGCACCTACAGGGACTGTACTCCAGTGAGATTCAGCACCTAAAGGGACTGTACTCCAGGGAGAGTCAGCACCTAAAGGGACTGTACTCCGGGGAGAGACAGCACCTAAAGGGACTGTACTCTGGGGAGAGTCAGCACCTTCAGGGACTATCCCAGTGAGAGTCAGCACCTTCAGGAACTGTACTCCAGGGAGAGTTAGCACTCTCAGAAAAGGATGGGATACATTTACAAATGGGGTTATAAAAGTTTTTTTTTTGCCCCTTTTTATCTGTCAGAAGGTAATGGGAAGGAACCAGTGTAGTTGAGAGCTGCCATACAGGAGGGCAGCTTTCCCAGTGACTGACTGCCTTTTGGATCAGCCTCCTTCCTGATCCCTACTGCAAATTTCAGCAGGCTCCCTGTCCAACTCTGAACAGGAAAATACACAGCATTATCAGCAAAGCTCGAGACAAATTTACCAGACATTCAAATGGGACAATGTGTATCAGCCAGTAAACTCTTCGTATGTAGGATTGTTGGAATGGTGTAGGATTAGTTGAGCTTTTGAATTACTGGCAATGTGGCTGTAATACTCTGTTCTTTCAAAACAGGCAACTGACCACACCTTCCTGCAAAAATGTCACTATCACCATGTCAACAACCCCCTGTACTCAAAGCCAAAGATGCCTCTGCCTGAATTTACTATTAAACACTATGCTGGGAAAGTGACATATCAAGTAATTATCATTCTTTACTTAATCAGCCCACCTCATCATTTATTCACACTGTATTTGTGTGTAGCTTGACTTCTGTCAATGAGTGTAAATCTCAGCTCCTGTCATTTAGATTAAAGCTTAGGGTCTGTCATTGAGTGTAAAGCTCAGGTCCTGTCATTGAGTGTAAAGCTCAGGTCCTGTCATTGAGTGTAAAGCTCAGGTCCTGTCATTGAGTTTAAAGCTCAGGTCCTGTCATTGAGTTTAAAGCTCAGGTCATGTCATTGAGTTTAAAGTTCAGGTCCTGTCATTGAGTGTAAAGCTCAGGTTCTGTCATTGAGTTTAAAGTTCAGGTTCTGTCATTGAGTTTAAAGCTCAGGTTCTGTCATTGAGTTTAAAGCTCAGGTCCTGTCATTGAGTTTAAAGCTCAGGTCCTGTCATTGAGTGTAAAGCTCAGGTTCTGTCATTGAATTTAAAGCTCAGGTTCTGTCATTGAGTGTAAAGCTCAGGTTCTGTCATTGAGTTTAAAACTCAGGTCCTGTCATTGAGTTTAAAACTCAGGTCCTGTCATTGAGTTTAAAACTCAGGTTCTGTCATTGAGTTTAAAACTCAGGTCCGGTCATTGAGTGTAAATGTTGATCTTGTAGTTAAGCGCCTGCTCCAAATTTCACACTAACAGCTGTGGTGTGAGAAGTTCCAAGAACCAGGAGGCAGAGAAAGAAAATTGAGGGCGGGGAGAATTGGCAGAGGGAAAGTCAGTAGTGGAACTATGATTCCACCAGAAACTGATAGTAATTCAATGAAATTTCACCAATAACTAATAATGCTGATAGCACTCAGATAGCTCTCAGAAATACAATAACTCACTTATAGTCGAAATGTAATATCTGAAGATCTGACCAGTAAACTAGCAATAGTCATATATTCTTGTGATATTTGCCCTGTATCTATATTGGAAAGGTCTGATATATGCAGTGTTAATGTGGGATTGAGTACAGTACCGCCCACATGGTGATGTAAGAAGGCACATGACTTAGACCTAGGGTCTGTGTGGTGTCAGCCAGAGATGTGTTAAGACCTAGGATGGAGTGTGTTCCATGTCTGTATCCTTTACTGTACATTTGTTTATAATTACATGCAGTTAATATTAAAGTATCGAACAGACAAGTTCTGCAACCAACGCCATCCCAACAGTAACTATAGCCAAAATTCCCCAGCACTACCCAAGCTGTCAGGCTATGCTGCCAATGCCACTTTTAAAAAGGTCCCATCTCTCCTCAGGCTCAGTCAGACCAATTATTAGAGAACTGTTAGCAGCCATTTAGAAAGCAAGTCTAGAATAAGTTGCCTGCAGTCTTGGCAAGAGATTCTTTGTGGTGCTGTCAGTGTTGCAATCAAGGAGGAGACAGCAGCGATATTGGATAGTATAAAGCATATATAAAGAGGAAATATTTAAAAGATTGACAGTCCTTCAAGTAGAAGAGGCACCCTGTCCAGATGGAAGTAATCTAGGGGGGTGAAGGAAGTAAGGGTGGGAATTGCAGATGCTCCGGTCACATTCTTCCTCTCCTTTTTCGATGTGGGGGTGGTGCTGGAGGTTTGCAGATGTGACAATCCTGTTCAAAAAAAGGAGAGAAACCTGGCAACTACAGGCCAGTCAGCCGCAGGTCAGTAGTGGGAAACTTTGGGAAACAATTAACCAAGACAAAATTAATTGCCATTTGGAAAAGTGTGGACCAATAACTGATAGTTAAACACAATTTTCCTTCAACAAATCAGTGCCAACACCTAAGAAATAGGAGCAGGAGTAGACCATTTAGCCCCTCGAGCCTGCTCCACCATTAATAAAATCATGGGATTAAAGGGACAGTGGCAGCATGAATACAAAGGTGGAGGGGGAGGGGGGTCAGAAGTCATCACTATACAATTGTTTTTTAGGCTGGAAGGACCCCTGTAGTTGGTATTAGGATCTCTGTTCTATTTGGTATATATTGATGACTTGGACCTGAGTAGACAGGGCTAATTTTAAAAGTTGCAGATGAAATGAAGTTTGGAAAGAATAAGGATAGTAATAGACTTCAGGAGGACATAGACTAATAAAATGGGCGGACAAATGGCAGATGAAATTAAAACAGAGTGTGAAGATGTACATTTTGGTAGGAAGAATGAGCAGAGGCATTTTAAAAATACAGAGGAATAAGATACAAAAGCAGGAAATTATACTAAACTTTTATAAATCACTGCTTAGGCCCCAGGTGGAGCATTATGTTCAATTCTGGGCACCACACTTGGGAAGGATGTTAAGGCCTTGGAGAGAGTGGAGAAGTGATTTCCTAGAGTGGTACGAGGGCTGAGGAACTTGAGTTATATGGAGAGACTGGAGAAGCTGATGTCGTTCTCCTTAGAGCAAAGAATGTTAAGGGGAGATTTGATAGAGATGTTCAAAATCATGAATGCTTTTGATAGAGTAAATAAGGAGAAACTCTTTCCAGTGGCAAAATGGCTGGTAAGTAGAGGGTGCGGAATTAAGGTGATCAGCAAAAGAACCAGTGGTGACATGGGGAAACATTTTTTATGCAGTGAGTTGTTGTGATCCAAAATGCACTACCCGAAAGGGTGGCAGTGGATGATTCAACAGTGACATTCAAAAGAGAATTGGATAAATACTTGAGGGAAAAACTTGCAGGGCTATGAAGAAAGAGCAGAGGCGTGGGATTAATAGGATAGCTCCTTCAAACTGTTGGCACAGGCACTATGGACCAAGTAGTCACCTTCTATGCTGTATCATTCTACGGATGGCATTTAATGAAGATGACAGGGGTCTCACCCACCGGCTGCAAAGGATCATCAGCATAGAAGGCATCGGAGAGCATGCTGAAGAGGGTTGGCACTAGCGTGCAGTCCTGTTTAGCTCCATTAGTAACTGGGAAAGGGTCACCATTATCCAGGACATGCACGAGCATATCACCATGGAACTGTGATGAATTTCTCCATCACCTTCCAAGGGCCCTCACAGTTGACTGTGTCAAAGGCCATGGCCAAGTCAACAAATGTGGTATAGAGGTCCATGTTCTGTTCTTGGCAGTTATTCTGGAGCTGTCTATCTGTGAACACCATATCAGTGATTCTTTGACTTTTTCTGAAATCACACTGACTCTCTGGCAGCAGATCCTGTCGAGATGTTGCACTAAGCAGTTCAGAAGGATTCCAGAAACTATTGGAGGAAAAACATCGCCACTACAGGGCTTACCTCAGTGAAAAGTCATCACTATCCAAGTACGATGCCTACTGAAATATCTGCAGGACTGTCCAATGCAAACTCAGAGAGGTGAATCAGAAAACAGACAAACTTCAGTGATATGAAAACCACAAAGACTGAAAGAGATTTTATGATGCTCTGAAATCTATCTATAAACCCCAGTCTACTTGTTCACCACCACTCCTCAGTACCAATGGATCAACACTGCTCACAGACAAAAGCCCACATTCTAGAAGGATAGGCAGATCACTTTAACCACATCCTCAATCGGCCTTCATTCAGGAATGAAGAAACAATCAACAGGCTGCCACAGATTGCCATCAACTGGTTGATGACCCTCCCACTCTGCCAGAAACGAGAAAAGCAATCAAACTTCTGTCTAACAGCAAAGCTCCTGGAGCTGATACTATCCCAGCTAAGGTCTACAAGGCTGGAGGTCAATGCCTGGTCAAAAAGCTCACTGAACCCCTTCAGCCCCAGGGAGCAAGGAACCATCCAGCAAGAACACAAAGATGCCTCTATTATCCACCTATATAGGTGGAAAAGAACCAACCAATCTTGCGACAATCATAGGGGAATCTCATTCTCTCCATCACCAGCTAATTCTTTGCCAAGTGGCATTAATTGCCCACTTGAAGGCCTCAATTGACAGCCATCCATGAGCCTTGCTGCCCTGGACTTAATTGGGGCAGAGGCAAGAAGGTAGCGGGGTCTCCACCCTCCTGCCTAATTAAATGTACCCATTCCCTCCCACCCCAACAATGGTGGGGAGACAGTTGCATAATGGTAGTGATTCAGAGGCCCAGGCCAATGCTTTGGGTAATGGGTTCAAATCCCACCATGGCAACTGATGGAATCTAAATTAAATTAATAAAATCTGCAATTAGAAGGTAGTCTCCATATTAGTGACTAATAAACCATTGTCGATTGTCATAAAAACCTATCTGGTTCACTAATGTCCTTTAGGGAAGGAAATCTGCTGTCCTTACCTCGTCTGGTTTACATGTGACTCCAGACCCACAGCAATGTGGCTGACTCTTAACTGCTCTCTGAAGTGGCCTTGCAATCCACTCAAATCAAGGGCAATTTGGGATGGGCAAGAAAGGTTGGCCTTATCAGTGACACCCACATTCCATGAAGGAACAAATTTTTAAAAGTTTGCCCCAGGGCAGGGCGTTAAATTCTGCCCTATGATTCAATGAAATCACCTTGGGGGTGGTGTGTGATGCAAATAGAATGAGAAGGGGTAAGGCGAAAAAGAAGGAATTTGATGACAGGAGATGAAATAGCTGAATGGATAGTCCGTGACAACATCTGTTGAACATGGCTTGTTGGGAGAAGCAAGTTTGCCAGATGAATGGCCTTCTCTTACCCCCTGCCTCCTAGCTTTGCAATGGTGCTGACCAGATCTTTCTTCATTCCTGTTTCTATTTCTCACAGGTCTACAAATTTATTGAGAAAAATCATGATCAGGTTCGACAGGATGTCATGGAGTTGTTTGTCAACAGCAAAACAAAGGTGAGGTGGTGAGATTTGTTTGCCTGACTGCTCCAGCTCAATTCTTTGCTTATGTGTGCTGCTGATCATGCCAAGAAGTGTCAGAAAATGACAGAGAAACATTCTCTTCAGACCACCCTGCCAAGTGGATATATGTATGTTAGCTGTCAGGTGGCATGCCATACTCAATGATCTATTGCCCTGTACTGATGGTTTAATTAAAACTTTCTGCAGCCTTGAAAGCAAATATTTGAGCAATAACATGGAAAATTGTTTTAAACTGAGAGAGTAGTGCATGGGATCAGAGATTTAAACTAATAAAAACCTTACTTCAGATTGATGTCCATTACTTCTTCACACAGTAATCACCACATGGAATAAATTCCTAATTAAAGTAAACCTGCAAATCATATAAGAACCAACTGCAATTTGCATTGGGAGCGCTGTTGGGTTACACTAGATGGATGACAGGAGGGCTGAATGGCTTCCCTCATCTGTAGCTATCTTGTGGTAAACAATCAAACTTCCACAGATTATTCAAAAATAAATACAAAATGCTGGAAATACTCAGCATGGCTGGCAGCATCTTTGGAGAGAGAAACAGAGTTAACATTCCAAACTGTGATAGCTCTCTTCACCGTCCGAGGCCCCAAACACTCCTGCCAGACGAAGCAGCAATATACATATACTCTTTCAATGTAATAATGTTTACCTTATTCGTTGGTCACAATGCCGTCTCTACATTAGAGCAAATGCAGATCGGGTGACTGCTTTGTGGACAGTTTTTTATTGTGTGGCAGGGGTTTAGACAGGGTTTGGGGATTGTCTAGTCTCCCAGAAATGCTGCTTGAGTCCATAGTCTTTAACCAGAACTGTTTATTTACAGCAAGATCTCGCTTACTTCTTAGTCATGTGATCTGACAACATTATTACACCAGCATCATATATGCTTCTGATGTTAACCCTTTACTCTACAAATAGAGTAACCAACTCTTGGGGAATAAAGTTAGGGACAGTTTGGCTTCCAAACAAGGATGGTGGGGGGCGGTGAATGTGGGGGACGCTGCTGGTGAACCTATATGAGCAGGGGATGGTGGAGGGGTATGGGGGGTGATTGCCTGCAATCTCAATTTGCTTATAGATACCAGCTGTTCCTTATTCTGCCATTCACACCTTCTCTGGGCCCATCTTCTGTTTCTTTACTTGCCCCATTTCTACTCCCTTTGGCTCTGTTCCACCAACTCTTTTGTCAATTAATGTCTCCCGTCTCCTACACCCATCACAGAGCTTCCCTTTCTTTTTTTCCACCCACCCTGATTTCTCCTACATAAAACCTAATACATTTGTAACTTTACCCACTTCTGATGAAAGGCCATCAATCTGCAACATTAACTCTTTTTCTTTCTCCACAGATGCTGCCAAACCTGCTGAGTATTTCCATTTTCTGTGTTTATTGCAGATTTCCAGCATCCACTGTATTTTGCTTTCAAATTATTCATCAATGTGCATAATTCCTCAAGATAGCATTCTCCCCCACCCCAACCAGTACCACACCCTCCCACCCACTTAACTCTAAACCTCCAACTTTCCTAGCCTTAACGCTAAGCCTAATGCTAAGCACCATCAATGGTGAGCCATAGGAACCACCAAATTAATCAACTGAACTGAACTAGATTAGTGACTGGATTTTAACTAACTGATGGAATGGATTTCTTTTGTTTATTAGATTCTAACTAGTCTCTTCTCTGGACAAACCATGAAAATCATGTCAACTAGGAACAATACCATCAGCCGTAGATACCAGGCTCCCACTGTGGCAGCCAAATTCCAACAGTCTCTGATGGAACTGGTGGAGAAAATGGAAAGGTAAGTTCAGGGCATGCAAACAACATTCTCTCCCTCCCCATACAGCATCACACCCTTCCATTCTCTTAAACCTAATCCAGACTGCATTATCCTCCCCCCTCAGCTCAGCCCTGCACCAACACCCTATCCTCTGAACCCACTAACTCTCTAAACCTAATTCTTAAACCTAACCCCTAACCCTAATGTTAACCTTAACTTTAATCCATTCTGTATTGTTCCCAGCTCAGCTCCTACTTTAACCCTAATCCTCTATCCCTAACCCTAACCTAACCCACCCATTTCTGCCTGCCTATGCTGGCCATGCTGGTGAACTCTAAAGATCCGTTGGTGTGATTTGAAGTAGAGCATCAAATTCTCCCAGAGTCCTAACCAACAGTCTCATCTCAACCAGTGGCTAAAACAGATGAATCAATCGTTGATCCTGCCACTGTTTATGGGATCAAGTGTGTACAAAATTGCAGCCATGTTTGCCTACATAGAAACATCCACTGCACTTTAAAGTAATTTGTTATTTTTAAGCACTGTAAGATCTTATGTGATGTGATAAGGTACAATATAAATGCGAGCCAGTTCTCTCCCCAGAGCGCAAAGTTGATAAGCTGATAATAATCAATATATGTTCTGTTTTTTTTCAGCTGCAATCCTTTTTTTGTCCGCTGCATCAAACCAAACAACAAAAAGGTAAAATGAATGAACAGTGGGACAAGAGTATTCTCCTTGGGATTTGGGGGGATGTATTAAATGAAGATCAACAACTCCCATTGGTTTATAACTGTTACTTTTCAGGAGGAGGTTAAATGAGGGACCAAAGGCTACACTGCAGCAAACTGGAAAAATTTAAAATAGTGAAAATATTTAGGTTCTTAAAGGAATTAATAAATTGAACATAGTATGTCATATGGTGATTGGAACAAACTCTCAGATCAGAGGACACAGGCTCCAGCCCAGGTGCACAGACAATTTGTAGGCAGAGAGAAGTGAATGTCTGGTAGGGACAGGCTAGGGAGGCACATTGTAGCTAAACTTCAGGCAGAATGGATGACTACTTGAGGGAGTGGTTGATTGAGGGGTTTTGCCCAGTCAGATTGATTGCACTCTTTGCTTCTTCCTTTTTTGTTTTTCTAAAGTGAGGTCAACAAGGAAGTGGTAATTCAGAGAGATAAAGTTGGATCATTTAAAAATCTACAAATTGAAGTAGGGGAAAGCTGAGGGAGGTAAAGAATTACGCAGTGTGAAATCTTGGGAAAGACTGACATAAGACGAAAATGCGCTCACTATAATTTCAATTCAATTAAGATGCAGTGAGGTGGAAGAGTGTGTGGGAGGAAGTATTTGTAGCCCACGAGGAACAAGAGAGGAATGATCAGAGAGGATTGACCAGCGTTTAATAGGATAGAGACAGGTGAGAAGGGTCTCAGCTGGTGAAGACAGTGAGTAACTGAGTCTTATGGAAGGTTCCACATTTGACTTGGCCTGTATTGGTCTCAGCCTTACTGGGTTCAAAAAATGCAGAGCCCTTCACTGAAAGCTGGATGCATATGGATTTTGATGGTGGTCAGATGTGATTCCTCCAGGTAGTTGAATGGCATGTTAGCGCTCACACATGAAGAATGGCACTTGGACAAGATATTGGAAGGTGTCATGGAACTGTTTGCCAGCAAGAAGTTAATTTGTTCTAGAGAAGAGGAAAGGACATAAAATGAGACAAGAATTTACAACAGAGAGTAGGGGAGAAAGAGGGACAATCCATCAGATGACAAACTGGCATGAGAACTTCTCCCTTTCTATAGGAATCCGAACTCTTTGAGGTTGATGTTGTCAGCTCTCAGCTACGGTATTCCGGAATTTTGGAGACCATCCGTATCCGGAAGGAGGGCTATCCTGTCCGCATTACATTTGATAATTTCATCAAGAGGTGAGTGTGGGATCTGTCTGTGCTTGGATGCTGTTTGATGCAAAATGTGCTAACTTTTAAATCATGATTTCTATTAAACTTTCATAATCAGATGGCCAAACCTAAAGAAAGAACACAGGGGGTTTGGTGACCCAGGGGTTACAGGGGTTGTGCTCCAAACTCTGGGCCCTGAATTTGAATCCAGTCCAGATTGAGGGCATCAAAGGCTTTTTGTCCTGATAACTGAAAGTGAAGTGAGTTTATTGCATTTTCAGTTTAATACCTTTGGTTATGAATTTTATTGGAAATCCAAATGAAGGGTCAAAACCCAAAGTGCACAGCAACATAGACTAGAAGTGGACAAGGTCAAACAAGAAGGAGTGGTTAGACGCTGATCAGTTTGGATTATAAAGTCTGTAGACTTTAGAATGAAGGGTAAATTGAGCAAGGTAAGATTAGGAGTTCCAAGGCTTTGAGATGATAGAAAATAATGAGTTAAATTAAAGAATCTGCATTTATACATTGCCTTAAATGACCTCAGAACATCCCAAGGACATCAAAGTGTGGTCATTGTTGTAATGTGGAGCGGGATTATGTGTTTTAAATTCAACACAGTGAACCTGCAAATAGAGGGTGTGGACTCCAGAGGAAACCCTGACCTATAACTGAACTAGCAACCTCAGTTCCTGTTGTGACAACACGAAGATTTACATTGATGCAGTAGAATTTGAGCTTGTGAATTGGGGTGAAGCTAAATATAGAGATCACTCTACAAAGGTAACTTCTGATTGCTGGTCTATGCCTTGCCACTATGTCTGTTTGAAATCTGAATTGGATGCTGCACAGGATTTTCCATACACTTCAGTTAAAAATAGAAAATTTGGTGTAGTATGCATCTGAATTTTTGATGTATGCTTATTACCTCGTGAATTTTGCAACTCCATTTTCTTTTATTTGACCTCAGGATGTGGGTGATGTCATGTTTGGCATTTATTGTTCATCTCTAGTTGCCCTGAGAAGGTGATGGTGGGTCAAATGTAACACAACTGACTGCAAAATCACTTCAGAAGACATCAAGAGTGTACCACACAGTGTGGAACTGGAGTCATGTGGAGGTTCAACCACTGGGGTGTCAGGTTCCCTTCCTTGAAGGACATTAGTGAGCCAGTAAGGGGTTTACAACCTCTAACACCATAACTGACACAACTGCACTCCTTAGCCTATGCTACATCAGCCAGTCACAACAGTAAAGTGTGGGTTAAAGATTGAGCGAGTGACCTCACTAATTCTGGACTAAAGAGAGGAATAATCAGCTAGGATCTCTACTGTGGCTACTGAGATGCATGATGAAAAATTTCCAAAATGTGGAAGTCGGCTGAGGGCAGTTGGAGTAATTTCAGTCTCCTTCTTCCAAAATCTCCCCTTTGCTGACTTGATCCTGATTCTACCTTATTTGCATTTCCTTCTTCAACTGACAGAGTCACATGAGGGGACATGTTTCATAACATTTATACGATTTTTAATTTTTTATCCGAAATCAGTTCATCTCCGAGGCAGCTCTCTGCCTCAGGGAGATTATATAGCCCACTTACGCTCATGCACGAAGGTCACGCTCGCCCAGCTCACACTCCTGCCCCCCCTCCCATCCAGCACAGGCAGCGCTTAGCGCTGCCACTCGTGTTTCACACTGGGTGGACCTTAATTGGCCCATCAGCGTAAAGTTGTCTTCTGGGCCTGATCATGGGAGGTGGTGGGCTTCCCTGCCACCCCCGCTGAGCCCGCACGCCAAGGACAAAATTCTGCCCCATGTCATCCCCAGTCAAATAGGCCCCACACTCAACTATGTGTCTCTGGTTAGAAAATAAAATGAATAAGACAGACAGTGGATAAATGAACTGAGATGTCTTGTGATATTTCAGAAAGGAAGATGTGTGAACACTAAAGTCAGTGGAACAACCAAAGGGCAAGCAATCCTGCATTTTACAGCCTTCTTTGTTTGGAAAGCTTTTAGTTTGGCAAATAGTTTCTCGTTATAAATGGATGAATTTTATTGTTACTCAGACAAGATTAATAATATAAACTTCTCTTACAGGTACAAAATCTTACTGGGACTGACAAATCAGATAAAGGCGGATGGCGAGAACTGTGTAACCATCTTGAAACAGATCATTCCTGTCAGCAGAGGAACATACAGCATCGGACTTACCAAGGTCTGATCATCTATAATTTATCCGTAAAACAACCTCAAATCCACTTTTACATTATCTTCGGTCCCTGCAGAAGGGACTTCCTTGTGTTTCAGTTGCCTAAAATAGATTGGAAAACAGAATTTTTCCCCTGTCTCATCTAATATTTTTGCTTCATTTTTCTCTTCTGTCTTCAAGGTATTTATTCTTTCAGGATACAGTTCCACTGGCACTGACTCACTGGGTACAGTTCCACAGGGACTGACTCTCACTGGGGTACAGGTCCACAGGCATTGGCACTTGGTACAGTTCTACAGGCACTGGTTCTCATTGGATACAGTTCCACTGACACTGGCTCTCACTGGTGCATATCATAGACACTGACTATCATTGGATGCAGTTCCACAGATGCTATCTCTCACTGGGATATGTTTCCACAGGCACTGGGGTTATAGTTCCACAGGCACTAATTCTCACTGGGGTACAGTTCCACAGGCACTGACTCTCACTGGGGTACAGTTCCACAGGCACTGACTCTCACTGGGGTACAGTTCCACAAGCACTGACTTTCACTGGGGTATAGTTCCACACGCACTGACTCTCACCTTGGTATAGTTCCACACGCACTGACTCTCACCTTGGTATAGTTCCACATGCACTGACTCTCACTGGGGTACAGTTCCACAGGCACTGACTCTCACTGGGGTACAGTTCCACAGGCACTGACTCTCACTGGGGTACAGTTCCACAGGCACTGACTCTCACCTTGGTACAGTTCCACATGCACTAACTCTCACTGGGGTACAGTTCCACAGGCACTGACTCTCACTGGGGTACAGTTCCACAAGCACTAACTTTCACTGGGGTATAGTTCCACACGCACTGACTCTCACCTTGGTATAGTTCCACATGCACTGACTCTCACTGGGGTACAGTTCCACAGGCACTGACTGTCACTGGGGTACAGTTCCACAGGCACTGACTCTCACTGGGGTACAGTTCCACAGGCACTGACTCTCACTGGGGTACAGTCCACATGCACTGACTCTCACTGGGGTACAGTTTCCCACGCAATTCTGTTATCGTGGTTTTATTACAGGATTTGTTAGCGTCTTACTCTAGAAGAAATCTTGCTGGAGACATTGGTTTTTTGTTGGAAACATATTTTATTTACATGCTAACTATCTACAAAGGGTAAATAAGACCAAGACATAGCTGGAGCTACTCTTGAAGATGCTTCTCAGTCATCTTCCTTCAGTGAGTGACATCACTGTGACATAGCTCCTTATGCACATGCTCGGTAGCTATAATTAGAGTTAACCCTTTACTCCACATCTCCCTCCAAGTTCACACTTCCCACAAACTGTTAACCCTCATGTACTATTTACAGTTTCTGGCCAACTCCTTCTTTCTTACTTCCCCTCCCTCCTCCCACCCCCACATATCATTTTCATCAAAGGCATCAATCCCCAACAGTGTTCTTGGCTTTCTGGAGGATATATGTGTTTGCTTATCATTTCCTGGGATGGCAAGCGCATTGGTAGAGTGGGATAACAGCTTCTCATGACAGCTAGCTCCTGGGCTGTGACACTCACGATGACCTGAATGTAAAGGCAGTAAAAACCAATTAAGGAAAAACTGACTCTTGAGAACCCTCCAGGACTCAAATGATCACAACCCCTTGAAAAGGAAGACAACAAACTAAAATTCTCCTGCTCATCATCTTCTGCGTAGCACACCCGGGAAAGGTGAAAGCACCAGCTTGACAAAATGAAGCACTTTCATCTCCAATGAACAACTTTGCAGCTGTGTTATTCATAGCTGCTGTGATGACAAGAGAAGCATTCAGTTCCTGAGTAAGGACTGGATCTTGTAGATGAAAAGAAGAATGAAGAACATCCTGAAGACTTTGCTGGAGATGAGGAAAGGAGGACTTCCCTACTACCCTTTGGTAGGAATTTCTCTTTCTGTAAGTAGTGGTATTATCTCCACACTGGCTTCGGCATGAGGTTGCTCCGCTGCAGACAATGGGATCTCGGGGTCAGCAGGAGAAAGCAGGATTAGCGCCGTCATCAACAATGGAATAAACTTCAGGACCAGGACCTATAGGAACCTCCTGTGTAGTACTCTGATCTGCAGACTTGCTTGAAAGTTCAATATCCACGTTGGTCATTTTTACTACAAGAATCTCAGTGGTAATAGGAAAGACCACTAGTGTCAGTACTTGTTCAGATAGTTGCTCTGTAGCTAACTCTTTCGTCTGGTACTGTCGCCCTTTCCTTACATGCAACACAGCTTTTATACACTCCTATACCGCGATATGTTCACTTTCCTTTGCTGCACCATTTCTACCGTGTAAATGCCTCCCCGTGGCTTGATAGTGCTATGTGGCTGCTAATAGCTGCATTTGTAGTTCAGCCTTCTCTTTTAGGTAGTTAGACTTCTCCAACTCATGCTTAATTTTAATATTTTCAAGCTCCATTTGATGCTCGACTTTAAGTTTCCTACGGCACTCTTCAGCTGTAGAAGCTCTGTAGTTTGGGTTTCTGTTTCTTTACTGAAAGGAAGTTTGAGTGCCTCCAAGGTTTGCTGATTAGATCATACAGTTGTATGGACTAATAATCTGTTAACTTTCACTATTGGTTTGATCCAATTTGGAGCTAAGCCTCTCATTCTCCCTGGATAGCTTTTTGCTGGCCGCTTGCAATTGCTGTTGCATGTTGTTGGTGGGCTCAATGGAATAAGCTGATAAATTCACCTCGTTATTACCTTCTTCAACAAAAGGGTAATTCTCCTCAATAGAGACAACAAAGACTTCATGATCATTGGCAGTGGAGTCAAAGAGTGCAGTAAGGTCCAGGACCTCTTCTTCCAAAAGATCATCTGTCTCCACGATTGCTTCATTCTCTTGCATTCTTTCCTGAAAGAGCAAATTAAGGCCTAGAATATCTTTCTGCGGGAGGTTACCATCATCCTTGGTGCATCCAGTTCCTGCTTCTTCTAGCCCGTCCCCAAAGTGTATGGTCTACAATATCCTCCTGTGGTCCTTGGAATTGAAAAGAGGATGGCTGCAGTGTAATTTCATTCAGCCATGAAACTCTGTTGGATAACACTGAGGCATCTGCTCCTGTGTCTAGCTTGAATTTGGTCAGATGCCCATTTACATCAATGTCAGCACTCTGATACTGGTTTTTGATTTTCTTTTATTTATCCTAGGAAGATCATTCCCTGGTTCTCCTTCAGCAGATTTCTCCTTCTGTTTTGTAAACACAGATTCCCTGGAACAGCAGACCACTTTAAAATGGCCTAACTTGCCACAGCCATGGTACTATGCAATTCAAGCAGGGGACTTCTTCTTCCCACCTATGAACCTTCTTCCCACCACAGCGGGGACATTGGAAAATGGTGATTGGCACTTTTGCGGGGGGGATCCCTGGTTGTTACCTTGATATACTTTCGTTTTTTTACAACCCGCAAATTGCACAACTTCATTGGGCTGCTCTCGGGAAATTTCACTCACATCTCTGACAAAAGCCTTTCTGCCTCTGCCCTTTGACCTGTCTAGCCAATTGCATTGCTTTGCTTAAATTTAAATCTTCCCAAGATTGTAAGAAGCCAGAGAGATTCTCATCTAAAACACCAATGACTATTCTATCTCTCATCAGGTCGCCTTTTAGGGTTCCAAATTCACAATTTTCAGCTAGGTGATACAATTCATTCATGAGTGAGTCAATCCCTCTGCCCTGATTTAGACTGCTGTTATAACTGCAGCTGATGTTATTCGGGGAGCAAGCCAAATCCCAGAAGGAAACTTGTCTTACTGATCAGAACCTTTTTGGTTTATTATTTTGAAAACGAGGGGAAAACTACTGATCCCAGAAGCATAAAATCACGTTATTACATTTAGGATTTTAAAATTAAAAGATTTATTAACAAGAAGATAGAAGCTTATATACACAAGATTAAATTTACACAGTTGAAACAGTCTTACAAAACATTCCTCCCAAAAAAACCCATTTGGTCAGAACACACAATTAAGCTACTTGGTAATAGCTCCCATATAGCTTTTTAACCATTTCAATCCAGCAATATTACCCAAGACAAAAACTGCTGCTGCCTTAATAAAGCATACCACATGACTTCTCACTCTCTTCCACTCTGCTGTGGGAATTCGAAGGAAGTTCAGAAACAGGCTGTTTTCTGAAAGCAAAGACTTCTCTGGCTTGAACCTGGATTGCTACCTCAAATTCACAACTTTTCTCAGCACAGAGCTGGTCTCAGGACATCTCCCCCACAGAGCCACACACAACTCAACTAAATGTCTTTCCTTAAATATCATTTTTTTCCCTTTCATCCTAGACTACATTGTCCCTAGCACCTCTTTGAACTCAATTTTTCCAAAATAAAAAAAACTTTCATGCCTTCCTCTTGCCTTCGCTTTCAGGTCAAATAAAATGTAATAACCTTCCCTTGTTCACTTATGAAGCTTTTGTAAGTTGAAAAAATCCAATAAACTCCATTTGAAATTTAGCAGCTGAAAAGTCCTTACCTATCACCTAATGCAAATTTTAAAAGCCAACTTATTTACTTGTAATTCCAGTTTCACTATAGCCTCTCATTACACATGTATGCATCTAGCACCTTTACCTTCCATCTTCCCACAAACAAGCTTCCTTTACTAACCTTCCCCCAATTTAATTACCCATGGACAGACAGACAGACACACACACACACACACACACACACACACACACACACACACCCTTCTTTACAGAATACCATCATGTTCCCAAAAACATTAAAATAATAACACCCATCGTCACATTGCACCGATTGAATTTTGGCCTTTCAATTACAGTATTTTTTACGAAGGCTGAATTATGAGTCAAAGGCTCTAATGACATCTTCGTAGAAGCTAGTCTTTTCATTCACCCCCTGTCTGGACAGCACATTGTCTGCTATGCTCCCAACAGCGTATAACAAAGTGCTAACTTGATCTTTGTTCCCTTTACTTGCAAGACCTGAGGCATTACAGTACTGGGTAAACCATCTTCACCAATTTTGCCATTGCTCAGCCTGTCTGGGGTCCTCTATTCTGAAATGATACTGGTAAGGACAACATAGTAGCCATTTCTCACCTTGGTTCGAGTTGTCTTTTCCTGTGCTGCTTCCCTTGCCAATCACTGGGCTGCCCTGAATATTTTTTGTTTCCAGTGTGGTTTCTGGATTGGCCTTGGAAGTCCTTCACCTGCTGCTTTGCACTGTTGCTGGGTTTCACTTAAGGCTTTTCCCACCATTTTCTACGATTTCTCTGTGGGTGTAGTCACTGCTGCCACCATCTGTTTTTGTGGTTTTATCTCGGAATTCATTAGCTTCTTACTCTAGAAGGGATCTTGCTGAAGACAATGATCTTTTGTTGAAAACAGATTTATTTACATACTATCTACAAATATTAAGTAAGACCAAGATATAGCTGGAGCTACTCTCCAAGATGCTTTTCAGTCATCTTCAGTGAGTGACATCACTGTGGCATAGCTCCTTACACACATGCTCAGTAGCTATATTAGAGTTAACCCTTTACTCTACAACACTGACTCTCCACGGGGTACAGTTTGCAGACATTGACTTCCAATGGGTACAGTTCCAAAGGCACTGACTCCCATTGGGGTCCAGTTTCACACACACTGGCTCTCACTGGGGTCCAGTTTCACAGTCACTGACTGTCACTGGGGTACAGTTCCACACACACTGACTCTTACTGGGGAAACAAAAACAAAAATACCTGGAAAAACTCAGCAGGTCTGGCAGCATCTGTGGAAGGGAGCACAATTAACGTTTCGGATCCGCATGACTTTTCAGCAGAACTAAGGAAAAATAGAAAAGGGGTGAAATATAAGCTGGTTTGAGGGAGGGGGGTGTGGTGTGGGACAAGAGAGCTGGATGGAGGACCAGTGATAGGTGGAGATAACCAAAAGATGTCACAGACAAAAGGACAAAGAGTTGTTGAAGGTGGTGATATTATCTAAGGAATGTGCTAATTAAGGGTAGAAAGCAGGACAAGCAAGTACAGAAAGATATAAAAACAAAAAAACTGCGGATGCTGGAAATCCAAAACAAAAACAAAAACAAAAACAGAATTACCTGGAAAAACTCAGCAGGTCTGGCAGCATCGGCGGAGAAGAAAAGAGTTGACGTTTCGAGTCCTCATGACCCTTCGACAGAACTTGAGTTCGAGTCCAAGAAAGAGTTGAAATATAAGCTGGTTTAAGGTGTGTGTGTGGGGGGCGGAGAGAGAGAGGTGGAGGGGGGGGGTGTGTGTTTGTAGGGACAAACAAGCAGTGATCAAACACCAGGAGGGAAATGGAAAGCAAGGAAGGTGAGCAGGGCAAAAGAGAGGAACGGAAATCTTGTCGCAGAAAAGAACAGAACTTCTTCAAGGAGGTAGGCATTTCTTGAAGAGCAGTGGCAGTCAATTAAACACAGAGATAAAAACAAAAAAACTGCGGATGCTGGAAATCCAAAACAAAAACAGAATTATCTGGAAAAACTCAGCAGGTCTGGCAGCATCGGCGGAGAAGAAAAGAGTTGACGTTTCAAGTCTTCATGACCCTTCGACAGAACTTGAGTTCAAGTCCAAGAAAGAGTTGAAATATAAGCTGGTTTAAGGTGTGTGTGTGGGGGGCGGAGAGAGAGAGACAGAGGTGGAGGGGGGGGGTGTGGTTGTAGGGACAAACAAGCAGTGATCAAACACCACCCTAGTGGGGGTGGGGTGGGGTGCAGGAATCAAAAAAGGCTAAAAGGTAGAGATAAAACAAAGGATGGAAATACATTTAAAAATAATGGAAATAGGTGGGAAAAGAAAAATCGATATAAATTATTGGAAAAAACAAAAAGGAGGGGGAAAAATCAGAAAAGGGGTGGGGATGGAAGAGAGAGTTCATGATCTAAAATTGTTGAACTCGATATTCAGTCCAGAAGGCTGTAAAGTGCCGAGTCGGAAGATGAGGTGCTGTTCCTCCAGTTTGCGTTGAGCTTCACTGGAACAATGCAGCAAGCCAAGGATGGACATGTGGGCATGAGAGCAGGGTGGAGTGTTGAAATGGCAAGTGACAGGGAGGTCTGGGTAATGCTTGCGGACAGAACAAAGGTGTTCTGCAAAGCGGTCACCCAGTCTGCGTTTGGTCTCTCCAATGTAGAGGAAACCGCATTGGGAGCAACAAATGCAGTAGACTAAGTTGAGGGAAGTACAAGTGAAATGCTGCTTCACTTGAAATGGGTGTTTGGGCCCTTGGCCGGTGAGGAGAGAGGCAGTAAAGGGGCAGGTGTTGCATCTTCTGCGGTTGCATGGGAAGGTGCCGTGGGAGGGGGTTGAGGTGTAGGGGGTGATGGAGGAGTGGACCAGGATGTCACAGAGGGAATGATCCCTACGGAATGCCGCCGGGGGGGTGCAGGGAAGATGTGTTTTGTGGTGGCATCATGCTGGAGTTGGCGGAAATGGCGGAGGATGATCCTTTGAATGCGGAGGCTGGTGGGGTAATAATTGAGGACAAAGGGGACCCTATCATGTTTCTGGGAGGGAGAGGAAGGTCTGAGGGTGGATGTGCGGGAGATGGGCCGGACACGGTTGAGGGCCCTGTCAACCACCGTGGGTGGAAAACCTCGGTTAAGGAAGAAGGAGGACATGTCAGAGGAACTGTTTTTGAAAGTGGCATCATCAGAACAAATGCGACGGAGGCGAAGGAACTGAGAGAATGGGATGGAATCCTTACAGGAAGCGGGGTGTGAGGAGCTGCAGTTGAGGTAGCTGTGGGAGTCGGTAGGCTTGTAATGGATATTGGTGGACAGTCTATCACCAGAAATTGAGACAGAGAGGTCAAGGAAGGGAAGGGAAGTGTCAGAGATAGACCATGTGAAAATGATGGAGGGGTGGAAATTGGAAGCAAAATTAATAAAATTTTCCAGGTCCAAACAAGAGCATGAAGCAGCACCGAAGTAATCATCAATGTACCGGAGAAAGAATTGTGGGAGGGGGCCGGAGTAGGACTGGAACAAGGAATGTTCCACATACCCCATAAAGAGACAGGCTCTTACTTTTACTGGGGGACAGTTTCACAGGCGCTGGCTCTTGCTGTGGTCCAGTTCCACACCCGTTGACTCTCACTGGGGTACAGTTCCACAGACACTGACTCTCACTGGGGTACAGTTCCATAGGCACTGACTCTCACTGGGGTACAGTTCCACAGGCACTGGCTCTCACTGGGGTCCAGTTTCACAGGCACTGACTTTCACTGCGGAACAGTTCTACAAACACTGACTTTCCCTGAGGTACAGTTCCGCAGGCACTGACAGTCACCGGGGTATCGTTCCATACGCATTGACTCTCACTGCGGGACAGGTTCATAGGCACTGATTCTCACTGAGGTCCAGTTCCACTCACACTGATTCTCACTGGGGTACAGTTTTACAAGCATTGACTCTCATTGGGGAACAGTTCCACAGGTCTGGCTCTCACTGCGGAACAGTTCCAAAAACACTCACTTTCACTGGGGTGCAGTTTCACAAGCATTGACTCTCACTGAGGTACAGTGTCACAAGCATTGACTCTCACTGAGGTAGTGTCACAAGCATTGACTCTCACTGCGGTACAGTTCCACAAGCATTGACTCTCACTGCGGTACAGTTCCACAAGCGCTGACTCTCACTGCGGTACTGTTCCACAAACACTGACTGCCACTGAGGTACAGTTCCACAGGCATTTACTCTCATGGGGTCCAGTTTCACATGCACTGACTGTCACTAGGGTATAGTTCCACACACATTGACTCTCATTCGGGTACAGTTTCACTGCCACTGACTCTCACTGGGGTACAATTCCACAAACACTGACCGTCACTGAGGTACAGTTCCATACGCACTTACTCTCACGGGGTCCAGTTTCACATGCACTGACTGTCACTGGGGTATAGTTCCACACACATTAACTCTCACTGGGGTACAGTTTCACTGCCACTAACTCTCACTAAGGTGTAGTTCCACAGCCACTGACTCTCACTGGGGTACAGTTCTACACACATTGATTCTCACTGGGTACAGTTCTACAGGCACTGACTCTCACTCAGGTACAGCTCCACAGGTACTGACTCTCACTGGGGTATAGTTCCGCACACACTGACTCTCACTGACCTGCAGTTCCCCAGGCACTGACTCTCACTGGGGTACAGTTCCGTACACTCTGACTCTCATTGATGTACAGTTTCACAGGCACTGACACTCACTTAGGTACAGTTTCATATACTGTCTTCACTGGAGTACAGTTCCACAGGCACTGAGTCTCATTGATGTACAATTTCACACGCTGACTCTCACCAAGCTACAGTTTCACACTCTGACTCTCACTGAACTACAGTTTCACACAATGACTCTCACTGAGGTGCAGTTTCACAGTCACTGACTCTCACTGATGTACAGTTTCACGCACTGGCTCTTACTGATGTACAGTTTCATACATTGAATCTCACTGAGGTAGTTTCACAGACTGACTCTCACTGTTGTACAGTTTCACCCGCACTGACTCTCATTGAGGTACAGTTTCACACACAATGACTCTCACTGATGTACAATTTCACACAATGACTCTCACTGAGGTACAATTTCACACGCTGACTCTCACTGAAGTACAGTTTCATATGCTGACTCTCACTGATGTACAGTTTCATACACTGACTTTCACTGAGGTACAGTTTCACACACTGACTCACACTGAGGTATCGTTCCACAGGTACTGACTCTCACTGATGTACAGTTTCATACACCGACTCTCACTGAGGTACAGTTTCACACACTGATTCTCACTGATGTACAGTTTCACACACTGATTCTCACTGATGTACAGTTTCACACACTGACTCTCACTGATGTACAGTTTCACAGGCACTGACTCTCACTGATGTACAATTTCACACACTGAATCTCACTGAGCTACAGTTTCACGTACTGACTCGCCCTGATGTATTGTTTCACCCATTGCCTCTCACTGAGGTTCAGCTCCACAGGCACTGACTCTCGGAAGGTGTTTTCTGAGGTGATTTCATGAGAAGTGATAAACTTCTAGAGTTTTACTTGAGCGGCCATTCTTCTCTTTTAGAATTATAGAATGGTTAAAGCACAGGAGATGGCCATTCAGCTCATTGTGTCTGTGCCGGCTCTCTGCAAGAGCTTCTCACCTAGTCCCACTTGGCTGCCTTTTCCTCATAACCCTGCAAATCTTTTCTCTTTAGGTAATGATCCAACTCTTTTTTGGATGCCTTAATTAAACCCACCTCCGTCATACTCTCAGGCAGTGCATTCCCAGATCCTAAACACTTATTGCGTAAAACTGACATAGCTTTAAGTAAATATTATCACATACCAAATACTGGACATTGAATATTAAACTAACATTTGTAATGGAGAATGTGGTAAAATTAAGTAAAACTCTACGTCTAACAATATTTGGAAAGTAACAAGCTGGCATCTGCTTTTGTTTCAGCTTTTTCTCAAAGAGAATTTATATCACACTCTGGAGATCAAACGGGATGGTCTCCTGCTCATTGCCTCCCTCACCCTGCAGCGATACGCACGTGGGTTCTTTGCAAGGAAACGCTACATAATGCTCCGGAGGACAGTCATTCTGCTGCAGGCTTCTGCCAGAGGTTACCTCACCAGGTAAGGGAAAAATCCAAGGCTATGAGAGTAGAGATTAATCTGGTATCAGCACCACAGAACTTAACAGCCATAAAGGCAGAAGTTGGAAGATCAGCTTGAAAGAGAAAATTGTTAAGGAAAACCAAACTGCAATATTATTTATTTCTAAAAAGCTTCTTGAGCGGCTGATATGAGTCCCACATGGCATGTTGCCTTCTGGTGCCAGACTAAAAGACATCTCTCAGAGGGTAAAGAGCATTTTGATGGGAGAAGAGGAACAGCCAGAAGTCATGGTCTAGGTGGGAACCAACGAGATAGCAATGAAAAGGTTTGAGGCCTTGCAGTCAGAGTTTCAGGAGCTCAGGAGGAAATTAAAAAGTAGGACCTCAAAGGTAGTCATCTCTGGATTGCTTCCAGCACTATGCACCAGTGACTATAGGAATAGTAGGATAAAACAGATTAACGCATGGCTGGAGAAATGGTACAGGAGGAAGGACTCCAGCTTCCTGGGGGTTGGGACCTGTTCTGGGGCAGGAGAAACCTGTTCAAAGTGGATGAGTTGCATCTCAACAGAGCTGGGACAATGTCTTTGCTAGAAAGTTTTTTGGACTTTGGGAGGGTGTAAACTAATTTGATAGTGGGTTGACACTTGGATGAAACATGCTAGAGGAGAAAGGAAGTACACGGAGGATTAGAGAGAAATAGTAAATAATAGTCCAGAAATTCAGGGATCAGAGAGGGAACAAATGTGAGCCTGTCTAAGATGGGTTTGGTATTCATGTACATGAATGCACACAGCATGGCAAATAATGTTGATGAGTTGCAGCCACAGGTTGTCACATGGGACTATCATATTGTAGCAAAAACAGAGACCTGGTCTAAAGAAGTCCTTTTGGGGACTTAATTATTCTTGAACACCTTGTATTCAGGGAGTGTTGGAGTGTTTGGGAAGGGGTTGGGGAGGGGTATTGGTGAGGTGGGATCTGGGAAGATTTTTACCATCACCCAGCAACCTGCGTCTCCCTGGCCTGGTCCACTTGGTACTGCAATCACACATTCAAGAACAAGCTTTAAAAGGCTGTGCGGCTTCTTTGTTCTGTGCATTCTCATTTTAAATTTGTACGTTATGTTTCTCCAGGATTCAACAAGCTTATCCACTGAGCAGTTTAACCATACAACTCAATTGCAGGTTTAGTTCCCAATCTGTATGCTTAGCTAGTCTTAGTTTGTCAATGAGGAAGTGTTACAGTCACCTCAACGTCTTGGGGACATTAGTCAAGTTACCTGCTTCCCGTTGCTACCGAGGGCTTCCTGTGTGAAAGCACATCTCAGGCCAGGACCAAATGGCCATGGCTTTGATTCCCTCCATGGTAGAATAGCCTGTGGACACTTCCGGGTCACAAATGGGGAAGTCCCCAACACCCATGGAACTCCACACCGGCACTCATGGGACTCTACTGCAGCACCCGTGGGACTACCTAACCAAGGACTTGCACCTTCAGCGGAAGTGAAAATTGGTTTAAAAAGAGAATAAAGATTAGAGATTATGGAAGTATAAAAATAAGGGTCCAAGAGTTTGTGGCTGCAAACCAGTGATTATGCCAGGATTCTATTCTGCAGCACTGACCCCACAGGAGTTTGCAGGATAAGTGGCAGGGCCTCGTTTGCGTGGGACTTGCAGGTGGCACTGCAGATTCATTTCCATAACTACCTATCCCTTCACAGCCAGAAATCCAGTGCTTGTCCAGCCCGGGTGTGGTGGTACCCAGGCTCACCCCCCCATTTTCAGGAATCTACTTCCCTGGATAAGTACTGACCCCCCTCCCCGGGTGGGGCCCATTTGCACCCATCTGGTAGCCCTATGCTTCACTGCCCTCAGCATCCTGGTCTCCAAGTCTAAGGCAGACCATGAGGGAACCACGGAGGTGAGAATCCTGGCATCAAGAGACCCTCTGCACAGGGGCACCAATTGATATTCATTGTCTAGTGAATGTTCTCGTAATCTGTGGGACCCAGCATAACAAAGTCTTGTCATTTTCTGGAGTTGTTAAAAGAGACCAGTGGAAAGGATAGAATTAGCATCTTCCCTCACTCCTCTTGTATTTTGTTCTTTGTTTCTCCTGACAGGAAGAAATTTCAAAAGTTTAAGGAAAGTTTGATCAAAGTACGATCCATCATCCTCATGTTTACGAACCGCAAAAGATTCCTCAGAGTAAGTAAGAACATTGCGTGCACCATTTTACAATGTCATCCTGGACTGCATGTCAACCTAATCTGTGTCCGTATGGTCCAACTGATCCATGTCTACCTGGCCTACATGGTCCATATTTACCTGGCCTACATGGTCCATGTCTACTTCGCCTACATGTTCCGAGTCTACCTGGCTTACGTGGTCTATGTCTACTTTGGTCTTTGTTTTAGGTTAGTATTAATGATTACCCATCACTATTTGAAAAAGACATGGAGTCCTGACCAACGACTTCTTACTCAATCGCCATCTCTAACAATGGGCAAACTAATTTTTCACCTTGTGTGATCTTGGTGTGCACAAAATGGCCACTATGTATGGCTGAATAAGCATAGTTAAACTTCAAAGCAACTCACTCTGGGTTTGAGTCTACTGGAATTTTACAAACCACTCAGGGTAAATGCAAAGCCTTTCTCCAGAATTTGACAGACTTCCTGCTGTGGTAACAATAGGGAATTGGAAATTGGGGGAATCCAGCTGAGATTAATGGCATGTACGTGAAACATTGTTGAATGTTTCTGAGACGTAAGATGGCATTTTACTTTCCTAAAAATATATTTTTCTCTTTTGTAGCTACGAGAACAGAAACGTGAGAGGATTGAGATGGTAACAGACTTCTTTTCATATTATTTTTGGCTTATCTCCCATTACTCCTCATACTTGGGTACAATACCGCACACTGCTATCACATGCAGAGGTATAGAATTGCATACTGGGATATGATCCCACATACTGGGGGACAATCCCACATACTGGAGTATGGTATCGCATACTGGGATTGCACTGGGGTATGGTCCCTTATACTGGGATATGGTATCATACACTAGGGTATGTTACACACCCTATGATATTCATGAGTGTTTTGAACGTTACCCTAGCTCTAAAGTGCTAATCCACTTTAATGACTATATCATCAACAATAAACTTTCACAGAACACCCTGTTCATGCACCTTTCATGATCATTCCACTGAGTTTATTCTCCCATTACTCATTTTTCTCCCAAAATATTTTGCCTTGCACTTCTCCACATTAAACTTCTTCTGCATCTGTCTGCCTATCTCAGTAACCAACTAACCTTAACTCTCAAATTAACTCTAACCTTAACCCCTAACTCTAACCCATTAACCTCAGAGAAGAGAAGATTGAGAGGAGAATTGATCAAAATTATGAGGGGTTCAGACAGAGTAGATAGGGAGAAATTGTTCCCATTAGTGGAAAGGTCAAGAATTAGAGGTCACAGGTTTAAAGTGATCAGCAAGAGAGCCAACAGTGACTTGAGATGTTTTTACGCAGCAAGTGGTTAGAATCTGGAATGCACTGCCTGAGAGGCAGATTGAAAACGGAATTGGATAAGCAGGTGAAGAGAGAAAATTTGCAGAGTACCACTAAAGGGCAGGGGAGTGAGACTAGCTGAGTTGCTCTTGCAAGGAGTCAGCACCGACATAACAGGCCTAATGGCCTCCTTCTGTGCTTTAACCATTCTGTGACTTTGTAACCCTAACCCTAATCCATTAACTCTCACTCTAATCCTAAACCTAACCCACTAATTCTCATCCTAACCTTAACCAATTAACTCTAATCTGTCAACCTAACTCATTAATCCTCACTCTAATCCAATAACCCTTACCCTAACCCTAAAACTTTCTCTCTATCATTCAGATTTCTATCCAGGCTGCTACTTTTCTTTTTTTCCAATATGCTTGAATTTTAGTGACATTTATTCTATGAAATGTCTGCAAGCCTTCTGATAATCCATAGGCTCTACACCCACTGTGTTCCCTTTATCTCTGGAACAGTCAAAAAAATTCTATTAAAAACATAAGAATATAGGAATTGCTAACTAGAAAAAGAACATGGTCATTGAGTCTGAAAGAAACCCCAAATAATGGAGAGCTTTTGGGACCATAGGTTCAAAGGCATCTGTTTCTCCAAAGCACACTACACTCGCCACACATCATGTCTCAAATTACTCGTATACTGTGTTTCAGAGTGTTGTTAAATATTTTTGTATCCCTGTTGATTAATTGCTGTATCCACATTGGGACTCCAGCTGTATTTGGAAAGTTGTTCTGCTGAAAATGTAACTATAAAACAATGATCTTTTCAATCAGGAACAAACGATGAGGGAAGTGGTGAATGTTGCTCACCTGGACATTCCTGCTGAGTTGGCTTTCTTACTCCAAGCTGCAGCGGGTATGCTTTTCATCTAATTAATCTGTGTTTTTCTACCTCGGTTTCTCTCTCTTTCTCTCTCTGTTCCTTGCCTGTCTTTCTCTGTGTTCTTCACTCTTTTTCTGTATTTCTGCCGTTGTCATGGAAATATTACACCAGTAAATAATTCAGTTGTGCACTTGACAGTGGTGTAAAGACTACAGACAAAATAATCCAGGAGCACTACCTGGAAATCATGCAGTTCCATGAAATCACACCTTAAATGTCACAAAAGCTGCAATGTTGTACCTATTTTTAACACTAAGATATGAGAAACCTTGAACCCTCCACACCAGTGAAATTATCTGGGGAAAGGATTCTCGCTGTGTGTCTGCTGCAGTGAGAATATAAGAGACATCTTTATAAATTTACTGGCAATCCCAGTACAGAAAACACACGGATGAAATCTGCCTGCTGGTTTATTGCTGCTAACCAATGCTTTTACTTATTGCTTGGCTCTCTCTAAGTTGTGGTATTTGTTTTTTATCACCTAGAATCCATGAAATACAGCCCCCATTTTCTCATCAAGAAAAGTATGTTGAAAATACTGAAAAACCTGTTGATGTTATTTGTTTTCTTGCAGCTCTTGAAGAAAACCACAGTGATTGTATTATCCAGATTGAAACTCCAAAACTACAATCAGAGGAACAGCTAGTAATGACTCTTGATATCAACAACTACCCTTTCTCCAGATTTGTACGGGTTCACTTCAAGGTAAACTTGCATGGGATCCTGTGCTGGTTATACAGCACATAAATGATTTGGAGGAGGGAACAGAGGGTGTTCCCAATATTGTTATCATTGATGCCTTATTTTGTGCAGAAACACTTATTCGGTATGTTGACCACTCCACTGGATGAAGCACTGATCCAATCAGAAGAAGATTTGAGTGAAGAAGCTGTTATGGTCTTCAAGCTGGTAAGGTTCATAGGACTGACTATTAGCAAACTATGTGATGCAACCGCAATACACTGGCTGCAGCCCAGAGTGTGATTGAGTGGCCTACTCCCAGGCCCCTACTTATGCAGCTTTGAAGCAACTGCCTGGGGTGAGTTTCTTCCCAATTCTTCTTGCCCTGTTATGAGCTGCCCCACATGGCTGCAGTGGAAATTCAGCAATGTGGGGAAGTGCAGGCACTTACTGAGGACTTCTCTCCTGTTCCATTCTCAGTTGTATTTGTATGGGCTCACAACATATACGACGCAAAACCCTTGATTAGAGTTTAGTCTGAACTCACTCTAGGCATCATTCAAGGATTTATGCGCTGCTTGGAAAGGGTTTAAAAACTATAACTCTTTTAAGTGGGATCAGTTTGGGAGGATTCCATCCCATTTCCACTCCAAAGCTCAAAATTGCCTCATTTCAGTATTAATTGATATGAAGTTGACAGTCTTGCGGAGAGAGCTGATGAAGATAGCTTAAGTGGAAATGCGAACTTTGGAATGGTGCACTGGAAGCATATTCCCCAAAATTGGAAGAGAGTTAAGATAAATTATTTGGACAGAATAGTCTATGAACCACATGATGTGTGGATGTTTGATGCCGACACGTGGTCTCCAGGAGTAAACGTTCCACCTTTCGAAATCTCACCCTAGAACACACAAGGAACAGATTCAAAGGTTGAGGTAAAGCACATTAGCAGAGCTCCACTCAGTGGTCAGGCGTGGCACTGAGCAATAAAAGTCCCAGATTTAATCCCTGCTCTGATGATGTGCTCTCTGCAGAATGGTGATTGCTGTGTTTTAATTGGCTTGGTGTTCCTGGATGAAAGAGGAGAAGGGTCATTGCTCACTTTGATTGCCAACCTTCACACTTGTTGGAAAGTTTGTGTGTGTGTGTATGTGTGTGTAGAAACCAACATTTCCAGTTTGAATTTCTGTGTGCCTGCACCTGTGAGTATTTATGTGAATGCACATGTTTGTGTGCATGTGCATTCGAGTGCATGTGTGTATATGTATGCATGTTTGTGTGTGTGCATTTTTGTGTGTGTGTGGATTGTGTTTGTGTGTATGAATGACAGGTGAGGACAAGATCAGATTCCCATATTCAAATAATCTTCTGAACCCACTGACTGGGCTCACGCATGGTTTAAGGATCAGAGGGCAGCAGTGTTCATTGAACTATAGCCCAGAGGAAGGTGAGGATGAGCTGAGGGGAGCAGAGGAAACTCCCAGTGAGTGAGATGCCACACAGTATCTGCTCTTTGCATTTCCATTTCTTGTCCACTGCAAGAAGCTGACAATGTTCCTCTTGCAGATAATGAGATTCATGGGTGATCCCCAACTAAATGGAGCTCAAGAAATCCTCTTTGGTGATTACATAGTCCAGATCGGGCTGGCTAGCCCTAGTCTGCGAGATGAAATCCTTGCTCAACTAGCCAATCAGGTGTGGAGAAATGCCAATGATAAGAATGCAGAAAGAGGCTGGCTCTTATTGGCTTCCTGCCTCAGTTGTTTTGCTCCCTCTTCCAAGATGGACAAGTATCTGCTGAAGTGAGTATTACATGAAGAGGCAGGGAGGGCAGTGGGGGAGTGGTGATAGTGGGGTATGGGCTGCGAACACAAGGCCAGAGAATATTGCGTGATATCTGTACCATAATCCTGTCATATTTTGGATTTTTTGTTCAGCCTTTTCTTTGTCTTTTTAAATGCATTGTTTAAAATTTGTAGTTTTATACCAGATATTTTACTTGGATTCAGCATCAAGAATGATTCTAGTAGAACAGACTCCGCAGCCCTCATGACCTGGACTGAGTCTGCATCTGACTGCTATTCAGGTCACAAAGTAGCAGGAGTCAGGGTTGGAGCAGAGACCACTACCGCTACATTCCAGCTCTCTGTAGTGTACCATGTGATTTTTCTGTGTATTCAGTGTGAAGGTGGAGGCACACCACTAGGCTGGGGTTCAGGAGGTTTATTTAACATTCGACAGGTAAAGAAATAGTACTTGGTTCAAGCAGTGGTTGGGTAGGGAGGAAAATCACCTACAGGCCAGCCTCCCCACCCTGAACTTTCACCAATCCACCTCTTCCACCAGCATTTACTTCCCACTGACCCACTCCCACCCCTCACCCACAATGGCCCAAAGCCCTCAATCCCTCCTTCACCTCCCCTCACCCTTCCTCTGCTGACCCACCTGACCCCCACCAGCAGCCACCGCCCCCCCCTCGCCTCACCTCATTGGCCGTCTCCCATGCTGACTCCCACACCTGTAATTCACAGTATCCTGAACAACATCTGCAGGAGCTGGAGACTGTGTGTGCAGCCTGACACCTCACCTTGGTACATTATAATCAGGCAAGCTCTGGAATCACCCTCAGGCGCAGTTGGTTTAGATATGGGGGAAGCTGAAAGATTAAATGGGGGTGTTAAAAATGAACAATGTCTTTCCTTCATTCTCCTCCTTTCTCTGCCTCTGTCTAACAGGTTTGTGTCGGATCATGCTTACAATGGGTTTAAGTCTGTGTGTCAGCACAAGCTCATGCAGGCAATGCAAAAGACCAGGTACGGTCCAGGGGGAGCCAGAAGCTTCCCGCCTTGTCTTCTGGAGTGGGCAGGCAACAAGAGGAAAGGCAACATTGTTTTAGAAGTCTCCTGCTTGGATGGTGAGCACAGATTCTCCCAATCATACAGGCTCACTTCATATTGTCTAGCGCTACTTGCACAGGAATTAAATAACAGAGTTTAATTGAGATAGAATTTGTTTGGGGAAAGCAAATTTGCAAATCCAGCCCTCTGAGGTTAGACCCCCCCAGCTCAGGAGGTAATTTGTTCCCCACCACTTCCTTCTCCCTCGCACAACCTCTCTGATTACAAAGTCAGAATCTCTGATCAACATGTGAGCTGGGGAGAATGATATGGCATCAGCAACAGCTCAGTAACAGCAGCGTTATAGAATGGTCCAGCAGAGTAATAGGCCATTCTGTCCATTATGCCTGTGCTAGTGCTTTTCTCCATTGAGCTACCCAGTTTAATCACAATCTCCCCCTCACAACCCGAGTAATAGAATAGTACATGCAGTCTAACACCACTCTCCCCCTAACTCACTGTACATTTTAATATCCCACCCCATTTATTAACACTCTCCTGCACACTCCCCGTACCTTCTAATATACCATTCAGTCTAATTGAATTCTTCTCTCACTCCCCATAACCTTTAATTTCCCACTAAATATAATCCACCCCACCCTCTCCTCACTCCTCAGACTATCAAATATTCTTCTTAAACGTGGCAGAGAATTAGTTATTTGAATCATCCTTTGTTCACTGAATTCTTTCTAGAAGCATTGAATAAATATTTCCCTCTTTGGTCAGGCATTTCCCAGACACTCCATGGACAACTGGCACTGTCAAATCTTAACCATCCTTGTTTAAAAAGTTTTCTAATAACCTCTCTCTTAATTCTTTTGGCGATGATCTTCAGTTGAGTAAAGTTTAGTTACTGATGCATTGACCAGTGCAAACAGTTGGTCAAAACCCCTCATTACTCTGAACTGCTAAATGATCTAAACAAAATATATAATTTATAACAAAAATGACAGCAAAGTAACCAACTCCCTTTAAATTGTTTGCAGGTGTGAACTTCCTGTGCCCAGTGAATTCCTGGACCACAGGAGAGGAACTGGGACAAGATATTCTGCGACACAGGTAACATCAGAAGAAGGGAGAGTTAGTGTGGTTTCAGAGCAGATCCTGATGGTGAAATTTTGCTGATGTAGGACTTTATATTCTGTAATGGTATCTAAAATATCCCACCCCCACAACGGGCATGCCACTAATCACAAGCATGTCGGAACATGCTTAGTGAATAAATGAGCCACATCCAAAATTTCAGATGCTGCTGTAAATATCCAGGTCTATAGATACACACACACAGAAGCACATATATAAAAACACATACAGAGAAACATACACTCAAACACAAAAACACACACAAATACACACACACGTCCACAATACATACAACACACAGAAATACGCACACATAGACAGCTATAGGTACACATGTAGGTGCTGTCATGAACACATGTACACAAACACATTAAGTGGAATTTTATGGCCTCATTGTGGCACAGACAAACACATACACACCAAGCACACGCACATGCACTGTCATGACCGGTCGCCAGGCAAAGGCCCCCAATTTGTTAATTTCCCGAACAGGACCCCAATTTTGTTATGCTCCCAGGTGAGGAGGAATGAGCTGGCTCCCCTTCTTTATTCAACCCTCTCAGCTGGTCACAACAAGGTTAATTTAAAAGGGATCCCTTCCCCAGTGAATACCTTTTCCCAGTCCAAATGTGTTTCTTTTTAGAAGGAGCCAATTTAACCAGGCTTTCTTGAGTCAAAGAGTAAATTTTCCAATTACTAAAACCCAAAGAAAATTATAAAATCACAGCACACACACACACACACACACACACACAGACACAGACACACACACACACACATACACACACACACACACACAGAGAGATCAGAAATGAGAAGTTAAGGCCAGAATTTTCCAGCCCCTCATGCTGGCCCTCCAGTCCCACCGATGTGAATGGAGACTTCAATGGCATGCTGCCCCACTGCAGTGAGGGGTGTTGGAAAATTCCGGCCTAAGAGTCTAAATAAAAGTTTTTAAAAATATACGAATCAGTCTTTGGCTTGTGCATGAGGCGCAGATAACAGTACCTTGCAGCTTTTAAGTTAGGTAATCCGGGTAGAGCTAACTTTGGCAGTCTCGCAGTTAGTTTGGAGACACTTGGTTCTGCAGGGTGTCCTGTTTCCTTTAGATTGTGGCTTCTGTTGAGCTTTGTCTCCAACAATAGAGAGAGAGAGGGATTCTTTGCCTGCAGGCTGCAAGGGGGGTGACTGACTTGTTCTTCTGTTTATTGACACACACAGTCACACATCAGCACACCAGCTTTTTAACTGATTTTTCTCTGTGTATTCTGGAAGGGAAAAAACTGACGCGCACCCAGAGTCCATGTTCTTTTCATCTCAGACAATTTATGCATTCTGGAATATAAATCAACAGGAGATAGGTTTTGGATATCTGCTGAGATGTGCGAATCAGTCTTTTGTCTCCGCAACCACAGGAGATTAAAGTTCAGTCTTTTGCATCTTTCCTATCTCCCTCTGAAGAGCCTCTGTTTGAAGAAGGCCATGACACCTTTCAGGTTCAACATTCCATGTCATCTCAGGGCCAGTCAGTCAAGTATAATCTATATAGGAATTTTCCAGAAAGTGGTCACTTTACATTATCAGCCATCATGTATATCTTTTTTTAAAAAACACAGGTCTTCCTTATCAGGTTCAAATTGCCTGTAAGTAATTGGTACTGTTAGTCCGCTGTCGTAACAGCAAGTAATAGTGCTAAGTGTTATTCTAGGGGTGTGACAGAAGGCTGGCGAGGTTGGTCAGTGGCAAGGAAGAGTAAAGGCGAATGGGCCGAGCTTGGAGGCCATGACTATGCAATGGACCTCGTATCTGACCTGGAACTCGTGACAGCTTTCCCAAGGCAGAAATTCTACTTCATTTCCTCTGAGGAAAAGGCAAGAAGCCAGAAGAACAGAAATGTGTAGGTATTCCATGGTCAAGGTGTTGAGCACTGTGTTTGTCCCAGGGTTGTGGATGAGATTTAGTCTCCCTGATGCTTGGATTCACCTGCAAGGGAGCTCTACTCCTGGTAACAAGTCGACACTTTTTCCGTCTTTTCATTTTAATGACAACAGAATTGGGAACTTTGAAACTTCAGCGGACTGACTCTCTGTGCTGAGTTCTATGATCTGTCTTTGGGTGACTAACCAGGCAGTATCAGGGCTGATATCACAATGTGTCAATGGTTTAAGCAGTGCCCACAGAGAGGGCAGATGGGCTGTAAAGGAAATCAGGAGACTTGCAGAGCCACCCCAAATGATTACAGAGTTCTTTATTATCATGAGATTCCCAAAGATTCCGCACCCCCTGGGAAGCCATGCTACCCGATTGCCAGCTGGAGCTGGGTAATACTGCCAGATGCCTCATTAGTAACTTGTCTTTGTTCCCGAGCAGTGTCTTTGGCCATGGTTTCGACTCAGATGATGATATTCCCTCCCCTCCCATCGCACAGGCCCCCATCTTTATGCCAAACTCAGCCAGACGCCTTTCAGGATCGGTTAGACGAGGTGAGATTGTTTTCTGTGAGTTATTTGATTGAGAGTTACTGAAGTTTTAGAGATGCTACCTCCTCAAAACTGAAACTGAAGCATTGACAATTTTCAGAATTTTCATGGACAAAAGTTTGAGCTTTTTCTTGTTCAATTCTTGTTTCTGGTGATTCTTGCTTGAGGCAATTCCTGCTCCTGACTATTATTATTCTTGTGATTCTTTTTTGATTTTTTTTTGTCTTTGTGTTTTTGAAAGATTCCAATGCCTTCAATGAACACCGCTCTCAAAAAGGACTCGATCATTATCTTGATAGCCTGTTTGATCCTGTTTTATCGTATGAAAATGGGGTATGGAACTTCAGGCATGTTCTAAAAGGAAATATGTCCATGAGATAAGACACATCTTTCCGAAAGGCAGTGCTGCATTGTTGAGAATTCAAAGATAAGTAAGAAAAAAGGTTCCAGAACTCAGGGTACAGCTAAGATGGGAGTGTTAGAGAAAATTAAGAAGCTTCAAAAGATTAAAGATTAGAAAGAATTTTATCCTGAAGATTAGTGGTCGAATGGAATGGACTCAGAGCAAAGTTAAGTAAGTTACACTTGTTAAAAAAGAATATGTGATGAAAATAGGACCAAGAGTTAGAGTACTGAGATAATTGGTGTTGTGAGGAGCATAGAACCGTGAAGGCTTACAGCACAAAGAGCCCCCACGACCGTACACTGTCTTCACCTGTGACCTCAATATTAGCATTTTGGGGGTAGGGATATATCCTTCCACTTGTGTGCCCTATTACTGGAGTTTCTGTGGATCCTCAGCTGATTTACAGCTAAACCTATGCTAAAGAATTTGATTATGGTGGAGGAAGGGTGTGTAGGGAAATTGCTGGACTCATTATTAAGAGGTTATAACAGGCCACATAGAAAATCTCATTGCAATCAAGCAGAGTCATCATGGTTTTGGGAAAGGGAAATCATGTTTGACTAATTTATTGGAGTTGTTGGAAGAAATAACAAGCAACATGGATAAAGGGGAACATGTGGATGTGCTGTACTTAGATTTCCAGAAGGCACCTGAGAAGGTGCCACATCAAAGATTACTACACAAAATAAGAGCACGTGGTGTAGGGAGTATTTTCTTACCATAGATAGAGGATTGGTTAGCTAACAAGAAATCAAAAGTAGTGATAAATGGGTCATTTTTGGGTTGGCAAGATGTAGCAAGTGGAGTGCCACAGGGATCAGTGCTGAGACCTCAGTGATTTACAATTTATATCAATGACTTGGATGAAAGGACCAAATGTTTTGTTGCTAAATTTACTGATGACAAAGATAGTTAGGAAAGTAAGTTGTGAAAAGAACTTAAGGAGTATGTGAAGGATTTATATCCTTTCTTAAATAAGGAGCCTGAAACTGTACACAGCACTCTAGCTGTGGCCTCACCAACATCCTGTATGACTGTAGCAACACATCCCTCCTTTTATATTCCATTCCCCTTGCAATAAACGATAGGTTAAATGAGTGGGCAAAAATTTGGCAGACAGAATATAATGTGGGAAAATGAGAACTTATTATTTGGCAGGAAGAATAGAAGAGCAACACATTATTTAAATAGAGAGATATTGCAGAATTCAGAGATACAGAGGGATCTGGGTGTCCAGATACATGAATCAGGAAATGTTAGTATGCAGGTACAGCAAGTGATTAGGAAGGTAAATGGAATGTTGTCATTTATTGCAAGGGGAATGGAATATAAAAGTAGGGATGATTTGCTACACTCATACAAGACATTGGTGAGACCACACCTAGAGTGCTGTATACAGTTTCAGTCTTCTTATTTAAGAAAGGGTATAAATGCTTTAGAAGCAGCTTAGAGAAGGTTCACTTGACTGAAACCTGGGATGGGGGAGTTATCTTACAATGAAAGGTTGGAAAGGTCGGGCCTGTATCCATTGGAGTTTAGAAGAATGAGAGGAGATTTTATTGAAACGTGTAAGATTCTGAGGGAACTTGACAGGGTGGATGCTGAAAAGATATTTCACATTGTGGGAGAGACTAGAACTAGGGGACGCAGCTTAAAAATAATTGGGCTCCCATCTAAGGGAAACGCTTTCACTTTGGGGGAACTGAGATAACTGAGCAACAGCGTTCTCCACAGCTCACCTGTTGTTTACAGGCCTCAGGGACGCCACGGGGTGGGGGCAACTGATACCTGGCCCCAGATGTGACTGCCGAGAGGGGGAGGTGTCCAGAGGCAAGTGCTGGCCAGCCTCGGAGGCGACTGCTGAGGGGTGGGTGGATTCAGGGGCAAGTGCTGGCCAAACTCAGAGGCGACAGCTGAGGGAGGGGGGTGTCCCGGGGCAAGTGCTGACAGCCTCGGAAGCGACCGTTGTCGCTGGGGGTCAAGTGCTGCCCTGGCGTTGCATCCCGCGCACAGGCAATTGGGTTGGGGGTCAGGGTAAGCGAGGGAAGTGGCCACGCATTAGGGACACATGTATAAACTGACTGTACCTCCGCAACTGAGACAGATCAGGTGCAGCCACAGAGATATGGTTGGGGTTGGGCCCGTCCATGCAAGCAATGCGGTGGCACCAAAGAGTCACCAAGCACTCCATACCTTACCTGTCCCCACTCACACCCCGGCACAGACTTCAAGTCCGCCATCACTTTGCAGAGCAGTTGAACTGCGCACATTGTACAATCTCCTCGCCAATGCTGGCCATGTAGCAATCACTGCTGGAGATGCTCACAGCCCCTTGCAATCTCAGCATCCCACTTTGGACCAGTGTTCCCCATGTCACAGGTTGACAAGGCAGCCATGCAGCGCACGCACCTCTGACCATCCGAGGAGTGAACAGCACTCTCCTGGAAGCATTAAGGGGCGGTCACACAGGGCCAGGAAAGGTGCTACGTACAGCCATGATAACCATCTTTCATCTCCCTCTTTCATACTGCAGGAGGACCATGTCAGGAATGGATCCTGGTGACCTAGCTGTATGCCTGATCTCCTACAGAGACTGTAGAAGATGGAGGAGAGAGCGACTGAGGCACCAGGCTGCACAAAGACAGGAGCAGCAACCTCATGGAGAAGGGGCAGCAGGAGCTCCAACAAATGCTGCCCAGGAGCGGCAACAAGCTGTGACTGGTTGGCACCTAGTGACACCCAGGGTCTATAGACACTGCCTGTCATTCCTACAGATGACTGGGAACCAGTGTCGCCGACGACTGCGCATGTCTAGAACCTGGTTGCTCACATCTGCCACTTACTACAGGACTTGGCGCCATGGGGACACGGAGGGCATCCACTGCCAGTGGCTGTGAAAGTGACCACAGCGCTCAATTTCAACACCAGTGGCTCCTTTTAGGGCTCCACAGATGACCTCTGTGCAATTTCACAATCCGTCACCCACAAATACATCCATGAGGTCACGGATGCCATCTTCTCCATGGCACACAACTTTGTGCATTTCACCTGGGACCCGGGCAGCCAGGATGCAAGCCCTAACCTTGGGATTCCCACAGGTGCAGGGTGCGATTGGCTGCACTCATGGGGCACTCAGGTCTCCATCACTACACTCAGTGGACTTCATCAACCACAAGGGCTTCCACTCACTGAACCTGCAGCTGGTATGCAACCATCAGAAACGCATCCTGTAGGTGTGCGCACTGTTTCCAGGGATTGTGCACAACGCTGACATCCTGAGTTACCCATAGATCCCTGTAGTCTTCCAGGGTCCACAGAGGCTGCAGGGTTGGCTTCTTGGTGACACGGGCTACCCGCAGAGGCTGTGGCTGATGACACCCGTGCAGCGGCCTCAGACTACAGCACAGCGACGGTATAATGAGGCTTATGCAGCAACTCGCAACTTGTTGGAGCAGACCATCGGGATGCTGAAGATACAGTTCTAGTGCCTGGACCAGTCTAGTGGAGCCCTGCAATACAGTCCACAGAGGGTATCATGCATCGTCGTCATCTGCTGCACCCTTTACAACCTGGCACTCCAACAGGGAGACGAGCTGGCTGAGGAGGAGCTGGAGGTCTCCTCGGTTGAGGAGGACACCGATGGAGATGAGAGTGAGGAGGTCCTCTGTGGTGACGATGATGGGGATTAGGCTCTTGCACTGGCTAGACGAGGTGTGCTCAGGAGGCCCTCATAGCTGCCAGATTTGTGGAGGATGTTGACAACAGGATGATGAGGTGCCCCCATTGATCCTCACATTGCTGTTGTGAACGTTTGACTCCAGTCTGGCTTATGGCAGTGCCAATACCCTCTGAGTGAATGCTCCTGTCATAGAGATGCAGTGGAGGCCCTAATAGTTGCTCAATTGCAGGAGGATGATGACAACATGCAGTGAGGACACTCCATGGATCTTCACATAGCCTCTGAGAATATCTGTCTCCTGTCTGGCTGAGGGCAACTCGCCTTCGCTGCATGATCTTTAGACTCATCTGATGCAGTGTCCACCTTCAGCACCTCAGCCCTTCAGGAACTAGTGCACAGCATCACTGGTCACAGATGCTGGTGTGATCAGGGCCAGCCCTGCCTTAAAGGTGCTGAGAGCACACCGGGAGAATGAGAGAACTCTGTGATGCCTGCCCACTACATTCTGACAGCAATGACCAGCACCGCCGAGGTGCAGGCATCAGTAATGTTTCCAGGGAATGTGAAACTGGACCATTAATGTGGTCTGAAGGCTACACAGAGCATAGGGAAGAGGCCCTGGACTGAGGCACCTGCCTTTTAACTTGTGCAAAAGGTGTTCACATCTGAGTGACAAGAACACTGCTCATCAGAACAAGGAGCCATAGACAGGGAGACATTCTTAGGATTTTATTGACAATAGTGAACAGTATGCATGAGTGACCAGCACCTGCGCCCAGGCTGTGCAACTACTTTTACTTAACTTTCCTAACCGCAGCCCAGGGTCAGTGAGCTCTGCTCCTGAATGGGAAACAGGGTCAAGGTAATGGTGTAGGAATAGGTATTGAGGACTTGCCTAAGCTGTCATGCACAAAGCACAGGGAGATGCCACTGCTCTTCCAGTTAATAAATATTCAGGGAACAAGATGCTGAGGAAATCTCTCAAAATCAAAGAGAACTACATAAATGTCAAGAAAGGGACTTCAGCTGCAAACCTCATTAACTTATACCTGTATTGCATATTTCACATCATGAAATGTTCCAAGATGCTTCACAGGAGCATGATAAACAAAAGAGACACCAAGCCACATAATGAGTTATTAGAGCAGATGACCAAAATCTTGGTCGAATAGGTAGGTTTGAGGGTTTATCTTAAAGGAGGAGAGTAAGGTTGAAAGGTGTGGGGAGGGAATTCCACAGCTTTAAGGCCTATTGTCAGTTGAAGGCACAACCACCAATGGTGGAGGAATTAAAATCAGGGATACACAAGCGTCCAGAATTAGATAAGCGTAGATGTGTTGGAGGGTTTTGGGGCTGGAAGAGATTACAGAGGTAGGGATTGGCAAGGCCATGGATAACCTTGAAATCAAGGATGAGAGTTTTAAAATTGAGACGTTGCTTGACCAGGAGCCAAAGTAAGTCGGCGAGCACAGGAGGATGTGAGTTAAGACCCGGTAACAAAATTTTGGATGACCTCAAGTTTATGGAGGGTAAAATGTGGAAAACCAGCCAGGAGTGCATTGGAATAGTCAAGTCTAGAAGTAACAAAGGCATGAATGAGGGTTCCAGCAGCAGATGAGCTGAGGCAGAGATGAGGTTCGCCGATGTTATGCAGCTGGAAATCAGTGGTCTTAGTGACAGCATGAATATGTGGCCGGAAACACATGGGGTCAAATATGACAAGATTGATAACAGACTGGTTTTAATCCCTTAGAGAGGGATAGAGTCAGTAGAAAGGGAATGGAGTTTGAAGCAGGAACCAAGAACACTAGCTTCAGTCTTCCCAATATTTAGTTGGAGGAAATTTCAGCTCATCCAGTGCTGGAAGTCAGATTAGCAATTTGATAATTTAGCTAATTATCCTAATAATGGAAGAATTGAGAGAGGTAGTGGTGCGATAGAGCTGAGTGTCATCAGAGCACATGTGAAAACTGACAGTGTCTGCAGATGATGTCGCTGAGGGGCAACATTTAGATGAGAAATAGGAGGAGGTTAAGGATAGATCTTTGGGGGACACCAGAGGTAATGGAGCAGGAGAGGGAAAAAAAGCCATCACAAGTGATTCTCTGGCCACGATTAGGTAGATAAGAATGGAATTGGCTGAGTGCAGTCCCACCCAGCTAGATGATGGTGCAGATGCATTGGAGGAGGATGATGTGGTCGAGTGTTAGTCTGCAGACAGGTCAAGAAGGACAAGGAGAGAAAGTTTACCTCTGTCACAGTCACATAGGATGTCATTTGTGACTTTCATAATATCCATTTAATTACTGTGACAGGGGTGGAATCCTGATTTGGGGGATCGAAATATGGAGTTCTGGCAAAGACAGGAATGAAGGCAACAGTACATTCAAGACTTTGGAGAGGAAAGGGAGGTTGGTGATGGGGCAGTAGTTTGCATGGACAGATGGACCAATGGTTGGTGTTTTGAGGAGAGAGGTGATGATGGCAGGCTTAAAGGAGAAAGGGTCAACACCAGATGAGAGAGAACCATTTATAATATCGGCTAACATGGAGACCAGGAGGGGAAGTTGGATGAGGAGATAAGAGGGCAGTGAATCAAAGGAGAGAGAGCATGATGAGTTGAAATAGGGGTTGAAATCACCAAGGATGAGAAGGCTTTTGGTGTAGTTGCTAAGGGAAAAAAGCAGTGAAGATACCTCAGTGAGAAAATTATCATACTTGGGATGGTGGGAGAGAATAATGATTTTGAAGAAGAGGTAAGGGGTTGGAACAAGGTGAGATGTTCAAAAGAGGAGGAGGTGCTGGAGTCGGGGGTCAGGCCAAGGTGAGATTTGGTGATAAGCATCTTCTGCGACGATCTTGACAGGGCAGTTAGTGGAAGATATAGCCAGGCGAGGAGGCTTCATTAAGGTGAAAGGTGTCGTCACCCCTCAGCCTAGTTTCCGTTTGGGCTATGATGTGTGCGTGGTTTCATCAACTAGTGGGGTTTTAGTTATGTTGTGAAGTTTCATTAATTTATGGGGTTTTGTAATGTTGTGGGATCCTATTAATTAGTTGGTTTTTGTTAACCTGTAGTGATGGTTATAGTGTGGGGTTTCACTGGTACAGTTTTGTTAAGCTGTGAGGAGGTATCCTGTGGGGTTTTATTAATCAGTGAGCTTTTGTTAAGCTATGGAGAAAGTTTTGTTGGGATTTCATTCAGTGGTTGTTTTAAGTTAAGTTTTCTTTTAATGCTAGTTAAGTTGCTGCATTTTAAATAATATTGCTTCAGGAATTTGTTAATTCTGGAATTAGTTAAGTCATGGTTTTCATCAAGTGGGCATGTTTTGGTGTGAAGCATTTTTTTCTCCTTCCCATTCGAAGGATTTGGAACGGTCTTCCTTAGTGTCAGCCCGAATGAAGGGAGGTGGGAAAGTAGGAGCTGGCAATGGAGACGAGGCTCAGCTGACCCCTGTGAAATCTATGGAGATCCCTGGAGCCCATCGAGGTCAGTATTCGTGGGGCTGTTTGATAGGAACTTTCCACTGGCAAAAATGCTTTATGATCCAGTCATTTCATTTTGATCAGGGTCAAGCAGTGATTTTTTTTAAACTGTAAATAGCACTAACTCATGCTGGTGCTGACCTGACAGGTTTTGTCAACCATCAGTGAATCCCACTGCTTTCCATTAGGGCAAACGGAGGAAAGGAAAAAGGCCCAAAGCTCTTTATTGAAGAGCCGTATGCACTGTAAAGAGAATTACCCTATTCCCATTGTGAGGCCTATTCTGATTCTCAGGCCCATTCTCAGCAGCATTCCCATTCCCAGGCCCTTTCTATTCCCAGGTTCATTCCCTGTTGTAAGAATACCTGGAAAAAAAGGGAAGGCAAGAAAATACAAAACGATTTCTCAAGTCTAAGGAAAGAGAAAAGGTTGTTGATTAAAATTTAATTGGTACTTTTGTTCTTACTATTGTTCTTTAGGCTATGACCCTTCCCAATTGAATGCCCAGCAGCAAGATTTCGTAAACCAGCAAGCCTACCTCCTGGTGAGTTCTAGTATAATCATCTTAACCAGTGACAACATTAGTGATTTATAAAGAAAGCTGAAAGAGGAGTGGAGGGGAAGATGTGTTTGGTGGTGACATCATGTTGGAGATGGCAAAATTAGCGCAGGATGATCCATTGAAGATGGAAGCTACTGGAGTGGAAAGTGAGGACAAAGAAAACCCTTTCAGGGTTCTGGAATGGAGGAGAAAGGATAAGAACAGAAGTGTAGGAAATGAGACAGACATGGCCAAAAGCCATGCTAACCACAGAGGGGGAATCCTTGGTTGAGGAAAAAGGAAAACATCAGAACTTCTGTTTTGAAAAGTTGCTTCATCAGGACAGATGCGACAGAGATTGAGAAACTGGGAGTATGGAGTGAAGTCCTTACAGGAAGCAGGGTGTGAGGAAGTGTAGGTGAGGTACAGTAGCTGTGGGAGTCATTGGGCTTATGGTGAATACTGTATTTGTAGATAGCCTATCCCCAGATTTGGAGAAAGAAAAGTTAAGGAAGAAAAGAATTCAGTGAAAGATGTGTGGATATTGGAAGCAAAATCAACAAAATTTTCCAGTTTAGGGCAAGAGCAGGAAATGGCACTGATACGGTCATCAATGTACCAGAGAAAGAGATGAGGGGACGGACCATCACTAAACACATCTTCCCCTCCCCTCCCCTTTCATAATTCCCTCTGTGACATCCAGATCCATTCCTCAATCACCCCCATTACCATCTCCCCTTCCCATGGTACCTTTCTATGCAAGCGCAGGTGATCTAACATCTGCCCTTTCACCTCCTTTCTCCTCACATTCCAAGGTCCCAAACATTTCTACCAGGTGAACCAGTGATTTATGTGTACTCCTTTCAATTTAGTATACTGTTTTCACTGTTCACAATGTGGTCTGCCCAATACAGGGGAGACCAAATACAGAATTCATGATTGCCTTGCATAACACCTCCATTCAGTTCACAAGCATGACCCCACTTCTGTTCTCGTCTTCCTGCACCGCTACAATGAAACTCAAACATTAATTCAAGGAATAGCACCTCATCTTTCGATTTGGCACCCTCGAGCCTACCGGACTCAACGTCAAGGTCAACAGTTTCAGATCATAATTTCTGTCCCTGTTTTGTTCCTTTTCTTCTTTGCATGTTTTGGTTTTAATCTAATTTTCCTCTTGTTTTTGCTTTTGGATGGCAGCTGTTTATTATCCTGCCATTCACACCTCCTCTAGAAAAATCCTTTGTTCCTTTACTTGTCCCATCACCACTCACTTTGGCCCTGCACCAACTCTTTTGTCATTTAATCTCTCCTGTCTTCCATCCTGTCACAGACTTTCCCCTCTGTTGTTTTTTTCACACTTCCCCCATTTCATTTGCTTAAAACCTATTGCATTTCTAACTTTTCCCAGTTCTTATGAAAAGTCATAAACCCAAAACATCAACTCTCTCTCCAAAGATGCTGCCCAACCTGCTGAGTATTGCCAGCATTTTCCCTTAATTTTTATTTAACATTTAACATGGTCTATATCAGACATTGATAACAGGTAATAATAGTTTTCAGCTCTATCCAAATGCTGCCTTTGGGAATTAAATGATTTGTGTTACCTCTTGTTTGCGCTAATAGGCCCAGCAAATGACCCTGCAGGCCATGGCCCTCCAACAGCAAATGACAAGTGCCAGCTCACCAGACTCCAGCCTGAACTATGACCCTAAAGCTGCCATGAAAGACACCAACAGCACCCACAGTGCACCAATCACAGCATCCAAACCAAAAGTGAACTTCCCTGGTCAGGTGGGTGCTTTTGGATCTGCGAAATTTACTGCGTGTCATGGGACTGATTAGTCTGTTGATGAATTCCAGCATGGGATATTTCATTCAAGTTCACATCACTAGCAAGAGGAAGCTGAGTCGGGATTACAGAGGTGTCACCAGGATCTGATTCAAAAACTTATAGAATCATTGTGGTAGGAGCCACTTACTTCTGGATTTCTTCCTACCTGTAATGCTACTTCCTCTCCTTGTAACATTGCAATATGATCACAGCCTCAGCTTGCTAGCCAATACTCAATGTTCTCAACTGTTAACAGACCAGCACATGAATGTTTGTTACATTTTCTATGTGCAGTGTATTTTTGTTTTCATCAAGCCTAGAGCCGTTAGTATTATGGACTAGAATGGTTTACTAAATTTAGTGTCCTATGTTTCCATAAAACACTCCCAGCTCGGCTTTAGAGCCATTTTTTTTTGTTCATTCATGGGATGTAGGCATCACTGGTTAGGTCAGCATTTATTGCCCATCCCTAGTTGCCCTTGAGAAGGTGGTGGTGAGCTGCCTTCTTGAACTGCTGCAGTCCCTGTGACATAGGTACACCCACAGTGCTGTTAGGGAGAGAGTTCCAGGATTTTGATCCAGTGACAGTGAAGGAACGGCGACATATTTCCAAGTCAGGATGGTGAGTGAGTTGGAGGGGAACTTCCAGGTGGTGGTATTCTCCTGTGTCTGCTGCCCTTGTCCTTCTAGATGCTAGTGGTCGTGAGTTTGGACGGTGCTGTCTAAGGAGCTTTGGTCAGTTCCTGCTTTCTTTAGAAATGTACCTTAGCCCCAATCTCTAACAGCATCAACCTTACTGTGGCAGTGTGATATTTCCAACTTATACATTCAATTGTCTTTGAAGTATGATACCCTTAGTACAATACTGAACATGACATCAAGCTCACAAGAAACTGGATGCAGCCATTGTTTGGGAGTTTTTGAAACCCTGCTATCATCTGCTCAACCCCAGGCTGTCACAGATATTCACCAATGTTCAGTTATTTACCAACTGTGCAAGAACTGCCTATTTCCAGAACTTTAGGAAAGTGTGCAAGGGTGTAAGAGGATGTAGGAGGGTGTAAGAAGAGTCAGGGGAGGCTCCCATCTCTTCATGGCCGATCGGGAACTTGTAAGAACTCATTAGCTGTCAAAAAAAAGAACTTGCATTTATGTAGCTCCTTTCACAACCTCAGGACACCCAACACTCTTTAGAGTCAATGAAGCACTTTTAAAGTGTAGCCAATGTTATACTGTAAGAAAGTGGCAGCCAATTAGTACATGGCAAGATCCCACAAACAGCAATGTAATAACAAACAGATTTTAGTGAAGCTGGGGGAGGGAATATTGGTCAGAACAGATGGGGGAAAACTGCTTTTCTTTGAAATAGTAGCCGTGAGATCTTTTGCATCCACATGAGAATGCAGACAGGGTCTCAGTTTAACATCTTATCTGAAAGATAGTGCAGAACTGTCTCAGTACTTCCCCTCCAACATTGCAGTTCTCCTGTCCCTCTAACAGTTCAGCGCTCTCTCAATATTGCTCTTCTGCCAGCATACTGGTTCCTAGACTGTCCCTCCAGCATTGCAGCCATATCTTTCAACAATGTAGTAATATTTCCTGTCTGACATTGTGGCGGTCCCTCAATACTGCACCTCTAATAGTGCAACACTCGCTTAATCGTGCACTGGAATGTCAGCCTGGATTATAAACTCAAGTCCCTCAAGTGGAACTCAAACCCACAACCTTCTAAGGTAACAGTTCTCCCCAGTGAGCTAAGGCTGACACAAGGAAAAAGTGATGTGCTTATTCGCCATTTAAATTAACTCTTAGGATGATATTCACTAGATTGGTCCCTGGGATGAGAGGGTTGACCTATGAGGTGAGGCTGAGTAAATTAGGCCTATATTGTCTGGAGTTTAGAAGAATGAGACGTGATCTCATTAAAACATATGAGATTCTGAATGGGCTTGACAGGATGGGTACTGAGGTTGTTTCCCATGGCTGGGGAATCTAGAACAGGGGCACACTCAGAATGAGGGGTCGATCATTTGGAACTGAGAGATGAGGAGAAATTTCTCAGAACGCTGTGAATCTTTGGAATGATCTACCCAAAGGGTTATACATGTCCCATTTTTCAGTATATTCAAGGCTGAGATAGATTTTTGGTCCCTCAGGAAACTGAGGGATATGGAGAGTAGGCGGGGAAGTGGAGTTGAGGCAAAAGGTCAGCTATGATCATATTGAATTGTGGAACAGGCTGGAGGGGATATATGGTCTTCTCCTGCTCCTATTTCTTATGTTCTATCTCCAGACTAGACAGATATTTGCAGTTGGAATATTATCACCTGTTCTGTATGTTTCAGACTAACGCTGCCAACAAAGACCCAGCCCAGCCGCTGATCTCCCACAATGCTGCCAAAGGGAAGGCACCTGTCAACAGGCCCAGTAAGTCATCCTCAGCACAAGGACTAGTGTGCTGTCCGACACCAGAGATAATAATCAGCTCCATAACACTGTGGACTGACAAGAAGATCATAGGAGTCAGTTAGCTGTACCTGGGGTAGAGAGACAACTGTACCTGAATCAATTGTATTTGGAGTAGAAAGGCAACTCTATGTGGGATAGAGAGACACAACTGTACCTGGGTTAGAGAGAAATTGTCCCTGGGATAGAGAGATATTGTACCTGGGATAGAGAGACAACTGCACCTGGCGTAGAGAGACAACTGTACCTGAGTCAACTGTATTTGGAGTAGAAAGGCAACTGTATCTGGGATAGAGAGACACAACTGTATCTGGGTTAGAGAGATAGTGTACCTGGGATAGAGAGACAATTGTACCTGGGATAGAGAGACAATTGTACCTAGGATGGAGGGGCAGTTGTACCTTGGGTAGAGAGGCAGTTGTACCTGGGGTAGAGAGGCAGTTGTACCTGGGGTAGAGAGAGACAACTGCATCTGGGGTGGAGGCCACTGTACCTGGGGTGGTGAGACAACTGTACCTGGGGTGGTGAGACAACTGTACCTGGGGTAGTGAGACAACTGCACCTGGGGTAGAGAGGCCACTGTACCTGGGGTAGTGAGACAACTGTACCTGGTATAGTGAGACAACTGCACCTGGGGTACAGAGGCAACTGTACCTGGGGTAGTGAGACAACTGTACTTGGGAAAGAGAGAGATATCTGGGTAATCCAGTTGCCTTCTGATTGCTGGGTGTTACCAGTTCCTTTGAGAATATCTTATACTCATCTTCCAGATTGTTTGACCTGATACCGACAATGTCCAGTATCCAAGCATCTCTAGTACAGAATAATTTTGCATCTAAACAAGTTGCCATAATTAGAATGAGTGCCTGTCTATGCATGTAATCTTATGTAGCCCTTCAGGCCTCTGACCTCTGTCCTTCTGACCTCTACCCCTGAGGCCCTCTGACCTCTTTTCCCTAAGATGACCCCAGGGCAAGACAAACAGGGTGGAGATGTAGCATAAATGCTATTGTGCCCTATTTACCCCAAGGCGTTTTCTGGACTTGGGGGCCCGGAATGGAAAATGTTCTGCTTCATAGAATTGATGCCCCAAAGCTGGATCAGTGCATAAGTTAACTGAAAAAAATCCAGCTTGTCTCCTTGAGAATCGATCCCCTTTATGGATAATGTAGTGGTTCCTATCCACAGTGCAGCAAAATCTATTTCTCCATACAGGACCAATAGAAAAGGCAGAGAGTGGACCAGATAAATCCCTGTTGCATTGTTCCTACCCCTCTGGAGAGAGAATTATGGAACCACCTTCAATCAGTGCCAGCTAAGATTGGAAATTCACCAGGTAGTGACTCATGAACCTGAGATTGTTCCACAGCATAGTTTAGTGCCTTGATACTAGTGTACAGCATCATTCCCATTGTCGGAAATGTGTTACGAGTGATACCGCACCCAATTGTTGTATTAATTCTTCCCCTGAAATACAGGTGCTGCTCAAACCCCAAAACTCAATGTTGCAACACAAGACCCTGTCCGTCACACCACACTCAATTCAGAGCATTTTCCAGAGCCAACACACAACATCAAGGATATCATCAAGCAATACGAGCAGCCAGCAACTCAGAAGAAAACTGGGCCAGCCAGGTAAAACTGAGTGTACTGGGCTTCAAGGTGGCACAGGGGCAGGATGTGGGTTTGCAGCCATAATTACATGGGTGGCGTTAACCATACCAGAGGGGACGAATACTAACAAAAAGCTTGGAGAGACTGGGAAATGGTTCAGTTGACAGATTTTACACAATGATAGGAACTGGGAAGAAATTTGGTCCACTGGAATTCTATATAAAGGGACAATGGGACAAGAGTTTGATCGTTGGAATTCTGTATAATGGGACAATGGAACAGGGGTTTGCTCATTGGAACTCTGTACAATGGGAAAGAAGTTTGATCATTGGAATTCTGTGTAATGGGACAATGGTTCAGGGATATGATCCTAGAGCTGACAAACTTTCGAAACAGATCTGTAGCTTCCCAGTAAAACACAATAAGTGAAGCATGACAGAAGATTGTAATAAACTCTGTGTGTGGATAAGATTGAATACTTGTGTTTCCTTGTTATCAGAAAAGAAGCTGGAAAGGTATTCACCAAGAAAATGGACCCTCATGAAGAGGCTATGTTTATCTTGAAAGGACAGAAAATGCCACGTATTTCCCAGGTAATACAATATCATTAAGAAATAATTGCAGTCTGGAACTTTATTACACACATGGTGGCTTTTTGAAGTTTAATGTTGACATTAGTGGGCAGATCTTCTGGGGAATAGTCTGTTCCAATTGCAAACTACAAAAATAATGGGTGTGAAAACTTGTGAATGGCCATTCTCTGCCCACTTTATATTCCCATGGGAACTCTGGTGCTTCCACTGAGGCATGGGTAGAGTGCATGGCTGAAGAGTAAGAGGCAAGAGCAAGACTGTCAGCCACTGACAGCTGGCAGTGGTCATGTGTCTGAGCCAGCTGAGGTAGGTATATCTCGTGCTGCTTTTCAAGCAAGTTGGAGGGCGTGTTTAAAAAGGATGACCTTAAGTCAGTAAAATTTACAAAATAGCATTCTGCTGCAAAAGAACATTTTGCCTGAGGACGATAAGATCTGATAGCTGTGGATAGATTTGGCAGTTAATAACTAATTACTATTAAGAAGATTAAGCAGATTGGTAACTGCTTGTAACTCCAAAGATTAGAAAAGATCAGAAGGAAATGGCTGTCTTTCTTAAACTGTTTTTTGTCTCCTGCCTGTTGTTGGTTTTAAAATGTATTTAAACCAATCAAGTGACAGTTTAGATATGATGTAGGCACAAGGTACAAGGCTTTTATAAGAATAGATAAGGGCCTCAAAAATCAGCAAACCTTTCAGGAGCATTTGTAATCCATGTCCATCAGGAAGGGTGGGAGGCCTTGCAGTTAGTCCACGAGATCTTTGGACACCTGGTTGGGAAAGAGCCATTATCCATCTCGAGCAAGACTCCTAAAACCATTGGGGTGTGACCAGGAGCTTCTTCATTCACAGCCTGGGATCCAACATGGCTGTTACACCAAGAGACAGGCACACTAACCCACCTTGCTTTTGGGGGGGGTTGGGGTTGGTGGGGGTTGGTGGGGGGTGGGGAGCAGGGGGGGTGGGGGGCGGGGTGGGGTGTTGCGGGGGGATGCAGTTTTCATTTTAACCTGGCAAGGAATTCTACAGCTTCAATGGGGCAATTGCTGGTGCTGGGCTTCCAGTACAATAAATAGCTGGAACTATGCTGCTTCCCCACCTCACCCCACACCTCATTTCCCTACTCTTCCCACCCCCACAGCCTGTCCACCCCCACTAACAGGACAGGCACACCACATGTCACAATGTGACAACAGACTGAATAGTAAAAGCCTGAACAGAATGATAGGCTGGCCTGAATGAGACTATGCCCTTTAATTAATTGTTCTAATGGGGAAGGGAGAATTAGGGAAAATAGAATTAGAGAAGATTCTCTCTAATTGTTTCTATTTTACTGAAGCAGAAACCAGCACCTGCACCGTCACAGGAAAAGAGTTCCAAAGAAACCGTTGCCATGGTGAAGCCTGTCAGTGGCGTGACACTGAAGAGCAGCACCCAACTAGTGCCAGCTGTCTCTGCCAGACACCCTGTGTTCTCGGGAGGTCAGTGACAGGTTACAGCTCCAGTTGCTTTAGATAAAGTCATTATGCCTCCTGATCCCCCGCGGTTTAGAATGAGACAGCCCCTGATTATACACACAGAGCATGTTGCGAGACATGAAAACCTCACAATGAAGGACGGGCTGGTGGTAGAATTCAGCTAGTGGGTGATGCAGGGCCAATTCCTATTCCATTCAGTTTCCAATCAGAGTGGCACTAAGCTCACCAGTTGTAAGGTATGAAGTGTAGGCAGACAGCACTTGGAATTCAATGAAATGGGATATTTTTGTTAAAGGCATATATATTTGTTGTACAACCTTCTTTATAAAGAAACCAAAAATGTTGCGCAGATGATGCACTTGATAGACTCTAAGCTGTTTCTCATCATGCCAGGATGTCACATTTAAATTATCACTTCTACAGATGATTACTACATATCCTTTACCTTCCAGTCCTCCCTGGGTTAAACTACAAATGCACATTGCATAGACTAGGCTTGTATTCCTTCCACAATAGGAGATTAAGGTTGATCTAACCGAGGTGGTTAAGACAAATAAAGCTGTCGATAAGGGAGAGAAACTATTTCCCCTGGCAGGGGGACACCAGAAGATGGCGACCTAACCTTAAAAACTAAAGCTAAGTGGGAAAAGCGGCTTTCTCCCTGTTGACTGCAATGGTGCATTTTTGCACCCAATTGTTCGCCTTCTATAAATATGCATCAGTTGGAAACACCCCATTTTGCTAGCGGGTGGCCTGTGATTTGTCTGCCCCACCAAGACATCAGCGGAACCTCGATCTGGACGCTATATTTAAACCATGCCTACACGCAGACCTTTCAATATCAGCAGCCCAGGACTGCTCCAGGTGAGAGATGGCCCCCCCAAAAGCAGGAAGAGTACAACCCCCAAGTTAGTGACACCTTGCTGGGTCCCCTATGGACGCTGTGGAGGCCCCGCCATGACCTTCCCTACCCTTGGGATGGCTGGCAGATGGCCAACAAAGTCACTAGCCCAGCTTGGGGGGAGGTGTCCGTGATAGTGAGAGCCCACCTGTCCCGGAAGGGAATAGCGTTACAGTGCCGCAAACAGATGAATGATCTCATCCGCATGGCCAGGGTAAGTCAACCTTCTCATCCCTCTCAGTTCACACTCTCACAAGCCTCTCACATGTTTGCAGGATGACAGTCCACAGACGTCTCACACACTACCAGCACAAGGGACATCGCCACTCATTCTCCCACACACACCCTGACATCGCCATCTGGGCTCGCACCCTATGCACTTCGTATCCTCATCCCATACACGGCTCCACTTAGCACACACACAAGGCAGGCATCCTTATCAACTGCCTTGGCATGCTTCCTGCTCGCACTCTGTCTGTCTTCATACTCACCCTCAATAAAAGGGAGAGGCCGCAGGCTGGTGGTGGGATGCCAGAGATCAGGGCCCTCACCCCGTATGAGGAGCATGCGGTACACCTAGCGAGAGAGGACTGGGTCTTTGCCTGTGGTGACAGGAGGCCGGAAGCACACACCCAAGTGACCAGCTGATTCTTTGGACAGCGAGACTGTGAGTGTAATGTTATGTCTTGGGGCAGAAATTTGCCATTGTTGGGCGGGCACGGCAGGGGATGGGCTGGGGCGATCAGGAAGCTGACCACCGCCCACAATCAATGCCGGACCATGATTTCACGCTGGCAGGTCACGCTGCCTGTGTAGGGAGGGAAGGATTTTTAAAATGTTAACAAACCTGTCCCCTCATGTGACACATGAAATTAGGATGAATTTTTTTTTAATGACGGATCAAAGCCTCATCCCGCCCGTGGATGAGATTTCTCTAAAAATGCAACGACCGCGTGGCCTTTTCACCTGCCCGACAACTGTAAGGTTGGACGGGCAGCGAAAATTTTAAATCAATTGGATTGTTGAACCAGAGCGGGACTAACATCCTTGCGGGCGGGTTTGCTAGTGCTGTTGGGAGGAGTTTAAACTAATTCGGCAGGGGGAAGGGACACCGGATGTTAGCAGAATAGGGACACATCATAATACAGTAAAACAATCAAGTCAAAGGGAGTACAGCTGCATTAACTTTGAAGGCAGTAAGGCAAGGCTAGATGGCCTCTACTTTAATGCCAGGAGTATTACAGGTAAAACAGATGAATTAAGGGTGAGGATTGACATTTGGAATTGTGATATAGTCGCCATCACTGAGACGTGATTGAGGGAGGGGCAGGATTGGCAGCTCAACATTCTGGGATATAGAATCTTCAGGCGAGACAGGGGAGAGGGTAAAAGAGGAGGAGGCATTGCATTATTGGTTAAGGAGTCAGTTACTGCAGTAAGGAGAGATGATATCTTGGAGGGGGCATCGAATGAAGCTTTATGGATAGAGCTTAAGAATAAAAAAGGGGCAGCCACATTGTTAGGTATTTATTATAGACCCCCAGATAGTCAGCGGGAAATTGAGGAGCAAATATGTGCACAATTTGCAGAGGTGTGTAAAACAATAATAATAGGGTAATTATATTTGGTGATTTCAACCTCCCCAACATTATTTGGGATAGGCATAGTGTTAAGGGCTTGGATGGAGTGGATTTCTTGAAATGTGTACAGGAGAACTTTTTAGGTCAATATGTAGAGGGTCCAACAAGGGACAGTGCAGTGCTGGACCTAATTCTGGGGAATGAAGCCAGACAGGTGGCTGAGGTGGTGGTGGAGGAGCATTTTAGTGATAGCGACCACAACATGATACAGTTTATGTTTGTTATGAACAAAGAAATAGACAAGTTGCAAAAAATTGTTTTGGATTGGGGGAGAGTGAATTTTAGTAAAATAAGGCAAGGTAGTCTGGGAACGGCTACTTGTGGGAAAATCTACAGAGGAGCAGTGGGGAGCATTCAAAAAGGAAATGGGGAGGGAAGGAGTAACAAGCCCAGAGAACTATGGATGACCAGAGATATTCAGGTTATGATGAGAAGGAAAGGGGAGGCTTTTAGCAGGTACAAGGGAAGCAAATCAGCAGAGGTATTAGTAGAGTACAGAAAGGGCAGGGTTGAGCTTAAGAAAGCAATTAGGAAAGCAAAGAGGGGATATGAGAAAGCTCTGGTTGGTAAAAGTAGAGAAATCCCAAGATATTTTATAAGTATATCAATGGGAAGAGGATAACCAGGGAAAGAGTAGGGCCCATAAGGGGCCAAGGGGGCAATCTATGGCTGGAGCCAGAGGACATTGCTAGAGTGTTGAATGAATACTTCACATCCGTTTTCACCCAAGAGAATGAGGATGAAGGTATCGAACTCAGGGAGAGAGACTGTGAGGTTCTTAAGCAAATTGATTTAGGGAGTGACAAGGTATTAGAGATGTTGGCAGGCTTAAAAGTGGACAAATCTCCAGATCCAGATGATTTGTGTCCCAAACTGCTGAGGGAGGCAAGAGATGAGATCACAGGGGCTCTGAGCCAAATTTTTAATTCCTCTCTGGCCACGGGGGAGGTACCAGAGGACTGGAGAACAGCTAATGTGGTTCCACTATTTAAGAAGGGTTGTAGAGATAAGCCAGGGAACTACAGGCCAGTGAGTCTCACATCAGTGATAGGGAAACTCTTGGAAAAAATTCTGAAGGAGAGAATCTATCTCCACTTGGAGAAGCAAGGTTTGATCAGGGATAGTCAGCATGGCTTTGTCAGAGGGAGGTCATGCCTAACAAATTTGATTGAATTTTTTGAGGAGGTGACCAGATGTGTAGATGAGGGTAGTGCAGTTGATGTAGGTTATATGGATTTCAGCAAAGTCTTTGACAAGGTTCCACATGGGAGACTTATAAAGAAGGCAAATGCACACGGGATAGAGGGTAATTTGATAAGGTGGATTCAAAATTGGCTGAGTTGTAGGAGACAGAGGGTGATGACAGAAGGATGCTTTAGTGACTGGAAGCCAGTGTCCAGTGGCGTACCACAGGGATCTGTGCTGGGTCCCCTATTATTCGTCATTTATATAAACGACATAGATGACTATGTGGGGGGTAGGATTAGTAAGTTTGCGGATGACACAAAGATTGGCTGGGTAGTTAACAGTGAGGTTGAGTGTCATGGGCTACAGGGAGATATAGACGGGATGGTCAAATAGGCAGGTAAGTGACAGATGGAATTTAACCCGGAAAAGTATGAGGTGATACACTTTGGAAGGAGTAATTTGACAAGGAAGTATTCAATGAACGACATGACACTAGGAAGTTCTGAGGAACAAAGGGACCTTGACATGTGTGTCCATAGATCTCTGAAGGCAGAGGGGCATGTTAGTGGGTGGTGAAAAAGGCATATGGGACAATCGAGGCATAGATTACAAAAGTAGAGCGGTCATGTTGGAGTTGTATAGAACCTTGATGAGGCCACAGCTGGAGTACTGTGTGCAGTTCTGGTCACCACATTATAAGAAGGATGTGATTGCACTGGAGGGGGTGCAGAGGAGATTCACCAGGATGTTGCCTGGGATGAAACATTTAAGTTATGAAGAGAGGTTGGGTAGACTTGGGTTATTTTCATTGGAGCAGAGAAGACTAAGGGGTGACCTGATCGAGGTTTACAAGATTATGAGGGGCATGGACAGGGCGGATAGGGAGCAGCTGTTCCCTTAGTTGAAGGGGCAGTCACAAGGGAGCATAAGTTCAAGGTGAGGGGCAGGAGGTTTTGGGGGGATGTGAGGAAAAACTTTTTTACCCAGAGGGGGGTGACCGTCTGGAATGCGCTGCCTGGGAGGATGCTGAAGGCGGGTTGCCTCACATCCTTTAAAAAGTATCTGGATGAGCACTTGGCACATCGTAACATTCAAGGCTATGGGCCAGGTGCTGGTAAATGGGGCTAGGTAGGAAGGTCAGGTGTTTCTCACGTGTCGGTGCAGACTCGATGGGCTGAAGGGCCTCTTCTGCACTGTGATTCTGTTTATGGCCTTAATAGGCCCTTTAATTGTCAGCGGGAGCGCTGCCAACTCTTGCGCATGCCCGCCAACCAAAACATCACATGAGTGCGCGATGATGTCAGGGCGCTCGCCTGATGTCATTGCGCGTCATTTTACGCTTGAGTGGGTCGGGCGTGCGCCCACCGCTCAGCGAAAAAGTCCTGGCCTTTGAGTCTGTTGCCATGCACTTATTATCTCTACTCTCTTTCATAGACACCACAGCCAAGTATCAACCAGGAGCCAGCCCCTCATCTCCAGCCCCAAAGGCACCTCGGATGAGGATTTTAAGGGTCCACTTATGGAAGACCTGTCACAGCGCTCACCCACACCCTCCACCAGTGCAGAGACACACACTGCGGTGGGGCCTAGATCTAGACTAGGCTCAGTGTCACGGCCTGATGAACACAGCACAGATTCTGGTCCACAGCAGGCAGAGACAGACCAATCCAAGGTCACAGACACATGGAGGGCTGCCGGAGGCCAGGTTTCTGCTGAGTGCCAGTCAGATAATGAGCCTGTGGATTCAGTCTTAACACAGAAGTTGGAGGTGCAGCAACAGACACAGGCAGGGTTGTCAGCTGCATTCCAGAGATCGCAATGTATGATGGAGGAGTCTGTCCACATTCAGTCTGAGGTAATAGCACCAGCATGCCAGTACATTGAGGTCAACACTGGTACGGTGGCAGCCACCATGGAGACTTTGTACCTGGGCATAGCGCCTGTGCTGCTGCAGGAGCTGCATTCCATCACTGTAGACATAGCAGATGTATACTCATAGAGTCAACAACGCGCAAGGCTGGCAGGAGCGCACATGATCTCTGAGTATGGGCTTATAGATTGCAAACCCTCACAGGTGACAGAGAGCATGGAGTTCAAGGAAAGATTATCCTTTTTCATGCGCACCTACATCTCTCCTTTTACACTAAGCCTTCACCTTTCCACAATGCAGACAAGTCGGGGCATCCACTAGTGGCTATATGAAAGGGGGCCAGGGCACCGAGATCTCACTCCAGGTGCCCTTATCCTCAAGGAGTAAGCCAGAGGCCCTCGGGCACCCATAGGGACAAGGGCCAGCAGCTAGACACCCTGGGGCCATCCACCCAGGTGACTCCAGGAGTGTCCAGCCTATCCCAGTCCCCTCTGCCTGTGACCCCATCACCTCAAGCTCCACAGGCTGAGGAGGGTGCACCTTTCCCACAGCAGGAGACCCAAAGAAGGAAGGGGCCCTCCAGAGGACACCTGTGCCAAAGTTTTCACAAACAACAGAGTGTAGCAGTCAACAGGCTGCCTCTGCCTTTGCGTGGGATGTCAGGGATGCACCAAGACGTAATGACAGGGTTAGCAAGATCAAGAAATATTAGGAGCACAACAGTGGCACAGGTGTTCACCACGTGTATATACTTTCCACCAATGTAAACAAAATTGCACCCTTTCCACATCTCCTCTTGTATATGCCTCCTCTGTATGCTGAGTTGTGTTGTGCTCGATCAGATGTCACACCATGTTCTCTCCCCTCACTTATCACAGATTTCACATCATGTGCCTCTGGTCAATGTTGTGTGCAGCCATCTCATCACAATGTGTGCCCCTTCTCAGTTCACTGTCAACATCAGTGATGCCTCATCCTCAATGTAAAGTGTGCTTGTGCAAGGCATCTCGTTGACATTCATTGCAGGTTCAAATGAGGCTCATTCTTGGCTGTGTAAGATGGAGGCTCATTAGTGCCCCGACTTGTCTGCATTGTGGAAAGGTGAAGGCTTAGTGTAAAAGGAGAGATGTAGGTGCGCATGAAAAAGGATAATCTTTCCTTGAACTCCATGCTCTCTGTCACCTGTGAGGGTTTGCAATCTATAAGCCCGTACTCAGAGATCATGTGCGCTCCTGCCAGCCTTGCGCGTTGTTGACTCTGAGTATACATCTGCTAAGCTGACCAATAAATGTGCCCATCTCATTGTGCCAGTGGCTCTGTTCCTTGTGGGCACAACTTTGTCCTGGTGTTCAAAGCTACAGCTTTAACCATTTTGCACCTTGAAATTGCCTGCATAGTACCCACAAGGCAATTGTCAAAAAGAAGGGAAGCAGCACTGACCCATTCATTCTGCTTTGCCCCTTCTCCCCTAAACACTCGTCAAGCTCAAAGTGCTACATCAATATGGAAATGTGTTGCAGTCAATGGAACCATTGAGCATGGTCTCGATGCCCATATGTTGGCTTGATGGGAAGACAATGCTCAGGGCAGAAATGGCTAGTTGCTAGGATGTAATGCAGCTGATGTGTGCTCTTTATTATCAACGAAGCAGAACCTTGACGACTCCATGGTGTGTCTGCATTCTTGGGGCCACAAGAGCCAGGGCTAACCAATAGGGGAAACTGATGGTGTGGAAAAGGAGGCTTTTTCATGTCTGTCAGGCAACTGTGTGAAGATGGTCATCGTGAGGTGATCTATTGGAAGGTCAGGCTAACTGGAGTACCACATCTCTAACTGAGAGTGGAGGGTCCCAATGTAATGGGGAGCAAGGTAACGCTGAGGACTGAGTGCTCTGAACAAGCGTTAACATCTGTTGAACGTCCTCGCCTGATTTGGCCCAAGTCTAGCCCAGCAGTATCGAAATGACACATAAGGCATTTTATCTTTGTGGAGATGGATCTCCTTGAGGCGGTTTGTCAGACTGAATGTACACAGCCATGAATCCACTGAGGACTGCAGTGCAGCTCCTGCCTCTTAAAGGCTGCCTTAGCGACTAGATGCTGAAGAGATGCTTGAAGAGGCCGCACCTTCAGTTGTTTGTTGCCGGAATGACTTCGTGAAGTTGGTACCTCATCTCAGCAAGGACACGCGCCCCTGAGGCTTCATCGTCCTTCAAAAGATGAGGACATGGTGAGCAGAATGTGCAAATACTCAATCTCAGAATGAAGAGGATGATTGAGAAGACTAGACATGCTGGTGGTGATGTGGGCCCATCAGAGAGGACACTGGTCCAACGGATAAGCACTGATACTCATCAACATCCTCCTGGAATCTGGTGGTTATGAGCGCCTCACATGCACGCCTGCCTCGTCTGGCCATGCTACGGCTTCTTCCCCTGCAGCCTCGGCTTCCTCGACCTCATCGCCCTCATCCTTCTCGATGTCCTCCTCATTGGAGGAGACATGCAAATCCTCCATCTCAAAATCTGGCAAGTCCTCCCCATTTTGTAGGGCATAGCAACCACGATGATCTGTGAGACTCTCAGGGGCATATACTGCAGTGCTATGCCAGATCTGCAAGGCATCGGAATCGCATCTCCAAGATGCCAATGGTCTGCCCTACCAATGTTCATGTGGCAGAATGAGCATCGTTGTATCTTCCCCCAGGTGAAGTTTGTGGCCATTGGAGGGGTGGGGGGTGGGGGGGGGGGGGTGGGGGGGGGGGGGGGGGGGGGTGGGGGGGGGGGTGTGGAATTGGGGACGTCCTTTGCAGGTAGCCTTTGTCACTGAAGACCCCAACCTGGATGCTATGTGGTCCCTCGAAGATGTCCGTGATCTGCAATCTACTCAAGATGTAGGAGGTGTGGCAGCTTCCCGGGTATCTTGCACAAACCTGCATGATGTGTTTCTGGTGGTCACAGACCAGCTGCACACTGAGCAGGTGGAAGCCTTTCCTGTTGATATACTGGAGTGCCTGTTGCCAGGGAGCTTTTATAGCCACATGAGTGCAGTCAATGGCATCCTGCAACTGTAGGAATCCGGAAATAGCAGCAAAGCCCAGTGTTCGGGCAGCCTGACTGGCTTGATCTCTGATGAAGTGCGCATAATTGTAGGCCTTGGCAAAGAAGGCGACTATCACTTCTTGTATGCACTTGTGCGTGGGAGCTTGAGAGATCCCGCAGTGGAGCCCTGGAAAGAGCCACTCGTGCAGAAGTTAAGAGCAGCGGTGACTTTCAGAGCCACAGGAAAAGGATGTCCTCTCAGTCCCCACGGCGTCAACTCATGGAGAATGTGATAAATGTGAGCCGTCAGATGCCTGGATATGCAGAGGCCTCGGCGACACTGTCTCTTGCTCATCTGCAGAAAAGACATGCATCTTCTGTACGCCCTCAGTTTTGAGAGGCGCCAACACACAGCGTTTCTGTGAGCCTCATCATCTGGGTCCAGAGAGGGTCCTGCTGTCCCTTGCTCATCAGGGTGATGCTCCCCCGCTTTGATGAGCCTGGCACTGCCATAACACACTTCTCTGGCTTTCCTCCTGCCTACATGCGATGATGCAGGCAACATTAAATGCACCCTCCATCTCCCTGAAGGTTTCCTCTCCGCAGGAACATTGAAAGAAAAAAAAGACTTAGCATCAGCCTCCAAATGTTTTCTTTCTGTTCTCAAATCGTGAGTGGCTGCGGGTTCAAGGACTTGATTATAGCCTAGGCAAGTATTAGCCAATACAATTCTGGCCCAACCAATGACCGCTCTCAATTACACAGTACGTTTGACCCCTCCCACCCCCATCCCAGTCCCATTTCAGTAGACCTACTGCTATGGGATGGATTTGGTCAGGCGCTTGGGTGTCTTAAATTTATTCAAGGCAATAAATTACTCATTCAGTGGATTCTATAACTACATCCTTTGGAATACACATAAGGGCACATACTCTGTGAAGGGATGAGATTCTTATAGGGGATCCTGGGAGTTCCCGCCTCTGAACCTGGCAGCTGCAAGCTTCTGAGGTGGGCTTCCCATGAGGCTTCTCCTGTTTGTCCAGGTGCCCGCTTGTTTTTGGAGTCATCACCACACTGGGGAATTAACACAATTGGTACAATGGATTATTGCAGGAAGATCAATGATTGGAACACATTGGAATTAATCTCGCACAAATCCGTTGTTACATTGAAGGCTCCAGTTTGCCTCGATAGTTATTGAGATGCTCCTAACATGTCTTAGTTGTGCATTCCTCCTCAGGTGGTGATACAGATTCCAGGCGCGCCTTTAATTGCAACCCCTCCAGTCAAACCTTTGCTCTGCGGCACATTACAACCCACCCCCATCTTACCGCTGGTTTGGTATTAGAGCCTTGCCTCTCTAACCCTCCTTGAAAGTAAAGTGGTGCTGCCTGCAAAGCCAGCGCAGAGTCCAAGGTGCTGTGAGCGCTGCACGATGCAAGGTAGGTGAACAAACCCCGAAGTTACGACTGAAGTGCACGTCGCCAGGTGCACATCACCTACGTGCAGTTGTGGATGACGCCGGTCTAACTAGGCGCCAGCATGGCCTTTTGACCCAGCGTGGGGATGTGATTCCAGTGAGATGTCTTGATAATGAACATGCATGCTGTTCTAATATATTCAAATTGCATTCCCGACATGGCTTAGCAGGAAAGCATGCCAACATTGAGGGTAGGATTGGACGATTGCAACCTGTTTTTACGCCAATGGGAAATCATTCTGACTTGATTGAATTCGGGTAGAGGGTCAAGGAGCTGAATGGCCTCCTCCTGTTCCTATGTTACTCTCAGTTCTAATTTAAAGTGCATGCATGACATTATTTTATGGATCACGTGCTGATTTCTACCCACATCCAAATATTGCCCTGCTCATATCCTTCCCCTAACCTGTGACCCAATAAGCCTGTAACCCTGAACTGAATCCTCTTGCCAAGATCCCAGTCCCTCTCTCCCCTTCCCACCCAGAACAGATAGAAAGCAAGAGAATCAAAGCAAAACAAGGGCAGAGAGAGGATGAAAGAAAGTTAGAAATTAGACAAGGGGAGAGTTGTAAAACGGGATACACGGAGAGAGCCGAAAGGGGAGCAAATTCCACTCTCTGGTCCCTGAATCCCCAGTACTGACTCAATTCTCAAGCAATCCTTGAAATGGATCACTCCCAACCTAAGCAGACTGTGCTAGCTTTGCACAAACCTGGGACCTCTGCTCAGCATGGGGTCACTCAGCTGTTCATTTAGCCCTGGGGCATGCCTCAATTATGTATATGAACAGGCATGGCAAAATCTGATTGTTGTCTACATTTCCACTGGGTGCGGGGTAATTGTGTGTCATAATCCCCATACCTACTAACGGTCTTATCCAATTTTTAACCTTAACTCATTGCGAGACTTTGCTGTGCACAAAAATTGGCTGCCACATTTCCCTGACAACACTTGGAAAAGTAATGAGTTCTGTGTGCATAGCTTTGACACAGCCTGAGTGTTGTGAAGGAGTTAAATTAAAGCAAGTTCTTTCTTTCTTTCTTCCACTTGCACCTCCCAGCTTCGATTTCTCGGGAGCTGACAGGAGAAGACGAGAAGATCCAGACACAGCTACATGGGCAGCCTTGTGAGGGATACTACACCTACAGCAAAATGCCCTGCGATATCTACATCCGCAAAGAGGTACCAAGACATGTGTAGTCACTGGATTCAGAAAATTAGTAAAAGCTGACAACAGCCACAAAAATTGTCCTATGTATATGCTTAATATCTCATGGAGATGAGAGCTGTGCAGTGGGACATGGGCAGGCCATAACCTCAGTTGCAGCTATATCCAATCTAAAGCAGCTCTCAGGCTCTGAAGTAAATAAGAGACAGAATCTGTATTGTGGGCTGGGAGTGGGCCCAGGAGGCAAGGAGCAAACCCTGGAAGCTATGATTGAGACTTGGGGGGGGTGGGGGAAGGGAGAATTGGCAAGGTGTGAACCTCAGGGGGCTGGAACTGGTCTGGAAGAGTTGGCCACAGGGGACTGGGATCAGGCCACAGGCGACTGGGAATGGGCTTGTACGCAGAGGACCGTCTTTTATCTCTCCTGTTGCCACCAGGTTGCAATATGTACTTTTCATCAAGTCACAGCTCAGCAAAAATATGTGCTAAGTTTAAGTGGTGTTGTGTGGGGCTACATTTGCTGGGCACATTCCTGTGCTCTGTAATTTGGTAAAGTCAGCGATACAGGCTCCTGTTCATTGTACTTCATATTGTATTTTGTTTTTTTCCTGCTTCAGGTATTTTATCCTAAGGACAGTTTCCACAGCCCTGTGATACTGGATCTTATTTTCAGACAGGTAAGAAAACTAATGGATCCCAGTTTCCTTCACATTGAATTTGGAGCAATTTCTCTCAGGTCTGGACCTCTGTGTGGTTTGGCTCAGTATCTCTGCTCCCAAGTTTGAGTCTGATTTAAGGTCATGCTTTTGTGCAATGGTATCTTTTGGGGATATGTACTATTTCCTCTGCCTCTCTGTACCTGTCCCATTTTCAATACCTGGTCACATGATATACACTCCCAAAATTTCATTCTGTTTGTCTCATGTTAAGTTTAAGTTTTAGACAGCAGCAAATCTTTTTAACTTTAAACATCTAACATATGTTACATATCTAAACTCTAGCTTCATTTAATTTTATGTAAACAAACTGATCTATTATTTGGGAACTTTCTACAATTCCTTGCATTTTTATACACGAAGTTTCAGAGAATATTGTTGTGCATTATTCGCATCCAGTCAGCTTCTGCCCACTTCAGCTCTGTCTCCCTTTCTCCTTTCAATTCTAGACACTCTAACTGTGTTGCTCTCAGCAAGATATAATACTTGAGCATGAGAAGTCTTTCTTGATTTGAGTGATTTTGTGATGATTCAATTTTAAATTGCTCCATCTCCTGCTCGCTGCAGCTACTTTTCTCGATGGTAGGCTTTTCCTTTTTTAACCAACTTTACCTGCTACCTGACATGAGGATTGGTTTTCTAGAAGTTCGGTTCTTTCAGTGTAATTCTTCAAGCAGTTACACCTCCAATAGATGATCAATAGCTGTAATTGAGCTGCCCACTATATGAGAAATGAGCCTGCTGCAACAGCTTGGCCATTGTGAAGCCACATCAAAATTAACCAGGTTGTTGGTAAAGTGTTAAAGCAAGGAATTGTTGCTCTTAGTCATTTGGTAGTACATTTGTATTGCTGAAAAAAGAGATATGTTTAAGCTTTTCGTCTTGCATTCATCAGGACACTTGCAAGAATACCAATATAAGGGGAAGACAATTTATACTGCATGTGAAGAGAGTGCTGATTGACTGGCAAGAGGCATTGCCATGGAAAATGCACCATTGATGGTGACTGACTGTTAACTGCCAAGCATTGTTTGAAATTTAAAGAGGTAGGAGGTTAGGCATCATTCCATCAAAGACACTTTTCTCATGGAACCCAAAAAGATGTTTGCGAGAATTATGTTGACAACCAATTTAAGATTATCAGTCAGGCTTGCAGTGTGGCACATTTACGTGTACTGGAAACTACGTATATTAATACACAGGTCCCTGTTCTTTGCAGAAAGAACATTTACATACATTGCGCCTGTTTCAGCTAAATAAAATAAGTGACAGCCATTCACTGACTCATTCCTCAGACCAATCAGGGTCAAGCTGCCTGCTTTAAATTTCAAATAATGTTTGGCACTTAACTGGCAGTCACTATCAGTGGTGCATTCTCCAGGGTAACGCCACTTGCCAACTACTCAGCACTCCCTTCACATACAGTATAAATTGTTGTTTTCCCCTTATATTGGTGTTCTTACAAGTGGCCTGATGAGTGCAAGATGAAAAGCTTGGACAGGTCTCTTTTTTCATCAATACTCAAGTAGTTGCTCTGTTATGAAACAATTGATTAAATTCAGTAGCGTTCAATTAACAGTTTGAAAAACAAGTTAAACTATTGCTGAAATTTTGGAAACAAGCAGGAATCGGAAACACAGCCAACTTTCTGGCCAACTTTCGCTTTTATTAAATTTGGATCTAAAATTTTATTAAAATTGCAAATCTAAAATCTAAATGTACAACTAAATGCCATTAGTGGATCGTAGCTATGATTAATCTAATCCTCTTCTCAATTAGTGCTGGGAGATACAAGTTGATTTTTGTCTTTCCTCTGAGGTTATTCTACTCTCCCACCATAAAGCCCCTGCCCAGAACTCTCCAACCCACCACTGTAACAGCTAAAGGCAGCTCAGATAGAGATCAAAGCTGAACCTTCTGTGTATAAGAGAAGTACGTGCATCCCCATCAATGCTATTCTCTGATTGGCCAGTAGGAGATGCAAGTGAGTATAGAGCCCAGGTAAGTCTGACTCAGATTTGTGGAGAAGTCGGTGTCAAAGCTCAACATTAACCTCAGAGTATAACAACAGGAAACATGCATTAGAGTGGTAGACAGGCACCCTAGAATAAAAGACTGGGACCACTGGAGTGGTTTTGGTTATTCATGTAGAATAAGAAATACCTGGGAGTGAGTTGCAGGCTGGTAACAAACTGAGAGGTTTGGGAATTTATTTATAGAATATTAGATAACCTGGAGTGAGTTACCAGCTCCAATTTAGCTGAGAAGGTTTATATATATAAAATAGCAGATACCCAGGAATGAGTTACAGGATGGGAACAAATTGAGGACTTGGGAGTTTATATCTCAAACAACCAATAACCTGGATGGAGCAATCTTTCCTTGACGTGCTAGTTGAGAAAGCCTACCTTCACCAATCAATATACACTTTGGGATTTGTACAGCTCAACAGGGTATAAGATTGGTCTTATTAGGAAACTTGTCAACAGGGCCCTAGCTACATGCTCAGCCGCAAGTTTTATGGAGAAGTAGAGTGCATCAAAGCTATCCTGTGGGACATTGGCTATCCTGATCAGATCATTGGTCACTGTGTATAGCACAAACTCACAAATAGCCCAAAGCCTGCCACTTTCAGACTTGAAAATTGCCCAGTCTATCTCAAATTACCCTGGAAAGGCAAAGTATCTCAAAAAATTTGAATAATAGGGTAAGGAAGTAGTTTCACACTGCTACTATGCAGCGGCTACACAAGTGGTATTTTTCACTACAGAATGCTGATGTTCTGCCTATGAATTTCAGTGCTGGCGTGATGCCAAGTATGTAGGCCATATGTCCCAGTGACTGGATGATCAAATCAAACAGCATGTTCCTTCAGCTGTTTGTAATAGGCAGAGTACAGACCATACTTAACCAACCTGTGTTTGCAAAACCCAAAACAAAATGTCTACTATTAGATGTGATTCCACAATTAGGCAGCACATGCTGAACAATCCTAAGTGAGCTACACTCACAACCACTTTAAGATAATATGTTGAGATCATAATGTGGCTCATTTCATGGAATCACAGAATCTTAACGGGACATAAGGAGGCCATTCAGCCCATCATGCCTGCACCATCTCTCCAAATGAGCATTATGACCTCATGCCATTGCCCTACCTTTTGCCCATAACCTTGCACATTGTTTCTATTCAAATAATCATCTAATGCCCTCTTGAATGCCTCAATTGAGCCTGATTCCACCACACTTCCAAGCAGTGCATTCCAGACCCGAACTACTCATCGTATGAAAAAGTTTTTTCTCACGTCACACTTGCTTCTTTTGCAAATCACTTTAAATCTGTGCCCTCTCATTCTTGATCCATTTACGAATGGGAGCAGCTTCTTTCTATCTACTCTGTCTAGCCCCCTCATGATTTTGAACATCTCTATCAAATCTCTTCTCAGCCTCTCTCTCTCCATGAAGAACAGTCCCAACCTTTCCAATCTATCCTCATAGTTGAAGTATCTCATCCTTGGAGCCATTCTTGTAAACCTCTTCTGCACTCTCTACAATGTGTTCACATCTTCCCTATGGTATGATGAACAGAACTGCACACAATATTCCAGCTGAGGCCTGTCTTATATAAATTCAGCATAACCTCCTTGCTCTTGTACTCTGTGCCCCTATTAATAAAGCCCAGGATGCTAAATGCTTTATTAACTGCTGTCTCCACCTGTCCTGCTACCTTCAATGATCTATGCGTATATACACCTAAGTTTTTCTGCTCCTGCACCCCCTTCAAAATTTCACCCCTTATTTTATATTGTCTGTCCATGTTCTTTCCATCAAAATTCATTACCTCACACTTCTCCGCATTGAACTTCACCACCTATCTACCCACTCCACCAACTTGACTACGTCCTCTTGAAGTTCCACACCATCCTCCTTGCAGTTCACAACACTCCTAAGTTTCGTATCATCTGCAAACTTTGAAATTGTCCCCTGCACACCAAGATCTAGATCATTAATATATATCAGGAACAGCAAGGGCCCCAAAACTGACCCTTGGGGAACTCCACTACAAACCTTCCTCCAGCCTAAAAAATATCCATTGACCATTACTCTCTACTTCCTATTTTTCAGCCAATTTTGTATCCACATTGCTACTTTCCCTTTTATTCCATGAGCAGTAACTTTTCTCACAAGTCTGTTGTGTGGCACTGTGTCGAATGCCTTTTCAAAGTCCAGGTACACCACATCAACAGCATTACCCTCATCGACCTTTTCTGTTACCTCTTCAAAAAACTCCAGCGAGTTAGTTAAACACGATTTCCCCTTAGAAATCCATGCTGGCTCTTCCTGATCAACCCATATTTTTCCATTTGACTACTAATTCTATCCTGAATAATTGTTTCTAGAATCTTGCCTACCACTGAAGTTAAACTAACAGGTCTGTAATTGCTGGGCTTATCCTTACAATCTTTTTTGAACAAGGGTGTAATGTTTGCAATTCTCCAATCTAAGGAAAACTGAAAGATTATGGCCAGTTCCCCTATAATTTCTACTCTCACTTCCTTCAATATCCTTGAATGCATCTCATCTGGTCCTGGTGCCTTGTCAACTTTAAGTACCGACAGTCTATTCAACACTTCTCCTTATCAACTGTGAACCCTTCTAGTGACAGAGTTTCCTCGTCTGTCACCATGGCCTGGGTAGCATCCTTGGTAAAGACAGATACAAAGTATTCATTTAATACCTCAGCCATGGCCCCTTCATCCAAGTGTAAATTCCCTTTTATGTCCCTAGTTGGCCCTACTCCTCCTTTTACCACCCTTGTTGGCTGCCAGTCTTTTCTCACAATCCCTCTTCGCTTCTCTAATATGTTTTTTCACCTCCATTCAGGACCTTCTGTATTCCTCTTGATTGCTGGAAGCAACATCTATTCATATACAGTGACCCATTCTCTGCAGACAAAAGAAATATGTTCAAGCCTTGCACCTTTTTTTGGAATTATCCAAGAGCTTGGGAAGTCTATAGGTCCCCATTGCTTTCTCCGTGACAACGCCTTGGTCAATCAGAGTCTACATCAGCACCCTTTTCTCCTGTAGTATAAAAATTGTTTGATCGTTTGAAATTTTGAATTCTTGTGTTAGTCCTGATGAATGCAAGATGTAAAGTTTCAGCAACATCTCTCTCTTTTCAGCAATATTCAAGTCCTGTACTACCAAGTGACTAGAGAATAATAGATCCTTAAGAGTGAGTTAAAGAGGAGGATCTAATTGAGGCTTTTGAGGATTGCTTCATTCTTGTGGAGGTATTGTGTAGCTTCTTAATAATTTTTTGTTTAATATTCCTTCAATTCTGTAAAGATCGTGAACGATACATTCTCTGAAACTTGTGTGAGGCTGAACAAAGAGGAGCAGATGAAGATGAAATCTTTCCTAGGTCAGTATTCCAAACTCTGCTGGGATTGGGTGGAGGGGCTGGATGGCAGCTGAGCAGAGAAAGAAAGAGGAAAAGTTGGCAGGGTACGGGGGCGAAAGGGATGCTGAAGTGGAATAGGACGGTGATGCCAAAATGAACGCTGAGGGGAAAGCAATACAACTGATGGAATATTGAAGTTAGCTGCAGTCCCACTGCACTCTCACTGTAACTTTTCGTGTGCCTGATGTGAGTGTTTTTTGGTTTCAGTTTTCAGCAATAAACAAACTAAATTCTAGAATGACAGGAAAACACTATTAAAAATCCTGAAACTTGATATAACAAAAAGGATGTGATTTATTCAGTCACCCTGAAACATTAGCCCTGCTCCCAGATCTTTAATCAGGCAGATCATCAGTTGTAATTCTGCTTTTTGAGCTGTCAGATTTTATTGGGGCTGTACCAGTTTTTTTTAAGCTATTTATCAACTTTTCCGATTATGTAGGTTAGTGTGCAGGAAACACGCAGCAGGCAAGTCAGCATCTGTAAGGACAGAGAATGATGTTCTCAGGATGTGACTGTTCATTAGAATCGACCTGAAGCTTGCAAACCCAAAATATAACAATCTGACTTTCCTCTGCGAAATGACTGGGAGAAGGTACTGAGTTACAGTGTGACAGAGGTACAGTAGGCAACACAGGGCAGCTGGATAAGTGGTTAGAGAGGTGGATTATCATCAGTTGAGGTGCTGATTGGAAGGAGTTAGTGCATTTGGCAAATGCTGACTGGCCAGTGTTCTATTGACTGTATCTTTACTGATGTCAGTTCAGTTTCCTCACACCATCTGGTTCAATGAATCTTTCGCCTCATTTCCCAAATAAGCTATCAGCATTCACTGCTAAACAGACAAGTATTAAAGTGCCATTAGTAGATCCACCTCTTGCCCTTTTGAAAGCATTCTCTTTGAGTGAAGCAGACTGGTAGAAGAACAATAAATGGACAACGTGTATAACAACAAACACAGCGGCATCTGTTTATCTTCTTTAGCTGAAAACAAGATTCAAGCCTCAACTCTGGTGAAGGATGAAGCTATCAAGAGGAAGACTGTGATGGTGGCCAGAAAGACTTGGGATTTTTATTTCTGCCGTCTGTTCCCTGCCTCCGTGAGACAACTTTCCTGTATTTATACCAAATTTATTTAAACCATAGCATGTTGTGTCATTAGATATTATTTATCGATACTTTTAAAATCTTCAGCATATGTGGGGGTCTATAATGGGGCGGAGGTTGGAGTAATGCTCCTGCTGGAGGGGCAGCTCATTAAATCACAGGAACAGGAGCCAGCAATTTAACTCCTTGTGCCTTTTCACAATTAAATTATACCTCGGCTGAGATGTGCCCCAACTCCATCTCAGGACAAATATTCTGGTCTCCAAAGACTATTGAACAAAGCTCCACAATCTGCCTCAACATTACATGTCTAAATCTGGCTGCTGCCTTCCAGACATTTTCTCTACCCAGAGACTATTTCAGTCTATAATCCTCCAACCATATTCATACAACTCATTTTTGAAGGAATTATGCATTCAGCTTTTCCTGGAAGTCTATTCCATGATCAGCCGTTCTGCAGAAATGACTTTGTAACCTCATGTCTCTTGAGGTGCTTAACTATAATCCTGCACCTTCCAAGGTCAAATAGCCAATTTACATCAACATCCCAACATTTAATTTTCCCATTATTTCTCCCCTAATGTAAATGTGACCAGCACAGGAGCAGCCATATCCTGGAAATTCCTGCACCTGCTTGACCCAGGGAATGGGAAAAAACATAGACAGCTTAAAAATGTATCTCCTCAATTTGCCTTGAGTTTTTTTACCTTGATGCTAATTTGCAATTATTGTTTGAACTCTTTCAGGGCAGTGTGGGCACTGGAGTGCAGATTCTGGGAGTCTCCCATAAAGGAATCTGTCTACTGAAACTAGTGAGAGCCAGTAGCACAGCAGCAGAGAAACTGAGGGTGCTCAGGAGCTACAGGTATGGGAAGCAGACTGCAATATGTTCCACTCCTCCTGCTATCCTATGGACTTGCCCCATCCTGGTCTATCTTTCCATGGCATCTTTGGTATCTCACTAAGCACCCACTCTTCTTTTGTACATCTAGACAATAATTTGACTAGTACTAGTATGACTCAGTACCACACCCAGCAAATCAACAAGGAAGCTTCTGCCACTTCTTCTAGGGCATTGTTTGTGGTCTACACCCCAGACTCCAGTCTCTAAATACCGACTCTAACCCCTCCAAGGGCCTCTGCCTGAGGCTAAACCAGACCATTCACAACTGCGGTGTCATAAGTGTTCCTGAGCTGAGCTGCTGACTCCCCAACGTTTTCATCACCAAGACCACCGACTTCCAGCTCTGTAACATTCTCCATCTCCACCCTTGCCTCAGCTCATCTACTACTGAAGCACATACCATTGCCTTTGTTACCTCCAGGCATGACAATTCCAACCCACTTCTGGCCAGCCTCCAATCTCCCACCCTCCATAAACTTGAACTCATCTAAAATTCTACTGTCCATATCTTAAATTCACACCAAATCCCATTCACCCATCATCATCTCTGCTCGGTGACCTACATTGGCTCCCGGTCTGGCAAGACCTCAAATTTAAAATTCTCATACTTGCTTTCAACTCACCCAATGATCTCACCTCTTCCCATCTCTGTGACCTCCTTCATCCTACAACCTTTATATCTGCATTGCTCTAATTTGTCTTCTTGCATACCCCACATTTTAGTCACTTCACCATTGGTGGCTGTACTTCAGCTGCCTAAGTCCTAAGCTCTGGAGTTCCCTTCCTAAACTTTTCTGCTTCTCTCTTCCCCTTAAGCATGATCTCTTTGACTAAATTTTGGTTAGCTATTTTGACCACCAATTCTAATATCTCTTTACAAAAGCAAAATACTGCAGATGCTGGAAATTTTAAATAAAAACAGAAAATGCTGGAAATAATCAGCAGATCTGGCAGCATCTTTGGAGAGAGAAATAGAGTTAATGTTTCAAGTTGATAACCTTTCAGAATAGATGAAAGGTTACTGGCCTGCAACATGAATTCTGCTTCTCTCTCCACAGATGCTGCCAGATTTGTTGAGTATCACTAGCTTATGATGTTTCTATTTCCAACATCTTTGTATGTGGCTGGCTGTCATATTTTGTTTGGAAACTGCTCCTGTGAAGCGTCTTGGGATGTTACTTTAAATATGCTGTATAAATCAAGTTGTAGCTGTAGGTTACTGACCTACCCTGGCAGATCTGATTTTAAGGTGCCTCACACAAACGGGACAGATGACCCTATGTGACTTCTTGAAATTGAGTGATGAGGAAGGGATCATGTCATGACTGTTTCACTGCTTTGGATTCGGTCAGACAGACGTGGCCCTGTGGGAACAAAAGTTTTGTTCCTTGAATCTGTTTCTCAGTAGCCTGGTTTGAAGAATAAAGGCCCGAATCGTCCGGTACCATTGGCAGCAGGGGTCATGGCGGGCAGGGGGGTGGGTGACAATTCAGCGTGAGGGAAGGAAATTGGTTTCACACCGGCGTAAAATCACAGCGGGATCAACCGATGGTGTCCGCCATAGCAGAACGAGAATCCCACTGGAGGCTGGCGTGAACCCAATTTGCATCCTGGTAATGGGATGCAAAGTAAGGCCTGACCAGTATCGTCCCCCCACACTAGATTTACCATTTCGCCAGCGGGGAAACACGCCGGCCCAGAACATACCTGGACAAGAGTGTGACATGCAGAAGTCGGGACTTACCATTAGGGCCTTGCTCACATCGCGGACATCTGGGGAGCAGAAGGTGCTGGAGCCCTACAGCTACCAGACCCTGGAGGAACACGTGCATCACCTGCTGGGTGGATCCTCATGCACATGGCTCCACCACGAAGCAGCTCTTGGAAGGTGGGAGGTATCTGTTGATGCTTCGGGTCTGCTTTGGAACATCACGGTCATGGCCATGGGCTGCTACGGATGATCGGCGGAAGTTGGTGGGAAGAGGAAGGTCCAGCTGTGAGTGGGAGAGGAAGGTACACTGGGTGGGAGGGGTGGGGCAAAGACATCGGGGGCTGAAGGTATCAGGGAGGGTGAGGTTGGGAGGGGGGAGGAGGGAGCATGGGGCGGAGAATGTGGCAAGTGGGGAGAAAGGTCTAAGGGAGGGAATTTGGAGAGGGGAAGGTGTCTGGGAGGAGGAAGGTGTTTGGAGGGGGGAAGGTGTCTTGGGGAAGGAGGGTGTTTACAGGGGGATGGTGACGGGGCGGAGGAGGGAGTTCAGAGAAGGAAAGGTGTCCGGGAAGGAGCGGGAGTTTGGAGTGGAGAAGGTGTCCAAGGGGGAGGAGGGAATAAGGAGGGAGTTAATATGGAGGAGGGAATAAAGGTGGGTGGGGCGGTGGGGGCAGTTGGTGTCCATAGAACATGCAAGGGAGGGGTCTGTGGAGACAATGACTGCCTCCTGGGGAGCAAACTGAGGATAGGCGTGGTAGGAGGGAATGGTGAGTGTGAGAGGGGGCAGAGGGAGCCAATAGGGTGGGAGGGTGAGGGTGCATTGGTAACGGCAAAAGGGACAGCTAGGGTGGTTGGTGGGTACTCTGAGGCAGACACGGACCCTGGGGGTGGGAAGTTGGAGCTCAGGGCAATCAATGTTACCTCTGATGACTTCAACGTACATCCTCTGGAGAGCTGAAGTCTTGAGGGCCCCAGCTTGCTTTGGTTGTCCTCCTGTAGGCCAGTTGCTCTCTCTGCAGTGACAGACAACAAGGTTGAGGGGGTCACAGGCTAAGGGGCTCGGAGGAAATGGACAGCCTCTGAGATTCCTGAGTGGATGACCCAGGGGTGTCAGCTGCCGCTCCTCCTCCCTTCTGGTGCCCAAAGGACTTGGCCTGACTCCTTGAGGGGAGGGAGCACCTGGAGGGACATCGAGGTGCCTTGTTTCCTTCTTGTGTTGCCACTGCAGGAACTCACCCATGGCTACCGTGATGGAGTGCAGGTCTGCGCACATCTCTGTGTTCTGCTGGACCAGGATCTCCATGGCGTCCACCATCCTTCCCATGGAGACTCCATATGTGCACATTTGGGCACCACTTCATCAGAGAGCAGGCGGACATTCTCCTTCAACCCATGTGCCCTCTGTTGAGGACTTCCTACAATGCTTCGTGATGTTCCCTCACTTTCTGGTGATTGTCCACGATGAGTTGAAAAGCCAAATCCAGAGGCTCATTCATCTGACTCGGACCTCACATGCCTCTTTCCCAGCAGTCCTCTGAGTGCCAGTTAGCTCGGCTGAACCTGCCTCCTCCTGTTTCAGACACAAGTCCATGCAATGACCACCAGATTGTGAATCTGAGCCTGCTCTAGATCTAGATCCCACCCAGGTATATGTCTCTGCGCTAGTGGAGGGTGTGGGTAAGCGCCGTGACGGTCTTCCAGGCTGCTTATTTCCAGCTCTTCAATGGAGGAGGTATCCTCTTGGCTGGAGGTGAGGACCTGGATGGAGCTGAGGGACTGGCTGGCTGATGGTGTTGGTCACTTGGCAGAGCTCCCTGTGAACCAAAGTAGCAGTAATTAGTGCATGGCAGCAGAGTCAAAAGCAGGAGAGAGAGAGAGAGCACTCACAGTTGCATTGAGAGAGAGATGATGTGGTGCAGGACCCTCACGTGGGTGTTCGCCGCCCACCTCACAGTCGCCGCAGACAGTCCATGCCCTCACCAGTCAGTGTGATGGCACGCTCCTCAAAGTGAGTGAGGAGCCGAATGTGGGCCACTCCACCCCTGGTCTGTGACCTCTCCCTGCTGTTGTGAGCCAGCTTCTCCTGCATAAAAACAGATGGAGAGAGTGTGAGCAGGACACATGGCGCTGGGCGGAATATTTGTGTGGTGAACAGAGCCATGGACGGGATGAGAACGTGAGCTCCAGAGGACATGAGCCTGATGGAGATGTGAGGATGTGTTTGAGAGTTAGTGCTGTTGTCTCTTAAGGTGTGAGATCGCTATGGATGTGTGATGGGTTTGGGAGTGTGTGAGTTGAGAGCGATGAGGTGTTGACTTACCCTGGCAAATGAATGAGAGCATTCATCCTCTTCCTGCACTGGATGACTGACCTCCTCTGTGCTCCAGTGGTACTGACCGCCACTCCACCTCCTCCCAGGCCGGCTGGTGACTCTGGTGGACCTCCTGCAGCCAGAGCAGGGGTAGAGGACATTGCAGTGGCCTTCCACTGCGTCCAGCAGGCGCCACAGGGAGACGTCACTAAATTTGGGGGCTGTCGTCATCTTTGCTTTCAGTGCCACCTGGAGCAGTCCTGGTCTGTAAACGTGAAGTAGGCATGCGCTCTGGTGCACTTTAAACATGGCACCTGGAGCGAGAAAGCACTGAGGTCACGGCGGGGCAGGCAAATCCGAGCCCGACTGCCAGTGATCTGGAGTGGTTCCCATGAATGCAATATTAACGTGTCGGGATGCACCGGGAAGGGGATGATACAACACGAAAACCTACCATTGCGGCTGGCGGGTAAAACATTTTTTTCACACTCACTACCGCACTTAGTGCAAACCTGGGACAATTTTGCTCAATTAATTTCTGCATCAAGCTGACCCAGAGAAAGCACAACGTATGCAGAAAATGTGTAGATCACATTAGTCCCTGAGTTTTCCCATTTTGCCTTTATACCAGAATTTTGTATGAGTCAAAAATCCAGGGTCAAAGTCATGGATCCAACATGCTTTAAATTTACAATACCTAATCTAACCATTCTCCTAATGACCACCTTTCAGCTACTCAGACATCTTGTTTGTCACCATCCCTTCTAAGAATATGCTGGACTTCAACCTCACCAATGAGAAGCTGATTCTGTTTTCCTCCAAGGCTCCACAAGTTAAGAGTATGATCGATTATTTCATCACGGAACTGAAGAAGGTGCGTAGAGAACTTGCTTTTAAGCTCTTTCACATGGCCCTTGTATGAAAGAGCTAAATAATGCTTCTCAATATACTTTCTGTTCAGGAATCAAGGAACTACAGGAGCCCCAGAGGCAAAAGGTCATGGGTTCAAGTCTTTTTCCAGAGACTTGAGCAAATAATCTAGGTAGTTACTCTGAGGGAGTGCTGCATTGTTGGAAATGCCATCTTTCAGAAACTGAGGCCCCATCTGCCCTCTCAGGTGGATGTAAAAGTTCCCATGGTACTAATGGAAGAGCAGAGGAGTATTCTTGGTGTCCTGGCCAATATTTGTTCCTCAACCAGCATCACTAAACCAGATTATCTAGCCATTGATGTTGGTGGGAGCTTGCTGTACAGATATTGGTTTTCCACATTACAACAGTGACAACACTTCAAAGTCCTTCATTAGCTAAGGATGAGAAAGGTGCTATATGAATGCAATCTCTCCCTTTATCTCTGCACTGCCTTAAATTTTCCGATCTTTGTTAAATTAGAACCAATCAGAAAATGCAGGCTACAGTGCCTGCAGCAGTCTCAAATGTTGTTGAGATTTAAGTAAATAAAAAAGGCTTGAAGGAGACCTTTGCAATGCTGTGGATTCCTCACTTGTTCTTTCGCCTCTAGAAACTAGGCTTAATTCAGTCATGGTTGAAATGGTGAAACTTGCCAATCAGATGATAAATATGGAGATAAAAACAAAATACTACAAAAAAAACCCAAAATCTGAAATAAAAACGGAAAGTGCTGGAAATGCTCAGCAGGTCTGGCAGCATCTGTGGAGGGAGGAACAATAACGTTTCAAATCAAATATGACTTCAGAACTGGTTCAGGACAGTTCCCCATTTAAGCAATCTCACTTATATAGAGTTCAATAGTGGCTGGATTGGCAATTGGCATTCACCCTGGTTCTGGGATGTTGGAATTAAGGCACAGTGTTGGACTGATTAAAGGGAGCTTGGTATCAGTGTGACACAGGAAAACTCGTTTCAGGCTCCAGGACATAAACAGTGCCTTGCATTAAAATATCACCAGTACACTGCCATCAGTATGCTGCCCACCCACCCTCAGTTTTATTGTGTTACAATCACTATAGGGACCGATAAATTTTAAAAAGAAATTCAAACTTCCAGCTAAAAGAATGACATGACAAGATTTCACATTTTAAGATGTTTACTGTAGCAAAAGATTACAAGCACTATTGAATAAACACTACCTTTGTAGGCACCTTATACTATAAACCATTGAATGGAATACCACCCCTTCTCATTTTTAACCAAAAAATCCCTCTATCAGGTATATGTTACACTATCCATTAAGTAGACATCCAATTCTCCTAGTATCAGTCCAAAGTGATTCTTAGCTCCTGTGGGGTTTACTTCAGTTCTTTTCCTTTCTCAGCCTGGTAACTTCTAACTCCAGAACTGCTCTGTATTACTAGAGATCCTCCCTCCAGCACAAGCTAGGTGAATCTTCCAGTTTAATTTTAGCTCCACACAAATTTGATCTTTTCAATCTGAACATGAGCTTCCACCTGCTGCATTCCAGGGCAGTGAATCATGGAGTCTTTCAGACTCAAGCTGCTCTCTCTCCCCCAGATCCTGGCTGACTAATTTCTCTGTGATATTTTAAGAAAGCCTGTAACCAGATATCACAATGGCTTCCTCTGTACCCTTCCCATTTCGAAGCCCCTCACCATGACAATGTGAATCACATGGACCTTGTAGCCAGGTAGAGTTGCTGATTACCTATCCTTGAGATTCCAAATCTCTCTTATCTTGGAAGTAAATGGACAGTTTCAAGCACAACTGATTACAGCCCAACAATCTCAATGCCTTTTTGGGACTTAACCCAAACTATCAACTGTTAGCACACAGGCTGCTGTCATTGTCTCCAAATGTAAATACCTTGCGCCTTCTTCCCAGTAAAACAATTTGGTCCCCCTTTAATCTCTAACCATCAAAACACCCAGACTTGCCGTCAGGCTAACTGCAGAACAGGTCACATGACCCTCTTTTTATTTTAGTTAAACACAGTCTCAAAACATAGGTAGGTAATTAGCCAAAGTCCACAAAGAACCGGAGGCATCTGTCTGCATTAGAGAGAGACAATTGATTATGTATAGCTTTGGGGGGGGGGTACCACTCTGTATCAAGCATAGGGCAAGGCAAGGAGGCAAGCCTCCATAATATACACAGCCAGTATGGGGATTGATGGCAGTATGGCATCATTATGCACCACACTCTAGCTATCTACCCAACTGAGCTAACCGACCCCCACTCCCCAAAAACCTAACAATCTTATAAACCTCATAATTGAAACAATTGTATGACCTCTGGTACCCAAATTGAATACTGCCCCTGATTTTATTCTAGTTCTGAAGAAGTCATATTCTCACTCCTTATTGCTCCACAGATGCTGCCAGATCTGCTGAGTATATCCAGCACGTTCTGTTTTTACTTAATATACAGGGAGAGTTTCAACCCAATTTGCAATGACCTATGACAGAACACAGTGCCACATTTAGCAATCTCACTTACGCAGAGTTCAGAAACGGTTGGATTGGCAATGGGCATTCATCCCAGTCCTGGGATGTTTGTATGGGAGCTTGGTGTCAGTGTGACACAGGAACACTTGTTTCAGGCTTCAGGACACAAACAGTGCCCTGCATTACAATGTCACCAGTACATTGCCGTCAGTATGCTCCCATCCACTGATTTATTGAATAATCCCTGCTACCCAGGTTGCGTACCGCCCCTGGTCTCCATGAGTTTTCACTTCCCTGTCCTTTGCCTGATCAATGCTGTCCCCCCCTTCACAGCCTCCTCACACTGAGTCTTCAGTGACCTCCCCCACCTTCTGCTTGTTGTCTGCCTTCAAAGTGTCTTGGATGCTTTGTTACATGATCAGTGCTGTTTCTTGTCAGTGGCTGTGGTTAGTAAGATCACAGAGTTAATGTTGTCTTTATATATGACCTGTCACCAGGATTCTAACTATGTAATAGCTGTGAAGAGTCACATCACAAACAACAGCTCCAACCTAAGATTCCACAAGGGAGACATCATCCGCTTACAACCCATGGAAGGTCTCGAGAAAGGTCAGTGTCCAAGGATGTCTAATTGTTCATTCATTGGGATCAAGTACAGAAGGTAACAGCTAATTCCAGGTTTTTGCCTGTAAATTTGAGTGCCTGGAATGATTGTAAGCAACATACCTTCTAATTTTATTTTTGTAGTGCATGGCCTGTCCGTTTAAGTGTGCAGGCCCTTTAATTTTTTTTGTATGACTCCGCACAGATAGTAACCTAAATGGGACATCGTGTGCCCTGTGTCTGCAAGAACTTATTAGTTGGTTGAAAGGGAACATTAATTGTAAGTAACTGGATGGTTAAATAGGTCACCTAGTGTGGTACTGAGTCACCTTGAGCAGAAAGGCCCCAAATTTCATCCCAGACTTGTGCCACACTATACCTGCCTAAGGAGCAGGACCCAGTAGGTCAGGTCACCACTGTGAAATGCCCATGCCTCCATCAGACAGGATCGGTAGTAATGCTCACCATTGGTGAAATGGTGCACTGGCAGGATGGGCCCTTTGGTTCAGCCCTGGTTTATCCCAGCAAAAGTCAGCACATTCAGAGAGGAGGAAAGAAAACTGGGATCAGATTAGATGATGTGTCTGTTACGATCATGACCAAGTATCTTGCGGTTCCATAGTCCACAGAACTGTTGGTGCAACTCCATCAGAAGTGAGATCTGCTCTCATTAGTATTATCAATACACAGGTTGGTACCTTGGAGGGGTGGAGTTGGGGGTTGAGTGAGTCTGAAATTGACGCCCTGGTGTTAGCGACCGTGGAATTCACACCCTGGTGTCAGGGAGTGTGAAATTCACACCCTGGTGTCAGGGAGTGTGAAATTCACGCCCTGGTGTCAGGGAGTGTGAAATTCACTCCCTGGGGTCAGGGAGTGTGAAATTCACGCCCTGGGGTCAGGGAGTGTGAAATTCACACCCTGGTGTCAGCGAGTGTGGAATTCACACCCTGGTGTCAGCGAGTGTGGAATTCATACCCTGGTGTCAGCGAGTGTGGAATTCACACTCTGGTGTCAGCGAGTGTGAAATTCATACCCTAGTGCCAGTGAGTGTGAAATTCACATGCTGGTGTTGGGCAACTGTGGTTTTGTTGTTTTGTGTTCTGTTTCTGCCACTGCTTGATTTCTGTTCCCCTGATGCTTTGTGATTGCCCTCAGATCGTTGCTATGGCTGCATCGTCAGAAAGAAGGTTATATACCTGGAAGAGTTAAAGAAATACATTCCTGATTTTGGTGGGTTGGAAGCAGAGCCAATCTGCTTCCTTACTGTTTGTGTGTGAATCATCCCTCACCCACCCCCTTCCCATCCACCTCCCTTTGGGTGCTGATTTTTGACACAAAAAGAATTTGGATTGGGTTCCCCCCTCCCCATTGGCTCACTTGGTAAGCGGATGATCCCAGATCCCGTGTGGATAGTCCCAGGTCTGATGTGAATGGTCAAGCCTGGTGTGGATAGTCCTAGGTCCTTTGCCAAACAGGTAGGATTCCATCACCTCATACTGAAAAGTGTGTGCATGTGTCGATACTGGGCTGAGCTCAGATCTACCCTCAAAGACTAATTAACTAGTTGGAAAGTTACCAACGAATTCCCAGCACCTCTGAACCCAGGAGAAATGGGGAGAAAACTGGAAATATTGTAAACAATGACAGTATTGTTACCGTGTTACATATTGCTGTATTAATGCTCCATCCCCCCTGCATTAATGTTCAATCGACATATATTAATGCTCCACCAGCTGTGCTAATGCTCCCTCTCCCTGCATTAATGCTCCACCTTGCTGTGTCAATGCCCCCTCTCCCTGCATTAAGGCTCCACCTTGCTCAGTTAGTACTCCCCCTCCCTGAATTAGTGCTCCATCTTCCTGTGCTATGCTCCATTGCCTTCAGAGACTCCAGCTGTTTGCCTGTGGACTGAGTTGAGTAAACATAGTCTGCTGATATTTTGATCTGTGATGTTTTAGACTTGGTTTGTGCATGTTTGACAAGTTTCGTGCTCACTGAGGCCTTGCCCATTTTGTATCCAAAGCTGCCACATTATATATGAAATATGGAAAACAAAAACTGGGAAAAGCCGGAAGCAGCCGGCCTCAGTCAGCATTGGGAAGGGAAAATGACAGCTAGTTTTCATTACAGGTGGTGTTCCAGGCAAAATACTAGCTCCATGCTTTGAGATAATCATCACCTGCTGGCTGTTTCCAATGCCTTGTGTGTTTTTAGTTGTGTTATTATATTGCAGCAGACCAAGCAGCTGAGGACATTTCAGTGGCTCTTTCATGCGGAGTGGGTATCGGAGCGAATTATTAGTTATGGCTCAGATTTGCTTCAGTATTTACTGGAGACGCTGGGAAGCAAACGAGTGGTTTCCCTTCTTACTGAAAGCCACTTAAATTTTCTTCAAAACTGCTCACTGAAGCTTTTATTTTTTTCAATTTAAAATTTTTATTTCTTTTGGTGTATTTTATTCACCTCATCAATGTCAGGGATTTACATTGGAAATTGAACCCAGTGTCAGTGTCAAACACTCAAGGGGCAGGTACAGCACAGGGTTAGAAATGGAGTAAAGCTCCCTCCACACCGAATCATCAAACACTCACAGCACAGTAATGGCCTTGGGTGAGATGCACAGTAAAACCCACTGTACACTGTCCCACCAAATACTCCCAAGGCAGGTACAACATGGGTTTAATAAAGGTCCCGCCGCACAGTCCTACCCATCACTTCCAGGAATGGTGGGACACCATACAGTGTCCCATCAAACACTTACGGGCAGGTATAGCTTGGGTTAGATACAGAGTAAATTTCGGATGTTGTGACCCAGGAGGAGGGGCGGATGTTTCCTGCTCATGTGCCTTCTTGTAGCTAACCTGCTACTGTATTCTGTAGAAGCAATTGAGCAGGTTGGGAATGGGTGTGTTGGTGCTGCAGGTGTTGGATGATGAAACTGGGTAGGTCTTAGCTCCCAGTTCATGGATCAATTGATGTAAGCTGCCTTGACCGATGAGGTTCCCAGCATACATAGTCTTTTTCCTGAATGAACATAACTGAAATATATTAAGACTTGTGTCCACTTGTTACAAGCTACTATGAAATAATGAACTTTTGCCTGTTTGGACAGGGTGGAAGTTTGGAGCTTTCCATGGCAGGTCTGGGCTATTCCCCCTGGAATATGTGCAGCCTGTGGCTGCCCCAGACTTTATTCACCTAAGCACTGACAAGAAAGAGGAACCAATGGACAAAAAGGGCAAAGTAGCAGCTTCAGCCTCGGCCACAGTGGCAGCTGCAGTGGGATTGACAGCAGCAGCTGAGGAACTGGACAGAAAGTCAGAGGTGCGAAATTGATCCTCCTTCACTCCATTCCATTGCTCTGCACTACTGCTCTTGTCTGTGCCCATATAGTTTATTTAAAGGGGAGCAGCTACTTTCTTAACCTGGCCAGGGCCAAATACTAATTTATGTTAACTTTGAAATGACATCACATGCAACATAGTGTCATAACGTGGTGACAGCTTTTGATCTATTGTGGTGAGTGAAAAGCAGACAGTTGGATGGCCATTGGTTCCAACGTTCTCCTTCCAGCTCTGTCTTACTTAGTTGCTGGACTTTAGACCTGGATCTTCGCTTTATAACGATTCATCTATTCTTAGGAATTACAGACAAGTTTGCAAAAGATTATCAGCATTAGGGGTGGATACTCAGCTCTTTCGAGGGTGCCAATGGGTTAAAACAACACTCAGTGAAGCCATAAACAGACCAGAGATTCCAGGTTGCGCTCACTTACCTGATCTCAGTATCAACTGACCCGATTTCCATGGGCTGTGAGGTGTAAAATCAGCCAGGATTCCTGCTGCTGGTCATTGTTCAGTGATCCGTGCAGGAAGGTACAGACGAATTGATATCAGGTGGCAGGATCGGCTTTGACTTAGCTCCACGGCCAATACTCTCTCGCTCATCTCACACATTTTGAGTGGAGTGGAGTCAGTATCAGTGGAGCGGGAATTGATGGCACAAAGTCATCATCACCAAAGCAACACTGGATAGCACAGAGTCAGGATCAGTGGCAATTGGTGGCACAGAGTCAGTACCTGCAGGAATGGGTGGGGACCAAGTTGGTATGGGCAGAATAGATGGGCACAGAGTGTTCAGCAGGAATGGATGGGCATGGAGTCAGTATCAGTGGGAATGGATGGGCATGGAGTCAGTATCATTGGGAATGGATGGGCATGGAGTCAGTATCAGTGGGAATGAATGGGCATGGGGTCAGTATCAATGGGAATGAATGGGCATGGAGTCAGTATCAATGGGAATGAATGGCATGCAGTCAGAATCAGTAAGAATGGATAGTCATGGAGTCAGTATCAGTGGGAATGGATGGGCATGGAGTCAGTATCAATGGGAATGAATGGCATGCAGTCAGTATCAGTAAGAATGGATAGGCATGGAGTCAGTATCAGTGGGAATGGATGGGCATGGAGTCACTATCAATGGGAATGAATGGGCATGGAGTCAGTATCAGTGGGAATGGATGGGCATGGAATCAGTATCAGTGGGAATGGATGGGCATGGAGTCAGTATCAATGGGAATGAATGGCATGCAGTCAGTATCAGTAAGAATGGATAGGCATGGAGTCAGTATCAGTGGGAATGGATGGGCATGGAGTCAATATCAATGGGAATGAATGACATGCAGTTAGTAAAGTGAGAATGGATAGACATGCAGTCAGTATCAGTGAGAATGGATGGGCACACAGTCAGTATCAGTGGGAATGGATGGGCATGGAGTCACTATCAATGGGAATGAATGGGCATAGAGTCAGTATCAGTGGGAATGGATGGGCATGGAGTCACTATCAATGGGAGTGAATGGCATGCAGCCAGTATCAGTGAGAATGGATAGGCATGCAGTCAGTATCAGTGAGAATGGATAGGCATGCATTTCAGTATCAGTGAGAATGGATGGGCATGCAGTCAGTATCAGTGGGAATGGATGGGCTTGGAATCAGTATCACTGGGAATGGATGGGCATGGAGTCAGTATCAGTGGGAATGGATGGGCATGGAGTCAGTATTAGTGGGAATGGATGGGCATGGAGTCAGTATTAGTGGGAATGGATGGGCATGCAGTCAGTATCAGTGGGAATGGATAGGCATGCAGTCAGTATCAGTGGGAATGGATGAGCATGGAGTCAATATCAATGGGAATGGATGGGCAAGGAGTCAGTATTAGTGGGAATGGATGGGCATGGAGTCAGTATTAGTGGGAATGGATGGGCATGGAGTCGGTATCAATGGGAATGGATGAGCATGGAGTCACTATCAGTGGGAATGGATGGGCATGGAGTCAGTATCAATGGGAATGGATGGGCATGGAGTCAGCATCAGCAAGACTGCTGCCCACAACAATTTATCCAAGTGTGGAGGGACCATGTTCAAGAGGCAAAAACAAAAAATGGGAGGAATCTGACAACAAATTATAAAAGGTTTCTCAGCTTTATTTTGACTAAGTCTGTTTGTCAGGACAACAAGTAGTGTTGCTCATTATATTTTAAAAGCAGATAAGGGCTGGATATGAACTGTGAAACTGGGGTTACCCCAGAGTCCATACTGTTCCTGAGCTCAGATGGGTGGCTGGGGAAACCAGTGATGTAAAATCAGACATTTGCAGATGGAGTGAGGTTTGGATCCTTGTCCTTGAATGTTTCCCAGGCATAGATGTCCTGTGCCAGGAACCCTTTGTCACTGTCCTCTTCTTCCGCTCGTCTCCCAGTGACTGAGCAATATATTGAGGAAGGGGAAAGCTCCCAATGTCTGATTGATATAATAGGGAAGGAAGGGAGCTCCCAGTCTCTGAATGAAACAGTGGGGAAGCTTGCAGAGTTTGAATGATATCATGGAGGGTGGGTGGGAGCTCCCCATGCCTGAGTGATATCATGGGGAAAGGGAGTAGGGGGGGGGCGCGGGCGGGGGATCCCAGCTTCTGAATGAAACAGTGAGGAGTGGGTGAACTTGCAGAATCTGAGTGATATTATGGGGAGGGGGGAAATTCCCCTTTGAATGAGTGATCAGTAGAATCTGGCCCTGGCAATAAGGTAAAAGTTTAAACACTTTAGATTTGGGGAGAGGTGAGGAAAAGAGTTTGAAAAACAATTATATTTTTCTCATCAACTTCTTTTCATCACTTTCTCACTGAAGAACATGACTCCTTACCAGGGCCCAGTTTCACCAGTACCTTTTCCACCTCTGTAACACCTCCCAACTCCACCGTCCCTCAACGCATCTGCTGCTGAAACCCTCATCCATGCCTTTGATATCTCTAGACTTGACCACTCCAACCCACTCCTGACTGAGGTCTCCCATATTCCACCCTCCAGAAACTTGGCATCATCCAAAACTTTACTGCCCATGTCCTAACTCACACCAAGTCCCGTTCAGTGATCACACCTATGCCCGCTGACCTATATTGGTTCCCAATTAAGCAATGCCTTGATCTTAAAATTCTCATCCTGATTTTCAAATCCTTCTATGGCCTCACTTTTCCCTATCTTGTGAGGTTCTTCAGCCCCACAACCTTCCAAAATACCTCTGTTCCTACAATTAATTCCAGTCTATTAAGCATCCCTGATTTTAATTGTTTCATCGTTGATGGCTGTGCATTCAGCTCCCTCAGCCCTAAGAGCTGAAATTCCCTCCCTAAATCTCTATTCCTCTCTACAGTCTCTCTCTTCCTTAAGACGTTCCTTAAAACCTATCTCTTTGACCAAACTTGTGATCATCTGCCCTAATATCTACTTGTGTAGCTCCATGTCAATCTTGTTTGATAACGTTCCTGTGAAGACCCTTGAGATATTTTAAAATGTTTAAAGAGGCTTAAATACAAGTTTTTTTTGCTTTTGTTCTAGTAGCACAGGCTGTTCTGCAGTTTGGTTCACCGCTCCGAGTGCAACCTTTGCCCTCACCTGACATGCTGACCTGTAGGCTTCCAGCATGGGTTACTGGTGAGATCAGCAGAAGGACCTAACCCAGGGAGGGGCTGGGGTTAATTACAGTGTTTTTACTGACACCCGGGCTGGCTCACTATGGACTGGAACTCAAGACTGGGGCTTTGTGGTATCTACAACTTGCCGCATAAACAGGATTATCTTCACAACTCATTATTTCAATATGAGCCCAAACTTCATGGAATTCATAACTTTTCTGCAGGCCTCTCCACCATCCAGTGAGTTTGTAGATAGTATACCTGAATACGTCCTTCAGGATAACCAGTACACCATGATTGAATTTGCCAAGAAATACTTCCGTCAGCCACACAAGTTAAAAAGGTGAGTAAGCAGCAAATGTTGTTCAATGTTAATCCTGAGTCACCCCAGCACGGCACAAATAAATGAGGTCCAATTATTACACAGATTCCAACTGTGATATTTCTGGGTTGTGAGCTCAATATCAGACTGGTCAAACGTAAAACTGGTTGAGAGTGATGTGACCAGTCACATGATTACTGGCCTCAGCCACTCAGCATTAATCCATTCCCATTTGTCAAGTTTCATACAGTGTTCTCTCGCTTTCCCCACACCTCTTCCACTCTTCACTTGAATGTATGATTTGCACTGTGGGTTGTGCTCTGTCTTTTGCCTACATCACAGAACTGTCTTACACTGGCCAGGTTGGATAAAAATGAATTTAATTTGCTAACCCTCGGTTAGGTTACCTCAGTTTTCTGGGTGAATGAAATCCTACCAAAGCATGAAGGAAGAAGCCAGATCATAAGTATGCAGTAAACACTCTTTATTGGTTACAATTCAACTCTCATACACAAGGCCACGTACACAAATGCTTAATAGACATATCTAACCAGAGATGCCTAGCAATTGATTGGCAGATCATTAATGGGCAGTTAACAAAACGATTAGCAAAAGTTCCATAGGAATTGGGTGTCAGCACCGAAGGGAGAAAAAGAATGACTTGCATATGACTTCACTAACTCTGGATATTCCAAAATGCTTTACAGCCAGTGAAGTACTTTTGAAGGGTAGTCATTGTTGTAATGTAGAAAAATCATTAACCGGTGCTAAGTATTAACTATAGCAGTGACTGGACATTATGTAGAAACAAGTCATTTGGCCCAACCAATCCATACTAGTATTTATGCTGTACTTGAGCCCCCTCCCACCTTTCCTAATCTAAATCTATCACCAGAACCCTCTATTCCCCTCTCCCTCGTATGCTTGTCTAGCTTCCCTTAAATGCATGTATACTATTCACTTCAACCATTCCCTGTGGTAGCAAGTTCCACGTTCCCATGGGTAAAGAAATTCCTTCTGAATTCCCTATCAGATTTCTTTTGACTGTTTTATATTGATGGCCTCTACTCAAGGTTTTCCACACAAGAGGAAACATTTTGTGGCGGGAGGGAGTGGAGAATCCAGCGGCAGGCAAAAAGTCGCAAATCCGCTGTTGTAAAAACAAGTCAAAATTCTCCCAATGGTGTGTTCATGGCGGGTCGGTCATCCCGCCAACTAGTGGCGCAAACATCATTTACATTCATTAGCATGTAATGAATGCTTATTAAAATAGCTGCTCGCCAGAATCTAGCCATGCCTTCTAATCTTCCAACAAGCAAGTGGGAAGTTACGTCGGCCTCAAACCCATTTGAAAAAGGGTGGCATGCACAAGTCAGGCCTCAGTTTGCTGTTAACTTCGAGGTGAGAGGAACATATCTGCCATAGCGCTGCGCCAATCTTGTTGTGATGAATGCCACTCTGTTAGGGCTGTAGGGTAGGACTGCTCCTTCTCTTTGCTTTCATTGTCCCGAAGAACACCAATGTGCAGTGGTACTTATGCAGGCCTCCACTTTCAGAGACTAGCACTTCAACCAGGGCTGGGCTATGAGGCCAGGGTTGGATTGACAAACACGATGGGGGCAACTGGGAGGGAAGGCTGTGGAATGGCAATGGGAGGGAAGGGCAAACACCATGGGGGCATTGGGGAAGGAAGGCTGTGGAATGGCAGTGAAACGGAAGGGTGAACACTTTGGGGGCAATGGGGAGGGAAGGCTGTGGAATAGCAGTAAGAGGGAAGGGTAAAAATTATGGTCCCCTCTAACCTCTTGTTGCTGCAGGATTGAGCAGGAGTCTGCTAAGAAAGAAAGGAGGAAAACTTTCTGGGGGGGAAAAATATACTTTATTCATAAAATGTCTGAAAGAACATTACAAAACATTTCAAAATGGCCATCTCAAAATGTGCAATCATATTCAAGTTTTCCACATTGATCATGACGTGCTTCAATACAATCAGTGAACATTAAGGAGGAAGACATCCTTGCAATGAAAGTCACTTAAAGCCAATGTCTTCATTAACACTGTTAAAGGGCTAAGGGCTACTCAGAGCTCAATGGCTTCACATCACAGTTGCTGCATCTCAAGAGTAACACATAGGAATGTAGAATTTGGGAATGCGGGCAATTGTGAGAGAGACACAGCTGTATAATATATGGCATTCAGTCAATGAAGGCCTGTCACGTGTTCACCCGATGTGACATTCCTAATGAGCCAAAGAGCATCCGCTCATTGACCATGAGCAACTGATTGGTTGTTAATAGGCCACATTAGAGACTGAAGCACAGAGCTAGATTGGGTCACTCAGCTCCCTTAAACTTTAGCATCCACGCAGAGCTCAAGATATTACATCTGCAATGCCAGCTTGCTCACCTCAATGTGTGCGTGAGTGTTTCAGGGACAAGGCAGCATCAGCCACCATGCAAGTCGGAGAGGGAAAACTATTTACAATCTCCAAATGTGTCATCTTCTGAGCTTCGCTTTCTTGCCCCTTGAATCATTAATGCCTTCAATGTTTCCTTTCAGACAGAAGGCAAAAGCACATATGGAACCAGGACTCAATGCTTCCTTTGTCAGGGTCCTAATGCAATGGTGGAAGTGAAGGAGGGAGAAGCGACTCCACACTCAGTTCCAGCAGGACGGACATGGTCATGCGGAGCCACAGCATGAACAGGAGGAGAGACACAGATAACGGGGGCGACTCGCCAGCCCTAGGGTTTATCGTTGAAGAATCTCCTATTTACAAATGAGTGAGAGGCAATGCCCTGCACGTCTGCACTTGTCCCAAGCTCTGGTACATCACATATACCACATTCTTCTTGAAGACCTGACACCATATGGAGTTGGAGGGTATCCCCTGCCAGTGGCTTTGAAGGTGACCGCTGCACTCAATTTCTTGGTCTCTGGTTCTTTCCAAGGATCAACAGGCGACCTGTGCGGCATCTCTCAGTCCGCAACACATCGATGCATAAAGGAGGTCACAGATGTCCTTTACAGGAAGGCCCATCATTATGTCGGGTTTGCTCTGGATGACGATAGCCAGGCTGCGAGATTCACCGGCTTCGTCGCCATCTCAGGCTTCCAAAGAGTGCAGGGTGCAATAGACTGAACCCATGTGGCTATAGGGGCTCCATGGCAGCAGTCTCTAATGTTTATAAACTGCAAGAGCTATCATTCCATCAGTGTACAACTGGTATGTGCTCACCGGAAGCACAAAGCGCACAGTACCCTGGGAGTTGCCATGACTCCTACATCCTGAGTCACTCCCTACTGCCTGAGATTTTTGAGGGGCCATTATATCTGCAGGCATGGCTGCTTGGGGATAAGGGGTACCCACTGAAACGCTGGCTGATGACATCAGTACGTTGCCCTCAGTGTCGTTCCGAGGAGAGGTACAATACTGCACACAGTTCTGCTCAGTGGTGGATGAAAATCCAGAGGCCCAAGAACCTCAAGATGCTGCTGAGGGTCAGTATGAGTGTGGTCACACCATGGAGGAAGGAAGACATGGGAGAGGTGCCCATGATATGTTAATCACTGACAAATTCTAGGAAGAGCAAAGTCAAGTGAGGGAATATGGCCACATCTCTCCTAGCCCTCAATGCTATTTTCTTTCAACTCAGGGAATGTCCACCCACTGGCAGCGAGAACGATTCCTGCATTCACACTTGCGCGTTCTGGCCTCATGAATCGCCAGACCATGGTCTTTGCTTTGGTCCGTGGGGCCCTGTGAGTGAGCTCACTCTGGGAAGCTCTGGGAACTGAGAGCCCACTTAGGAACAAGAGCAGTGCAAGAGAAGACTTGAAGCCTTTGCCACCATCGAATGGCAAACACTGTTGCAACTGATATGTGGCTATGCCTAGGGATCTCCTCCTCCCGTGCATGTCTTTTCTTCTGCCACTTCCATTGAGGAGACACAAATGTCACTAGAATATCAATGCTGATGAGCTACATTCGCTCAATGATGTTCTTTGAGGAAGAAGAGTTAGAAACGCTTACATCACGCACTTCCGATAAAGATTTAAACACATCTCCCTGACATCACACAATGAGGTTGACATCACAGGAATATGAATCTCACAGTGGGACACTATCGCTGAGTGGGAGGATGGCTAAACCTCGAAATAAGAGGATTCCAAAGTATAAAATCACAACACCTTCAGTTGACAGAAACATTCACATAACCATCAAATGTATTTACAAAAGTGCAATTTATTTACATGTTGAGCACATCTGTGACCTAAAAGAGACATTAATTTTTCTTAATTTTCCTAACTCCAGCGCTACGCATAGGTGCAGCCCCAACATCCGCAGCCAAGATGGAGGCAGCCTGCTAACTGCTATGTCCTGATGTCTGTGATGACCTTAGCAGACATCCTCTGGTGGCCTGGAGGGCCCTGGCCTGATAAGGGTCACCTGCTCGGTGGCCTGAGAAGCTAGATTGAATGGTGTCACAGGCAGATGGGGCTGTGAGCACCGCATACCCTTGGAATGTCCTGAGAGGAGGCCCCCAGGGTGTCCGGCTGACGGTCATCATCCCTGTGGGTGCCCGAGGGCCCCGCCCTGACTCCTGCAGGAGATGGTGCACCTGGAGGGAGGTCAAGGTGCCTTGTCCCCATATCACCTACATCCTGATGCTGCCCACCAAGGTGTGTGGCCATGAAGCGCAGGGCCAAGTGCAAATCCAGCAAGAGCTGCTGGACCAAGGTCTCCGTGGTGGTCACCGGCCTTCCCATGGTGACCTCGAGGCACTCGCATGTTGGAGCCATGACATCAGACAGAACGCAGGCGGACTCCTCCATCGTTCGCTCTAGTCTGCTGAGTGACTGTCAAATTTTTGCCTGATGTTCCACCACATGTAGTTGCATCTCCAGCATAGATTTGCCGGCGCTTCCAGAAGCTTATAATCTGACTCGGACCGAGCGTGTGGCTGGTCTTTAGCAGCCCTCCGAGTGCCGGAGATCTGGGCTGTCCCTGCCTCCAACTGCTGCAGGGATGTATTACTGAGGTGTTCCCCAGAAAGTGAGCCCATGCCTAATCTACATCTGTGCCCTACCGACCTCTGTATCTCTGAGCTGGTGGAGGGTGTGTGTGAGGTGCTGTGACAATTCTTCTGGAGCTTCTTCCTCGGCTGAAGTCTGGGGGCTTACACTGGTGGTGGTGGACTGGCTTGGGGGCCTTGATCTGCTGGTGCCTAGAAAATAGTTTCAGCTAATGAGCATGAGCTAGATAAGACCTCACATGACTCATTGTAAATGTCAGGATTTGATGAAGTGACAGAGCTGTGATCCATACTGGGTTGGTGGGAGAGGCCGATCTCCCCTTCCCCCATAGGAGCGATCCCTGTCCTACCCAGCCAGCTCGGCTGCAGCCTCCTCAAACTCAGTGAGGGCGATGATGTAGACCGTCCCTCCCCCGTCTGCGCTCTCTTGCACCTATTGTGTGCAGCTTGGCCTGTATGAAGAAGAAAGAAAGGCATGTGATGGGAAGAGACGGAGCACAGGTTGGGTAAGATGCATGTTCCCTGTGTGTGGTGAGCCCTCGCCAGACAGGCCAGAGGATGGATTGTGTGCAACATGACAGATGGGATGGTGGTGATGTGAAAGTCTCAGTGAGGGAACGAGCGTTGATATGTGTCCCCTGCTAATGGTTGCATGAGACCCCTGAAGAGAGCAGCCGTTTGATTGCATGATGACATAAGAGTTTGATCTTGGAAGGTGTTGAAGGATGACTTACCCTCACAGAGCAAATGAGATCTTTCATCCTCTTCCTGCACCGGGTGGCACTTCCGGAGCGGGTGCCAGCCACACTGACCTGCTCCGCGATGGACTCCCAGGCTGGAGAGGTGAGGCTGCTGTGCTTCATGCAGCCATCCCTGGGATAGAGCACTTTCCTGTGCATCTGCACCCTTCTGATTAAGGCCTGGAGGGTGAAGCAGGGTGCTGTCTGGTTCTTCAGTCTCTTGGCCTACCTCTGGCTGCCAGAAATCTCTGGTGGGCTAGAGAGAATGAGATTGTGTGTTGGACTGGCCTTTAAAAATGGCGCCCTGACCTGCGAACCAGCCAGCTGACAATGGCTGCACGAGTCAACTCCCGACCCACCAGGTGATTTGGACCTATACGCACCTTTGCATAATTAATGAGGGTCCAAGCGCAGAATCGGGCATGACCTCCGGCCATCCCAGTCAGCAGAGTGGACACTGCTGAATCCTCTCGCCACCACATTTAGTTTCATTCATGGAAAACTCCACCCATTGTCTCTGTTATAATGAAGGATTCCTCTAATACTAATTCCTTAGGTAGCTGACAAGTTTTAACAGTTTTGAATATCCATTCTATCCAACAGTTAAAGATTTGCATGTGACTTAAGAATATTCCGAGCTTACACAACCTTATTCTCACACGCGGTGTGGTTGAGGCGATTTTACTTGCTGCCCTGGGACACAGCCATGAGCAGACTTCTCAAACTTCTTTGAATTGGGGTCAGGGCACAGGAGAGAAATCCTGGGGCCTGGTGCTTCTGTTTCCAAGCCCCTTATTCCACATATCCGCCGCACCCATCAACCCACCTCAACCCTCCCCTACCATCCCCAATTCTAGTAAATAAACCAGCATCAAATGCACTTCAAATAAAAATGGTGAGAAAAACGAGGGAACTTATTTTTTCTACACAAGATGTTGCACTAATACTTTACACTCAGAAAAAGCCCTTACTTGCCCCAACGCTCAGGCATTTAATGTGCTCAAGCTCTGAAACTCATCACCTTTTTCTCAAAAGAGGTAAATAAACCTACAAGTCACTTTTAAAGGGAAAGCCTCTCTACATTTGCTCCAGATGTTTCCAACACAATAACTAACACCGGTGGGTGGCACAGGGACAATCCAGTCACTGTTCCCCACCTCGGTGTCCAACTTTCCCAGGTGTAGATGCTAGGGGGTGGAGGGATTTTAGGATTGGATCAGCGGCGAGCGGAAAGTTTATTAGCGATGAACGCTGGCGGTATGGCCTGCAGCAGCCTGAGGAGGGAAGGTGGAAGCCCCCTCACCTGCCACTTCCTGCCACCATCTGAGCCCCGACCTGCTGCTTTGTCACTTGCCCTTTTTTAATTTGCCTGGCTTTCTTCAGTCTTCCCTCACCGACATATTCTCAGAAACTAGTGGCTTTGCTCCTCTGAGCCGGGTACTTCACTAATTAACAAGTGTCTCACCTCCCGCTTCTGGACTCGCTCTGCCCAGCCAGAAATGATGTCTTTCACACCTGCACAAACTCAAGCGGCCGTGCATTGGAATGCTGTCTTGTTATCAGGCGCATGCATATTGACTTCATTGTGTCCATTTGAAGATAAGAGCCCAGGTCCCCCAAGGTCACGGGCCCCTGTGATTTGTACCTTGTGCACTCTCCCTCTCCGGACCTTGAGTGGGATCATCTGTTTCATTGGACGTTCTGTTCCAACTAAACATGCCTTACATATCTGAACTGGTTTTCTCCTCACCTTTCTCCACCTCAGACTGCTCACAATGATGTGACACTCTTGACTCTGCTTAGACCAGCCTGACCCAGCCACAAATTGGCTTCTAACCTCTGGCACCCTATCATTAAAAGTACCTCGTATCAGTAACAACACCTATTTTATGTCCTTTATCCTTCAGTAAGAACTTTTGCCTGATAGAGGTGTCCTTACCTTTAACGACAGGGTGCCTGAGGCACTGAAGTCAGCACCTTCAGGAGACCAGAAAGAAGAAAAAGAAATATAAAACAATAGATCCTCATTTCACATATCAGAAATGTTACACTCAGAAAAATAAACAATTTGGTAAGTGTTTAAAAAAATGCAAAAAATAAACATGTAGCGCAAAACAAGGCTTAAAATATTGGTATATTTTGTTTCAGTAGTGAGTTCAACAAAGAAAAATCTAAAAAAGGCAAAGATCCCAAGGAGCCAGCTGAGCTGATGAAGTACACAAAGGTAAGCGATGCACAGCGATGATCAATCCTCCATCCCCCATGATGACTGCACAGTGACCTGATCGTGGGCAAATGGCAGTCCCAGAGCATTTAAGAGAACTCACCACCAATGGGAATTACAGGCAGGACAAGCTGGGCCTGCCTATCAGGACACTATCAGCCACCCCATAATTAATAGATAGAATATCACAGACTGGAGTATGCTTGCTGCATGAAGCAGAAACTAGGTACTTTAAACATAAGTTGTTTGAAGCCTGGAATTTTCCGTTAGATAAAATTCCATAAGTTCTTTTTGGATGGATTAAAGATTGGGATACTCTGCATAGACTCAATATCCAGACGCCCCCCCCCCCCCCCCCCCCCCCCCCCCCCCCCCCCACCACTCTCTCTGAGCTCTATTAACACTTGGTAGAGTGGGACTACCCCCATGTATTGCCCCAGTACCCTGGCCCTCACTCTCTCTGAGCACTATTAGCCCTGGGAGAGCAGGATTACCCCACCTCCTCTGTTCCTCCCCCCAACACCTGTATTTTTCAATCTCCCCTGCAGGTAGACCCCACCTTAAACTTTAATTGAATATTTAGCCCAGAGATGAGTGGATTCAGTCCTGGGTTATATCTCTAATGTGTGTGCTATGGAGAAGATTATCATCGTTGTGCATTTTTGGATATGGTTTTACAACATATACAGCCAGCAAGAAGCCTCTTACATTGACCAAGTGTAATGTGAGATCAGAGTTTGTGGCTGTGACCCCTCACTATGGGCATTTAGGGGGTATAGATTCTCATGGGCAGCATACATTCAGAAAATTGTCCTTCCCCATCCCGTGTTAAATCCCTGAACCCAGGCCATTGGTATCAGACACCAAATGACACACACTGACACACACACAGTGGTGTAGTGATAATGTCTCTGGACTAACGCTTTGAGGACATGGGTTCAAGCTGGTGGAACTTAACTTCAATTAACTAAAACATCTAGAATTGAAAGCTAGTCTCAGTAATAGTGACCAACTATCATCGATTGTTGTAAAAACCCATCTGGTTCACTAACTGTCTTTTAGGGAAGGAAATCTTCCATCCTTATCTGGTCTGACCTACAAGTGACTCCAAATCCACAGTAATGTAGTTAACTCTTAACTGCCCTCTGAAATGGCTTAGCAAGCCACTCAGTTCAAGGGCAATTGCCAGCATTGCCCACATCCCATGAAAGAATTTAAAAAAGCACACAGTGGAAACACAATATTGTGTTACTTGTGTGTACCCTGGTTGACAGGAAATGACACACAAACCTTTCTACCTCATGAAACAAAATGCTTGCAAAATACTTTATACTAAGATGAACAACTTTAATAACCAGGTGTAGCCACATATCCAGTGAATTCTTAGTTATAATATTCTCACATTTCTTCCAAAGACTCCAATCCAAGAGTCCCTGATTGAGTTCTCGGATGAGAATATGAACAAGATAGCAGCTGAGATCTTTGTTGGTAAGAATTAGCTTGGGTTTATTTTCACCATATTGACTGTGTCACTTTCCAGATTTCTTTCTCTTCCTTCCAATTTTCTCCTCTCCTGAAAACTCCATTTCTCACAGTGAGATGTGCCCTGATCTTCAGCCCTCACAGCCTTAACTCACCCAGTGACCCAATCATCACCCGTCAGCCTTTGTACTGAAAATGGGGCATTGAGGGCTCTCACACCAGCCCTTCTCCTAGCCCCAAACCCCTGTTCTGACCCCTTGCACTGCCCCTGACACCTTGCCACTGACCCCTCATCCCAACCTCTTCCCCCCTGATTCTCACCCTAACTTCTCACTCCAACCCACAACCCTTCAGCCAGGATGCCTGTATTAACGGCAGAAGAAGCCATTATTTTTTTCCAATGAGATAAGGTTGCTTGGTTGCGAGGTTTCCCCTTCCAGTCTGGTCCCGTATGCCGACCTCTAGAGCTTCAATCTCCCCAGTGTGTCTAAAGGTGAAGCTCCATCATCCACAGGGTCATCACCCAGTTAAAATGTTGCGTAACAGTTGCATCAGACTCCCCTTGCAACCTTACAGGGTCAATGATTCTTACCCTTGGAAAATGGATCAAGGATGTAATTAGGGGGAGGTGGTGGCACAGCGGTATTGTTATTGGACTAGTAATCCAGAGACCCAGAGTAATGCTCTGGGGAGCAGGTTTCGAATCCCACCATGGTGACATTTGAATTCAATAAAAATCTGGAATAATAAAAATATAGGCAAGGAAATCTCCTGCTGACTACCAGGTAACCACAGCCCCACCCCCCCCCCCCCCCCCCCAACCCCCAACTCCTTCTTCCCGCCCCCTCAGCTGATGAACCAGTATTCTTCCATATTGATCACCACTTGGAGGAAGCACTGAAGGTGGCAAGAGTATGTACTCTGGGTGGGGGATTTCAATGTACACCACCAAGAGTGGAATTAAAAGTTTAATGATGACCATTGTCGATTGTCATAAAACCCCATCTGGTTCACTAATGTGGCCTACATGTGACTCCAAACCCACAGCAACTGCCTTCTGAAATGGCCTAGCACGCCACTCAGTTATATCAAACCGCTAAAAAGCCTAAAAGGAATAAAACCAGACAGATCGCCTGCCATCGACCTAAGCACTGGAAACAACATGGGCAAACTCAGGCCTATCGATCCTACAAAGTCCTCCTTACTAATATCTGGGGGCAAGTGCCAAAATTGGGAGAGCTGTCTCACAGACTAGTCAAGCAACAGCCTGACATATTCATCCTCATGGAATCATACCTTACAGATAGTGTCCCAGACTCCACCATCACCATCCCTGGGTATGTCCTGTCCCACTGGCAGAACAGACCCAACAGAGGTGGCGGCATATTGGTATACAGTCGGGAGGGAGTTGCCCTGGGAATCCTCAAAATCGGCCCATGAAGTCTCATGGCATCAGGTCAAATATGGGCAAGGAAACCTCCTGCTGGTTACCACGTACCACCCTCCCTCAGCTGATGAATCAGTACTCCTCCATGTTGATCACCACTTGGAGGAAGCACTGAGGGTGGCAAGGGTGCAGAATGTACTCTGGGTGGGGACTTCAATGTACTCCGTCAACTGTGGCTGTGGCAGACGGCGAAGGAACCAACAAGAGGGAAAAACATACTTGGCCTCATCCTCACCAATCTGCCTGCTTTAGATGCATCTGTCCATGACAGTGTTGGTAGAAGTGACCACCGCACATTGTAGAGACGAAGCTGCATTTTCACACTGAGGATACCGCGCCCCCCCCCCCCCCCCCCCCCCCCCCCCCCCCCCCCCCCACCATCGTGTTGTGCGGCACTACCACCTTGCTAAATGGGATAGATTTTGAACAGATCTAACAACCCAAGACTGGGCATCCATGAGGTGCTGTGGCTATCAGTAGCAGCAGAACTGTACTCGAACACAATCTGTAACCTCATGGCCCACCATATCCCCAACTCAACCACCAAGCCAGGGATCAACCCTGGTTCAATGAAGAGTGCAGGAGAGCATGCCAGGAGCAGCACCAGGCATAACTAAAAATGAGGTGTCAACCTGGTGAAGCTACAACACAAGACTACTTGCGTGCCACAAGTCATAAACAGCAAGTGATAGACAGAGTTAAGCTGTTCCACAACCAACAGATCAGATCCAAGATAAAAGCAAAATACTGTGGATGCTGGAAATCTGAAATAAAAACAAAAAACATGCTGAAAAAACTCAGCAGGTCTGGCAGCATCTGTGGAGAGAGAAACAGAGTTAACATTTCGAGTCTGTATGACTCTTCTATAGAGCTAAAGAGTAGTCGAAATGTGATGATTTTACATTGTTTAAGAGTGGGTGGAGCATGTGGAGCAAAATAGAAGGTCAGAGATAAGTGGGAGCTAAGGAGGAATTTGACAAAGATGCCATGGACACAGGACAAAGTGAGTGTTAAAGACTAAAGAAGGTGCTGATAGTGGCATAAAGGTAAGATAGCATGACAAGGGTCAGCACTCAGAACAAGGATCAGATCTAAGCTCTGCAGTTTGCCACACGCAGTCATACATGTTGGTGGACAATTAAACAACTCATTAGAACAGGAGGCTCCACAAATATTGTCATCCTCAATGATGGGGAGCCCAGCACATCAATGCAAAAGATAAGGCTGAAGCATTTGCAACAATCTTCAGCCAGAAATGCCAAGTGGATGATCCATCTTGGCCTCCTCCAGAGGTCCCCAGGATCACAGATGTCAGTTTTCAGCCAATTCGATTTACTCCACATGATGCAAGAAACAGCTGAAGGAACTGGATACTGCAAAGGCTATGGGCTCCATCAATATTCTGGCAATAGTACTGAAGACTTGTGATCCAGAACTTGCCGCTCCTCTAGCCAAGTTGTTCAATACATGCATTTAACTAGCAATGTTGAAAATTGTCTAGGTACGTCCTGTACACAAAAAGGTCAAATCCAACCGGCATGAGGACTCGAAATGTCAACTCTTTTCTTCTCTGCCGATGCTGCCAGACCTGCTGAGTTTTTCCAGGTAATTCTGTTTTTGTTCTGGCCAATTATTGCCCCATCAATCTACTCTCAATCATCAGGAAAGTGATGGAAGGGGTCATCAGTAGCGCTATCAAGCAACACTTGTTTAGCAATAACCTGCTCAATGATGCTCAGTTTTGGTTCTGCCAGGGCCACCCAGCTCCTGACCAAATTACAGCCCTGGTTCAAACATGGACAAAAGAGCTAAACTCCAGAGATGAGATGAGAGTGATTGCCCTTGACGTCAAGGCAGCTTTTGACCAAGTATGGCATCAAGGAGCCCTAGCAAAACTGGAGACAATGGGAATCAGAGGGAAATCTCTCTACTGGTTGGAGTCATACCTAGCACAAGGGAAGATGGTTGTAGTTGTTGGAGATCAATCATCTTAGTTCCAGGACATCATTGCAGGAGTTCCTCAGGATAGTGTCCTAGACCCAACCATCTTCAGCTGCTTCATCAATGACCTTCCTTCCATCATAAGGTCAAAAGTGGGAATGCTCGCTGATGATTGCGCAATGTTCAGCACCATTCACGACTCCTGAAGCAGTTCATGTCCAAATGCAGCAAGACCTGGACAATATCCAGGCTTGGGCTGACAAATGGCAAGCAACATTCACACCACACAAGTGCCAGGCAATGACCATCTCCAACAAGAGAGAATCTAACTATCACCCCTTGATGTTCAATGGCATTACCATCACTGAATCCCCCATGATCAATATCCTGGGGGTTACCATTGACCAGAAACTGAACTGGACTGGCCATATAAATACTATGGCTACAAGAGCAGGTCAGAGGCTCGGAATCCTGCGGCAAGTAACTCACCTCCTGACTCACCAAAGCCTGTCCAACGCCTACAAGGCACAAGTCAGGAGTCTGATGGAATACTCTCCACTTGCCTGGACGAGTGCAGCTCCAACAGCACTCAAGAAGCTCTACACCATTCTGGACAAAGCAGCCCATTTGATTGGCACCCAGTCCACAAACATTCCCTCCCTCCACCACCGACGCACAGTGGCAACATTGTGTACTATCTACAAGATGCACTGCAGGAACTCAAAAAGGTCCTTAGACAGCACCTTCCAAACTCATGACCACTACCATCTGAAAGGACAAGGGCAGCAGACACATGGGAACACCGCCACCTGGTAGTTCCCCTCCAAGCCACTCACCATCCTGGCTTGGAAATATATCTCCGTTCCTTCACTGTCACTGGGTCAAAATCCTGGAACTCCCTCCCTATCAGCACTGTAGGTGTACCTACACCACATGGACTGTAGCGATTCAAGAAGGCAGCTCACCACCAGGGGCAGTTAGGGATGGGCAATAAATGCTGGCCAGTGACACCCACGTCCCACGAATGAATAAACAAAATGTGATCAGTGGGATAGGTGGCAACCCAGCCCTGAGTGTCCTTACTGTCTGGGACCACATTTGACATCCTCTTTCCAGCAGTGATTTCTGCAGTAAGTCTGGAGTGAGAATGCTGATTTGTTTCCAACAAGTCTACAGGTGCTGAGGCCCACCGATATCTGAAATCAATCTGAACTCAGCAGAAGAATGGAATTGTACCTGGCTGCCTTCTGATCTTCGTAGCTGAGTTCCACAACAGCCAGTTATTGATAACTGACATATGTTTCTCTTCTGCAGCTGTCATGAAATTTATGGGGGATCATCCACTCAAAGGACAGACAGAACAAGATGCTGTCTATACTATCCTTAAGGTAAAGGGTGACTTGCATGCCTGTGCAATATGCATGTGTTGGTATGTATGAATGTGAGTATAGTACTTGTATATTCACTCATATCAATGTATGGCTGTCTGTAAGTAGGCGAATGCGTGCTATAGCAATGTGATTGAGGGCTCTGTTCTCAGAGTAAAGGTATTGTCCTTTAAGAAACCTCACCTTTAAAAGGAAAGGTATGGCTCCTTGCCTTTGGATGGTGATTGCAGTTGGATTTGAGGGAAACTTGCCCAGCCAGCTGAGCAAAAATTGTTATGTTTAAGAGAAGGAAGAGAATGGCTGGGAGTTGGAGAGCTTACTAGATTACTGTTTGACAGAGAAAGGAGGCTCCAGGAAGGTAAGACTGATTAACAAGTGAAAAGTCAATGTGCCAACTCACTAGCTATTTTATTTCTTAATAGGACATATCTTTGGGGCATTATTTGCTTTTTTGGGCCAAGGTGCCCTCTAATGTGTCCTATTTCCTTTCCTTTCTGCTCTAACTCAGCTCCAATGAGTCTACAGCCAGGAGAGCAGCAATAAGTGGGCAGATCACCACCCCCGAAGTGCAACCAGTGATGCTTCAGTCACTGTGGCATTCCTGGTTTCTCCCTGTAATGCTTGGTCCTCTGCACAACAGTATGGAAAAGGTGGGATGGTCACATTTTGTACACAAGATCTATGTGCCAGATCTCCTCCTGCTGCTTAGTGAGGAGTTTTGACACTTTCCTTTGACTTTGTTCTATCTTTTGTAGCTGTGCGGGGAACACGAGGTGATGAAAGATGAAACCTACTGCCAGATTATCAAACAGATCACTGACAACACCAGCTCCAAAACGTAAGGAAATAGCACCTGCCAGTCATAGCCCCAAGCTGCCCAAACACCGCTTGACCTTGGCTATAATACTCATTGCCACTGAGTATACAGAAATCTCACAGAGAAGGATAGTTAGAGAAAGATGGCAAGTGTTTGGTACATGCCCACAACTGCCCTTCCCACTTCATATAGGTTCAGTTGGGACCCAAGCTACAGCAAATAAACCAACCTTGGGCTTGCCTATGAAGATCGTCTCTGTTGTGCTTTAGGTATTGGACTCACTCCCGTGCAAGGGGAGAGCTCAAATGGAGGAGTGAGGTCTTGGGGATGGGCGTGGGGGTGATTGAAATAAAAAAAATTGAATTTCTCCAACAAGAAGGAGACTTCCAACACGTTATGATGTAATACTGGAACTACTCACTACTGTGACTTCTGTCTTTAAGCCTGGAAAGTAGTGAGTTGGGGGGTAATATTAACAAATTCGAATTGTCCCCCCGGCTCAATAGCAGCACTCTCATCTCATAGTCAGCAAGTCACACTCCTGAGATTTGAGCAACTTAATCCAGGCTGACACTCCAGTGCAGAACTGAGGGGCTGTTGCAATGTGGAAGGTGCCATCCTTCAAATGATTTGTTAAACACTGTATCTCCTGCCAATGCAAGATGGCTGCACAAGATGGCGCGTTCTTATAGTACAGAAATCCAATGACGTCACTCCGCTGGGCTCAGCTTGCCAGAGAGCTTTTTTTGATGAGGGACAAAATGCTATGGCAACAGTTTGATTGACAGGCACATCGACTAATGGGCAGGCTGTAGGAGGGTGGCATGTGGGGGCTAATGGGTAGGAGCAGGACCCAAGCTCCCAAATTCAACCTCAGTCATAAAGTTGTCCAGAACCAAGATTATTTTTTGAAAAGCGCCAAGCCGGGCAGCTTTATCCGGAGCTCTCTGGGCAGGTGGCCAGGAATGTTTGTGCGTGTGGCGCAGCCGCCCCTGCCCCCGTTAACAGGTTAGTTTGAGGCTCTCAGGTGAACTTCAATCTGGGACAGACAGTGCTGAAGCCAGGCCCAGTGGGGGGAGGGAGGCAGAGGTTTCTCCACAAGAGAGGAGGAACATTCTAGTATCCTGGCCATCGTTTCCCTAAAGAAGCCAAGTAAAAGCACCGCCATGTTGCTCCTTGTTTATGTTGCTTACGTAACAGAGTAAACAGTGGAACTGTGCATGCATGGCTTTGGCAACAAACACAACCTTCCATAAACTGGGGCCCTGTCTGTCCTCTCAGGCAGATTTAAAAATTCCACAGCCCCTATTCAAAGAAGAGCAGTGGAGTTCTCCCCAGGGTTCTGACCAATATTTATTCCTTAACCAACATCACTTAAAAGATTATGTGATCATTATCACATTGCTGTTTGTGGGATCTTTTCGTGCGCTAATTGGCTGCTGTGTTTCCTATGTTACACAGTGACTACAGCGAAGTACGTCATTGATTGTAAAGCATCCTGAAGATGTGAAAGGCACTATAGGAATTCAAGTTCTTTCTTTTTATGTCTATAGCAAAGGTGATTAAGGGACATGAGCAGTTTATGGAACTGATCACCTGCAATATGCAGGTTCATGAGATCAACAAGTTGTTGAAGTTGTTTCAATGTCTGTTGCAGTGATAGTGTTCAGCGAGGTTGGAGGCTGCTCTATATCCTCACCGCCTATTACAAGTGTTCAGAGGTGCTCAAACCTTTCCTCTTTAAATTACTGGAGTCTGTCTGCAGGATGCCCGTTGCCAGTTTTCAAGGTGCTTTTTATTTATTTATATTTTGTTAGAGTGTGACTACCTTCTTTCCTTATGACTTTTCTTATCGCCATTTTCTGTTTTAAAAACTATATGCAGAGCAGCGATGTTTAACAGATTGATCCTGATCTGCTCTGCGCAGCATTGTTTAATACATTGATTCTGACCCAGTTTGCACATCAGAGTTTAACAGCCTGACTCTGACCCTCTGTGTGCAGGAATTGCTAAAGCTTGCGATCACAACCTGAAGAAAACCTTCCTGCTCGGAGGCAGGACCCAATTCCCAGATGGCATGGAGCTCAAAGCTATGGTGGTGAGTGAAATATTATCTAAAAGAATGTGCTAATTAAGAATTGATAGCAGGACAAGCAAGGTACAGATAGCTCTAGTGGGGGTGGGGTGAAATAAGACTAAAAGGGCATAAAAGGTATAGATTTAAAAATAATGGAAAAAGGTGGGAAAAGAAAAAACTATATAAATTATTGGAAAAAACAAAAGGGAGGGGGAAGAAACAGAAATGGGGTGGGGATGGAGGAGGGAGTTCAAGATCTAAAGTTGTTGAACTCAATATTCAGTCCGGAAGGCTGTAAAGTACCTAGTCGGAAGATGAGGTGCTGTTCCTCCAGTTTGCGTTGAGCTTCACTGGAACAATGCAGCAAGCCAAGGACTGACATGTGGACAAGAGAGTAGGGTGGAGTGTTAAAATGGCAAGCGACAAGGAGGTCTGGGTAATGCTTGCAGACAGACCAAAGGTGTTCTGCAAAGCAGTCACCCAGTCTGCGTTTGGTCTCTCCAATATAGAGGAAACCGCATTGGGAGCAACGAATGCAGTAGACTAAGTTGGGGGAAATGCAAGTGAAATGCTGCTTCACTTGAAAGGAGTGCTTCGGCCCTTGGACGGTGAGGAGAGAGGAAGTGAAGGGGCAAGGGTTGCATATTTTGCGTTTGCATGGGAAGGTGCCGTAGGTGGGGGTTGAGGAGTAGGGGGTGATGGAGGAGTGGACCAGAGTGTCACGGAGGGAACGATCCCTATGGAATGCCGCCAGGGAGGATGAAGGGAAGATGTGTTTGGTGGTGGCATCATGCTGGAGTTGGCGGAAATGGCGGAGGATGATCCTTTGAATGCGGAGGCTGGTGGGGTGATAAGTGAGGACATGGGGGACCCTATCATGTTTCTGGGAGGGAGGAGAAGGCATGAGGGCGGATGCACGGGAGATGGGCCGGACACGGTTGAGGGCCCTGTCAACGAACGTGGGTGGAAAACCTCGGTTAAGGAAGAAGGAGGACATGTCAGAGGAACTGTTTTTGAAGGTAGCATCATCAGAACAGATGCGACGGAGGCGAAGAAACTGAGAGAATGGGATGGAGTCCTTACAGGAAGCGGGGTGTGAGGAGCTGTAGTCGAGGTAGCTGTGGGAGTCGGTAGGCTTGTAATGGATATTGGTGGACAGTCTATCACCAGAAATTGAGACAGAGAGGTCAAGGAAGGGAAGGGAAGTGTCAGAAATGGAACATGTGAAAATGATGGAGGGGTGGAGATTGGAAGCAAAATTAATAAATTTTTCCAGGTCCTGACGAGAGCATGAAGCAGCACCGAAGTAATCATCGACGTACCGGAGAAAGAGTTGTGGGATGGGGCTGGAGTAGGACTGGAACAAGGAATGTTCCACATTCCCCATAAAGAGACAGGCATAGCTGGGGCCCATGCGGGTACCCATAGCCACACCTTTTGTTTGGAGAAATTGTTCAGTATGAGAACATGTTCAGCCAGATGGAGGAGAGTAGTGGTGCATGGGGATTGTTCGGGCCTCTGTTCGAGGAAGAAGCTGAGAGCCCTCAGACCATCCCGGTGGGGGATGGAGGTGTAGAAGGATTGAACGTCCATGGTGAAGAGGAGGCGGTTGGGGCCAGGGCACTGGAAATTGTTGATGTGACGTAAGGTGTCAGAGGAATCACAGATGTAGGTGGGAAGGGACTGGACAAGGGGAGAGAGAAGGGATTCAAGATAGCCGGAAATGAGTTCCGTGGGGCAGGAACAGGCTGACACGATCGGTCTGCCGGGACAGTCCTGTTTGTGGATTTTGGGTAGGAGGTAGAAGCGGGCCGTCCAATGTTGGGCGACTATCAGGTTGGAAGCTGTGGAAGGAAGATCTCCAGAGGAGATAAGGTTAGTGACAGTCCTGGAAACAATGGCTTGATGTTCAGTGGTGGGGTCATGGTCCAGGGAGAGGTAGGACGAAGTGTCTGCGAGTTGACGCTCAGCCTCCGCGAGGTAGAGGTCAGTGCGCCAGACAACAACAGCACCTTGTCAGCGGGTTTGATGACAATGTTAGGGTTGGACCTGAGAGAACGGAGTGCAGTAAATTCAGAGAGACAGGTTAGAATGGGTGAGAGGAGCAGAGAAATTGAGACGACTAATGTCATGCCAACAGTTCTCAATGAAAAGATCAAGAGAAGGTAAGAATCCAGAGGGAGGGGTCCAGGTGGAGGGAGAATATTGGATGTGGATAAAAGGATCCATTGAACGGGGAGAGGGGTCCTGCCCAAAGAAGTGAGCACAGCGACAAAGGCGGTGGAAGAAGAGTTCAGCATCGTGTTGAGCCTGAAATTCATTGAGATGAGGGCGTAAGGGTATGAAACTAAGTCCTTTGCTGAGCACTGAACATTCAGCGTCGGAGAGGGGAAGGTCAGGGGATATAGTGAATACACGGCCGGGGCTGGGATTGGAAGATGGGGTGGGGACGGAGGGACAGGCAGTGGTGGAGGGTCCTGGATGGGTGTTGGTGTCGATGAGTTGTTGGAGCTTGCGTTCCTTAGCACTTGAGAGAAAGAGAAAAAGTTTCCTGCTGAGGCGTCGAATGAGACAAAGAATAAAATGAAACTGGGGGCACACGCAGCTTTGAAAAAGGGTGCAGTGGTGCTGCTGGAGGGAGAGGTCGAGTGTGTTCATATGGCGGCGCATGGCACTGAGTGTGGATCTCAGAATGTGACGGAATGGATAGAAAGCTGATTGATTGACATCAGAGTTACAATAAAACATATGCTTTTTAGCTTGGAGAAGAGTTGAAAGTAGTGATCGCAAATTTAAGTGAAGAATCCTCATTTGCTCTTAGTGTACGTGAATGATTTGGACAGATACAACGAACTAGGAGCTTTGGCAACTGGGGAGAAGAACTGAATTTTTCAAGAGGATGTAGCAGATTGGGCTGTACGGTTTTACATAGATAAGTGTGAGGTAATATGTTTTGAATCGAGAAACAAAATTTTTGTTTATTCTTTTGCAGGATGTGGGCACCGCTGGCTAGGCCAGCATTTGTTGCCTGTCCCTAATTGCTGTTGAGAAGGTGGTGGTGAGCCACCTTCAAGAACCGCTGAAGTCCATGTGGTGTAGATACACACACAGTGCTGTTAGGAAGGGAGCGCAAGAATAACGATATAGTTCCAAGTCAGGATGGCGCATGACTTGGTGGGGAACTGTCAGGTGGTGGTGTTCCCAAGCATCTGCTGCCCTTGTCCTTCTAGTTTGGAGAGGTCATGGGTTTGGAAGGTGCTATCTAAGAAGGCTTTGTGAGTTGCTCCAGTGCATCTTGTAGATGGCAGAACTGCTACCACTGTGCATCAGTGGTAGAGGGAGCGAATGGTTCTGGATGGGGTGTCAATCAAATGGGCTGCTTTGTCCTGAATGGTGTGGAGCTTCTTGAGTATTATTGGAGCTGCACTCATCCTGACAAGTGGAGAGTATTCCACCATACTCCTCACTTGTGCGTTGTAGGTGGCGGACAGGCTTTGGGGAGTCAGGAGGTGAGTAACTTGCCACAGAATTCCCAGCTTCTGACCTGCTCTTGTAGCCACAGTATTTAAATGGCTAGTCCAGTTTCTGGTCAATGGTAACCGTCTGGATGTTGATCATGGGAGATTCAGCAATGGTAATGTCATTGGTTGTCAAGGGAAGATGTTGGATTCTCTCTTGATGGAGATGGTCATTGCCTGGCACTAGTGTGGTGCAAATGTAACTTGTTGTTTTTCAGCCCAAGCCTGGATATTGTCCAGGTCTTGTTGCATTTGGACATGGACTGCTTCATTATCTGAGGAGTTGTGAATGGTGCTGAACATTGTGCAACCATCAGCGAACATCCCCACTTCTGACCTTATGATGGAAAGAAGGTCATTGATGAAGCAGCTAAAGATGGTTAGGCTGAGGACACTATCCTATGGAACTCCGGCAGTGATGTCCTGGAGCTAAGATGACTGACCTCCAACGACCCCAACCATCTTCCTTTGTGCTAGGTATGACTCCAATGAATAGGGAGATTTCCCCCTGAAACCCATAGACACCAGATTGCTAGGGCTTCTCCATGCCACAATCGGTCAAATGGTGCCTGGATGTCAACAGCAGTCACTCTAACCTCAACTTGTGAGTTCAGCTCTTCGGTCTATGTTTGGACTAAGGTTATAATGAGGTCAGGAGCTGAGTGGCCCTGGCAGAACCCAAACTGAGTGTCAGTGAGCAAGGGCAGTATCTTCTGGTCAGCAAGTGGGGGCCACTTGCCGACGCGTAAAATGATGCGGGGATACGTCGAGCATGCATCCCATCGTTACCCTGCGTCATTTAGATTCTCAGTTCAGCGGGCGCCCGCTGAACTGTCAGCAGTCTATTAAGGCCATTAAAAAACTAATTAAGATGATTAATGGACCTACCCATCCAACCTTAAAGTTGGCGGGCAGGCCGGGAGCCCAGCTGGGCTTCAGAAAAAACATGAAACCTCATCCACGGACGGGATGAGGCTTCATGAGGGTATTTAAATTTTTATGAAACGGTTCAATTAAAGTTATGGACATGTCCCAACTCATGTGACATTGTCACATAAGGGGACGTAGCAGGTATTTTTTTTATCACCTTATTTAAAACTTTCAATCGGAGCCGACCTCCCTGAGGCAGCACTTTGCCTCAGGGAGATCCGTGTGCACTTTTGCGTGCATGCGCGAAAGAGCTCAATCCCGGCTGAGGGAATCCACCCCCACCCACACAGGGAGCGCACAGCGCTTCCTGGTGGACGTCACACTGGGCAGGACTTAACTGGCCTGCCCACGTAAAATGGCGGTGCCCCCCCAACCCGGAGCGCCAATCGGAAGGTCGCCCGCCCGCTCCCGCACTTCCCCCCCGAAGGGGGGCAAATATTGCCCCGACTGTAAATGTGTAAGTGCCACTTGATAGCTCTGTTGATGACATCTCCCACCACTTTGCTGATGATCGAGACTAGACTTATGGGCAGTAATTGGCTGGATTGGATTTGTCTTGCTTTTTCTGGGTAGGACGTACCTGGGCAATTTACCACAATGCTGGTAACTGTACAGGAACAGCCTGGCTAGGAGCACAGCTAGTTCTGAAGCACAAGTCTTTAGTACTTTTGCCAGAATATTATCATGGCCCAAAGTCCTTACAGTATTAACGCCTTCAGCTGTTCCTTGATATCACATGGAGAGAATCAAATTGGCTGAAGTTTGGCAGCTGTGATGCTGGGGACCTCCGGAGGAGGCCAAGATGCATTATCCACTCAGCACTTCTGACCAAAGATTGTTGCAAGTGCTTCAGCCTTGTCTTTTGCACTGATGTGCTGAATTTCCCTTGTTGAGAATGGTGATATTTGTGGAGCCTCTCCTTCCAGTGAGTTGTTTAATTGTCCACCACCAGGTGGACTGGATGTGGCAGGGCTGCTGAGCTTAGATCTGATCCGTTGGTTGTGGGCTCGCTTAGCTCTATCACATGCTACTTATAATATTGTGTACGCATGTTGTCCTGTTGTAGCTTCACCAGCTTGATAACCCCTTTTTAGGTATACCTGGTGCTACTCTTGGCATGCCCGACTGAACTCATTGAACCAGGGTGGGTCCTCAGCTTGATGGTAATAGTAGAGGGGGAAAATGGTGGATCATGAGATCACAGATTGTGGTTGAATATAATTCTGCTGCTGTTAAGGGCCCACAGCACCTTATGGATGGTATTCAGCATGGAAGAATACTGATTCATCATCTGAGGTAAGGTGGTAGCTGGTAATCAGCAGTAGGTTTCCTTATCCACATTTGACCTGATGCCATAAGACTTCATAGGGTCTTGAGTGAATGTTGAGGACTCCCAGGGCAACTCTTTCCCAACTGTATACCACTGTGCCACCACCACTGGTGGGTCTTTGGTAATACAGTACATACCCAGGAATGGTGATGATGGTGTCTGAGACATTGTCTATAAGGTATGATTCATGAGTATGAATATGTCAGGCTGTTGCTTGACTAGTCTGTGGGACAGCTCCCCCAATTTGGCACAACCCCAGATATTGGCAAGGAGGACTTTAAAAGGTAGACAGAGCTGAGTGTGCCATTGTCATTTCCGGAGTCTAAGTTGATGCTGGGTGGTCCGTCCAGTTTCATTCCTTGTTACCTTTTCCGTAACATTTTGATAGAACTGAGTGGCTTGCTAGGCCATTTTAGAGGGCATTTAAGAGTCAACCACATTGCTGTGGGTCTGGAGTCACACATAGGCCAGACCAGGGAAGGACATTAGTGAACTTAAAATGGGTTTTTAATGTCAATAAACAATGGTTTCATGGTCATCATTACTGAGACCAACATTTAATTCCAGAGTTATTAATTGAAATTAATTGTCTCTCAGAGACCAGCAGGCTCCAGTTTCAAATAGGCCCAACTTTCATTTCCCAAGCCAGAGACAAAAGTCTGGACCATAGAGAAATGAAGTAGTAATGAATTTGTACTAAATATTGGTTAAGTCACAGTTAAAGACTAGATTCAGTTTTGGAACTCCATTATAGAAAGAATATTAAAGCCAGAAAGAGCAGAGAGTGTAGATTCACCCGATTGATGCCAGCGATGGGAATTTAGTTTTGAGGAGAGATTTGAGATGCTGGGATGGCTCCCACTGAAAAGATTCTATGGAGATTGAATAATTTTTTAAATATTCAGTCACAGGATGTGGGCTTCGCTGGCTGGGCCAGCATTTATTGCCCATCCCTAGTTGCCCTAGAGAAGGTGGTGGTGAGCTGCCTTCTTAAACCGCTGCAGTCCATGTGGTGTAGGTACATCCACAGTGCTGTTAGGAAGGGAGTTCCAAGATTTTGACCCAGTGATAGTGAAGGAATAGCAATATATTTCCAAGTCAGGATGGTGAGTGAATCGGATGGTAACTTCCAGGTGGTGGTATTCCCATCTATCTGTTGCCCTTCTCCTTCTAGATGGTAGTGGTCATGGGTTTGGAAGGTGCTGTCGAAGAAGCCTTGGTCAATTTCTGCAGTGCATCTTGTAGATGGTACATACTGCTGATACTGTGCATCGGTTGTGAAGGGAGTGAATGTTTGTAGATGTGGTGCCAATCAAGTGGGCTGCTTTGTCCTGGACAATGTCCAGCTTCTTGAGAGTTGTGGGAGTTGCACTCATCCAAGCAAGTGGAGAATATTCCATCACATTCCTGACTTGTGCCTTGTAGATGATGGACAGGCTTTCGGGAGTCAGAAGGTGAGTTACTCACTGCAGGATTCCTAGCCTCTGACCTACTCTTGTAGCCACAGTATTTATATGGATAGTCCAGTTCGGTTTCTGGTCAATGGCAACCCACAGGATGTTGATAGTTGGCGGGGGTGGGGTGGGGGGGGGGGGGGGGGGTGGTTCAGTGATGGTAATGCCATTGAACGTCAAGGGGTGATGGCTAGACTCTCTCCTGCCAGAAATGACCACTGTCCGGCACCCGTGCAACACGAATGCCTCCTGGCAACCCAAGTTTTTTTAAATGCTGGAGGGTTTTGATGGGGTGAAGAGGAAAAGGCTATTTGCTCTGGTTGAGGAATCTGTGGTGATGTTTAGCTATTAAAATTCTCCGTGAGGGGAGAGGTTGAGAGAAACCTCTTTAACCAGAGGGAGTGTAGAGCACAGAATGCTTCACCACAGGGAATGGTTCTGACAAAACCTATTGCATCTTTTAAAGAATAATTAAATAAACATTAACGTTTTCTTGATTGTTTCGAATGATACTTCCCCTTCCCTCCCCCTAGGCTGGGAGAAGCTCCAAACGACAAGTCTTCTTGTTGCCTGGTAACGTGGAGAGACATCTGAAGATAAAAACCTGCACAGTAAGTCCAGAATGGAAGGGGTTAATTAAAGACACCTTGAATTGGCAGCACAGCTGGCACATTAGCACAATGCACCCAAAATGTGGCCCACAGATTGGGCATTAAATAATAAACTTTCTGCTTGCAATGTAGAGAGCGAAAACCAGTCGAGCAGTTAAATATCGGATGAGCAAATATGACTCCCACGCTGCCCCCTCACCTCTCTCACTGCCTCTTCTCTCACCCGACCCCCTCTCCCTCACGCCCAACCCCTTCTCATCCAACACCTTTCCTTTTTGCCTGATACCCCTTACCCTACCCCATCCCCCCTCACCTCACCCCACCTCTTGTCCAAACCTCCTTACTCTCTTGTGCTAACATCTCTTTTCCCTCTTGCCCTCTCCCCCCAACTCTTGCCTCCTCTCTCTCTTCCTCCATCTCTCTCACGCCCCCTCTCCCCCTCTCTTTCTCGGCCCCCCTTCTTTCTCAACACCCCCACCCCCTCAGCTCCATCTTCTCTCATGTCCCCCCTTCCCACCCCCTCCTTTAGAAAGCTACTGCAAAAATCTTCTTGTAGTTGTCTGATGATTAGAATGAGTGATGGTGATTGGCTGTTTTGTTCCGGTCCAGGTTGCGGCTGACGTGATTGAAGATTTTTGCAGCGAAATGGGGCTTCAAAACCCAGAGGCTGCAGATGAATATTCCGTGTTTGTCATCACCAACAAAGGTATTCTCTTTAGAGACCATTTTAGTGTCTATTTTTGCATGAATATGGCAATGTGAGGGGAAAGTATGTGTGTGCGTGTGAGCCGGGAGGGTGGTTGGCTTGTCTGCTACAGTCCCATGTGATAATAGCCCATATTATGTTTCAGGACAAAATGTACATCCACTGAAAAAGAAAGATTACATCCTTGATATAGCTGCAGAAATGGAGCAAGTTGATCAAAACTTCACTTTCTGTTTCCGACGTGTGCTCTGGTTTCAACCACTCAAGTTTGAGAATGAGCTGTGCGTGACTGTGCATTATAATCAGGTACTGGGGACATTGCAGTAATGAAGAGCTGTGTGTGACTGTGGATTATAACCTGGGACCGTGGATATCGCAGTAATGGACAAGTTCAAAGCTGCAAAGGAGGGAAAGAATTTGTTTCCAGATAAGCATAGAAATGTTGTAGGAAAACAAAATAGATTTTATTTTCCTTCCGCAGCCTCGTGTTGTTCCAGCCATTGTGTGCTCCAGCTCTAGAACAGTAACACTGCAGTAACTGCAGTATTAAGGCTTCGCAGACTGGGAAAAAATCAATTGCAGTATTTAGTTTCCACATTGTCAGATTCTATGCACCAGACAAGGCACCAATCTTTGACACATATGCCCAACAGTTTTGCATTTAAGGAAGCAAGTCAAAAATTGTCCTTGCTGAGGGTTTGAAGTGGTTGGCAGAAAAGGTCAGAGTAGGAACTCACTCACTCACACCTCTCCCCATTTCTCAATACAGTGAGTTCCTGATCTCCAATATATATTTACAGTGATAAAAGCAAAATACTGCAGATGCAAAATCTGAAATATGTATGTACAGTGGATCAAGTTCTCCCTCACAAGAAAGAAAGGACAAAAGTTGAGAGGGTAAATCTCACAGAACTGGGAGCACTTCCCATTATACCAGGTGTTCCTGAGTGCACTGGCTGTGGTGGCCAGTGTTTCCCAGCTCATTGGCTATGGTGGCCAGTGTTTCCCAGCTCACTGGCTATGGTGGCCAGTGTTTCCCAGCTCATTGGCTGTGGTGGCCAGTGTTTCCCAGCTCACTGGCTGTAGTGGCCAGTGTTTCCCCACTCACTGGCTGTGGTGGCCAGTGTTTCCCAGCTCATTGGCTGTGGTGGCCAGTGTTTCCCAGCTCACTGGCTGTGGTGGCCAGTGTTTCCCAGTTCACTGGCTGCGGTGGCCAGTGTTTCCCAGCTCATAGGCTATGGTGGCCAGTGTTTCCCGGCTCACTGTTCACCTGCCCTCTGGTGCCTGGTACCAGGGGATCAAAAGCAATGAGAGATCAAGAGACAAAGTGCAAATGAATACATTTCAGCTTCTTGTTGCGTGAGATTAATACTTGTTTTGTATGATATCCACCTGTAAGTAACGCAGATATGTTTATTTTAAAATTCAGATTGTTCCAGATTACCTAAAAGGACTCTTGCATATCCTGAATCAGGATATGATGAGTGACAGTCAGCTCCAGCAAGTGTCAAAGTTGGCAGGTCTACAACATCGGGCAAAAGACAATCTATACCTGCCCACCATGTGAGTCCATCACTGCAAACTGCAGCAGGCATAGAGTAGATAGACCTGTCTAGAGATTCTTCACAAATTGCAGTACCTGTAACTCAATGGACCCTGTTGATGGACACCTGTTAAAGAGCCAGGTCTCTGAGTCCATTAGAACATTGGCTTGTGCAACAGAGGCACAATCCTAAACATCAGCTAAACAATGGATAGTGGGCTTGTTGTAGACAGTTGAACTTGGATGGACACCTTGCCCTTTCATCTGTACCTAAATCATGACCAGAGTCCTGTGTGGTGGTGCTCATAATGGTCTGCACAGTTATTGCACATTTAGCATTGGGGTAATATTATGAAGCCAACTGTACTGACTGCCTGAGTGACAAGCTCCATTAAATCATTGGGACAATGTAATAGGAGCTTTACTCCTGATCTTTAATCTGTGCTGGACCTGCCCCGGGAGTGTTTGATGGGACAATAAAGAGGGAGCTGTACTCTGTATCTAACCTGTGTTGCACCTGCCAACAGGCAGTGCACAGCTCCTTAAAAAAGCATAACACATTCCTGCTCCTGGAAGCAATTATGTTGGGAAAGCCATTCTTGATGGAATTCCCTGCATGTTCTGTAGAAAATCCAACCTCTGCTTTGTGTTGCTAATGCTACTGTGACAGCAGGAGCTGCAATGATATGAGGGTCTTTGGGGTCTAACCGTCTCCCTGCCAGCACAGAATGCTCCGGGAGCAGGACTTCAGACCTTAATGAATTTTAATGAAGCTCTGCTACAATAACAAACAGCCTTGAAAGTACAGGCCAACATAGCAACCATACATGTCAAGCACAAGTCAGACCTTATTGATGAGCAATGCCACAGGAGATCCAGTAGTTTATATTAAATTTGAATTTGGTTAGAAAACATAGGAACTGAGTCCCCTTAAGCACCAATGTACTGTTGCAGAGCAGGTCTAATCCCAGCTCTGTTTAATGCCTAACCTGAACTCTTCTGGGCTCATGAGAGCCTCTGAGGCTCCGGTGTCCCACAGGACATGAGGGTAAATTGGAGGATTAAATGTGAACCGTGGTGGTGGTTGGTGAAATAGTAGACCCACAAATCCCTTTGGAGCTCATTTTGGTACTTAAATGTTGGGGATAAAATTTATCTTTTTTAAAATAAGTTGCCGCTCCCCACTATGCGAGACTCTCACTTTATCTCTCTCTCTTTCTCTAAGCCGGGAGGTGCAGGATTACATACCTGCACAGATTTACAGAGATCAGCGGCCACAGCCTTGGTTGAACATGGTGACACAGAATATTCAACATGTTCAGGCCCTTAGCTCTCACCAGGCCAGAGCCCAGTTCCTTGGTAAGTGTCTACTCTCACTCAGTGCATTACAATTTGCTGGTGACTAAGCAGAAGAGGTTTGTGCTGTGACAGATCATAGTTTACCCTGATGTGCTACATGGTACCCCTAATTACAACAGTTCTGACATTAGTTACAGCTTTAAGTCGGAGATGCTGAGTGGAGAACAGGGCTTTTCCCATAACAGTTGGGCTCAAATTGGAACAGCAATGGCTGACATTATAGTGCAGTTCTGAATGCTGTTGATAGTTAAGATCACAAACTGTGCTGGGCTGGCTGTGTGCAAGAGCTGCAACTGGCCTGAACACTTATGGCCTATGGAGGAAGGATGAAACATCAACAGTATTCTTAATCCCACACATGAATGTCAAATGGGGAAAGAACAGTGTTTGATACAATTCATGATTCTGTCTAGACTCTCATAAATCAGTCCACTTGGGCAAGGTGCTGGTCTGGATCCTGTATTTTTCATCCAGTGACCCCACCCTGTGCTTCACTGTGTGAATAGGGATTGATTTGCAATGTTCTCACCCTGTTTCAGTGACTAGTTTCTCTTTCTTCACAAAGGACTTGTGAGTGCATTCCCCATGTTTGGATCCTCATTCTTCTACATCCAGAGCAGCAGCAACAGTGCGATTGTTGCCCCTTGTATTCTGGCCGTCAACCAGAATGGACTCAATTTCCTCAACAAGGAGACTCATGTGAGTTGCTGAAGATATTTTAAGTCTATTAAAAAACCACAGATTGAAAGGGTCATTGAGCCCATCAAGTTAATTCCTTGTGCCCTCAACCCTATCACTGACCCTACTCACACACTGTATCTCCTCCCACAGCCCATGTAGCAACTCCCCGATCACCCACCCACTGAATTACCAGAGCAAAATTTCAGATAAATAACCCCTGATCCACAAAGATGATCTTATAAAACCCCAGAATATTATTCCATCTCCTCTCTTTGGCCATGACCAGCCATCTGTCAAGGACACTCTTGTGTCAACCATGGTCCTGTTGGTAGCACGCTTCCTCTGAATCACAAGATTCCAAGTTCATAATCCCACTCCTGGACTCGAGCACAAAAATCAAGGCTGACACTCCAGTGAAGTACTGAGGAAGCATTGCACTGTTGGAGGTGCTGTCTTTTGGATGGGGTGTTCAACCAAGACCCCATCTAATTGGGTGGATGTAAAAAATCCCATGGCACTTTTTCAAAGAAGAGTAGGGGAGTTATCCCAGTGTCCTCGCCAATACATATCCCTCAATCAACATCACAAAAAGCAGATTATCCTGTCATTATCACATTGCTGTTTGTGAGAGTTGGCTGAGGGAAAATCAACAGCTGTGCTTCTCATAATACAACAGTGACTACACTTCAAAAAGTACTTTATTGACTGTAAAACGCTTTGAGATGTCTAGTGATCATGAAAAATGCTATATAAATGCAAAGCTTCCTTTCTTTCTTTATCCAGTCCCTCCCAGCAGTTAAATAATAGTCTTTATTCCCTCTGTATAACATTTTCAGTTGCATCTCTGATATTCGCATTCTCCATTCTGTAGTACAGAACTTGAGTATTGCTGAAAAAAAAGAGACACGCTTATGCATTTCATCTTGCACTCAACAGGACAAAACGCAAGAATACCAATATAAGGGGAAAATATCAATTTATACTGCATGTGAAGAGAATGCTGATTGGTTAGCATGTGGACTCTGATTGGTAGAGGCTTTCCAATGCACCAGTGGTGGTGACTGACAGTTAACTATCAAGCATTGTTTGAAATTTAAAAAGGCAGCTTGACCCTGATTGGTCAAGGCATTGCCCTGAGGAATGAGTGAGTGAATGGCTGTCACTTGTTTTGTTTAGCTGAAACAGGCACAATGTGTGTACATGTTCTTTTTGTCTAGTATTGTTGTGAAATATCCTGCTGAGTGCAAGACAAAAAGCTTAGACATGTGTCTTTATTCAGCAATTTCTCCGTTCTCTGGCTTGATTGAGCATTTACTTCTCTTCCTCTTCAAAGTAGGTGGCCAGAATTAACAGATGTATCTCCCACTGGTTTCTCTTTTCCATAGTCACCTATGTGCCAGGCATCAATGCAAAATATTTAAAATGTCAATGTTTATTAATTTCAAGCTATTATATTTTCTCAATTTTCCCTTTGGCTTCCCCTCCGTATACCATGCTCTGCTTTATAACTCAAGGAATTGGGGCATGGTTATGATTAGTAATTCAAGAGGAACCAGGGTAGAGGCATGATCAATAATTCACGGGGAATTGGGGCAATACTGTGATTGATAGCTTAAGGAATTTGGGCAAAGCCACGATGAAAACTCACAGGGAATTGGGGAAACATTGTGATCAATAACTTGCAAGGAATTGGAGAAATGCCCTGAGCAATAACTCAGTGAATTATAGTCACATTCCCTGCACTGACTCTGTCAACTGGATCCCAAATTTCCACTTTTGGAAAATTGGGTTACCTCCTCTTTGTTACAGGGTTTATCCTCATCTTCTTTATGCTATCCAGAGGAGTCCGCCAGTTGTGGGAGTGGAGACATTCTGCAGCTGGCTCAACAGCAATTAAATGCCAGGCCTTCCAACATTCAGATCAGATCTTCTTCTCCCATCCACCTTACAGTTGGTTGCCAGAGAAACTTGGTGATGACAAATGAAAGTTCCTTTTGTTCAGCATTAATGGGTGGGGTGGGGGGGAGGGGTGTCGCAGGACATAAATGGGTTGGATATTCTTCGTGGGATAATCATTTTAATACACTGTTGTTTACAGAGATGTTTTGAACATCTCCATAATTTCCAAAGGGAAGACACACTGCAAGGAATCTTTGTCCCATTTCCACACAGGAGGGTGGGGAGTGAATCAAATCCTAGTTAAGGAATAATCTTTGAATCTGGAGAATCCAAATTCCAAAAAAGGAGAATGATCCTAGGTTCTGTTCTTGGTCATACGATGGGGGGAGTTGAGATATGAGGATCCTGTCGTTAACAAGAAACAGCAAGGTGAGGATGCCTGTGAGCCAGGATGTTCCATCCCATTCGCCCACCACCCCACCATGAGTCATCTATTCTATCTCTAGGATAACTTGCATCTGGAATTGGAAGGGGTAATTCAGACACTGTAAAAGCTGTATATTGTGACCCTTATTTTGCAGGAACTGATGGTCAATTTCCCATTGAAGGAGGTACAGTCCACCCTAACTCAGCGATCAGGCCCTAGTGACAGCTATCCATATGTGGAGATTAAACTGGGAGACTTGATGTCCCAAAGAATAACACAACTTCAGCTTGATCAGGTTTGTAAGGGTTGTGTGTGAATGTTCGGTGTTGCTACTTACAATTAGTTGAAAGCACTTACAGTTTAGAAGCAATTGGGTAAATATAAAAGTCCATCAAACCTGTTGTTTCCACAGAACCTGCAGAAAAATAAAAACATAAGAAACAGGAGCAGGAGTAGGCCATTTAGCCATTTGAGCCTGCTCTGCCATTTAATAAGATCATGGTTGATTTTTTCTACCTCAACTTCATCTCCCACACTATGTTCATATCCATTAATTGCTTCAGTACCCAAAAATCTATTGACATCTATCTTAGTCAAAGACTAAGCATCCACTGCTCTCTGGGGTAGAGAATTTCAAAGATTCACAACACTGAGTGAGGAAATTTCACCTTAAGCAGTCCTACATAGCTAACCCCTTAATCTGAGACTGCTATTCCATATTTTCAGCATCTACCCTGTAATGCCCCTTAGGAATTTTATACGTTTCAATTAGCTCACATCTTATTCTTCTAAACTCCAGGGAATATAGGTTTCATCTACTCAATCTAAGGGATTTTGAAGGAAGATCTGCAAAGTCTGCCTGCTTAGCTAGGTGTGAATCTGGTCCTTTGAGAGCTGCCAGATTATTAACATGGTTCAGCGAGAGGTGCTGCCTCCTGGTCCAGTACCGCTTACACAGGACTAGAATTTGCAATATGATCAGCCCTTTGAAGGAAAATTTCCATAGGGTTCTACCACTCATTTCCATTAGCTGAATGGAAGAGTTGCAGAAACCCTTGACAGTTATGCACGATTTCCACAGTTCTGCTACATGAAGTTGGGACTGGGCAGTTAAACCTTCTCCCTCTGGCGAGGTGCCACCCCATTAGTGCAATGTTGTTTGGATCCTGGGATTACACAGAGCTAACATGTAACTAGAGCACAGAACAAAAGGACAACAGCAGGACATCTCACACTCCCCTTAACATATTTAACACGTTTTGAGGATTTAGAGTGTCTAGAGATAAAGGGCTGGAATTTCATGGAGTCAGGGAGATTTCATGGAGGGGTAAAAATGGTGGCTGGAACCCGATTCCGGCATTCCCAACTCCATTCCCAAGGCTTCTAATTTTTAACAGTGCCATTTAAGGGTGCGGGCTGCTTCAGGTCACGAGCCTGCACCCTGCATTCCAGGCCTGGCTGGCTCCATTGCAAGGATAGGCATTTCCTAGAATTCCGCAATTTTAAAGGAATCAGGCCAGCTTTTCAAAGTGTTGTGATTCACGGCAATTCAGGCGTGCCATAAACAATAGTCTGCATGAAAGCCAAGTTCAAAAGGACCACCTCATGCCCCCCCTGCATCCACTCCCTATGGCCCCTCATGCCAAGCTATGGCACATACATGCTCATTCATCCACTATACACTGTATAGAACCAATGAACCCTATAATAATAGGATGTGTAAAAAAATCTTTAAAGAAGTCATTCATTTTTTTAATTCTCAATTTCCTTAAAAAATCCTTTTTACTATAGGCTAATAAAGGTGGTAATCATCTAGACCCTTTAACGTATCAATAGCTGAAATTGCAAGCACTTGAAACAATTTATCTTGTGTAAATTAACACTGTACAATTGACAGAAGAGACAAGAGAGCCAGAGTTGTCATTCAAGCAATGTTTTCCCTGGGGCTTAATTGTTTCAGTACTCTAATGATGGGTTTGGCTTAAACCTCATTATGCTTTCTTAGCTTACAGCCCAGAAATTTTATTAGAACATTGTAGCACCTGAACCCCAGGTAAAACATGGTTTGATTGATAGCTCTGGCTCTCTGATCTCTTCTGTCAATTGCACAATGTTTATTTACATAAGATAAAGAGGTTTCAAGTCCTTTTGGTTTCAACTGTTGATACGTTAAAAAGGCTGGATGATATTTATTGGCCTGTAGTGAAAAGTTTTGTTTTAAGCAAATGGAAAGTTATCAATGATATTTTTAAAAGCTTTTTGTTTTACACAGCCTTTTGTCCCTACCGGGTTCATTGGTTCCATACAGTGTATAATGGGTGAATGGGCATGTAAGTGCCTTTGCTTGGCATGGGGGCATAAGGGTTTCTGGGGACATACCTGGTGATGGGGGGGCATGAGGGGTCACAGCAGGTGAGTGGGGGCATGGAGTAGTATGGATGGGGCATGGGGGGTGTGTAGCAGGCAAGGTGGTGTGAAGGGCAAGGGCTAGAGGGCCTTACTACTTTCATTATAACAGAGATGAGGTCCCATAGCATCGAGGCGGGCTTTTTTCCAAACTTTTTCCCCGGGTTAGCTGCCCCGACTGCAGGCTGCAAAACGCACACACAATGAAAATCCCATCTTTCCTGGCACTTTCTCCCAAGGCAGGCGGGCCAAGCCAGGAATTTTCCCAACTCCCGCTACATGCCTCAAGGGTGAAAATCCAGCCTAAAATTAAAGAAACTTACAGAAGGAGGCCAATTGGTCTGTAGTACTTGTGCTAGCTCTCTGAAAGCATAGGCATGCTTAGGCTCACACCCCTGCTTTTTGCCTGTAACCCTGTAAATTCATTGTTCTCAAGTCCCTGTCCAAGTTTTTTTTAAAAGCAGTTCAGTTCCGGACAACTCTGAATGGAAAAAGGTTCTCCTCATCTCACCTCCGGATCTTTTACCAATGACTTTAAATCTATGACCCTTGGTTATTGACCCACTCACCAGAACAAATAGTTTTTCTCTCTACTCTTTCAAAAGTTCTCATCTTTTTGAAAACCTCCTAGGTCACTCTTAACCTTCTCCGTTCCAAGGAGAACAATCCTAACTTCTCCAATCTTTCACTATAAATCATCACTGAGTCCTCAACCCTGGTAAGAACCTAGTGGAGGCTCCTGAATAGCACATTCCCATGGAACTGTATTCCAGCTGAAGTCAGCATCTTCAGTCGGAGAGAAATGGAATTTGAAAAGCTTGGGCTCACAGATGGGATCTGGATCAAATGGGTAAATGGGTTGAAATACAGGTCAGTCATAATCTGATTGAATGACAGAACAGGCTTGAGGAGCTGACTGACCTCCTCCTTTTCATATATAAATACAAACCAAATACTGGGCCTGCTGTAATCACCTGATCTGTTCCCCCACAGGCTTTGGAAATGTGCCGTGTCACAGCCATGCATGTGGAGTCCATGCTGCTGGCTCGAGAGAAGAGGTTGACTCTTCCCCCCAGTGAGATTACCTTGCTGTGATTAGCGCTGGCCATACAAAAATTGCACCCAGTGCTGATGGAACTGAGATTGTGGCCTCACCATTTCATCAGTCTCTACCCTGTGCGGCAACACCATGGTTAAAGATGGTATTATCAATCGATACATTGGAAAGAACTAGATATTAGACATCAGAGAGATGTGTACAAGTCACAGAATCTCACCTTCAATATAAACAACTGTTAATTTCACACAGGTAGAGTTTCTGTTGATGTTATAGAGACGACACTGGCTTCCTGAAGGGACACCAAAAGTAAACTCTGATCCTATACCCTAATGGATGTCCTGTTGTGTCACCATCCTCTTTTAGACTGAGAGAGATTAGCCATGGATGTGGGATTCCCCAACTATACTGTTATGATCTCGGTAGAACCAGTAATGTGTTTTTTAAAGAATCTGAAAAGTCACTAAAGAATGAAGCCACAAGGTTCACAGTTTAAAATGAAATAATTTTACTACACAAAAATCAAAGAACATGAATAGTAATAACTATACTCCATCTTAACTAGTCAATTACATTAAAAATATTAAAAGTACAATGAACACAGTTACTTATACTCTAAACCAAACTTAAATTTACTTTTATACCCATTTGACTAAGTGAATTGCTCATTTGGAGAGCTGGTGCAGATACAATGGGCTGAATGACTTCCTTCTGCACTGTAACAATTCTGTGACTTATACCCCAAAAATCTCAAGTCAGATACTTATCAAAAATTGGAAGATTAACCACTTGGTCTGAGTACCGTTTCAAAGAATCATATAACAGTTAAGATTTCTCTGTCCTTGTGCTTACTTCTAGCAAGGTTTTCCCTTCAAATCTCCACCAACCTTCCCACTGTTGTAGACTCTCAGTTAAGCACAGGCATGGCTAGTCTTAAGCAAAGCCAGCTCAGGTCAGAACTCAGGTTTAACTATCCCTAGAAAATTAACTGTTAGGATCCTTTACAAAAACAGAATTACCTGGAAAAACTCAGCAGGTCTGGCAGCATCGGCGGAGAAGAACAAAGTTGACGTTTCGAGTCCTCATGACCCTTCAACAGAACTGAGTAAAAATAGGAGAGGGGTGAAATATAAGCTGGTTTAAGGTGGGGGTAGAAAAGTGGCGGGGGGTGATGGTGGTTGTAGGGACAAGCATGCAGTGATAGGAGCAGATAATCAAAAGATGTCACAGACAAAAGAACAAAGAGGTGTTGAAGGTGGTGATATTATCTAAAATAATGTGCTAATTAAGAATGAATGGCAGGACACGCAAGGTACAGCTCTAGTGGGGGTGAAATAAGACTAACAGGGCATAAAAGGTATAGATTTAAAAATAATGGAAATAGGTGGGAAAAGAAAAATCTATATAAATGATTGGAAAAAACAAAAGGGAGGGGGAAGAAACGGAAAGGGGGTGGGGATGGAGGAGGGAGTTCAAGATCTAAAGTTGTTGTACTCAATATTCAGTCCGGAAGGCTGTAAAGTACCTAGTCGGAAGATGAGGTGCTGTTCCTCCAGTTTGTGTTGAGCTTCACTGGAACAATGCAGCAAGCCAAGAACAGACATGTGGGCAAGAGAGCAGGGTGGAATGTTAAAATGGCAAGCGACAGGGAGGTTTGGGTCATTCTTGCGGACAGACCGAAGGTGTTCTGCAAAGCGGTCACCCAGTTTGCATTTGGTCTCTCCAATATAGAGGAGACCGAAATGGGAGCAACAAATGCAGTAGACTAAGTTGGGGGAAATGCAAGTGAAATGCTGCTTCACTTGAAAGGAGTGTTTGGACCCTTGGACAGTGAGGAGAGAGGAAGTGAAGGGGCAGGTGTTGCATCTTTTGCGTTTACATGGGGAGGTACCGTAGGTGGGGGTTGAGGAGTAGGGGGTGATGGAGGAGTGGACCAGGGTGTCCCGGAGGGAACGATCCCTATGGAATGCCGCCAGTGGGGTGAAGGGAAGATGTGGTTGATGGTGGCATCATGCTGGAGTTGGCGGAAATGGCGGAGGATGATCCTTTGAATGCGGAGGCTGGTGGGGTGATAAGTGAGGACAAGGGGGACCCTATCATGTTTCTGGGAGGGAGGTGAAGGCGTGAGGGCAGATGCGCAGGAGATGGGCCGGACACGGTTGAGGGCCCTGTCAACGACCGTGGGTGGGAAACCTTGGTTAAGGAAGAAGGAGGACATGTCAGAGGAACTGTTTTTGAAGGTAGCATCATCAGAACAATTTCTGGTGATGGACTGTCCACCAATATCCATTACAAGCCTACTGACTCACACAGCTACCTCGACTACAGCTCCTCACACCCCGCTTCCTGTAAGGACTCCATCCCATTCTCTCAGTTCCTTCGCCTCCATCGCATCTGTTCTGATGATGCTTGCAGGCTATTCAATGGCAGGGATTTGGTGGGGATGGAGTGTGACACTGCCTTCTGCAGTGTTCCACTGAAAGCTCAACATAAGCTTGAGGAACTGTATCTTATCTTTTGATTAGACACCCTCCAGCCTTCTGGACTCTATACTGAGGTCAACAATTTCAGATCTTGATCTGTCCCTATTTTGTTTCCTTTTGCTTTGCAGGTTTCGGTTATAATCTAGTGTTTCCCTTGTTTTTGCCTTCCGACAGCAGCTGTTAATCATTCAGCCATTCATACCTCCTCTAGAAAAATCTTTTGTTTCTTTACTTGTCCTATCAGCAGACACTTTGGCTCTGCACCACCACCTCTTTTGATGTTTAATCTCTCCTTTTTTCCCCACTCTATTACAGATCTTCCATCCTTCCACCTTTCACTTACTTAAACCCTATTACAGTACATTTCTAACTTTTCCAAATTCTCAAGAAAGGTCATGAACATGAAACATTAACTCTGGTTCTCCCTTCACAGGTGCTGTCTGACCTGCTGAGGGTTTCCAGAATTTGCAGTAATTTGTTTTTTGTGTCACAGTTGGATCTGTTGCTTACTGGATCTCCATAGATTTTCCACCAGGGGTCAGTGATCAGGAGGGAGGGATCTGACTGATTTTTTTTTTTTAGCCTTTCTCCCTAATCTGGGGCACTGCAGTGAATTGTATTCTCCCAGCAAAACTGAGCTAATTCACAACCACAAATGGAGTCTTTGACTTTTTGGTGGCTTTTCTCTTGGTACTACAGAAACACTCAATTATCTCCTCAAACCTATTCCACCATTTAATGAGAGCATGGCCTCTGTATATTTTGCCCAATAATCCTTAATGCCTTTGGTTCACAATAATCTATCAATCTCAGATTTAAAATTAACAGGTGATCTAACATTGATTGCTGTTTGTGGAAGAGAGTTCCAAACTTCTAGCAACATTTTGCCTGTAGAAATATTTCCTAATTTCAGTCCTGAATGGCCTGGCTGTAATTTTTAGACTATGCACAAGACTTCCCAACCTGTGGAAATACTTTCTCAACAAATATAAAGTACTGTGGATGCTGGAAATCTGAAATAAAAAAATAAAAAGAGAAAACTGGAACTACTGGTCTGGCAGTATCTATGGAGAGATAAATTGAATGTTTCAGTTTGATGACTTATATCAGAATCAGTTCTGATGAAAGGAAATAGTTTCTCTCTGTCTACCCTATCTATTCCCCTTAATTTCTTAAACTGCAATCAAATCACTCCTTAGTCATCTAATTCCAGGGAATACAACCTGAATTTGTGTTATCTCTTGTCGTAATTTAACCCTTGGAGTTCTGGCATCATTCTGGTAAATCTAGGCTGCACTCTCTCCTACAGTATCACCAAAATATCCTTGCCGAGGCATAGGGTCCAGGTATGGTTCACAGTGCTCCAGGTAGGTTCTAACCAGAGCTTTGTATAGTCGTGGTATAACTTTATTGCCTTGTACTTCCGTCCACTGGAGATAAAGGCCAGTATTCCATTAGCTTTTGTAATTATTTTTCTGTACCCATTCATGATATTTTAATGATCTTAGGTACCTGGGTCACCAAATCTCTTTGATTTTTGCCATTTGGAAAGTAATCTGTATTTTTTACGTTCAAAGTGGATGACCTCATATTTGACTACATTGAAATCCATTTGCCAGTTCTGCCCATTCACTTAATATCGTTTATAATTTTATACTTCTATCTACACTGCTTAAGGAGGTCTTGTGGCACAATGGGTAGCATCTTGCCTCTGAGCTAGAAGCTTCAGGTTCAAGTCCAACCCCAGGAACATTCATAAAGCGCATTCATAATGTGACCAAACAGGTTGATTATCAACCTGCAAATCCTTCCAACACACACCAACATCATTCCAACACAGGTGGTAAGAGTGATGGAATGAAAGTTGGAGACTCTACCTTCACTATCAATGGCTCCGAACTATGATATGTATGTAAATGTGCATGTTGCTACAACTCTGATTCCCTGAGCGATCTGTAACATACATACACAATGCTACCTATCTTTGTGTCATCGGTAAACATGCATATGTGGCTCTCTGTCCCATCTCCTAAGTCATTAATATATACAGTAAACACTTAAGGTCTCAATGCAGATCCTTGCAGGATACTCGTGGTTTTGCTCATCGTAAAAGGGGCTCTCAGTCATTAATAATTAACACAAAGAAGCAAACAATCCTTGCTTCATGATTGCAGCCTGTCATTGACACTGTCTTATGTCCCACTTAAGCATAGAGAAAGGAAAGCAGACAGCTTTTCTTTTAACAACAACTCTCCAAATATTCCACTCAAAGATCACAGATTTATAAAATGTTTTCTTAAGAAATACTATTGTAGAATTATGTATTTTTAGAATTTTTCAGCTGTCAAATTGATACGGTGAAAAAAATGCAATAAATATACATTCTTTTTTGAATATATCCAGTGCTGTTGAATGTCATTTTGAGTTGTTGTTTATGAGTTGTTATAGCTGCATATTTGCACCCAGCCCCATTTTTTTTAAGAACTGAAGGATTTTTGGTGCTTGTATTGGTTCAGTATATGTGATATATTTTTATGAAACTATAATTGGATTATTAGGTGAATATATTGGTGTTGCAGAATCCAAGAATAATTTTTTGTATAACTTCTTGGAGAACAAGCTGCTTTAATCACTTCTGCTGGGTTTTTTGAGAACATAAAATAACTTCTTCCAAATGACTTTATTGTCTTTTTCCCACAGAAACCCCCACATTTCCATTCATTGAGTTAATGGATATTATATAAATACTTATCCTTATGTTAATGTGAAATATGTTTTGAATAGGTTACCTCCATTGTTTGAATATTATTGTTATTAGGGTGTTTGAGTATTTTCCCTTTTTTCCTTCCTGAACTTTTAAAGTTCTGTTCTTTGTGTGTTTGGCCTGATTGTCCCAACAGTCCATTTCAGGATTTCCAGTTGCAATTCCTTGTTTCACACAAACATTTGCAAACAAGCCTAAAAATAAAAACAAATGTAAACAATGTGTCACTCTCATGGAACAATGAATTTCTTGGATTACACTGGTCAGTTTCCTCTACTGTTGCACAAAGGGAGTTAAGACTAAAAATAGCAGAACTGGCTCGATGGACTGAATGGCCAACTACCATTCATATAATTAAGACACTTTCGGGGCATGTTCATTCAGCAAGGAAAGTAATAGAATCACATGGAATCATAGAATATTTTCAACATAGAGGAGGCCAGTTGGCCCATTGTGAACAATTAAACAATTCACTAGAGGAGGAAGCTCCATAAGTATCCCTATCCTCAATATAAAAGCAAAATACTGTGGATGCTGGAAAACTGAAACAAAAACAAAAATAGATAGAAACAGTCAGCAGGTCTGACAGCATCTGCAGAGAGGAACACAGTTAACGTTTCGAGTCCATATGACTCTTTATCAGAACTAAGGAAAAATAGAAATGAAATGAAATATAAGCTGGTTGAGGGGGGTGGGACAGGTAGAGCTAGTGCTGGATAGAGGGCCAGTGATAGGTGGAGGCAAAGAAGAGATTGCCAAAGATGTCATAGACAAAAGGACAAAGGGATGTTGATGGTGGTGATATTAGCTATAGAATGTGCTAATGTTGACATTAAGGGTAGAAAGCAGGACGAGCAAGTGACAGATAGCCCTGGGGGATGGGAGGAAGAGATTGAAATGAGCTAAAAGGTGGAGATAAAACAATGAATGGAAATACATTTAAAAATAATAGAAATAGGTGGGAAAAGAAAAAAAAATATATATATATAAAAAATATATAAATTGTTGGAAAAAGGGGGATCGGAAAGAGGGTGGGGATGGAGGAGAGAGTTCATGATCTGAAATTGTTGAACTCAATATTCAGTCCGGAAGGCTGCATAGTGCCTAAATGGAAGATGAGGTGCTGTTCCTCCAATTTGCGTTGAACTTCACTGGAATATTGCAACAGGCCAAGGACGGACATGTGGGCATGAGAGTAGGGTGGTGTGTTGAAATGGCAAGCGACATTGAGGTCCGGGTCATGCTTGTGGACAGACTGAAGGTGTTCCACAAAGTGATCACCCAGTCTGCATTTGGTCTCTCCAGTGTTGAAGAGACCGCATTGGGAGCAGCGAATGCAGTAAACTAAATTGAGGGAAGTGCAAGTGAAGTGCTGCTTCACTTGAAAGGAGTTATTGAGCCCTTGGACGGTGAGGTGGGGGGGAGTAAAGGGGCAGGTGTGCACCTTCTGCGTTTGCAGGGGAAGGTGCTGAGGGGAGGGGGTTGAGGTGTAGGGGCTGATGAAGGATTGGATCAAGGTATCCTGGAAGGAACGGTCCCTACGGAATGCCGACAGAAGGGGGAGGGGTGCGGCAGGGCGGTGAAGGGAAGATGTGTTGGCATCGTGCTGGAGTTGGCAGAAATGGCGGAGGATGATCCTTTGAATGCGAAGGCTGGTGGGATGATAAGTGAGGATGAGGGGGACCCTATCATGGTTCTGGGAGGTTCTCCCACACATGCGCCCTCACATCTTCCTCTCCCTCCCAGAACCATGATAGGGTCCCCTTCATCCTCACTTATCACCCCACCAGCCTCCACATTCAAAAGATCATCCTCCGCCATTTCTGCCAACTCCAGCATGATGCCAGCACCAAACACATCTTCCCTTCAACCCCCCATCAGCATTCCGTAGAGACCGTTCCCTCCGGGATGCCCTGGTGCACACCTCCATCAACCCCTACACATCAACCCCATCCCATAGCACCTTCCCATGCAACTGCAGAAGGTGCAACATCTGCCCCTTTACTTCCCCCCTCCTCACCATCCAAGGGCCCAAACACTCCTTTCAAGTGAAACAGCACTTCACTTGCACTTCCCTCAATTTAGTCTACTGCATTTGCTGCTCCCAATGCAGTCTCCTCTACACTGAAGAGACCAAACGCAGACTGGGTGACCGCTTTGCGGAACACCTTCAGTCTGTCTGCAAGCATGACCCAGACCACCCTGTCGCTTGCCATTTCAACACGCCACCCTGCTCTCATGCCCACATGTCCATCCTTGGCCTGCTGCAATGTTCCAGTGAAGCTCAATGCAAACTGGAGGAACAGCACCTCATCTTCCGACTAGGCACTTTGCAGCCTTCCGGGCTTAACATTGGGTTCAACAACTTCAGATCATGAACTCTCTCCTCCATCCCCACCCCCTTTCCAATCCCCCTTTTTCCAATAATTTATATTTTTTTAATATATATATATATATTTTTAATATATTTTTTTCTTTTCCCACCTATTTCTATTATTTTTAATGTATTTCCATTCATTGTTTCACCTCCACCTTTTAGCTCATTTCAATCTCTTCCTCCCATCCCCCAGGGCTATCTGTCACTTGCTCGTCCTGCTTTCTACCCTTAATGTCACCATTAGCACATTCTATAGCTAATATCACTACCATCAACACCCCTTTGTCCTTTTGTCTATGACGTCTTTGGCAATCTCCTCTTTGCCTCCACCTATCACTGGCCCTCTATCCAGCTCTACCAGTCCCACCGCCCCCACCTCAACCAGCTTATATTTCATTTCATTTCTATTTTTCCTTACTTCTGATGAAGAGTCATATGGACTCTAAACGTTAACTGTGTTCCTCTCCACAGATGCTGTCAGACCTGCTGAGTTTTTCCAGCTATTTTTGTTTTTGTTCCCTATCCTCAATGATGGGGGAAACATCAGTGCAAAAGATAAGGCTGAAGCACTCTCAACAATCTTCAGCCAGAATTACCGAGTGAATGATCCATCTCGGCCCCCTCCAGTGATCCCCAGCATCACAGATGCCAGTCTTCAGCCAATTCGATTCACTCCACGTGATATCAAGAAATGGCTGAAGGCACTGGATACTGCAAAGGCTATGGGCCCTGGCAATAGCACTGAAGACTTGTGCTCCAGAACTTGCCGTGCCCCTAGTCAAGCTGTTCCAATACAGCTACATCACAGGCATCTGCCCGGCAATGTGGAAAATTGCCCAGGTATGTCCTGTGCACAAAAAGCAGGACAAATCCAATCCAGCCAATTACGAGCCAATCAGCCTACTCTCTATCATCAGGAAAGTAATGGAAGAGGTCATTAACAGTGCTATCAAGCGTCACTTGCCTAGCACTAACCTGCTTACTGAAGCTCAGTTTGGGTTCTGCCAGAGCCACTCAGTGTCTGACCTCATTGGTTCAAAAATCTTAGTTCAACCATGGACCAAAGAGCTGAACTCCCGAGGTGAAATGAGAGTGACTGCCCTTGACATCAAGGCAGCATTTTACTGAGTGTGGCATCAAGGATTCCTAGCAAAACTGGAGTCAATGAGAATCAGGGGAAAACTCTCAGCTGGTTGGAATCATACTAGCACAAAGGAGGATGGTTGTGGTTGTTGGAGGTCAATCATCTCAGCTCCAGGACATCACTGCAGAAGTTCCTCAGGGTGGTGTCCTAAGCTCAACCATCTTCAGCTGCTTCATCAATGACCTTCCTTCCATCATAAGGTCAGAAGTGGGGATGTTCGCTGATGACTGCACAATGTTCAGCACCATTCGCAGCTCCTCAGGTACTGAAACAATCCATGTCCAAATGCAACAAGATCTGGACAATATCCAGGCTTGGGCTGACAAGTGGCAAGTAACATTCACGCCATACAAGCGCCAAGCAATGACCATCTCCAACAAGAGAGAATATAACCATTAACCCTTGACATTCAATGGCATTACCATCACTGAATCCCCCACTATCAATATCCAGGGAGTTACAATTGACCAGAAACTGAACTGACTAGCCATTTAAATACTGTGGCTGCAAGAGCAAGTCAGAGGCTAGGAATCCTGTGGTGAGTAACTCACCTCCTGTCTCCCCGAAGCCTGTCCACCATCTACAAGGCACAAGTCAGGAGTGTGATGGAATACTCTCCACTTGCCTGGGTGAATGTGACTTCAACACTCAAGAAGCTTGATACCATCCAGGACAAAGCAGTCTGCTTGATTGGCACCCCTTCCACATACATTCACTCGCTCCACCACTGACAAACATCTACAAGATGCACCGCAGAAACTCACCAAGGCTCCTTAAGCAGCACCTTCCAAACCCACGGCCACTACAATCTACAAGGACAGGGATAGCAAACACATGGGAACATCACCAGCTGGAAGTTCCGCTCCAAGCCATTCACCATCCTGACTTGGAAATATATCACCGTTCCTTCACTGTTGCTGGGTCAAAATCCTGGAACTCCCTCCCTAACAGCACTGTGGGTGTAACTACGCCACAGGGTCTGCAGCGGTTCAAGAAGGCAGCTCACCACCATGTTCTCAAGGGCAATCAGTGATAGGTAATAAATGCTGGCCTAGCCAGCGACGCCCACATCCCATAAAATGAATTTTTAAAATGCCAGCCCATTGCTACAGCAATTCAGCTAGTTCCATTCCCATGCCTTTTCCCTATAGCCTTGCAATTTTTTTCTCATCAGATAATTATCCAATTTTAATTTGAAAGCCATGATTGAATCTACCTTCACCACACTCTTAGGCAGTGATTCCAGATCTAACCCCTCACTGCATAAAAGAGGCCTCATGTTACCTCTGATTCTTTTGCCAAACCAATCGCTTCAAATCAGTGTCCACTGGTTCTCGACCCTTCCACCAATGGGAACAATTTCTCCCTATCTACTCTGTCCAGGCTCCTCGTGATTTTGAACATTTATATCAAATCTCCTCTCAGCCTTCTCTTCTGTAAAGAAAACAATCTCAGCTTCCCCAATCTACCCTTGACACTTAAGTCCCTCGTTCCCAGAACCATTCTTGGAAACCTTTTCTGCACCCTCTCCAATGCCTTCGCATCCTTCCTAAAGTATGTCATCTTGAGATCCATCACTTTCCTCACCGCTCACAATACTTCCAATTTTTGTGTCATCTGCAAATTTGGAATTGTGCCCTGCACTCCCAAGTCTAAGTCAATGTATAGCAATAAAGGAGTGCTCCTAATACTGACCTGGGGTTCCCCTGGGGGAACCTCACTACATACTTTCCTCCAATGAAGGCAAGTGTAGGAAAAGACTACCAACAACAACTCTTATTTTCAGGAAATGTTTCAGAATTTTTAAAGGAGATGAATCTGCTACTGAGAGCAAAAATATTGAGCATTTATTTCAAAACACACTGGATGTCCTGTTTACATTTTACAAATTGCAACAATGCCCAGAAAATTTTGTTCAACAACAAGCAATGGGTGGAAAGAATATTGGAGCCATAGGGAGCATACAGCATAGATTTTACAGGATGATAGCAGGGATGGGAAAGTATAGTTATAATGAGAGATCAGTCATCTGGTTTGGAGGCAATGATGAGATTAAAATGAAAAAAAATGCATTTATATAGTCCTTTCCCCACATGCCATTTCTGTACTTTACTGCCAAAGAAGTTCTTTTGACGTATAGTCACTTGCAATGTAGGAAATGCAGCAGCTAACTGACACACAGTAAGTTCCCACAAACAGCAATATGAAAATTTCCAGATAATCTGCTTTTGTGATGCTGATTAAGGGATAAATATTGGCCAGGGCATGGGGTTTAACTTCCCTACTGCACCTCTTCAAAATAGCACCACAGGACCTTATACATCCACCTAAGAGAGCATCATGAGGATTATTTCTGGGACATTGAGATCTACACAGCTCAAATGGCTTTCTGTGCTAGCACATATTGAACACCATGATGTCCACAGAGAAAACAACCTCCTGAAAGAACACCACAAACTGATAGCCAACAAAACACTCCCATTGACACAGGACCTGAAAAAAACCCCATGCACTTGTCTGAAATCCCATGGCCCCAACTGGAACACACTCCACACCCTGCAAAGTGACAACAGTCTCGATGGAAGGATGATGATGGCTGACTGCAAACATTACCACCCACAACCTGGTAAGGGAAAGGAGGCACTTGGAGAAGAAATTGGCTAAGTGACAGGAAACAGAGAGTAGTGATAAATGGTTATTTTTCAGATTGAAGGGAGGTTTATAGTGGAGTTCCCCAGGGGTCAGTGTTAGGATCCTTGCTCTTCCTGGTATATATTAATGACCTAGATTGTGGTATGCAGGACATAATTTCAAAACTTGCAGATGATACAAGGATTGGAAATGTTATCAATTGTGATGGGGTTAATCTTGAACTTCAAGAGGACAGACATGTTGGTGGGTTAGGCAGAGAAGTGACAGATGAAGTTCAATGCAGAGAAATGTGACGTGATTCATTTTGGCAGAAAAAATGTGAGACAGTATAAAATAAAGGGTGAACCTCTAAAGAAGGTGCAGGAACAAAGGGACCTCAGTGTAAATGTAATAGGTCATTGAAGATGGCATGTTGAGATAGCAGTTAATAAAGCATATAGTATATTAGGCTTTATTAACAGGGGCATTGAGTACAAGAGTAAGGAGATCATGTTGAACTTCTATAAGGCAAGTTAGGCCTCATCTGGAGTACTGCATCCAGTTCTGGGCACCATACTTGAGGAAGGATGTGAAGGCTTTGGAGTGAGTACAGAGGAGATTCACAAGAATGATTCCAGGGATAAAGAACTGTAGCTATGCGGATAGATTGGAGAAATTGGGAATCTTTTCCTCAGAGAAAAGAAGTCTGGGAGGAGACTTGATAGAGGTATTCAAGATCCTGAGGGACACAGGCAGGGTAAATATTGAAAATCTGTTCCCACTCAAGAGAACATTAAGAACTAGAGGGCACAGATTCAAAATAATTGGCAAAAGAAGTAAATGTGGTGTGAGGAATTTTTTTTTTTACCCGGGGGTGTTTGGAGTCTGGAACAAGCTTTCTGAAAGGGTGGTGGAGGCAGGTTCAATCAAGGTATTCAAAAGGAAATTGGATCGCTACCTGAAAAGAAAGAATGTGCAAGGTTACAGGGATAAGACTGGTGGAATGCTCTTTCAGAAAGCCAGTGCAGACTCAATGGGCCGAATGGCCTCCTTCTACACTGTAAAGATATTGTGATACTGTGACCATTGTCGTGATGTCCTAGGTTTCAACCTTGCACAAAAAATCTGGGCAATGCATCACCAACGAAGATGTGGCCACTTGCTCCACAAATGGAACATGAGGAACAGCTCAAATGGTGACTGTGGCCATCCAAATCAGATCATTGCCCATACACTGAACTTTTGCCCTGAAAGATCAATTCCTGGTAGCATCACAGCCATTCACACTGTCAGCTGAAGGTGTTGAATGGATTGTCAGCCTCAAAATCAAACTATAACTGTTTCCCCAGCCATACAAATGAAAAACATCTCATCTGAAAGACAGTACCTCCAGCAGTGCAGCTCTCCTTCAGTACTATACTGGAGCATTAGCCTTGATTTTTGTGCTCAGAGTCAGCTGAGAATGCAAAGACAAGTGGAGACTGTGGGCAATGATGATTGATCCCACCACCTCTCACATTGATCAAAGGGAAATAAGTTAGAAGTTTCCTCATATAGGGTTTCTGCAGTATGGAAAGTTTTGCAACAACGAGTTATTTAGGCAGAGGCCGTGGAATCTTAGAGAGAAAATCTGGATAATATTTAAAGCTTAAAAAGTATTAGGGCTATGGGGAGAGAAGGAGGCAGCGGAGTTAGTTTAAGAGTGATACAGTAGGGTTGGCATTGACACGATGGGCCGAATGCTTGAAATTTTTGTTTTGATAGTTGATTCAGCTGGAAATTTTACCTAATGGTAAATGGGAAAGCAGAAAGCTGATAATTGGATAAATCTTTACAATGAAGTCATGGTGAACCTGAGCAGTTGACCCCTGAGCCTGGAGCCAGAGCTCGAGTCACGTGCTGCTACCCCGGATCCTTCTCTGCTCTTGGAGTATCTTAGCGGGCCAGCGAACTATATTATTTACATTGGCAGTACAAGTGGCATCCAACCTAGAGGAAAATCTATTCATAAATAACTAGTAATAAAGTAACCTGAAATAAATATCATTTTTAGTCAGGATAATTTTACAGGCAAAAGAAAGGGCGACTCTTGAGCGAACGGTTGCGATAAAGACCGAGACAGTCCTCGTCTAACGAACTTGATGGCTGAAGGGAGGTGATGTAATCTGATTGACAGCTAAGGTGGCCAATAACCGCTGGCTATTGCGCCAGCTGCCCTGCAGCACGCGGCTTCTAACGAATCACCGCCGCCTGTGGGCGGGGAATCCATTGCAAGGTTCGGTTGAGGCGTTAGCGTATGTGGAGAGGTCTGCAGGCTGTCCGGGAAAGGTTTGCGCCCGAGAGTTACGGCGAAAATTATATGTAAAGTACAGGAGCTCGTAATTACTATAGGTGGAAATCGCGTCCCATTTATTCGGAGAAGACTTACGGAAGATGATTCGTTCATTAAGGTTGCTAAATACCTGAACTGCTTTCGTAACTGTCAGCCGGCACTGAGCATGCGCAACGCAACTGGAGCCTGGAACTGAGCGTACGCTGTGGAGAGCATGCGCAGTGGCCCATTGTTGACAATAATTTGGCCCTTACTCTAACCCCGCCCCTTCCACGTTAACCCCGCCCCTTCCCCGGCCAAGATGGCGGCAGGTGGCTACGCAGACTTGAGGGAGAAGCTTCAATCGCCTCACCGCGAGAAACAGCGGGCGGCCTCGGCGCCTTACAACGGCCGCAAGCGGAAACTCGAGGCGGAGGTGGGAGAGGCTGGTCTGCCAGGGCTGTGCGGCGGTGGCGACGAGTACGAGCACAGCAAATACCACAGCGACTACGACGACGAGCGGCAAGGAGAAGCCCGGCGGGTGAAGCAGGGCATCCGCCAGGTGCGGCTCTTCACCGCCGACCAGTGTACCCAGATCGAGACGCAAATCGACGACGTGGTTTCCCGGGCCGAGAAGGGCATTTACCGGGACCACACGGTGGACAGGGCCCCGTTACGGAACAAATACTTCTTTGGGGAAGGCTACACGTACGGCTCACAGCTGGAAAAGCGAGGTCCTGGCCAAGAGCGCCTATATCCCAAGGGAGATGTGGACGACATCCCCGATTGGGTCCACGACCTGGTCATCAAAAAGCTTGTGGATCACCGGATTATCCCTGAGGGTTTCGTCAACAGCGCTGTCATCAATGACTATCAGCCGGGCGGCTGCATCGTCTCCCACGTGGATCCCATCCATATCTTCGAGAGGCCCATCGTTTCCGTCTCCTTCTTCAGCGATTCGGCTCTCTGTTTTGGCTGCAAGTTCCAGTTCAAACCCATCAGGGTGTCGGAGCCAGTCTACTATTTACCTGTCCGGAGAGGCAGTGTCACTGTGCTTAGGTGAGTTGCAGGAGTAATGAGCATCGGTACAATTGATAAATATTTCAGGAGTGTAATCTCTCAAAAGTTTGAACGTCTTTTGCCCTGGCGGAGAGGTAGTGAGAGAGTTGCCAGGGTCAGTTCTTAGGTTTCTCGAGAGAAATATGACTTGTGCCAAAAATGAAGTACATGGAGGTGAAACAACCTTTCCAGTGTCTGTACCACTTTGTATAGTTTACATTTATAGTTGCTTGCTGTCAGGAAGATTTAAGTCTTGGAACCAGGGCAGTTATCTCATTCTTAGAATTATACAGTACTGAAAGAAGCCCTTTGAAATTGCTTTCCTAGTAATCCTAATACCTGCTCTTTCCATTTTTTTACATTCCTGACAATGCTTCAAAAGTTTTTCAGTGGCTGTATTCATTGGATTTGTAAAGAGAGGTCTTGTCTAACAATCCTAACTGAGTGTTTTGAGGCAGTATCTAAAATAGGCAGGGCATTATGTTTGAAAGGAATTGACATGATAGTGTGAAACTTTTTCTACTGGTCATGCAGTTTAGAGCAGAGGGCACTACCTAAAATTAGAGCCAGGCCATTCAGGAAAAAGTTAAAAGGTAGGAAATACTTCACGCAAAGAGTGGTAAAAGTGTGGGGACCCCACCCCCCATAACAGTAGATGCTACTTCAATAATTTTAAATCTGAGACTTTTGCTGGTTAAGAGGTTGGAGCCAAAGCAGGTGGATGGAGTTAGGGTATTGATCAGATGTCATCTTATTAAATGGCAATGGTGGCAGCACAGGCTCTAGAGGCAGGATGACCTACCCCTGTTCCTTTGTAAAATGCTTTGGACTCTTCTCTGACTATGAAAGGCACTAAATAAATGTAGGTTTTTCCACATATATCCAATTCCTTGATGCATCAAGTTCCAATATCCTTTTATGCGCTCCAAATTATAACTCAAGAAAATTTTCGTCATCTTTGGTTATTTTGTCAATTATATAAACCTATGCCATCTGTTTGTGTACCTTCCTGCCACTGGAAATAGGATAAATTGAGAAAAACTATCAAAATCTCTGTTTGGTAGAAGTATTCAGAATTAACATTCCAAATAATGTTAATGGAATTTTATTATGTCTGGTTTACATTGGTAATCTTGCTTAAGTCAGATCAGCATCATGTAAATGTATGCAATGCAATTGGAAGCGAAAATTCCAATCCCCAGCACACAGCAAGGTGAAAAGATAACACGCTATGCCACAATTCGGTTTGAATGTAGTTTGACAGCTACAAGGTTTTGATTTGGACACGTGGAGAAAAGTGAGGTTAAGCACTTCTCCCATGGAAAGGAAAGATTAGCAGCTGAGGTTTTGGGGCTACTTTGAACATCTGGTTGAAGAATGACTGGCAGGGGCTGGTGAGTAGATTGCTTGTCTGTATCTAGCCAAAAGAGAGACAAAATCAAACGGAGCTAGGAGAAGGAAGTAAAATGCTGAACGGGGCAAGGCAATATATATAATCGTCACCATTTTGGTTGCATACATTTGTTCCAATTCACCAATAAGCTTGCACACCTAGATGCACTGATCACTGACAATTCTGCCCTGCAAAGCCAATTTCCAGGGTTAGATTCTATTTTGTAATCTTTTGCACTTTGGTGTTTAACCTTCTTCATCCATGGATTATTTTCCCATGCGAATCTCATCTCATCATTGTTGATTAATGCAGTTCTCAATTGGCAACTTCTGATTAAGTTCTTCCATCTATTTAATACACTTTTGTATTTAAAAGTATATGCACCCTTATGAACTTTTGCATATATTTTCCTTGTTAGTGTTTCTGTATTGAATTAGCAGCCACTGCATGGGCTGTTCAAACTTTCTAAAAGCTTTATTTGCTAGACAAGTGTGTATCATATGAAATGCTAGTTTTCAAATGTGCATCTGCCATTCTTGTTTTTTTTTGAGGCTGTAACATGGACCGAAATATGGTCTGAGAGATGACTCATTCAGGATGTAATTATTTCAATAGAATGCTTCCTGAACTTTTTTTTTAAATGTTATATTTTTCTTTTGAAGCCTGTACTTCATGTATTGAGGACTATGGCTAGTAGGACTGTATCCAACAAATAAAATTGATTTTCTGTAGATCAAGTTTTGTAATGGGTTACGTGTTTGTATACAGCCAGCATGGACATGCCTGTGGTGTAGGGCACTACAGTAGGCACTCTGTTACAGCTCTGTAACAGGAAATTTGAATGGCCTGTGAAGGTCAATAATATTCAAACCTGTCTTAAATATTGAGATGACTACTTCAAGCAACGCATATAATTTTCCACACCACTCATAGGTTAATGGATGATTACAGTATCCGGTTAATATGAAACTTCATAGAATAAGGTGGTCTTGGTTTTCTCTCAGTTGAGGAGTGTGTGTTTAATTAAGAGTAGGAAGGAATCAGCCATTGTTTCCTTTGCTCACTGTCCTGGAATATACACCTATGAGTGTTGGGTGGAGACAGCATCTGGCTTGGCCAGAGTCCTCACGCTAGTTGTTGACACTGAACTCGCATGTGGTACAGCCATTTAGGTGCCATTAGTACCCTTAGGACTATTTCCTGTTGTGATTTGACACCTTTGAGGATAACTAAAAGTGTGAGGGAAGAAACTTGCATGCATGATTTATACAGTCTATATGCAGGCCTTGAGTGGTATTCCCTCAAAGCAGGAGTCTTGGATAGCTCTCTCCCTTACATGCCTTCCTTATGGAGAAGCATTAATTAATTCATTCCACTCAGCACCTCAGATTTAGGGAATAATTAGGATAAATAGAAAAATTGCTAATGTTGGAAATGAGAAATAGTTGTTTGATTAACCTGTAGATTTCCAACATTTTCTGTTTTATTTGACATTGGAAACTGGTAACAGGAATTAAAACAACCTGACTGTTACGCTCAAGGATGTGCAAATTGTAGGTAGGACTCTACAAACCACCAACTTGTGAAGCACTGTGTGCTAGAGTATTGTTCAGTTAGTGTGCAGTTCCTGTTCTGAAATGATTGCATTGATCTTTTGTGCTCTGCCCCTCCTCATTTTTTTTAATAAATGGGACTGGAGACTCTTGAGGAATAGTTTCCTTTAGATATGGAGTGGTAATGCCTGGAAACAGTGTACACTACTTGACGATTTGTCATTTTTTAAATTCTTTCATGGGACATGGATATCATTGGTTAGGCCAGCGTTTTTTATTGCCTAGTTGCCCTTGAGAAGGTGGCAGTTAGCCGCCTTGAACCGCTGCAGTCCATGAGGTGCAGGTACACCCACACTGTTGTTTGGGAGGGAGTTCCAGCTCTTCCCATTTTGGCACAAGCCCCAAGATGTTAGTAAGGAGGACTTTGCAGTGTCGACGGAGCTGGGTTTGCCATTGTTGTTTCCGGTGCCCAGGTCGATGTCAGGTGGTCCATCTGGTTCCATTCCTTTTTGTAGACTTTGCATTTTTATACTTCTGAGTGGCTTTCTAGGCCATTTCAGGGGGCACTAAGAGTCAACCAGATTGCGGTGGGTCTGGAGTTGAAAGTAGGCCAGACCAGGTAAGGATGGCAGATTTCCTTCTCTAACAGATCTTAGTGAACCAGATGGGTCTTCATTTCAATCAACAATGGTTTCATGGTAAAAATTACCAAAACTAGCTTTTTTAAAATCCGATTTATAAATATGGCATAGAATATGTTTGAAACTCTAAATCTAGTTGGCATTGTCTATCTTGTTTTGGTTATCAATCATTCTGGCACATGCTGGAGCTAGTTGCAGCCAGCCACTATCTCATTAACATAGCCTACACTGAAATATCTTCTTCTGTATACTCCTGGCTGCTGAAAGGACTCCGAGCTAGGAGGGTGGAGTCACTTGGCACTTCCATCCATGCAGCAGTTTCTGCTTTTTTTTGTGTGTCTGGCTGGCAGGAAGTGGTGTTAAGCAAGAAAGTCAGTCTGGCCTTTATCTTTCCTTTCCTCCCCTCCCCCAGCATGCAACCAGTGGTCCTGTCAAGAATTAATCAAACCCACTTAGTAGAAGCTTCAAGTTGGGGAGGTAAATAACTCTGAAAATTTAGCTCTTTGGTATGACTGACTGGGGTGTCTTCTTTGGGTCTGAAGGTGTTTGACAAAAAGCAAGCAGATTTCAACATGCCCTTGACCAACTTGGTGAAAGTGCATTTAATCTGTACTGTTTATATTTCTGAACAAATAATGTATGCAAATATATGAAATACTTCAATCAGTACAATGCAGTTGTGTGAATGCAGTTATGGATCAGTTGAGTTTTATTGGATATCTTCAGTGTGTTAGCAGTTAGGCCAACTTTGTTCTGAATATTGATATAAACATAGGTTGAATTCAAGTCATTGACACATAGGGGAAAAAAATGGAAGTGCCAGAGATTTGAAACAAAATCACCAAACACTCAGTAGATCAGGCAGGATTCGCACTGGAAATCTCAACTGGTCAGTTTGTTCCACAGATATTGCCCTGACCTGCTGTGGAATCACTGTAGAGTTGTGGTGAAATAAAGTAGGAAGATGTCATCACAAAAATTGAGAGTTTCCTTCCTATTTGAAGGAATGTGATGTTTTATGTGACATTGATCATACTTTTCATTGCCCCTCTCCATGAGTCCCCTGCCTTCATGTTCTCTCTCAATACCTCCCTCCATAAAAATACTTCTACCAATATTCACAACCACCACCTTAACCTTGCCATCTCACATGTCCTCTATAGTCCCACAGTTTCTCGTAGACAGGACCATCTCCAGTCACTTCCTTGTATACCTTAACACTTGCATCCTGCTTCTTTCTGTCCTCCCATATCCGGTCATAGCCAGAGAATCCCTTGTAATGGCTTCTCTTCCTGCTCCCTCACTGTTACCTCTGGAGTTCCCTGTGAATATATCCTTGGCTTCTCCTTATTTCTCAAACTGCCCCGCAGCAACCTCATCATAGACATGGCATCAGGACCTACATGGATGCTGATGACATCCAGCTCTACCCTACCATCACCTATCTTATCTTCTCCACCTTCTGAGAGTTGTCAGATCACTTTATAATTAAACATTGGGAAGTCTGAAGCTATTGTCTTTGAACCCACCACAAAGTCTGCTCCCTTGCCACCGATTACATTCCACTTGCTGGCCACCATCTTGGACTAAAGCAAACTATTGGCAAGCCCAATGTCCCATTCGACCCAGAGCTGAGCTTCTAACTCCACATCTTCTCCAACATGAAAACCACCTATTCGCACCTCCACAGTATTGCCCACTTCAGTCCCTGCCTCAGCATCTCTGCTGAAATTCTCATCTATGCTTATCTTACCTCTGGACTTGACTATTCCAATTCACTCCTGCCTGTTCTCCCACCTTCCACTCTCCATAAATTTGAGATCATCCAAAACTCTGCCTGTATCCTAATTCGCACCAAGACCTGTTCACCCATCACCCTGCTCACAGATCTACATTGGCTCCCAGTCTACTAACACCTTGATTTTTTTAAAATTTGCATCCTCTTTAAAATCCTTCCTCCTCTCTACCTCTGTAAGTTCCTTTGCCCTACAAGCCTCTGTAATTTTTGTGTTCCACTAACTGGGTTGCCGTGCACTGCCCTCCCCACCCTCCCAATCCCCACTTCTGGCTGCCATGCCTTCAGCCATATAGACCCAACTCTCTGCAACTCATCTATTAACCTCTCCATTTTCAAGATCCTCCTTAAAACTCATCCTAATATCTCTTCTGATGCGATTGTCAATTTTTGTCGAGTCATGCACCTATGAAGCACCTTGGGATGTTTTACTACATGAAAGGTGCTTTATAGAAAGTAAGTGGTTTTACACATTTAGTTCACCTTTTTTCTGCACTCTGCTTGCCTTTTTGCCTCAATGACACTTGGAGGCATAGGAAATGTTCTGTAATGCTGCCCTCCACAGGCTTGGAACAAAAAACAAAATCCAGATTCTGAAAGTCTTAAATAAAGATGAATGCTGGAAATGTTCAGCAGATCAAGGAGCACCTGTTGTGAGAGATGGGATAGCTTAACATTTGTTCTGTTGCAGAGTCATATGGACTTGAAACGTTAACTGTGTTCCTCTCCGCAGGTGCTGTCAGACCTACTGAGTTTTTCCAGGTATTTTTATTTTTGTTTTAGCTTAACATTTCATGTCTTGTGACCCTAGTTACAGCCTAGAAGCAGGTGATAGTTCGAGGATAAACAAGCACATATAGGGAAGGAAAAGAATAGTTGATGAAGTAATTAGGTCGTGAACAAGAGATGATTAAATGGCAGGTGATAGCATAAGACAAGGTAAGGCACTATAAGAGATAATATAGAAAAAAGACTGCATCTGAGACCCGGAGGGTTAAAGCAGGATGGAAGAGTGGGGGGAAAACAAGTAAAAAATGTCAGGCTCCCTAATAAACCAGCAGTATTTTGGAAGAAAAAGACTGATAGACATGGGGGTATAGACCATTTTCTTAGTCTTATTTCATCATTTTCTGCTTGGGGAAGACATTGGCCATTATGCTATTCTACAAAAGTTTGTGGCCATAAAGTTTCCCAGAGAAGTTGTAGTTTTTATAATAGGTTAATTATAACATACTTTGTCCTAATTTATAGGTAAGAATTCATGTTAATTTGTGATAAGTGTCATGTGATAACCTGACCTATATATTTTCCAAATCTAGTTTTAAAAATTAGAACTTCTTAATGAAAATGCGAAATGAATTAGTTCTTTGTTTAACCTTTTTTAATACTTTGACAACTAAGCCCTGATCTGAAGGTCAAAAGGTGGTGGTCTGCTCCCAGGCTTTTGCCAATCACTGACTTGGGGTACTACTTTGATTTGGGGCTACCATCTTGCAGACTGGATTTTAGGCAGGTCGGTTGTAGTTTTGTAGTTATTGTCGGGTAAAAACGCATTCTGCACTGGGTGTAATTATGCTATTAATGGGCACTTCAACAATGCTTTGGCTAAAGGGGACTTTGTTAGAGTGAGTGAGTAGCTGCTCTTATTGTGTGACCATTTGAAGATCTGATGCCAGTAATAGAATAATATCTTTGATCTCAGAATCAGAGTTGTGAAAATACAGTTCAGAGCATGACCAAATGAAAAAGCTTTGAAAATGAGCAACACCACCCCCCACCTTCCTTGCAGTATCAGAGTTTCAGAACACATTACTTGGTTTTCTTCTGGCTCTTCCTTTTCAGCTGTTACTCTTCCAGTACTAATATTTTATTCATGCACTGACAGATCTTGACTAGTGATGTGTGGATATATCTATCTGTTTATACCAGGAATTGTCAACAGCCAGAAGTTGTGTATCCATACTTTTCAGTACAGTTGAGAGGATGTAGAGATCAGTTTTCCATGGTTGCTGTGTAAACGGATAAAACACTGAAATAAATATCTAAATGCCTGTTTGAGGAGGTGGTCACACACTTGTTTAATACTGGATCCTGGCACATGGAATATGTAACATATAATTTATATATTATGTATATTGAAAGGCCCTTCAATGAGGTAAATAATAAACTCATGACTAAGGTCAAAATATGTGGAGTTGGGCTAGTAGCAGAATGGATAGCAGGCTGACTACAAAAAAAACATCAGAGCTCGGATTGGCAAAAGGTGGTAAAGGTGCTGGCTGGATTAGTCCTGAATTCCCTGTTGTTCACTGTTTGCATAAACAATTTGGACTTGGGAATCCGAAGTACAATTTCAGAATTTGTGGATGATACCAAATTGGGGTGTATAGTTAATGCAGAGAAGGACTACAACAAAATGCAGAAAGTGATAAAGAGTTCTGGTCTCCGTGTTTTTAAAAAAGATTGTCAAGCACTGGAGACGGCACAAAAAATGATTTCCTAGAATGATACCACCACTGAGTTGTAATACCTATCATAAAGGTTAATTAAGCTGAGGCTGTTTTCTCTGGAGGTTGAGGAGTGACCTGACACAGGCCTTCACGGTTATGAAAGGGTAGATGTAGAGAAAATGTCTCCACTTGCAGGCGAGTCCAGAGCGAATGATTATAAATATGAGAGTCACCAATAAATTCAATAGCGAATTCAGGAGACCAACTTCTTTATCCAGAGAGTGTTGAGAATGTGAAACTTGCTACCACAAGGCATAGTTGAGGTGTCTGGTTTTAAGGAAAACTAGAGAAGCACATGAAGGAGAAAGGAATTGAAATGTATGAAGATTTAGATGAAGAAAGGTGAAAGGCTCATGTGGACCATAAACACAAACATAGACCTACTGGGCCGAATGGTCTGTTTCTGTGGCATAACTATGATGCAAAACAACAGTGAGCTCACAATCCAAAAATGTCACCATCAGTGCTCTTGAAGTGCTGGGGTTTATCTTGGCAGGTACAGAATGGGTGGGAGGGAGCAATGTTTTTTCACTGCTCGATTGATCATTAAATGGGATTGATCATGTTAGATGGAGGCCTGCAGTTTGAATTGTTCTCTAACTTCTTAGCTGAATAGAAGTTGTCAGAGATTAGAAGTCAACCACTATAACCCATTTATTTATTTGGTATTCCTTTGAAAGGAACACTCTTAATCATTGTGTATATATTTGTAATTCAGATTGTAATATAATCACAACAGTTTTGCATTGTTCCTCTGAAATCTTTGATCCACTAAGTTGGCTTAATATCAAATTAAACAGACAATATTACCGGTTAAAGATAACTAGTACTTAAAAGGCAGTAATTCAGTTCGCTGGCTCTTATGTAATCTCTGAGACTGGTATAGAGTTTTCAGATTGTTTCAGGTTACACTGTTATCAGCTCTGGACTACCTCATTCTTTGCTGTTCTTGCCTTTCAAGATGCTCATTATCTTTAAGTCACATTCCAACTTCAGTACCTCCCTTGATCCCCTTTTGTTCTCATGCTCTGATTCCCCACCATTGATGGTTTTACATGCACCTGGAATTGAATCTGTTTGGTTCGCTCCAACATTTATATGATTTCAAGCTTCTTAGTTTTTTACTCCACTGAGCTGATGTTGCACAGGTTCCATATTATGTTCAACCCTGGGCTGACATTCCGACTCAACATCCAGCTCCTGCCTTCCATTTCTATACCAGGCCAACTTACATCATCTCATTTCCTTTGCTAATAAAACCTTCATCCATGCCTGCATTATCTTCATTATCAATTCCTGAAACGTTCTCTTCACCTGCTTCCATCCTTTACAAACATTAGCAAATGCAGAATTCTGGTTCATGTCTTCTTGGAAAGAGCACTGAGAGTTCATTCTCATCCAGTTCCTCTGGATCCTTGTGTCTCACTGAATCTACACCAGCATTCTTGTTTGTGTCCGCATTCCTTCACAATCTCACCCCATTTTATTTGATTAGTGTCAGCTGTCACTCAAGTGACACTGTGGGAGGCATTCTTGCATCTGAGTCATAAGGTTCTGGGTTCAAGTCCCACTTCAGGACTTGAGTACAGAAAGCCAGACTGACATTCCAATGCAATACTGGAGGTGCTTCTTTTGGATGAGACATTAAACTGATAACTGTCTGCCTGCTTGAGTGGATGTAAAAGATCCTGTGACACTATTGCAAGAACAGAGAAGTTATCCCTGGTGTCCTGGCCAATATTTATTCCTCAAATGAAATCACAAAAACAGATTGAACAATATCACGTGCTTAATTGGCTGTAAAACAGTTTGAGAAGCCTCGCTGTGAAAGAAGCCATTTTTTGGGTTTTTTAGTAATTTCCACACACTCGTCTTCTGACTCCAGATTACTTGCTGCACCTTTGGATGCAGGTCTTCAGCCACAAGTCCTTGAATCCTCTCCAAAATGTCTTTGCTTTGCAACCTCTTGCCCTGCATTTTAAAACCTCATATTACCCTGTTTAGGATCTTGTTTAGTCTTCCTCTTTCCTCTCCCCACTGCAGAATTCCTTGTGGGTGCTCCCCCTTTGTGAATTACATAGAAGTTATAATGTCAGCAGGCTATTTGACACAGCTACTCTATGTTGGTGATTATTCTACATGTCAGTAGTCCTCATCTTGTGTGCCAATCCTTTCTCCAGATCCTTGATTCAAGGTTCTTTCAATCTCCTAACCTATTCTTAAACATTGCCGTGGTGTTGCTTTCCAATACTGATTCTTAAATTAATTTCACAGACTCACGTCACTCTGTGTAAAAGAAGTTTCTCCTTTCTATCCTAAATCTCTTGCATTTCATTCTGGCAATGCAAAGCACACTGTGACATTTGTTTAAATTCAGATCACCAGATAAGTGTATGCCATTGATGGCTTGTGACACATTATAATCAGCAAAGTGACACAAGATGTCATTGATAGTGCTGTCAAGTGGCACTTACAATAACCTGCTCACTGACTCTCAATTTGGGTTCTACCCAGGATAACTCAGCTCCTGACCTCATTACAGCCTTGGTCCAAATATGGACAAAAGAACTGAACTCAAGAGGTGAGAGTGACTTCCCTTGACATCAAGGCAGCATTTGACAGAGTGTAACATCAAGGAGCCCCATTGGTTGGAGTCATACCTAGCACAAAGGAAGATGGTTGTGGTTATTGAAAGTCAAGCATCTCAGTCTCAGGACATTGCTGCGGGATTTCTCGGGGTTCTGCAACCCAGGCCCAACGACCTTCAGCTGCTTCCACAATGACCTTCCTCCATCAAAAGGTTAGAAGTGGGGGTGTTCACTGTGCAATGTTCAGGGCTATTTGCAACTCCTCAGATACTGAAGCAGTCTGTCCCATATGCAGCAAGATCTGGACAGCATTTAGGCTTGGGCTGACAAATGACAAGAAACATTGCCTAGCACTTGTGTGCATGAATGACCATTTCCAGCAAGATAGAATCTAACCATCTCCCCATGAAATTCAATGGCATGATCATCACTGAATTCCCCACTATTAACATCCTGGTGGTTACCATTAACTGGAAACTGAACTGGACCAGCAATATAAATACAATATAAATAAAGAGCAGGTCAGAGGCTGGGAATCCTATGGTGAGTAACTCACCATCTGACTCCCAAAAACCTATCCACAAGGCCCCAATTAGGAGAGTAATGGAATACTTCCACTTGCCTGGATGAGTACAACTTCAACAACACTCAAGAAGCTCAACACCCTCCAGGACAAAGCAGCCCGCTTAACTGGCACCCTATGCACCACCTTAAACATTCATTCCCCCTCCACCTTAAACATTCATTCCCCCTCCACCAATGCACAGTGGCAGCAGTGTGTATCATTTACTAGATGCACTGCAGCAACGCACCAAATCTCCTTTGACAGCACCTTCCAAACCCACAACCTCTACCACCTAGAAGTGCAAGGGCAACAGATGCATGGGGACATCACCACCTGCAAGTTCCCCTCCAAGCCACACACCATCCTGACTTGGAACTATATCGCCGTTCCTTCACTGTCACTGAGTCAAAACCCTGGGACTTCCTTCGTAACGGCGTTGAGAGAGTACCCGTACCACTTGGATTGCAGCAGTTCATGAAGACAGCTCGTCTTCACCTTCTCTTAGGCAATTAGGGATGGGCAACAAATGCCAGCCTTGCCAGTGATAACCAACATCCTGTGAATGAATAAAGAAAACACAGATTTGAGTACCAATTCTTATAAATTGTATTCATTTTAGGTGTTGTCACTGGAATAAAATGTACCATAAGTGAAAATGTTAGGAAGAGCCAGCAGCTGTAGTTAATCCATTCAAGAATGTATTTTGTAAGACATTTCTTTAAAAGTGCTGTGCCTTTTAAAAACATTCATTTAAAGACTTGTTTCTATTAACTTGACCAATTCTAATGGTGCAATTAGATTTCAATGTAGTACAAAATGCATTCATGCAGTATATCTAGTCAAATGTTGATACTCTGATACTCTCTTACCTGATACTTTTGCTTTGATTTCTTGTGTTGAAATGTTTCATTATTTCAGCTTCACATACATTTCCAAATAATAAATGACTTATTTCATAGTCTCAGGATTTTGGAATAGAATCTGTAAGGTCATCACGTTTTGTCTTTGGGGCTGTGCATCCTGTATTTTAGAGCACGTTTTTTCAAATTCTGACTCCTATATCTTTTCTGTATTTGTTAGTACATTCGTTCAGTTGGTTTTTACTGATGGAAAAGCAGCTTCTGTGCTTGTATCACTAATTTCCATTGGGTAACTGACTTTGCCTTTTGTAATTAGATTGAGGGATGTCCCAAGGAGCATGTCTGCATTTGCTTGAGGCCTCTTGGAGTGTATCAGCATTTACAACGGTTTTCTGGGAATGTGTTAGCATTTAAGTGGGGGTGATGGGTCTCAGAGTGTGTCAGTATTGAGGTAATTTGCCATATGAAAAAAATTAGCAGGCCGCTTTTTAATTTTGGTAAGTCATATTTTGCTGAATAGTAAGATTATACACTAAAATCCAGCAGTTAATGCTAGCTCAATCACTCAGCTTGCCTAAAGATAATGAGACCAACTAGCAGTTAAAAGTAATCTATCAAGCCTCAAGTTGATTTGAACTATCAACTTACTACTGTCTCTTTTTAGTTAGCTTTTTTACTGTTAAATGAATTGTATTGACCTTAAGTTCAAAACAGCTTGTTTAATGGGGATTGAAGGGAGATCTGATAGAGGTATACAAGATAATGGCAGGTTTAGATAATATAGACAAAGAAAAGCTGTTTCCATTTGCTGTTGGTACAGGAATTACGAGGCACATGTTTAATATTTTGGGCAAGAAACACATGGTCATGAGGGAAAATTTTTTTACATGGAGTGGCAATGCCCTGGGCCCCTCTGCCTAGGAGAGTGGTGGGAGTGGAGACTATCGATGATTTTGAAAGGAAATTGGGTGGGCACTTCAGGGAAATAAACTTATAGAGCTACAAGCATATAGAACACGGGAATAGGACTGGATTGCTGTACAGAAAGCTGGACTTGGACTAGATGGGCTGAATGGATGCCTCCTGTGTCATGATAACTTTATGACAGTAATCTTTTTGGTCATCTTGTGCAGTTTGCTATCCCCGAGTGAGCAAGGAAATATGCTTCCAGGCAAGTTACAACCATTCCATACTCATATTTCCCTGCTTCTGTACTTGTTTAAACACTGTTAATCTCTAATATCTTTTCAGTTCTGAGGGGTCAACGAGAAATGTTAACTCTGTTTCTCTCTCCTCAAATGTTATCTGATGTGGTGAGTGTTTACAGCATTTCTGCCTTTTTATTTCAGGTTTGCTTTTTAGAGTATGATGATGTGTTTTGTGAGTGGAAAGTGTACAGGTGCCCCAGGTGACTGTCCCCTATTTAGTTGGATATTTTCCTGTTTCCACCTCTTTGCAACTCATGCTGCTTGCTGAGCCTGTACAGTGGGCTATTTGTCCACAGAGAGCACCCCCAGTAGAAACTGATAGATTATGATCAGGAGGAGTGCTGTGGCAGACTTGCCTTCTCTGCATCCTAGACCCATCCCCATTTTGTGTCTCCTACACATGTTGAGGTCACCATTATTGTATCGTCACTGTTGGATCAGCTAAGTCAGCTGAAGCCAGGCTCAAACCTGGAACCCTCTTGATCTTCATGCACAGACACCATGCTCAGAAGTACCTTTGCCAACTGAGGTGTGGCAAGTGGAGGAGAAATGGCCACTTTTCTTGTCAGGCTGGGGAGAATTTGGTATCTCTCTTTGAAGTTGCCAAGAAGTGAAATCTTGGACTGGGACCTGAATTATGTCACTGATGAGCATGTTGGTGAACCAACCCACTGCAGACCATAGCAACACCTAAAAATAGCTAGCTCCCCGTCTCTGTTGCTATTTTTGTAATGGTAGCTTTCCCTCAATGTAACAGTCGTATTACTTGGCCAGAAGAGCAGCACTTGGAACAAATAGGCTGTTTTTCCTGTATTTTGGACAACAGGAAACATCTGTTGCCAAAAGAGACCCCCTTATCTAGCTGGACTATCGAAAGATGCATCAGCAGCTTTATGTCTACCACAATGTGGTAAGAAATTGTGCCTCCCAGCTAACTGCTCAGGCCTTATTATCAGACCAATATTCATCTGAGTAGCAGTGCCCCAATATGGAAGTTTCTGCTAACTGTTATGTGCCAAGTGAGTCTAATCTCAGCTCCTGTCTGCAGCTCTCTTACATCACTTTTGTACTGCTTTTCTTGGGTCAATCTAAACTCAGAACACCACTTCCAGAGAAAAGTATATCAGTGTTCCAAAGCTAATGGAAACCAGAGGTGTCATAGTGTGGGTGGGTTAGTGCCAGGCTAAATCGAGGGGGGAGTTCATAATGTCTAGTTGCTTTATCACTCGGTTCCTGCTTATATTTGTTTAACTATTTACTCCAGTAAGTTATCCCCCTCAGATTTTAAATAAAGGCATTGATTATGCTGGCAGCTCTCTATCATTCTGGAATTAGTGCATGTTGGTTATTCAATTTTAGGCTGAATGACACCCTCTTCATTGCAGTATAATTACCAGGAAATTCAGTTTCTCTTTGAGTAAACACATTCCCCAATGGGATACTGAGCTATTGTTTCTCATCTTGTTTGTACATGTTGCTGATGTTCACTGTCCAGTTTAATACATTGAGAATGGCCACTTATGTGATGTACCAAGGTGTTGCTGCATGTTCAGAGATTTTCGGGGTAAAGTTTGTAAAATGTGCTTGTGTTCAATTTGCTTTTGGAAGGTAAAGCAAGCATTTAATCTTTCTCCTGCTTCACAGCACTTTTGGGTGATGTAGTTTTATTTTCTGTGCAAATATTTAACATGTAACGTATTTATTTCATAGTGTGCCAATCCCTTTCTTGGCATTTGTTTTGATTTACTGCAGTATTAGCCTGGGTAATGCTGGATAAACCCATGTAGCAAGCTGCAAGTCCTAAAGCTAACATTTTTGGAAAAGGAACAAAGCTTCCTATTTAGAAATTATGGGAACAAAGCAGGTGCTGTTTTTCATTTTTTTTGTTATAAATCACATTTCAGAAGTTGTAGAATTAAACTGCCGGTAAATTATAAAATGGCAAGTGATGAGGTACAACTGTTAATTATTTATATTTTACTACCAGGCCTCCTCACTAAGTGTAGTACAACGCCATGTTCTTGCATCCTTAGATCTAGAGTCCTGCTACAAGACTAAATCAAACTAGTTTAGTCATTTAGTTGTGACAAGTGCTTAAATTGACAAAGGAATGCATATTTTGTTCTGAACTTGGGTTCAGTGCATGTTGCAAGCAATGGCAGATTAGCAAGGGCTTTATAAGCCTCGTACATGGTTTGGACAGGCTGGAATGTTCTCCAATGTAATTTAATTATTTGAACCTCACATGTAGATAGTTAAAGTTTATTCTGTGGGAAAGTGCTCAACATAGACTACTTTTAAGATTTTGGGGATTGAAAATATATCAGGATGCTTTCGTGCACATGTTGATTTTTCACCTTTGGGATCCAGATTTCTGTCTTACTATTGATTGTAAGGTCAGGTGTGAAATTTGGTTGTGTCAATTATTCTTATTGGTTAAGCTGATCTCTCCATATAATTTTTCTATAGTGCTAAAGTATTGGGTTTTCATCTCTCTAGCACCATTTTAACAGCAAATAAGCAGTAAATAATAAGGTAAGGCACATACAATGCAAAAAAACACTTCGGGATCTGATTTTTACCTTGACGTCATCACCCCATCCTCAAAAAAATCAGCCATTAACCCTGCTTCCTTGCAGACTACCAGCAAATCCCATCCTCCCTTTTCTCATGTTTTTGAATGTGCTGTCACCTCCTGAAACCATGCCCAACTTTTCCAGAGCTCCATGTTTGAAACCCTCACAACAGGTTACTCTTCTGCCAGTGCCAAAATGACTCTTATAAGATGCCATTTGTGACTGTGACCCTGGTAAACTATCTCTCCTCTCTGGACTAGTCTGTAGCCTTTGAGAAAGTTGACCTCACCATCCTCCTAATGTCTCTCCACTACCATCCAGCTGTGTGGGCCTGCACTTGCTTGGTTCCATTTCTATCTATTGAGTCATAGACAGAAAATCATCTGCAGTGGCTTTTATTCCTGCTCCTGCATCATTACCTCTGGTGTCCCCCACCATCTATCCTTGGCCTTCTCCTGTTTCTTATCCAGATGCTACCCCTCGGTGACATTGTCTGAAAACAAATGTTAGTTTTCATGAGTCTGTGACGGCACCGAGATCTATCTCACCCCCTCACCACTCTCGACTGCTCCACTGTCTTTAAATTGTCAGGCTGCTTGCCTGACATTCAGAACTGGATAAGCAAAAATTTCCACCAACTAAATATTGGGAAGACAAAGCTGTTGTCTTCCTTCCCTGCCATAAGCTCCATTTCCTTGCCATCTAGTCCACCCCTCTTGTTAGCAATTGTCTGAGACTGAACCAGCTCACAAGTTTGGTGCCATATTTAACCCTGAGATGACCTACTGACTACGGATCTGTGCCATTACTAAGTCAACTTATCTCTGTCCCCGAAACATCGCCTGACTCTGCCCTGCCTCAGCTTATCAGCTGCTGAAATCCTCATCTGTGCCTTTGCCTCTAGACTTGACTATTCCAATGCACAGCTGGCAGGCCTCCTATATTCTACCTTCTGCAAACTTGCCAGAATTCAAACTCTCCCCATTTCCTAACTTGCACCAAGTCCCATTTGTTCATCACACCATGCTTGCTGGCCTACATTGGTTCCCAGTTCAGAAATGCCTGGATCTTACAGTTCTTATCCTTATTTCTAAATCCCTCTATGATCCCTCCACTCCCTATATCTGTAATCTCCTCTAGCCTACAATCTTCAGATATCCATGCTCCTCCATTTCTGACTCTTGAACATCCCTGATTTTATTTGTTGCACCATTGGCAACTGTGCATCCAGCTGACAAGGCATTCCCTTCTAAATATCTTTGCCTCTCAACTCTCTTTCCTCCTTTAAGGCACTCAAAACTTCTTTGACTGGCTTTTGGTCATCTGCACTAATATCTCCTTATGTGGCTTGGTGTTAATTTTTGTTTGATGCTCCTGCTAAGTGCCTTGTGCTGCTTCATTATGTTAAGGGTGCCAAATGAGTACAAGTTGTTGTTATTGCCATTTTACCAACAAATTTACCAAAAAGGTAAAGTACTTGTAAATGCTGAGATCTCATAGCCATTGGTGTTACTCACTTTTTATTCAATAATCAAAGTTACATTTATCCAGATCTGCATTTCCAATTAGGTACACATGACTACCGGTTAATGTATTGGATAACATTGCTCTACTTAATCTGGGACTGCTTGATGCAGAAGGAAAAATATTTGCACGTACATAGTGTGTTTCATGTCCTCGTGCCCAGATGCACTTCGCAGCCAATTTTTTTTTTTACTAACAGTATAGTTGCTGTTATTAGATAGGCAAAGATGGAAATAAGGTCCCACAACAGCAGTGAGATAAGTGACCAGTTGACTGTTTTGGTGATGATGGTTGAGGGAGGCGTTTAGCTCAGGCAATTTGAATAACTGCTTTGCTTTTTTTTTTCATATAGCATTACAGGACTTTTAACACCTACCTAATTGGGCAGACGGGCCTCTGTTTAACGTCCCATCTGAAAGATGGTACCACTGCCAGTGCAGCACTCCCTTAGTCTATGTCCTAAGGCTCCCAGAGTAGTGCATGAATCCAAGACCTGCAGTGTTTTAGATGGAGGCTATACCATCCTCCAGCACTAGGACCACTAACTTTGAATGTGAAGATTCAAAATGTTTTTTTAATGGCAATATTTACTAACTGTTTTCCATCATACTACCTGACATTTTAAGAGATTCTTTCAAATGCTTATTTGAGCTCTACTAAAGACTGGTTCGTTCTTTTGTGGTTGATATCTTTGTATTTTTATGGTAAAATCAGGGACACCAAATAGATATTGGTAGTGTATTGCTGTAATATTTTAAAGTGTTTTGATAGTTGACCAATCTACAACAGTACTGCTTAGTTAGCACCAGAGGGCACAGCAAGCTTGCGCAGCAAGGGTTACCAAATCATGGGTCTCGACGTCCAGTGAGGTTGTGGAATGAGATTTTTGGGGTCGCATGACCCAAGACTGTGACGGCGGCTGTGGAGCAGAGACTCTGTTCAGGGGCCAGCTTCGAGGTCCCATGATGTGACCACCCAATTTTTTTGCCCAGCTTGCTGGAGGGGAGTGACCAAATTTCCACAGTCGGCCTCAACGGGAATCCCAATTGGAAGACCAAGTGGTGAGGCGGGGTTCCCATCATGCAATTGGAGGGTTTGAGCCAAGAAGTACCTCTGCATGCATAAAACTCCCAAACTCCTCATTGGTTTGCTGCAAAGGTTTCTTGAACTGAGGAATGGACAGCCAAAATATGGAATACATTGATTTTCTCTGATGAAAACATGATATCTCCTGTGCATCCGCCCTCACACCTTCCTCTCCCTCCCAGAAACATGATAGGGTCCCCCTTGTACTCACTCATCACCCCACCAGCCTCCGCATGCAAAGGATAATCCTCCGCCATTTCCGCCAACTCCAGCATGATGCCACCACCAAACACATCTTCCCTTCATTCACCCGGCGGAATTCCACGGGAACCGTTCCCTTCGGGACACCCTGGTCCACTCTTCCATCACCCCCTACACCTCAACCCCCTCCCACGGCACCTTCCCATGCAACCGCAGAAAGTGCAACACCTGCCCCTTTATTTCCCCTCTCCTCACTGTCCAAGGGCCCAAACACTCCTTTCAAGTGAAGCAGCACTTCACTTGCACTTCCCTCAATTTAGTCTACTGCATTTGTTGCGGTTTCCTCTACATTGGAGAGACCAAACGCAGACTGGGTGACTGCTATGCAGAACATCTTCGGTCTGTCCACAAGCATTATCCAGACCTCCCTGTCGCTTGCCATTTCAACACTCCACCCTGCTCTCATGCCCACATGACCATCCTTGGCCTGCTGCATTGTTCCAGTGAAGCTCAACGCAAAATGGAGCAACAGCACCTCATCATCCGACTAGGCACTTTACAGCCTTCCGGACTGAATATTGAGTCAACAATTTTAGATCATGAAATCTCTCCTCTATCCCCACCCCCTTTCCGATTCTTTCCCCCACCCACCCCCCGCCCCCCCTTATTTCCCAATAATTTATATAGATTTTTCTTTTCCCTCCTATTTCCATTATTTTTAAATGTATTTCCATCCATTGTTTTATCTCTACCTTTTAGCCTTTTTCGATTCCTTCACCCCACCCCCACTAGGGCTATCTGTACCTTGCTTGTCCTGCTTTCTATCCTTAATTAGCACATTCCTTGGATAATATCACCACCTTCAACACCTCTTTGTCCTTTTGTCTGTGACATCTTTTGGTTATCTCCACGTATCACTGGCCTTCTATCCAGCTCTACCTGCGCCCCCCCCCTCCCCAAAACCAGCTTATATTTCACCTCTCTTTTATTTTTACTTAGTTTTGTTGAAGGGTCATTCGGACTTGAAATGTTAACTGTGTTCCTCTCCGCAGATGCTGCCAGACCTGCTGAGTTTTTCCAGGTATTTTTGTTTTTGTTTTTGGGTTTCCAGCATCCGCAGTTTTTTGCTTTTATATTATATTCCTCCTGTCTTATGTCACAGACATATTTGGGAACTAAATGAACGCAAAAATGCAAGGAAAGAACATAAACATTCTTCAACTGAGTGATCAGCTCACACCATTCGTGGAGAGAAGCCATAACATCCAAGCTCCAGGGCATTATATTGGGGGATGTGCTAAGGATCACCACCACCACCAGAAGTTCCCAGGCATGGTTTGCATGTCAATTCCCTGGAAGTGCAAATTTCCCCGGGCAATTTGGGCAATTGCCCAGCATAGGGAACCATCCGAAAATGCCATTTAAATTGCAAACTTCAGACGGTTCTGATTGGTTTATATCGACAGTTACCTAGAAAAAATTTAAAAGAATCAAAACCACTTCTAACTTCTGAGCAACTATTGCACAGACTCACACCGAGCCCTGCAGGATCCCACCCCCCACCCCATACCAAATCCTACCCAATTACCTTATACACTTACCTTCTCCTGCCATGTCCAGGACTTTTAAACTTGGCTGGACCTTTTTTCGGTCAAAGGGTCATGAGGACTCGAAATGTCAACTCTTCTTCTCCGCCGATGCTGCCAGACCTGCTGAGTTTCTCCAGGTAATTCTGTTTTTGTTTTGGACCTTTAACTTACCTGGTTTATGGCAGCTAGCGTCATTAAAAAAAAAGGGGTGGGGGCATGGCCTCCTTGCATCCGGCAGAGCTGCCCTTCGATGCTAGGTCCCAGAGATGCGCTGCACTGCCTGGATCTTGCCCAGCTTGAGTTGGCAGGTCGGGCGAGACAGGATCGAAAAGAATTTAAGGTAAGAAACTAGGAGTGGAGCGGTGGCAATCCAACTCTGCCACTTCGAGGAAGTTCAAGCCCAATACGTTGTTGAAGTTGACTCTTTTCCCCTACTCTCCAGTTTCTCTCTGCCAAGGACTTGAACAGTGTCTCATGCTTGTGATGACCAACCATCTCAGCTGCCTGGAGGTGCATTTTGCATTCTTTTTCCCTGATTTTGATGTGATAAAAGTTTGGTTTGGTCCAAAATCCTTTTCACTGTCAGCCTGAACAACTGGATTTGCCTGCAGCTGAAATTGAATAGCTTATTGAAATTTCATTGCATCAAATTTTTACCAAAACTGTTCTCCAGAGTTTCTCCAACAGAATTCTGGTTTGGTATGAAGCCTGACTATCCTGACATCGCGTTGCAAGTGATTGCCCCTTTTGCCAGTACGTATTTGTGTGAAGCTAGATTTAGCACACTGGTCTGAACAATATCTTAATATCACTCAAACCTTGATGTCGCATGAGAGATTAGATGTGCCCTATCAACCACACTGCCAGATTTTGAGGGACTGTGTCACAGCAAGTATGGCCATGTGTCTTATTAGGCCCAGTGCTTTTCGGATGATTGTATGTTTAACGATACAGTAGTGAAGGTTGCTATCTGAAGGACCCCACCCACCCAACAACTCTGAGTTCACACCACATCTGAGACATTAAGAGTTTTAGAACCACTGTTGTATAATGAAATTAAACCGTAGTATCACATCTGTTAACATCCTTCAGCTAATTTGTAAAAGTCTCATTTTATCAATAACACACATTATTCAGGAGGTGAACCACAAGTTAAATCAGTTACCAACCTGTTGCAGTGTTGGCAGGCTACCTCTTGGCACCTCACTTCTGCAGTGTTGTTTCTATCATTTAAACTCTGGGCTGATTGGACCTGTGCTGCAAGTTCAGGTATCACAGAGACACATTGTGGCATGAAAACCAAGTAATAGGAATTGTTTAGTACTCAGTGTTTCCTTGCGTTACAACTGCAAGTACACTTCTGAAGTGTTTAAAATATATATTAGAGTTGAATGAAGCAACAGAGTGTAATGTAGCCAAATTTGCTGACTATACAAAAATAGATGGGAAAGCATATTGTGAGGAGGACAGGGGCTGCAGAAGGGATATACATATATTAAACATGTTTGTGGGGTTGTGGGGGGGTGCAAAATTGGCAGATGGAGTATAATGTGGGAAGATGTGAAGTTATCCACTTTGGTAGGAAGAATAGAAAAGCAGAATATTATTTAAATGGAGAGAGAATAACAAATGCTACCAGACACGGATCTGAGTTTCCTTGTACGTGCATCACAAAAAGTTAGCATGCAGGTTCGTTTAGTAATTAGGAAGGTAAATTGTATGTTGGCCTTTATTGCAAAGGGGATGGAGTATAAAAGTAGGGAAGTCTTACTACAACACAGGGCATTGGTGAGACCACACCTAGAGTATTGTGTACAGTGCAGTTTTGGTCATCTTACTTAACGAAGAACGTACATGCATTGGAAGCAGCTTGGTGAAAGCTCACTAGGCTGATTCCTATGATGAAAGGGTTGTCTTATGAGGAGAGGTTGAGCTGGTTGGGCCTATGCTCATTGGAATTTAGGGAAATGAAAGGTGATTTTATTGAAACATAAGATTGAGGGATCTTGACATGGTAAATGCTAAGAGGATGCTTCTCCTCATGGGGGAACCTAAAACTAGGGGGCACTGTTTCAGAATAAGGTATCTCCCATTTGAGACTGAGATGAAGAGAAATTTCATCTCTGCAGGTCATGAATCTTTAGAATTTTCCTTCCCCCGTGAGCAGGGGGCGGCTGGACCATTGAATGCCTTGAAGGCTGAGTTAGACAAGAGACGGGTTATTTGGGTTGGGGGAGGGTGGGGTGGTGGCGGCAGCTGGGCAGGAAAATTGGAGTTCAGGCCACAGTCAAATCTGTGATGATATTAAATGGTAAGCAGGCTCAAGAGGCTGAATGGCCTATTCCTCATGTTTCATATTTCATACTTTGTTATCCTTAAGGTGGTTTGGCATGTCCTGATCTTGTGAAAGGTGCTAGGTGAATGCTAGCCCATCCACCCTTCACTTCCTACCCACCTCATGAGTATCAGAATCCCAAGTACAAAAAATGTCAAACTTGTTCTGATCATGTTCAGATTCTCCCTTGCCCCTAATTTAGTTTTTGTGGTAGAGACAAAGATGATAGCAAGGAGAGATATGCCTTCCTGTAATACTCAGGCTTCCTTTCTACTGCTGTGGATAGATTTTTTCATATGCGATCTTCCTGACTGAAAGTGCTGTGGGTAGGAGTGACAACTTTTTGTCGGAGATGATTTAAGTGAAAAAATAGATTTATTCCACAGTCTCTCATTTGTATTGCTCGTGCTGCAATTGAATAGCACTCCTGGTTGCAGCTGAACAAAGAGCTAACGACAAATGCAGGTACAGATTTAGGGTTCTTTTTCAGTTGAAACGTGCTTGGTTATTTCAGTATCTGGCACATGGCTCCTGTCTTATACTTAAGATTTCACACACACATTCAGCTAAAACAGTAGAGCTTCTGTTTCATGTCTTTTTTTGACACTGATGCAGGTTTAAGTTTGTTCACTTATTGCATCTCTTGTAGAGAGGTTTCACAGTTTTACTGGGATGTGTTGAAAACATGAGCAGTATTCATGTGTGTGATTGAAAAAGCAGGAGCTGTCAGGAAGCCATTGCCCTTAGGGTTTAAGTCTTCTATTCCAGCCTTGCTCTCAGAGTGATGAGTGCCAGAAAAATCATTCTTTAGTGAATAAATTGAAGCAGTAAATAGAAATAAATAATATTGGAAAAGATGGGATTCCTGGGGACGTTTCTTAACATAAATTGAAGAGCATGAGCCTTGTTAAAGAAAATCAATTGTGATGACAGCACTCATGATTATTAAGGCCAATTTTATCAATCTGTTTGGCAGTGTATGGTTTAAGACTAATTGTAGCGAAGTGTATATTCCACTGTCTTCGGAGGCCAAGTGAGATTACATGAGGGTGGGTGGTATAACAAGGATGTTAAAATAGTGTCTGTTTAATGTCTGGGCCCAGTCAAATTGCCTAGATGCAGAGCAGGTAAAAGCACACACTGGACCCTAGAAAGTGAGAGTTTGCCAAGAGATATGTTCTGAGCTGTTGAACCCAATAAAATTATCTAGTGTAAAAGTACTAAAATATAAAAGTGGCACATATAATTGGGATAGGATATAATTTACAGACCAACAGGCTATTCAAACTATGTAGGTATGACATGCGTTGAGCAGTAAATGGTTAAAAGGACTCAAGCACTTCGGCAGAAAGTTTGGCTGCTGAAGGGAAAAAAACAAAGGAATGCACATACCATAGGATGTGTAAGAACAGGGAGACCTAAGGGTATGTGCACAATTCTTCGAAGGTGGCAGAGCAAGTTGAGAAGACTGTTAAAGCATGTGCAATCCTTGGCTTTATCAATATGGAACAGAGTACAAAAGCAAGTAAGTTATGGTAAAGTTTATAAAGCACTGGTTAAGCTTCAACTGGGCACCACACTTTAGGCCAGGTGTCAAGGCCCTGGAGAGGCTGAAGAAGAGGCTTACTAGAATGGTACAACGCATGAGGGACTTCAGTTATGTGGAGAGATTGGAGAAACCAAGATTGTTCTCCTTGGAGCAGAAGTAGATTCAGAGGAGATTTGATAGACATGTTCAAAATCATAGGATTTTGATAGAGTAAATAAAGATGAAACTGTTTCCAGTGGCAGAAAAGTCAGTGACCCTTCAATAGGTTTGAGTTCCAGATTACTTATTGCCATCACATTCAACAAGTAGGAGTTCTGGATCAGTTGGAGGACTCTGATTCAAGGTTATTGGCAAAAGAACCAGCAGCAACACTAGGAAACTTACTTGTGACACAACGTGTTATGATTTAGAATGTACTGTGAAGGGTTCAAGGAAGCAGATTCAATGGTAGCATTCAAAAGGCAATTGGATAAATACTTGAAGGTGGAGAATGGGGAATGAAAATGCTCCATCTGTGATACATCATTTTATGATAAGATGATTTTTGGGAGCCAGGCTCTCTTGCATTTTTCATAGACACCTCTGATGAGATGCATTGCTCCATTCACATTTCTACCATTTGCGATTTCCCTGCTGGTGCTTGTACCAACTGATACCTGTATGATACTGCATCGCAACTTGTGTGAACACCTGGGAAGTTTTCCTAGCTCACAGTCTTGATGTTTTAGTAAGTGAGGTTGTGCTTGAGCCCACCTAACTCCCGCTTACTTTGTTCCATTTTGCTGTATGCTTGATCTGTTTTTGGCATTTGGAATCTATCTTACTATAGCTGGTTCTGACCAGTGCAGCTCTGCATTTATCAACATAGCCTCACCGTTGGTGATCTTGGGTACCTCCCACTTGCTAACTTTGCCTTGTTTGATTGTGAAGCTCCATTATTGGAGGTGGGACTCACCAAGTTCCTGAATGTGCTGGTATGAACTGATCCAAAACACTCATCAGTGTAGTATACTTTAAATTTTCTGATTTTTGACACAAATTAGGACACAGGAGCATAATTTTAGGAATAAGAGCAGATCTTTGGGAGCTCTCCTCATTTACTGTGTCTCTCCCTGTCCTCTTGCCAGAGGTGCATGCAATTACCTCTTCACTTCAAGCCTGCTCCAGCATTTAGTAGCATCGTGGCTGATCTGATCATGGCCCCAACTCCAGGTTCCCGCCTACCCCCAATAAGCTTCAACTACCTTGTTAGTCAAGAATCTGTCCACCTCTGCCTTAAAAATATTCACCCTGCCTCCACTGCTTTCTGGGGAAGAGTTCCAAAGACCTTCTGAAAGAAAAAATGTCTACTCGTCTCTGTCTTGGGAAGCCCCTTTATTTTTAAACTGTGTCCCCTAGTTATAGTGTCTCCCACGAGGGGAAACATCCTTTCAGTATCCTCCCTGTCAAGACCCCTCAGGATTTTATATCTCTCAATAAGGTCACCTCTCATTCTTCTAAACGCCAGACCTGTCAACTGAACTGCTAATGCATTTATATTCTTTCTTAAATAAGGAGACCAAAACTGTGCATAGCATGCCAGATGTAGTCTCGCCTATGCAGCTGTAGCAAAACATCCCTATTTTTATATTCCATTCCCCTCATAATAAGCAACAACATTCCATTTGCCTTTCAAATCACTTGCTGTTTCGGCATACTAACATTTTGTAATTCGTGTACCAGGAAACCCACAGCCCTCTGTGCCTCATAGTTCTGCAATCTCTCCCTCCATTTAAATAATATGCTGCTTTTTTATCCTTCCTGCCACACTATACTCCATCTGCCAAATTTTTGCCCATTCATTTAACCTATCTGCATCCCTTTGCACTCCTTATGCCACCTTCACAACTTACTTTCCTACCTACTTTTGTGTCATCAGCAAATTTAGCAACCATACATTCAGTCCCTTTATCCAAAAATTGTAAATAGTTGAGGCCTCAGCACTGATCCCTCTGGCACTTCACTCGTCACATCTTGCTAACCCAAAAATGACCTATTTATCACTACTTTTTGTTTCCTGTTAGCTAACCAATCCTCTATGTTGATTTGTTACCCTCTACACCATGAGCTCTTATTTTGTATTGTAACCTTTGATTTGGCACCTTGTCAAATGCCTTCTGGAAATCTAAGTACTGTACCTCCGCAGGTTCCCCTTTATTCACGTTGCTTGTTACTTCTTCAAAGGACGCCAATAAATTAATCAAACATGTTTTTTGTTTCACAAAACCATGTTGACTCTGCCTGATTGCATTAAAAATTTTCTAAGTGGCTTGCTATAACCTCCTTAATAAAAGTATTTTCCCTGTGACAAATGTTACTTTTACTTCTTTCATGGGATATGGGCACTGTTGACTAGGCCAGCATTTATTGCCTATCCCTAATTGCCCTTGTGAAAGTGATGGTGAGCAGCCTTCTTGAACCGCTGCTGTCAGACTTTGTAACAGCTTAATACAGCTGAATGGCTTGCTAGGCCACTTCAGAGGGCAGTTAAGAGTTCACCACATTTCTGAGAGTCTGGAATCACAAGTAGACCAGACCAGGTAAGGACGGCAGATTTCCTTCCCTAAAGGGCATTAGTGAGCCAGATGGGTTTTTACGACAATCAACAATGGTTTCAAGGTCACTATTACTTTTATTAATTGAATACAAATTCAACCAGCTGCCATGGTGGGATTTGAACCTGTGTCCAGAGCATTAACCTGGATCTCTGGATTACTAGTCCAGTAGCAATACCACTCCTCCACCACCTCCACGGTTAGGCTAACTAGCTTGTAGTTTCCTGCATTTTGTTCCCTCCTTTCTTGAATAGAGGAGCCACATTTGCTATTTTCCAACCTACAAGGACCTTTACAGAATCTAGGGAATTTTGGAAAATTAAAACAATTCACCTACTATGCCAGCAGCTCCTTGTTTTAAGACCTGAGGATGAAGTCCATCAGGGCCTGGGAACTTGTCAACTTTTAGTTTGAATAATTTTCTCAGTACCCTTTCCCTGGTGATTGTAATTGTTTTGAGTTCTTCCTTCCCTTTCACTACCTGATTCAGTTATTTCTGGGATGTTATTTGTATCCTCAACAGTGGAGACAAATGCAAAATATCTATTCAATTCATCTGCCATTTCCTTATTTTCCATTATTAATTCTCCAGACTCCAGACTCTGTGGGCGACCAACGTTCACTTTACTCGTTTCCTTTCAAAATACCTGTAAGAACACTCACTATCTGTTTTTATATTTCTAGCTGGCTTTCTCTCATATTCTTAATTTCTCCCTCCTTATAATCTTATAATCGTTTCTTGCAGAATTATACATTTTTTTCTGTCAATTTCATACTGCCTTTAACTTCCTAAATTAGCCACAGATGGTGCGCTCTTCTTTTAGTCTTTCTTTCTCACTGGAATGTATCTATTCTGAAGTATCTCATTAAGTGTCTGCCACTGCACCTCTACTGACCTATCCCTTAACTTAATTTCCCAGTTCACTTCAACCAGCTCTGTCTTCATACCTTCATAATTGCCCTTTATTTAAGTTTAAAATACTAACCTTAGAATCCACTCTTTACTCCCTCAAAACTGAATGTGAACTTCAATCATATTATGATCGCTGCTACCTAGGGGTGCCTTTACTATGAGATCATTAATTAATCTGATCTCATTGCACATTACCAGATTTGTATAACCTGCTCTCTGGTTGGCTCTAGAATGTGCTGCTCCAAGAAACTATCCTGAAAACACACTGGCAAAGGTAACCTTGATGATGAGTTCACAATCTGATTCATCCAATCTATATGTAGATTAAAATCGCCCATGATTATGGCCATACCTTTCTCAAAAACTCCCATTACTTCTTCCTGTATACTCCGTCCTACAGTGTGGTAACTGTGAGGGGACCTATAAGACACTCCCAACAAATGACTTCCTAACTTCACTATTTTTCATTTCTATGCATACATCATGGTTCCCAGAACTACGGTCATCTCTCTCTCTTGTACCAATGTCATTCTGAATTAACAGTTACCCCTCCAATTTTTCTAGCTTCTTGTCCTACTTAAATGTCATGTACCATTGAATATTCCTGTCTCAGTCTTTGTCATCCTGCAGCCATGTCTCTAATGGTTATCAGATCATACATATTTATTCTATTTGCACTGTCAATTCCTGTGTTTTCTTACAAATGCAATGTGCATTCAGATACACACAAACATACAAACTAGGAGCAGGAGTACGCCACTTGGCCCTTAAAACTTGTTCCACCATTCAATAAGATCATGGCTGATCTGATTGTAACCCCCTGCCTACTCCCAATAACCTTTCGCCCCCTTGTTAATCAAGGATCAATCTAGCTCTGCCTTAAAATTATTTAAAGACCCTGCTTCCACTGCCTTTTGAGGAAGAGAGTTCCAAAGACTCAGGACTCGCTGAGAAAAAAATTTCTTCTCATCTCTGTCTTAAATGAGCAACCCCTTATTTTTAAACAGTGACCCCTAGTTCTAGACTCTCCCACCCACCCTATCAAGGCCCCTCAAGATCTTGTATGCTTCAATCAAGTCGCCTCTTACTCTTCTAAACTCCAGTGGATACAAGCCTAACCTGTCCAACCTTTCCTCATAAGACAACCCGCCCATTCCTGGTATTAGCCTAGTAAACCTTCTCTGAACTACTAAAGCATTTACATCTTTCCTTAAATAAGGAATCCAATACTGTACACAGTACTCCCAGATGTGGTCTCAATTGAAGTATAATCTCCCTATTTCTGTATTCAATTCCTCTCTCAATTAATCAAAACACTATATTAGCTTTCCTAATTACTTGCTGTACCTGCATACTAGCCTTTTGTGATTCATGCACTAGGACACCTAGATCCATGAGTTCTGCAATCTCTCACCATTTAGATAATATGCTTTTTTATTCTTCCTGCCAAAATGGACAATTTCACATTTGCCCACATTATACTCCATTTGTCAGGTCTTTGCCCATTCGCTTAACCTATCTATGTCACTTTGTAGCCTCCTTATGTCCTCCTCACAACTTACTTTCCTACCTAACTTTGTGTCGTCAGCAAATTTAGCAACCATATCATCTGTCTCTATATAAATTGTAAGAAGTTGTGGTTCCAGCAATGACCCCAATGGCATACCACTTGTTACATCCCGCCAACCAGAAAAAGACTCAATTTTGGCTACCCTCTGTTTCCTGTTAGCTCATCAATGTTCTATCCATGCCAATATATTTCCCCCTACACCAGGAGCTTTTATTTTCTGCAATAACCTTATCAAATGCCTTCTGGAAATCTAAGTACAGTACATCTACTGGTTTCCCTTTATCCACAGCACATATGACTCCTTCAAAGAACTCCAAGAAATTGTTTAAACATGATTTCCCTTTCACAAAACCATGTTGACTCTGCCTGATTACCTTAAACTTTTTGAAGTGCCCTACTATAACATCTTTAGCTTCTAGCATTTTCCCTATGACAGATGTTAAGCTAACTGGTCTGTAGTTTCATGTTTTTCTATCTCTCTTTTAAATAAAGGAGTTACGTTTGCTATTTTCCAATCAAATGGAACCTTCCGTATTTTCATAATACTCAAGCCTTACCTGCTGGCGCGCTCTTGTACACTTTGTGTATTTGTACACTTTGTCCCTTTTTTTAATATTTGTTCATGGGATGTGGGTGTCGCTGGCTAGGCCAGTATTATTGCCCATCCCTAATTGCCCTTGTTCAGAGGGCATTTAAGAGTAAACCACATTGCTGTGGGTCTGGAATCACATGTAGGCCAGACCAGGTAAGGACAGCAGATTTCCTTCCCTAAAGGAGGCATTACCAGATGGGTTTTTATGACAAACGGCAATGGTTTCATGGTAGTCATCAGAGTTTTAATTCTGCTGTGGTGGGATTTGGACCCGGGTCCCCAGAGCATTACCCTGAGTCTCTGGAATACTAGTCAGTGACAATACCACTATCCCACCGCCACCCCTCTTGCTGCCACTTCATTTCACTTATTGCTATCTTGCTCTCCCGCCTTGTCTTCTCTAATTAATTTAAAACACCTTCGCACACTTGATGAGCCCTAGCCCCCAATATTTAGGTTAATCCCTCTCTACGGCCCTAGCTGTATGATTCACTAGAACACTTGTTCCAGCATGGTTCACGTGAAGACCATCTCAACGGTACAGCTCCCACTTCCCCAGCACTGGTGCCATACCCCCCACGAATTGAAACAAAAACAGAAAATGCTGGAAAAACTCAGCAGATCTAACAGCATCTGTGGAGGGAAAAACAGAGTTAACGTTTCGAGTCTGTAGGACTCTTATTCAGAATGAATTGAAACTCATTTCTACCACACCAACCTTTGAGCCAGGCACTTAACTCTCTAATCTTACTCATCTTTCGTCAATTTGCTCGTGGCTCAGATAGCAATCCAAAGATTATTACCTTTGATGTTCTGCTTTTTAATTTAGCCCCTAGCTACTCATACTCCCTCAGGTAGAACTGGGAAAGATGTTCTGCTATGACTTTGGTATCTATGTGGACTAGGACCACTGAATCCTCCCCTTCCCACTCTAAGTTAAAATTTCCAGCCCAGATTAAAACCCTGGCATCGGGCAGACAACGCAGCCATCTGGATTCTTGATCACGGCCACAGAGAACTGTGTCTATCCCCCTGACTATACTGTTCCCTACTACATTTTTAATTTCCCTTGCTTAAATAGCTTCCTGTACCACAATGCCATGGTCAGTTTGCACATCCACCTGCCAACCAACACTTTCATCCATACAGGTTGCAAAATTTGCTGCAGTCCATATGGTGGGTGTACGTACATCACATGGACTGCAGCAGTTCAAGAAGGCAGCTCACCGCACCTTCTCGAGCAACTAGGAACGAGCAATAGATGCTGGCCTAGCCAGAGATGCCCACATCCCATGAATGAATTTGAAAATCCACCTTGAACCTGTTAGACAATTGCAAAGGCTGAGGATCCTCAACTTCAATCTTCTTGATCCCCTTACCTGTCTCTCTCACTCAATCCTTGACCACTGACCAAACCAGAAGACCCTATCGTAAGGGATGTTACTGCCTCTTGGAACAAAAGTGTCCTCCATCCTTGATGCATTGCAGTGTCTGCAGCTCAGTCTCCGGCTCAATGACTCTTGAGCCAAAGTTTGTCAAGCTGCAGACACTTAGTGCAGAAGTGTTTGCCCTGGGTCTCACTAGTATCCAGGAGCGCTCACGTTCTGCAGTCACAACACATCACCTGCCCTGCTGTCTTTATTTTGTGTTAATTAATTTTTTCTTAATTTATAATTAATAAAACTTACTACTCATAATGAATTTTATTGCTGCTAGTAAAATTTACTTATGCAAATAAAGTACACCAGTTTTGAAAGGTTTTATGAGTAATTGAAAGATAAACTAACAAAATACTCACCAACCTCACTCACTCGGCAAACTTAGTTGTTTCCCTGTGATATCTCACTCCAGTTTTCTTTCCCTCGGTGGCTCTGAACTCTCAGACTGGATGCAGCTGGCTCCCGGCTTCGCCCGCTCGCAGCTTGGCACCTTCTTAGCTTTAACTTTGCAATGCCTGCCATGTGTGAGCTGAGGTGTTGGGCGTTGCAACTGGGTTCAATGTCACACCTGTAGACAAAGTCCCTGATGCTAATCACTACCCAAGGATTCTTGGCATGTGTACCATCGTTCAGTTGCCTGGTCTTTTTGTAACCCATGTATGTGTGGACATTGGGAATAGGCATAATCATACTCAGCTTTGATGTCTTCCTTCATAGAATACCTTACTGATACTTGCTGTGTAAGCTCTCATGATCTTTGTGTACGTTACCCAAGTCCATGGTGTTATAAATTTGCTAGAGTTGGTGGCTACAGAAGATGAAGTTTGGGAGAGGTGAGTGGCGGGAGGGGAATGATATAAGAGCAATCTAGTGGCCAGAAACAATGGCACATGGGTATGTGGGTAGAATTGGTTTCATTTTCCCAGTGACTCATGATCTGTTATTTCCTTACAGTGATTACGCTGCAGATGAAATCACTCACTGCATTCGACCACAAGATATCAGGGAGCGGAGGGCTGTTATCATACTACGAAAGTAAGAGCTTTACATTTTTTCGGTGTGATGCAACAATTTTTAACACACACCATTGTGCTCTTCCGTTTGCTGCCTGTGGTTGTAGCTGTTTCTGTCTTAATTCTAATCTCTTATAGAAAATGACAAAAGAATAACTGTATAACCAAAAAAAACTGAGCTTAGAAAGCTGATGAAGTTTGTTTTTCACTGATGGGTGGGTAAACAATAAGTTCCCTGTCCATATGTTTTGAGCATTGGATTGGGAGTCATGATCATGGTTTCAAATCCTGGAACTATTTACTCAGTCTTTCACTGCTGGGAAGAGATAAAATGAGTGCTGTGGATATTGGTGTGAGGAGAGAACAGGAAGCCGTCAGCTGTGCTCTCCATAAAGTTACAAGTGTCATTAAAAACTTCTGGCTATTGGCTTTAAACCACAGCATCTCACTAGTATCAGGCATGTTGGCCTTACCCCATCTGTTTGTGCATCAATGATTTTCTCTTTCTCCACATTATTGTTATAGTGCCCTCACCCATTCTTCCACCCCATGCTCTTGCTCTCTCTCACGTGAGCATACTGTCCTATAAACACTTTTTATTCACTACCCTCAGGTTAATTGCCTGTGATTTGACCTGGTCTGCGTGACTGTTCTCCAGTGTTGTAACAGTAAGGGATGCTTGCAGCACCACCCTGAAACAAACCAAGTGTTCACAGCAAAAGGAGCATGTGGCAACCCAGGCACCCATTATCCCCCTACCACTATCTGCCCCACCTATGACAGAGACTGTAGGTCATGCATTGGACTCTTCAGTCAGCTGAGAACTCATTTTTAGTATCGAAGCAAGTCATCCTTGACCCCAAGGGACTGCCTAAGAAGAAAACAATTTTCTCTCTGCTGAGTATTTTCTGCTATTATTTCAGACTTTTGTTTATTGTCATTTTTCTTTTTGTTTCATCTATTCCTAATCTGTCCACTTGCAAAACTACTGAGGATAAGAACTATAGATAAGATGTACCAATAATCAGTATTTTCAATACGCACCCTGTTTTGAAAAGTTCTACACCAATCATGTTCAATGATAAGGTTATCTCAATTGTGTAATTTTTTTTTCTGTTGCTTCTGTATTTTACTCCCACAGAACAAGGACAGATGCACCACGTTTGGAGTCAAAATCATTAACCAGTTCAGTGTTACCAGTTCACATGTCCAACAGACAGTCCAATAGTGACCGATACCAAGTGGTACTAAAACAGAAACGGTCTCATCGGAAGGCGGATCCAGATGCTGCCCACAGGTAGGGAGCAAGTCATGTGCTAGGGAATATTAGGGAGTCTCATTCCTGGAAGTGAGATATATGACCTTTTAATTTGTTTTGTTGGAATTGTTTGAAGAATAAATGTTGGTCAAGACTTGGAAAGCTTCTTGCTCTCCTTCAAAAAAGCCTCATGATCTTTTATGTACCTCAGTTTAGAGCATAACAAGAGGTGGGGGGACTCAACTCCTCAGTGGCACATCTCTCAGAATGCTTCCTGAGAACTGTAATGAAGTGTCAGCCTAGTTTGTGCACTCAAGTTTCATTCCCACTGCGAAGGTAACCAGTCTCAGCTGTGTTCGAATAGGGAACATTTGGCCAGCTGATTTTGCTGATGTACTTCCCTGCAAAATTACTGGTGGCTGAATAAGGTTGTTGGCTGAGTTGTGATCAGACTTGATTTTAAGATCCTTGTAATATAACAAACTGTCATTACTTGGTATGCGTGAAACTTTTCTAATTGGCCAGGATTCCATATGGATGACTAGGATCCCACCATGTCCTTGACCTGTGATGTAACTAGTAATAATTAAATTTGTCTTAAATAATTGAACACTTGTTATTGGTGTGTGGCATGACAGAAGTTAACTCAAGCTTTGTTGTTTTCTTTCAAAGGCCAAGAATTTTAGAAATGGACAAAGAGGAGAATCGGCGGTCAGTGATTTTACCAAAGCACCGCAGGAGGAGTGACTGTGCTGCAGAAAATTACTGGAGAAAGACACACGATTGTGTGGACGATGAAGATGACGAGGGCGATGAAGGTGGAGGGGTAGATAGTCCAGTCCGAAAAGTTAAAATGCGACGACACTGATTGGGAAGGGGAGAGAAAATGGAAACTTTAACTTGAAGGCTGATGGACAAAAGTGCACTACTCGGTTCTGAATGGGACAGCTCTACAGCAACTTTCAAATTCAAAGAGGAAAAAGTTTTTTTAAAAAAACACTCCTTAAAAAAAAAAGGATTTTATTGAACTCGGAGGATAGAAAACGGCAGGAGATTGCCGTTGTGTTGCAGGCAGGTGGCCTCTGTGTTTCATTCTACCTTTGTTACTGGGTAATGTTGTATTGCCTATTTTCCCCTCTTTGTTTTATGTATTTAAAACCCAAAAATAACTCGCACTGTTCAGTGCGTGTTAAAGCAAAGTGTTTAAAAAATATATTAATTAAAATTTTTTTTAAAATGAGAAGCTAGTTTTTTTTTGTTGAAATGAGAAGCAGCCACTGTATCATGGTATCACGTGCTTCTTCAAACTTCAGCGCTTCCATTGTTAGGGTTGCAAAGTTCCTAAACTTGCATTAGATATATTGTTGCCGAGGAACTCTTACTGAGGAATTTTTGTTTCCATATAGGGGATGGAAAAACACACTCGCGTGTTGGCTTGTAACAAAGTTGTACAGTTCTGAAAAAGACAGTTTAAAATGTACGCAAATGATTAAAAAATGTTATGTAAATGAAAATAGGTATTTTATGTAAAAAACAAAATAAAAAAAATCTTTTAATTTGGGTAACTGTCAAAAGGAGAGTTTGACTGTCAGTGGGGTCTTTGACCTGGATGCTTACTTTATTTCTTGTACAAAAGCTAAATTTGATTAAATGCAAAGAGCATCACTTTAACCTGTGTTGAGTTTTGTGTCTATATATTTTGAATTATGGGTTGATTTTTAATTCATTAACAATATAATGTGAACATTCTGAAAACTATTAGAAAACTGACTTTGTGGCTCACTCACTAAGCAAACTTCTGATTATGGAACTGGGACTTGCAAACCAGGAAGATAAAATTAATTCCCCCTCAAACTAGTTGGCTCCAATGCCCTTTGCTTGGGTATGCAATTTAGGAAGAGGATTCTTTTGCTCCTATTTGATAGCTATTGACTTGTTTGAAAAAAAAAGTGATACTGTTTGAGGACAGGCTGGCAAGCAACTGTAATGACCCTCTCAGCTGGATAGTCCACTGATGCTCATTGGTTGAGGACAGGTTAGGGTCAGCTTGAGGAGCTTGTACATTGGTCAGTTGAGTGCACCTCAGCACCTTAAGAGGGAAGAATTGAGGTGGAGACTGTTCTCTATGATCGCTGCTTTCTGGGAGTACTGTTTTTTGACATTGATTTATTGATGTATTCCAAATACTTCTGTTTATATTATTTGGTTAGTTTGCATGGTTTAAGCCAGTGGACTGCAGCAGTAATGTGTGTGTGCACACAGCTCGTGCCTATCAGTTGCATACTAGGCACTTGCACTGTTACAGATGTAAAACAATATTTGTTTCATCCAATTATTCATCTGAAGCCTGAAATTTGAGAAATTCTAATGTCCTCTGATTAACTCCACAGTTAACTTCAGTTTATAAGTAGCCACAATTCCCTGTATTTGCCTAGTGACCGTAAAAGAAAGACTTTAAATAGTTCTTTTCATGCCCAACAGAAATAACATCATGTGATCTTTAATATCCACCAGAGTGCAGGCAGGGCCTCAATTTAACATCTCATCCAAAAGACTGCACCTTCAAAAGTGCAATACCCCTCAGTACTGCACTGGAATGTCAGCCTTGATTTTTAAGCTCTAATGCCTCCTGGTACTTGAATCCTAAGCCCGTGGCTCTCGCGAGAGTGCTACGAACAGAGCCACAGCTAACACTTGAGGAAATTGGTATCTAAAGATCTCAATCATAACCCAGTTCCTGTAAATGAGCAAATGCAAGAAATCTCTTGTAATAAAAGCCTTCTGTCTGAATGCATTCCTGTCTGGATTACTTCCTGTTGTTTCTGTTCCATATTTTGTGGTCAGCCTTTCTTGTTACAATGCCAGATTTATAATGGAAACTGCCTCTAAAGTCATCACTCTTATTGCGTAATCTGGCCACTGAATTTCCACACATCTCTCACTGAAAGCCTTCACCCTGTGTCTCTCTTTTGTTCAGGAATTGAAATTTCTAATGTCCCAAATAAAAGTCAGCAGAATAAAATTATTTTTTGCAAGAGCATATTAAATTTTTCCATTGTACTTATTTTCTGTTGTTTAATGCTTCTAAATATGTTTCTAAAAATAGGGGCAGGAGTATGCCATTTGGTCCTTCAAGCCTGCTCTGTCATTCAGCAAGATCATGGCAGACTTTCTACCTCACTTCCACCTTTCTGCACAATCCCCATAACGCTTGATTCCCTAATTCTTCTAATTCTGGCATCTCGAGCATCCCCTATTTTAAATCATTTAACTTTTGGAGCCTTCAGCTGCCTGAACCTTAATCTCTTGAATTACCTCAACTGAACCTTTCTGCCTCTCTACCTTGCTTTGCCCTTTAAAATACCCCTTAAAACCAACCTCTTTGACTAAGCTTTTGGTCATCTGACCTAATATCTCCTGATGTGGCTCAATCATCTTTTGTTTCATAATACCCTGTCAAACACCTTGAAATATTTTGTTAAATTGGAGGCATACAAGTTCTATCCAGAATATATTGATCTGTCTTGAATATACTCAATCTGTATCCATATTCCTCCGGGGCAGAGCATTCCAAAGATTCACAATCCTTTGATTGAAGAAATTTCCCCTCTGCTTAATTGGCCGTATCCTTACAAAAAAAGCAGGACAAATCCAACCCAGCCAATTACCGCCCCATCAGTTTACTCTCAATCATCAGTAAAGTAATGGAAGGGGTCATCGACAGTGCTATCAAGTGGCACTTGCTTAGCAATAACCTGCTCACTGATGTCCAGTTTGGGTTCCGCCAGGGCCACTCAGCCCCTGACCTCGTTACAGCCTTGGTTCAAACATGGACAAAAGGGCTGAACTCGTGAGGTAAGAGTGACTGCCCTTGACATCAAGGCAGCATTTGACCGAGAGTGGCATTGAGAAGCACAAGCAAAACTGGAATCAATGGGAATCAGGGAAAACTTTCTGCTGGTTGGAGTCATACCTAGCACAAAGGAAGATGGTTGTGGTTGTTGGAGGTCAGTCATCTCAGCTCCAAGACATCACTGCAGGGGTTCTTCAGGGTAGTGTCCTAGGCACAATCATCTTCAGCTGCTTCATCAATGACCTTCCTTCCATCATAAGGTCAGAAGTGGGGATGTTCGCTGATGATTGCACAATGTTCATCATGTGCGACAACTCTGATACTGAAGCAGTCCATGTCCAAATGCAGCAAGGCCTGAGCAAATCCAAGCTGACAAGTAGCAAGTAACATTCGTGCCACACAAGCGTCAGGCAATGACCATCTCCAACAAGAGAGAATCCAACTATCACCCCTTGATGTCCAATAGCATTACCAACACTGAATCCCCCACTATCAACGTCCTGGGGATTACCATTGACCAGAAACTGAACTGGACTAGCCATATAAATACTGTGGTTACAAGAGCAGGTCAGAGGCTAGGAATCGTGCAACGAGTAAGTCTCCTGACTCCCCAAAGCCTGTCCACTATCTACAAGGCACAAGTCAGGAATGTGATGGAATACTCCCCAATTGCCTGGATGAGTGCAGCTCCTACAACACTGAACAAGCTAGACACTGTCCAGGACAAAGCAGCTCACTTGATTTGCACCACATCCACAAACATTCACTCCCTCCACCATCGACGCACAGTAGCAGCAGGGTGTACCATCTACAAGATGCACTGCAGGAAATCACCAAGGTTTCTTCGACAGCACCTTCCAAACCCACGACCACTACCGCCTAAATGGACAAGGGCAGCAGATAGATGGGAATACCACCAACCGGAAGTTCCCCTCCAAGTCACATACCATCCTGACTTGGAAATATATCTCCGTTCCTTCACTGTTGCTGGGTCAAAATCCTGGATCTCCCTCCCTAACAGCACTGTGGGTGTACCTAAACCACATGGACTGTAGCGGTTCAAGAAGGCAGCTCACCACCACCTTCTCAAGGGCAGCTAGGGATGGGCAATAAATGCTGGCCCAACCAGCAAAGCCCACATCCAGGTAATCTGGGGATTACCATTGACCAGAAACTGAACTGGACTAGCCATATAAATACTGTGGTTACAAGAGCAGGTCAGAGGCTAGGAATCGTGCAACGAGTAAGTCTCCTGACTCCCCAAAGCCTGTCCACCATCTACAAGGCACAAGTCAGGAATGTGATGGAATACTCCCCAATTGCCTGGATGAGTGCAGCTCCTACAACACTGAACAAGCTAGACACTGTCCAGGACAAAGCAGTTCATCCAGTGAATGAATTAAAAAAAATTGTGATCTCTGATTCTAGACTCTCCAGCCTGTGGAAACATTCTCTCAGCACCTAGCTTATCAAGCCCCTTAAGAATTATAAATGTTTCAATACAATTACCTCTATTTCTTCTGAATTCTGAGAAATAGAGGGTGACTCTACTTAATCTCTCCTCTTAGGACAGCCTTCTCATCCCAGAATTAAATCTAGCAAATCTTCAGTGTGTACCCCCTCTTGGGTAAGCATACCCTTCCTTGGATAAGGAGACAAAAACTGATTTTTAAGTGTACCTGATTTTCCAGGATGTATTAGTCTACCCATATTCAGAAATATTTTTTCAACATCTAATAGTTTCCATTTAATTTTTTCAAAATTATTTGAAGAAAAGCAGGTGGACAGCAAAAATGTTTGCTCAAGCTAAAATCACTGTTTATAAACAGTCATTGTAAAAGAGCAGGAAGTGTTCTGATTTCACACCTGTTGCAGCATTTTTTCCTATAATTTTCAGAAAGTCAGAGGGAAGAGATGAGGGGGAGCAAGTGTGTATCCTCATAAAATGTTATTTTAAATAAATACTAGTTGAATTTTGAAGCTCATTGACCATGCCTGACAGAAAAACTCAATGCTAAATGATTGTACTGGGTGACTGATTCATTTCCAACCCCTTAAACAAATGGGAGAGAGAGACATAGAAAGGCAGACAATTTGTTCTTTTCTAATTCCATTTTTTAATAGAGGCTTGTTTTCCTTCAGAAGCATACTAAAGGAGGAATGGGAAGGAGAGGAAAAGGGGAAATCCTGGTTGCTTCCTGTCCGTGGGTGGGAAGAGAGTAGGTGAGTGACCACAGTGTAAGAGGAAGGGAAGGATAAAGTGAATGAGTGTAAAGACAATGGGGAAAAGGTAAGGTTAGTGAGGAAAGTGAATGGATTGTGAGAAGACACATATGGGGGCATATGGTGGAAGTGACAAGATGATCAGAAGGAAGCTGCTAAGAGCACTTTACCCCCAATCTCCATCCTAAATACTGCTTGTATCTATTGGTGGCTCCTTTTCCCTGATACACCATTCTGTACTACAGAAGTGCTAAAGGAAATCTGAAGAAGCACAAGAGAAAGACAGCCTAAGGCGAAATAGAAACAGCCCGCTGAAGATCCAGAGTCAGGTAAAAGGCCATTGCTCTCCAATTTTCCACACATACTACCATAAGCAGTTGAAATCTTTTGGCTGGAGAGCTGCTTATATAAACTTGTCACATTGTAATGCACTCAGAAAAATGGATTGTCATTGATGGTTTTCCTTCATTATCGAAGATAGCCATTTCTTGCATGCATAGTCATCTGTTGTGCGTTCTAACGTGGCTGCGCAGTCCAATTACAGACTTGCATTGCTTTCCACTATGTGGGTAAGGATGAATTGTCTGATGGGACTGCCCAGTCTTTCTGGCTTGTCTTTTTTTTCCTTAGTTGCCTGTATTCTTTGCTGTTTGAAGGAAGCAATACCAGTGCTTGATTGCTCCCAAGTAGCTCTTTTTTTGTATTTTTCTCCCAGTCTGTGGGTGACATGCCACTTCCCTGAGGTTTGTCTTCGAGGAGTCCTCGAACGTTAATCTCAGCGCACCTCGCAGGTGATGTGTGTCCAAGTTGTGAATATGTGACCATCTTAAGGATTTTATCATCAGTTATGCATACTACATGTCCGCTCCATCTGAGCTGAGCTCCGATGAGGAGTGCTTCAATTCCAGACATTTCTGCTCTTTATGTACCTCAGTGTTGGACACTTTGTCCTCCCATTTGATGTCCATGAATGTTCTAAATGCAGCTCATGCAGAATCTGTCTAACTGCATAATGCATCTGGAATAGGCGGTCCATGTGTCACAGAATACAGGAGGATAAATGTTACTGCAGTTTTTTATGTGGCATGTGTTGCAGGTTTGATACCTCGTTTCCTCCATTCTCTTGTGTTTTATTCTTTCACGGGATGTGGGTATCACTGGCAATGCCACCATTTATTGCACTTCCCTAGGTGCCCTTGAGAAGATGGCAGTCTTGAACTGCTGCAGTCCATGTGGTGTAGGTGCACCCACAGTGCTGTTAGGGAGGGAGTTCTAGGAATTTAATTCAGCGACAATGGAGGAATGGTGATATAGTTCCAAGTCAGGATGGTGTGTGGTTTAGAGGGGAACTTGCAGGTGGTGGTATTCCCATGCATCTGCTGCCCTTGTCCTAGGTGGTAGTGGTCGCTGGACTTGGAAGGTGCTGCCCACAGACTTTATCTAGATCCCTTTGCAGACTTTTTGTATCCTCCTCACAATTTGCTTGCCTACCCATCTTCATAATCGTCGGCAAATTTGGCTACAATACAGATAGTCCCTTCATCCAGGTCATTAATATAGATTGTAAATAGTTGAGGCCTCTGCAATGTTCCCTGTGGCACCCCATTAGTTACAGTTTGCCATCGTGAAAGTGACCCATTTATCCCAACTTTCTTTCTTGTTAGCCAGTCCTCTATCCACGTTAATATATCGTCCCCAATCTCAGTGGTTTATTTTCTGTCTTCCCAGGAGATCTTTGGCTGTATCCAGGACTGCTGATTTGAAGGTTGACCATGTTACTTCACCATCATCACTTGGGTTTTCTTTGAAGGACAATCATTTCTCAAGTCTGAGCCTGAATTATTTGCAGCAGTCGACAGATGCCGGTTTCTGCACATGTAGCTTTCTTGGTGTGTGTGTGTGTGGGTGGGTGGGGGGGGGGGTCTAGTTCATGTTGGTATTTTTGGCAAGATAGTAAATTTAATCGTTGAGCATAGCAGACCTGTGGTCTGTAAAGCACTCCTCTAATAACACTGGTGATCATAACCCTGGTGTTCTGCCATGTAATGATAAAGTTAACCTGTTGCCAGTGTTTAGATCTTGAGTGCATCTTGAGTAGATCTTGAGTCCGTCCCAACCATCTTCGGCTGCTTCATCAATGACCTTCCTTCCATTATAAGGTCAGAAGTGGGGATGTTCGCTGATGATTGCACAATGTTCACCATTCGTGACTCCTCAGATACTGAAGCAGCAATATCCAGGCATAGGCTGACAAGTGGCAAGTAACATTCATGCCACACAAGTGGCAATGACCATCTCCAACAAGAGAGAATCCAACCATCGCCCCTTGATGTTCAATGGCATTAGCATCACTGAAACCCCCACTATCAACACACTGGGGGTTACTGTTGACCAGACACTGAACTGGACTAGCCATATAAATACTGTGGCTACATGAACAGATCAGAGGCTAGGAATCCTCCAATGAGTAACTCACCTCCTGACTCCCCAAAGCCTGTCCGCCATCTACAAGGCACAAGTCAGGAATGTGATGGAATACTCCCCACTTGCATGGATGAGTGCAGCTCCCACAACACTCAAGAAGCTTGACACCATCCAGGACAAAGCAGCCCGCTTGATTGGCACCACATCCACAAACATTCACTCCATTCATCACCGATGCACAGTAGCAGCACTGTATACCATCTACAAGATGCACTGCAGGAATTCACCAAGGTTCCTTCAGCAGTGCCTTCCAAACCCACGACCACTACCATCTAGAAGGACAAAGGCAGCAGATAGATGAGAACACCACCACCTGGAAGTTCCCCTCCAAGTCACTCACCATCCTGACTTGGAAAACTGTTGCTGTTTCTTCACTGTTGCTGGGTCAAAACCCTGGAACTCTCTCCCTAACAGCACTGTGGGTGTATTTACACCACATGGACTGCAGCTCACCACCACCTTCCTGCGGGCAACTAGGGATGGGCAATAAATGCTAGCCCAGCCAGCAAAGCCCACATCCCATGAATGAATAATGAAAAAAACATTCCAAATGTTTTTGCACTTTGCCTTCTGTCTTGAGATGGTGCTGGTGATTGACATATTCCAGCAGGTGTAAAGACTTGGGAGAAGCATGCCATGATTGTTGGATTTCCCCACACCTTGCTTCCCCAGAACACCATCCTAGGCATGATAGTCATCTTCTACCCTTGCATTGAAGCCCCCATTACAATGAGCTTGTCCTCCTGTTGGTATGCACATAAGAAACACTTGTGTGTGACTTGATTACAGTGGACTTGGTTGCGATTGGCCAGCCCCAAATCTCGCTCTTGGACATCCGTTCTCAGTGGCTTGACAAGTCAAGACTACTGGAGATGTGGTCGACCGTACTGAATGATCCGCAGCACCTTCTGTCTCCATCCCAACAAACTTTGCAGTTGTCTACACAGCTGTGCTGCAGTGCTGTCAGTACAAGAAAGGGAATGCCATTTCCTCTGCTACATCAGTGGATGGATAGGGAGGGTGTAATTGCAGCCTGACATGTTTACATAGGTCATTTTTGTTATAAGTATAATGGAATTTATAATGAAAATATGAAAATAATTACATCACTCCACATTGGTCCTATAATCCTTGCGTTACCTGAAGATGACACTTAGTCTTAACTTCCAGCTGTCCCATGTCAAGAAATTGCACATTCTACATTCTCAATGCATACTCTAGAATTAAAAGCAATGTGTGGGGGACTAAGACCTCATCCTGTATATTTCTTTTATAAAATACATATAGAGATGTGCTCCTTGCTATCCCTAAAAATTTCAAACTGGACAAAGACCTAAAATGGCTGACTCTATGTCTGTGGCCACAAACAGAAGAAGCCATCTGGCAGTTTTGGGGAAACCTGCACATTGTTATCCCTGAGCAGCCAATAATGACCCCCTGTGGGCTATAGAGACCAAATTCAAAGGGAGCTATTGTAGTAATCTAATGTGTAATATACCTTTAAGACAAATGTTGTAATGTAAGATCACATGATCTTGATAGCAGAGCAGCCGGGCTACCTCTGTAGCCAGTAGTCTTGAGTTAGAGTCTGAAGAGTAAAGGCAGGAGTTTTGAGTTTGTAAGCACACAAGTGTAGCTGCTGAGTGCCTTTTAAATTTTTTTCATTCATTCCAGGGAGTGGCATTGCTGGCTAGGCCAGCATTTATTGCCCATCCCTAACTGCCCTTGAGAAGGTGGTGGTGAGCTTCTTTCTTAAACTGCAGCAGTCCAAATGGTGTAGGTATATGGTTTGGAAGTTGCTGTCCAAAGAGGCTTGGTGAGTTCCTGCAGTGCATTTTGCAGATGGTACACACATCTACCACTGTGCGTCAATGGTGAAGGGAGTGAATGTTTGTGAAAGGGGTGCTAACCAAATGGGTATTCTGTTACACTCCTGACTTGTGCCTTGTAGATGGTGGACAGCCTTTGGGGAGTCAGGAGATGAGCTACTCACTGCAGGATTTCTAGCCTCTGACCTGCTCTTGGCTATTCTAGTTCAGTTTCATGTCAATGGTAATCCCTGCCACAGGATGTTGATAGTGGCGGATTCAGCATTGATAATGCTATTGAATGTCAAAGGGCAATGGTTAGATTCTCTCTTGCTGGTGATGGTTCATTGCCCGGCACTTGTGTGGCATGAATGTTACTTGCCACCTGTCAGCCCAGGCCTGGATATTATCCAGGTCTTCCTGCATTTGAACATGGACTGCTTCAGTATCTGAGGAGTCGCAAATGATGCTGAACATTGTGCAATCATTAGTGAACATCCCCACTTTTGAGCTTATGATGGAAGGAAGGTCATTGATGAAGCAGCTGAAGATGGTTGGGCCTAGGACACTACCTTAATGGGTTGTCCTGGAACTGAGCAGATTGACCTCCAACAACCACAACCATCTTCCTTTGTGGTAGGTATGACTCCTACCAATGGCAAGTTTCCCCCCCGATTTCCATTGATTCCAGCTTTGTTTGGGCTCCTTGATGTCACACTTGGTCAAATACTTCCTTGATGTCAAGGTCTGTCACTTTCACCTCACCTCAAGTTCAGCTTTTTTGTCTACGTTTGAACCAAGGCTGTAATGAGGTCAGGAGCTGAGTGGCCCTTGCAGAACCCAACCTTAACTCCCCTCCTGTCCATAACAGAAATGGGGAGCTCAAATTCAGGATCACCCATTTGAGCCTGACGCTGAGTCCAAGTTTAATCTGATATAAAAGCCAAATCTGATATAAAAGAGGCAATTGGAAGCTAAGAGGAAAACTCAGTGACTGAAACAAATATTAAAACACAGTAACTTACCACAGCAAATTCCTTCTCCCTAACACTGAGAAGATGGAAACTTGATGCCCAGATGTGGGTCAAACAGAGAAATTTGAACAGTGAAACATTAGCGTCCCTTAACTGAAAGCTGCAGCTAGGAAGATACGGTTAAAATTGCCCATCAAGGGAAGAGAAATGGACAGATCCAGCTGTTGGTAGGACATGTGGATCTCACATTACCAATAGAGCAGTTAGATGTAGGGCACAACCCTGACTGTAAATCCACCCTGCCCCGCACCCCCACAGCCAAATTGAACTTGGAAAAGATCTGATTGCAGTTAGAATTTCAGGAGAAGAAACAGGAAAGAGAAAGAAAGCGCAAGAGAACAAGAGAGAGAGAGAAAGGGAAGCACAGGAGAGGGAGAGAGTGAGAAAGGGAAACACAGGGGAAGAAACAGGAAAGGGAAAGAGAATTCCAGCTCTGAAAATTGTGAATAGAGCTAGCAGCTCAAAGGGAGACAGATCAGACAACCGGAAGCTGTGAGGGAAAATCTCTCTCTCTACCTGGTAGTACCCCCATCTCCTGAACCCAGAACTACTCTCTCAGGCCCTCAAGTATGCTAGATTCATTCCCAAAATTCAAAAGACAGTGACATGGAGTCATTTTTTCCACTTTTGAGAAAGCAGCAAGACAGCTAAAATGGCCATCGGATATCTGGATATTTTTAATTCAAGGACAGCTGTCAGACCAAGACACCTACTCCACGCTGACCCCTGATGTGTCCGTGAATTATAAGCAAACCAAGGCTTCCATCCTAAGTGCCTTTGAGTTAGTCCTGGAGACATATTGCCAGCAATTCTGGGCCACTCATAAGAAGTCCACACATTGAGCCTACATCGAGTTTGAACAGCTGAAGCAAATCATGTTCAACTGATGGATAAGACCCCTAAGAAGCCCATGCACCTGTGAGGGGTTGAGTGAGTTGATATTGTTGGGGGAATTCTAAAATTGCTTATCCTCCAACCTGCGGATGCACCTAGAGGAGCAGAGAATCCTCACAGCCAGGGATGCAGTAGTCAGCAGACAGCCACGACCTCACCCGTAGGCCTGGAAACTCAAGCAAACCCTTTCCAAACCATTCCCATGAGCATTGGAAAGATAAGCAGGGCGACCCAGAAAGAAGAGGCCCCCTCCATCCAAAAAAGGAAACACAAAGAAGGGTGCAAGAAGCCAGAAAGAAAAGCCCCCAGAAGCCGATGTTTTCTCATTGCAATAAAATAGGCCAGTCTAGACCTAAATGTTGGAGATTGCAAGGGAAGCCTACGGGTCTGATCGGGCTCCATCCAAAGGATGCCCCAATGGCTGGTGCAGCAGAGCAGGCAGAGACTCTCACTACCAAAACTTAGCCTTTGGAGAGCATGGCACTATGTGTGTCTGAGCCAGACAAACTTCAAGTTCTTCCAGAGTTTTGCCCTTTCAGGAACAGTGTCCCCATACCCATCCAAGAATGCGAGCAAGTCTGTTGTGCTGCTCCAGGACACACATACCATTCAGTCCTTAATATTGGAGGGAAACCTAAATCAACCCCCACCCCCCGAGTCCTCCCTGAAGGACAAAGCACTGATCAGTGGAGTGGGAGGAGGATCTGTGTTTGCACCCCTCCATAGGGTCCACCTAGTGCGTGATCTTGCTTCAGGCCCTGTCAGGGTAGGAATTGTCCCTGAACTACCAGTAGCAGGAATCGATTTCCTCCTTGGAAACGACTTGACCAGCAGCAAGGTGTTGGCCAACGAATAAAAAGAGGCCAATATCAGCCAGCAGAATTCTGCAAAAGAGCAGAAAGCTGGGGAAGGTCCAGAGGCCCAAAAGGGCGAAATAGCACTCACAACTATTGAGCAAGGGCTGCTCAAATGTAGCAAGGCTGATGCCAGGCCAGTAAAGTTAAAAGAGGTAACAGGCTCACAGAATATCCCAGAATTAAACGCGGACCAGAGAAGTCCTAGAGCAGCGAAAGAGATAGTGAGGAAGATGCCCCGCATAGTTGAAGATCCTGAAGGAAAGCAAGCTATTAAACTGGGAAAGACCAAAGGCTAAGGAATTGCCAGAACATAAGGCTGGCAGAAACCTTTTTTCAATATTAAATAGGGGCAAAGGGAGTTCCCAAACCAATGAGCAGGCAGGGAGTGAGATGCCTTTCTTAGTCAAAAAGCCACAAGGGTGTACATGGGGCAGAACCTCCACTTGATAGTGTGGTGTTCCAGGGGACATGGAACAAGTTAAGAGAGGGCCCCCTTCCAATCCAAAGGCACCAACTAAGAAGCCAGTGATTGGTCTGGCCAGCAGCTTTATGGTGAATTTCAATGGGGACCAGGAAGGTTCCCAAATTGGCCCAGAAAGAGTGAGGGTGATGCCCCACTTAATTGAAAAGCCACCTGGAAGGACAGTGAGAGCTGACTATCCACCAGAGGGCAGTAGTGTTCCAAAAGACCCAGCACCTACTACCCAACTGACCAGCAGAGGGATCCCAACTAGATTGGATCTCATATCCACCCACCTCAATGCAGAATTGCGAGACAACCTGACAGTGTTGCCCACTGAATTTAAAATTATCTGTATTAATGCCCCAGGCCACAGCACTGTAACCCTACCTGGTATGAAAGTGGGAGAGGCCCCTTCCGATCACCTGGGCTCATAATGGCTGGCCCAAGCTCAGGAGCAGACTGCCTACCTGTTGCTGTGCCAACATAAAGCACCTGGCAACAGAATCTGAAACACCTCAGTTGTGCTAGCGCCCAAGCTGGACACTGAACCGGAATCCCTTAAAGAGGCCAAAGTCCCATTAAAACACCCCCATCTCCTGACAATCGGCCTAACCACAGACCCTAGGTTCAAACTGCTGAACTACTACTGCTGGAAATTCTGTATCATCGCCTGCAAGACTGATTCATCTTGCATGCTGTTATGATCAATCCCTGGACGAGGTCCCCAATTTGTTAAATTCCCAGATGAGTTCCCCAATTTGTTATGACCGGGACAGGACCCCAATTTTGTAATGATCCCAGGTAAGGAAGAATTAGCTGGCTCCTCTTCTTTATTCAACTCCCTTGGTTGGTTCCAACAATGTTAATTTAAAAATCCTTTCCCCTTGGATAACTTTTTCCATCCAAATCTATTTACTTTTATTATGGAGCCAATTTAACCAGGATTTCTTGAGTCAAAGAAAGAGTAAGTTTATTAGTTACTAAAACCCAAGAAAAATAATAAAAATGCAACACCCATAAACACAAATCAGAAATGAGAAGTTAAGAGTCCAAAAAAAAATTTTTAAAAATATACAAATTAGTCCTATGCTTGTCCATGAGGCGTAGATAGTGGTACATTGCAGCCATTAAGTTGGGCGATTCCAGTGCACTGACCTTGGCAGATTCACAGTTGGTTGGAGACACTTAGTTCTGCAGGGTAGCTGAAGAGGTTGTCCTATTTCCTTTTTGATTGTGGCTTCTGCTGAGCCTTGCTTCCAGCAACAGAGAGAGAGAGAGAAACTTTGCCTGCAAACTGCAAGGGTGACTGCTTTTTCTTCTTGCTGACACACTCACCCAGCACACTGGTCTGCAGCTAGCTTTTTCCCTGTGTATTCCCATGAGGAGAAATGGTTGTTTTGCAATCATATCAGAACTATTTACACATTCTGAGATATGAATCAGCAAGAGACGAATTTTTGGGTGACTCCTGAAACATAGAAATCAGTCTTTTGTGTCTGCAACCACAGGAGATTAAAGTTCAGTCTTTTGCATCTTTCCTATCTCACTTTTGCTGCTTGAAGAAGGCCCTGACACCTTTTCAGGTACAAAATTCCATGTTCTCTCAGGACAGGTCTGTCAGTATAATCCGCACAGGAATTTTACAGAAAGTGGTTACTTTACATTATCAGCCATCTTTTGCTCAGTTTTTTCTATTCATTCATGCGTTGTGGGCATCGCTGCCTAGGCCAGCACTTATTGCCCATCCCTAACTGCCCTTGTTCAGAGGGCATCTAAGAGTCAACCACATTGCTGTGTGTCTGGAGTTACATGTAGGCCAGACCAGGTAATGGCAGCAAATTTCCTTCCCTAAAGGACATTAGTGAACCAGATGGGTTTTTACAACAATCAGCAATGGTTTCATGGTCATCATTAGGCTTTTAATTCCAGATTTTTATTGAATTCAAATTTCACCATCTGCTGTAGCGGGATTCAAACCCGAGTCCCCAGAGCATTATCGTGGGTCTCTGGAATATTAGTCTAGTGACAATACTACCAACATGCCATCACCTCCCCAAGTGTCCTTGTTTGTAAGTTTCTTTTAAAAACCCAGGTCTTCCTTAAAAAGTTCAATATGCCCATTAGTAATTCATGGCTGTAATCTGCTTTCCAGGAAAACTTCCCCCCACACCACAAATGAAATGAGATTCATTCTCATTTCATTACAAAAGGGGAAAAAAATTAAACAAACACACACATGACTAATCTGCTTTTCATGACAATGCCTGTCTCATCTTGTGAAGTCAACACCATTAGAAAAGTGAATTCCACAACATCAGTTTTCAGCCCACCGACCTCCATAAAGGAATATCTCACTGGACTTTGACTCTGGATTCTGGAACCCACGTGAAACAATATTTATTTTTTCTGCGTCTCTGTACTGTAAATCCTTCTTTTCTCTATCCCTCTTTCTACTGTCTGAGTCTGGAGGTGATGTTGCCACCCTCCTCCCAAGTTTTGAGTCTGTGTAAATAAACTAACCCTTTAGGTCCATCCTATCCCGAGTTTGCTGTAGGGTTATCACTAGAAAATTGGATCACATGAAAACCAAGAGGTTGGGAAATGCGCCACCACTTATAATGGGGAAACAAATCAAAACACCTTTTTGTTTACACGTTGGTGGTGAAAGGAGGAATTAATGTTGTTTAAATTAACCCTCCTCCTGTCCGTAACAAATGTCTGAGACAACAGAAATACGCCTTCCAGTCTCTATGTTGCTGTGACTCAAATGATTACAAACTAAAGGCAGTAGTAATGCATTTAAGTTGCCTGAACTTTAGGAATTGCTATGCAGCCTCGTAAAGAATGGACATTTGCGTAGAACCTTTAACCGTTCAAGATGCCCTAAAGTGCTTCATTGCTAACAAATTATTTTTAAGCCTTGTTATGTAGGCAAACATAACAGCTAATTTCCATACCACAAGATCCCACAAGCAGCAGTGAACTGAACAGTAAATCTGGTTGGAGTTGTTTGCAGGATGAATATTGAACACTGTATTTCCTGACTACTTTGTTGGGTGCTATAGGATTTTTTATGCCCACCTAAACAAGCAGATGAAGTCTCAAGTTGAATATCAGGGCCTAAATTTTTCCCTTGGTGGGCCTGATTGGCAGGCCAAGGAGCAGCCAGGAAACAGGCCCCCGGCCATGGTAGGCCCACGACTGTGAATTAACACTGGCTGGTCCAGCATGAAACGTGTCTTCCCAATGGTCTGGAAGGGCCAGGCAGGCCCGCTGGGCACTGGGTCCAATGGTGACTGACGGGCGGTGTAAAATTGGCAGAGGCAGCTCCGTGGAGTCTGCCAAGGGAGTATCATTCTGCAGTCTGGAGACTGGAGCAATGGCCTCAACAGCAACTGGAGACATCAGGCAGGTTGGTTGGGCACTCGGCCCCTCCCCATTTTTCGGACGAGCGCCTCACAGTCCTTGTGGAGGAGGTGGGTGTCAGGTGGGACACCCTTGTTCCCAGGGATGGCAGGAGGAGGCCTCTGCTCTAGACCAAAAAGGATTGGGAGGAGGTGGCAGCCCAGGTCAGCAGCCACAACATTGTGCTTGGGTGCAGTGCTGCGAAAGGTTCAATGACCTGCTGCACTTGGGAAGGGTGAGTACCCTGTTGGCATGGATCAATGTGGAGAAGTGTCCCCCCCCCCCCCGGTGGAACTCAGGGGTGTTAGAGTCTGAGTACCAACTGTCAATAAAGCCAGAGCTGGCCAAGGGGTGGGTGAGTCCTGGCTGCTTGGACTGAGTGCCTTGCGGCACAAGGGCCACGACTCGGATGTGCCCTGCGAGGTGTTCCTCAGGTCGCGTTGGCCAGGCTGCAATGGTGCTGCAGGTAGAGAGTGGACTAATCAATGCTCCTCTGTCCTTTCAGGAGGAGCCATTACACCATCGAGAGGTCAAGGATAGATGGAGGCCCCCAAATCTCCTAATCATGACGAGGTTTGAACCGAATGCTTTGAAGCTGGAGAGCCGCCACCCACCTCGTTCAGCCAGCTGTGTAGAGGCAGGGATCTCTGATGATGGTAAGAGTGCATTTACTACCTGTAAATCCTGGCAGCAGGATACTGGCGTCTTCTGTGGCCCCTTCTGCCTTGATCTACCTGCTGGCCCTGTGCCCCTTGTGCCTGGGCCTTTCCTCCCACAGGTCCCTCCTGTGGAAGTTGCATTGGGACACCTGGCCTCCTCTCGCTTCTGCCCTTCTCTTCCTCCTCAGAGGTGGTGCCACCAGCGGAGAGCAGAATCCCCACTACCAGGTTTTCAGAAGGCTGCCTGATACCTGGAAGCGTCCACAAGGCTTGAATCCTCCGGGGGCCTTGGAGACATCAATGAGTCCTGAAATGAAGCCTGGAAATGCTAAGACTGAAGCTCAGAACCGAGATGAAACTGTCAAGCTCAAATAAGCAAGCAGCAGCAACTATCTCCTAAACTGCTCACTACTCACAATGACAATCTGCTGACCCTTTTTATCCTCACCCTTGGATGAAGTTTTGTAATAAGCGGGCTGCCCGCCTGCCCATTTTGCCCATGAAACAAGCGTGAAATCGCATGGGCAACATAAAATCGGGAAGGATTACCTTTCCAATGGCTTTTAATTGATGGTGGATGCAACTCCAAAACCGGCGCACAACCGCTAACCTGAAGATTGCTCGGGTGCAGGATGACGTCAGGCCTGCGAGGTGTAAATTTCTGCCCCACATCTGATAAACAGAATGATAAACATCTGACAATGGGAAAAAGAGCTGGTGCCTTTCACTGTTTCAGGATATCCCAAAATGCTTTGCAGCCAATGAAGTACTTTTGAAGTGTAGCCACTGTTTTAATGTAGGAGAAGTTGCAACCAATTTGGGCACAGCAAGATCTCACAAATATCAGTGCAAAATGGCCTGGTAATTTTAGTGAGGTTGAGGTTTTGGGATAAATAATGGTCCAGGCACCAAGGAGAACTTCCCTGGCCCTCTTAGAGCCAGGGAATCCTTTACATCTGCCTGAGAAAGATGAAGGGCTTTGGTTTAACATCTCATCTGAAAGGCCACATCTCTAACAGTGCAGCACCTCCTCAGTACTGTACTGTAGTGCCAGCCCAAATTTTTATGCTCAAGTCTCTGAAGTAGGACTTGAACCCATTTTGCTGCTACATTTGCTCAGTACTGCCCCTCTAACTGCAGCACACCTTCAATACTGTCCCACTGACTGTTGTGCACTCTCAGTACCTCCACTCTGATGTTGCAGGAATCTCTCATTACTGCACAAGAATGCCAATCTGAATTAGATGCTTAAGTCATAGTATGGTCCTTGAGCTCAGGAAATGTGCTGCCACTGAGTCAAGCTGCTTAAGTAATTGTGGGATCCCATTTTGCATAACAGCCCTCCTAACAGTCCCAATTTTTAGCCCCTCACTTGTTTTCTTGAGTGTTCATGATGTTCCAAATAAAAACCCTTTTTACTGGTTTCTTTTTCACTGCATTTACCAAGGAATTTTGGGACTCTAATATTTTCCCTTGCGGTTCTCCCAAATTTTGATGCTAATCATGAAACCTACAAACAAGCATGTTTTTAAATTGGCGTTTTATTTACAGAAAAGGGGCTTTGATTGTCTATAACTGACATCCATATACTGCACTTTGCATTGTCATAAAGGCTTTAATCACGGAAAATGGTTCATCTTCAAGGGCTTAGAACATTCTGGAAGAATTTGTGTTTTTAAAAGACACTGTCTCTTAAAGGGTTAATGCGAGGATTCTGGTTGCTGCTGTTCCTGGAAAAGACAGCCTTCTATAAGAAAAGGTAATAAAGCGGTTTTAAAGAAGCTGGACACCTCTTGACACTGGTGGGCTGTTTACAAAATGGCCGCATGGTAGTTAATGACTGGAAAAAACAATGCCTTGAAAACTGTGTTAAAAAGCTGGTAGGTTGTTTTGCTTTGGGGCGGGGGGGGGGGAGGGGGGGAGGAATCAAGATGAATCAACTGTTTGGGTAAGGAAGACAACAGCTCCTGAAGCTGCTGACGTGTCCAAAGCAAAAGGTGAATGGAAGTTGTTCTGATGTCGCTCTACGTTCTGAAGTCGACTGGTTGCATATTTTCCTCTAATCCGCCAGAAAATTAGTGCAAGAATAATCGATTGTTTTCCAGACCAGGGCTGAGAAACCAACCATATAACTCAGACTCCATTCCAAGGACTCCACCATCTAGTCTTTTCCCTTTGTCACAAAACTACCATATTTTTCATATTATTGTGGAGCATTGTAAAGTAGGTGTATGTTTGTGAGTGTGTGAATGGTTCTGATTGTGTGGCTGATTTAATTGTATTAGAGTCAGACAGACTGCAAAGTTGAACTTATCAATAGAGTTAGGTATAAAAAGGGCATTTGAAATGCTGATGAGTGAGCTAGTGTAAAGGTCTCAGCAGATAGGATGTGAACGAAATTTGCACTTTAAGATAAGTTGAGAGATGTTTGGTTTTCAAAGGAACATGATAATGTTTTATAACTGACAGGATAAATAGGGCAAGGTTATTACATTTATTTTATCCCAAAAGGAAAAGGCCATATTGACAACATGAAAGGTTTTTATAGTATGAGAAAAGTGAATTCCAAACACATATGAAAACAATGGGATTTACAGATTAAAGAGGAAGAAATATAGTTAAAGAAGATGTAAGGTTGTATCAGGGGTGGCCATGTAAGATCTAAAAGATACACCATGTGAAACAGGCTTGGGGAGACAGCCTCTAGCCACTTTGCAGAAGTCTGCTGTTCCAGTAACCGAAGTTGTGTTAAAAAACCTTTGGAATTCCAATGTCGAGTGGGCGCTGTGGTAACCTTGCTTGAATTTTGAACTGTTGCCTTAAAGGGGGTGTGTAGTTGGGAGTAAGGTTAATTAAGAATTTTGGGATTTATTATAATATTAAGTAACAGTGTAACTTTAATCTTGTGTATGTGTTTTAATTCTTTTCTTTTGCTAATAATTGAATTGAATAATTGAATTTTTAAAAATCTCTAAAGGTGTTAGTGGGCTCATTACTTCTGAATCAATGCACAAACCTTCTTGTAATAAAGAAAAATTGCAAAACCATTGTGATAGCGTGGCCAAGTTTCCCCTGTGGATTTGGTCAGCCTGGCAAATACCACCTGCTGTATCATATCAAAATTGGCGGCTCTTTGCGGGATATTTGAAATGCCTTGATTATCTCGGGGCTGGTGATTCTTAAGGCTACAAGTACTAGAAGAACATTGAACTGAGAAGTTGGTGTGAGGGATTTTAAAGTGGTGAGACTGCAAATATGGCTTTAACTATTGCTAAGACATTTCTGGGAGTAGAACATATAACCCTGATTGGTTTACAAAAAGTAACTAAGGTTAAGTTAACAGAATTGGTGGATAAGTTGCAGTTGGGTCTAACCTCAGGGGGCAAAGAAAGCAGACATAATTTTGAAGTAATACCGCAGCATTTAAAAATGGAAGGGATACTAGAGAGACTAAGTTCTCTAGGGGATGAATCAGTTGAATTAGCTAAGTTCCAGTTGCAAATGAAGCAGCTTGAACATGAAAAGGAGCTCAATAAACTGAAATGGAAGAGAAAGAAAAGGAAGAGAGAGCATTTCAAAGGGAAATAGAAATGAAAAAACTTGAGAAATTAGTAATGGAGGAAAAAGAAAGAGAATATCGGCTTAAAAAGCTGGAAGTTAAAAAAGAGATCTCAGATGATGAGGAAGGTTCTGATGCAGAAACAACCACTTTTAACTTAAAACCCCAGTGGGGAGATGTTTAAATCTGTGCAGGCACTTCCGAAATTTGAGGAAAGGGATATGGAGGTGTTTGTTATTTCTTTTAAGAAGATAGCTAAGCAGATGAAATGGCCACAAGAAAGCTGGACATTGCTTTTACATTCTAGGTTGGAAGAAAGAGCTCATGAGGTATATGCATCGCTGTCGGAAGAGGTATCGGTGGATTATGAGGCAGTAAATAAGGCTATTATGAGTGCATATGATTTGGTTCCTGAGGTTTCCTTATATTCCTAAATTTCTGCCTCATAATTTAGGAAATATAAGGAAACAACCTGGTCAGACTTATATTGAAAACAAAAACAAAAATACCTGGAAAAACTCAGCAGGTCTGGCAGCATCTGCGGAGAGGAGCACAATTCACGTTTCGAGTCTGAATGACCCTTCAACAGAACTAAGTATAAATAGAAGAGAGGTGAAATATAAGCTAATTATAATATAATTATAATATAATATAATTAAGGGGGGGTGGGACAAGTAGAGCTGGATAGAGAGCCAGTGATAGGTGGAGATAACCAAAAGATGTCACAGACAAAAGGACAAAGAGGTGTTGAAGGTGGTGATATTATCTAAGGAATGTGCTAATTAAGGGTAGAAAGTAGGACAAACAAGGTACAGATAGCCCTAGTGGGGGTAGGGCAGGGTGAAGGAATCAAAAAAGGCTAAAAGGTAGAGATAAAACAATGGATGGAAACACATTTAAAAATAATGGAAGTAGGTGGGAAAAGAAAAATCTATATAAATTACTGGAAAAAAAAGGGGGGAATCGGAAAGGGGGTGGGGATGGAGGAGAAAGTTCATTATCTAAAACTGTTGAACTCAATATTCAGTCTGGAAGGCTGTAAAATGCCTAGTCGGAAGATGAGGTGCTGTTCCTCCAGTTTGTGTTAAGCTTCACTGGAGCAATGCAGCAGGCAAGGACAGACATGTGGGCATGAGAGCAGGGTGGAGTGTTGAAATGGCAAGCGACAGGGAGGTCTAGGTAATGCTTATATTGAGTTTGGGAGAATAAAACAAAGTAATTTTGACTGATGGATACGGGCTTTAAAGTTAGAGACAACATCTTAGGGAAGTAATTCTTTCGGAAGAATTTAAAGACTCAATTCCTTTGTTAGTGAGAACTCGTGTAGAGGAGCAGAGGGTTAAAACAGCAAGACAAGCAGCAGAGATACCTGATGATTATGAATTAGCCCATAGATTTTTTTTTATCACCCTTTTAAATCTGAGAAGGATAGAAAGTGGGGAGGTGAAAGGTACATAGTTGGTCAAGAAAGAGGCGGAGCAGTTGGAAATTTTCAGGAAGTTTCTCCTCAGGCCAAAAACGAAGGACAGAGCTACCCTCCGAACTCTTTCGAGAGGGGACACTCGAAAATGTAGGTGTTTTCATTGTAACAAGGACAAAGTCAATGTGTTGGAGGTTACAGGGAAAACTTACTGCAGTAGTTGGAACAAGAAAAATTCTGGAGTTAAGAGTAAGTGTGGGTTCGGAGATCCAGAATCAGGAAAAACCAGTGGTTTCTGTACAGGTGAAGCAAGAAGAATCAGTGATAGGCAAAGAAGCGGTAATGTGTTCACAATTTACGCAAGGGAGTGCTGAAGGGCAGGTTGTAGAAACATTTAAAAATTTTTTGTGAAGGGAAAGTCTTTCCATGTGCACAGGATGGAGCAGGCAAAGATATTAAAATTTTAAGGGATACAGGGCTACTCAATTCTAAATGTTGTGGGATAGTGCTACACATGACACCACTGATACTACTTTACTTAGCTGCAATTTCGGGAAGTTAACTCTAATCCCAGGTCTCCACTCAAACTATGTTGAGTTAGCCCTGTTGGGAATTCTGCACCAGTGGGGCAAAAGAGCTGACAGGGCTGGTGCCTTAAATATTTTTAACCAGCTGGTGCCACAAGATGGCAGCAGTAATAAATGAGACCAATGGCAATCCCAGCTCTAACAGTAAGCTGTCAACTCCTCAGTTCAGTTATTTTTTGTTCAAGGAATTTGTATTATTCAGTAGTTCAAATTAAGCAATTTAAATTTAATTTAACAGCACGATTTTTTTTTTGATTTTGAATGAAATAACTTGGAATTATGAGGAGCAGGCTGAAGTGCTGCTATTAAAGTGGAAAATTCACCCATATAAGCACTGAGTTACAGGGCAGGAAAGTGCTAGGTTTGATCTATGCCTTTTGATGAGTCAGCTGATCTCATCTGCGAGTCAGTACAGGTGTTAAATAAGCCGAGTAGATCGAGTTATTAAACAGTTGCACCAAAAAAAAATTTCCTTTGAACTGGCAAGTGTTGTGATATTTTGAATCATTTTCTAAAGTACAACTTTGGGCTTTTGCAGGAAGATATTTTCATGGGTGATCACTGTTAAAAAATCAAGGGGTACAGTTCACAAATTTACTCCACTGTACAGAACTTTGTGTGATGGGAGTGTCAGGGGTATTGGACAATTTCCTCTGATTTTCTTTCCATCTCGGTCACTACAAATTATCAAGCTGCTCCCCAAAATGGTTGTGACCGGCATCCCAAGGTTCGCAAGGTTCCACCTAATTCCATACTCTATTTCTCATGTGCTTCCCCTCTTGCACTATTTTCTAGGAGGTCTTGTTCCACAGTGAGTAGTGTCCCTGCCTCTGAGCCAGAAGCTCTGGGCTTGAGTCCTACCCTAGGACTTGATGGCCAAGGAAGGTGTGTTCATAATGTGACCAAACAGGTTGATATCAATTGCAAATTCTTTCAACACATGCCAATGACAGGAGTAAGAGCTGCTCCTCAGTGTGATGGTCTGTCCTGGTCAGCTGTGTGATGAAAAGGAAGTTGGAGTCTCTGCCATCAGTACCCATAACTCCAGACTACAACATGCATACAAAAGTGCATGTTGCCACAGCAACTTGGACTCATTGAGTGATCTGCAACACACCACCACCATTCCCTAATTCATTCAGATTTCCAATTCTTGTGTAGTTTATTTTTTATGATTAAAAAACAGAAAATGAAGGTCAGGCAGCAGCTGTTAAGAGAGAAACTGAGTTCATGTTTCAGATCAATAACCTTTTATCAGAATTCAGTCAGTTAGTTTGTATGCCAAATACTCCTGCAGTTTCTATAAACATGTATTGGCAAGTAATTATCCTGAGGTTATCAACGATTATGGTGAATCAGCCTGCGTTGCGAACCTGTCTTTGCTCTATTTGGCAACAGCCTGCCAGTCTTGAGATAATCTGAAACCACAATTTTCAGTGAGATTATTGTTGGCTGAGGTCCCAGTGGGTCACTAGCTGGAAAACAGCCATCCAGGGATGGGGATAAAAGCACCAAATATTCAGATAAAAAAAGAACATGCTCAAAAGAGAGGCCAGGAAATTGGAGGAGTTAACTGAAGGCTTCCCGATTCAGCCGGGGCAGGTTCCACAGGTGTTGTTTGGCTTATTTCTATGGAGTTGTACATTGTAACAACCCTGCGCTGTGTTTGTTTTCAACAGGGGTCCACGGATGGCAATCATAGGAATGAATTGAGACAATATTTTTTTAAAAGTTCAGTTAAAAATTAAGACAATGTGCATTTATTTAGTGCCTTTAAGCAGAAGTACAATTTTAAAATTTGCAGACAACACCAAATTAGGGGACTCCAGCAAAATACAGAAAGGTATCCAAAGAATGGGTACGTAACTGGAAAATGAGCTTCATTATAAATAAGTGAGATGTGGTATGTTTTGTTTGGAAGAATAAGGAGGTCATGTACTCCTTGGAAAGTAAGAGTCTAAATGGGGTATATTAACAGGGATTTGGGAGTGCAGATACACAAATCACTAAAAATAGTGATGCAGGTGAATAAGGCCATCAAAAAAAGTGCACTGCAGTTCATTTCCAGAGAATAGGAAAGCAGAGAAATTATGCTAAACTTATAGAGAACCTAGGTCAGACTACATTTGAAATACTGTACATAGTTCTGGTTTGCATATGATAAAAATGTTATTGAGGTAGTGGAGAAGGTGCAAAGAAGATTTACCAAAATAATACCAGAACTTGAGAACTTATACTTACCAGAAAAGATTGAACAAGCTGAGTTTCTTTTCTCTACAAAGAAAAGGATTGAGGGGAGACCTGACAGAGGTCATCAAGATGATGAAAGGACTTGACAGGGCAGATGTAGAGAAGATCTTTCCAGGGCCATAAATATTATAGTCACCAATAAATCCGATAGGGAATTCAGGGGAAACTTTTTACTCGTGGTGTGGGATTATGAAAAAGTGGATCTCAAATCGAAGAGAATAGAATAGCATAGAATAGGTTAAGAGGAAACAAGAACAAAAATACCGGGAAAAACTCATCAGGTCTGACAGCACCTACGGAGAGGAACACAGTTGACGTTTCGGGTCCATATGAATCTTCCTCAGAACTAAGGAAACAGAGAAATGAGGTGAAATATAAGCTGGTAGAAGGGGGTGGGACAGGTAGAGCTGGATAGGGGGCCAGTGATAGGTGGAGGCAAAGAAGAGATTGCCAAAGATGTCATAGACAAAAGGATCCGCAGTATTTTTCTTTTATCTTAGGTTCAGAGGAAGCTAGGTAAATGTATGATTTAGAAAGTAATAGGAAGATCCATTAGATGAAAAGGGGTGGGAGAAGCCTCCTGTGTAGCATCAACACGAGTAAGAATTGTTGTTCTGTCGAAGGGTCATGAGGACTCGAAACGTCAACTCTTTTCTTCTCCGCCGATGCTGCCAAACCTGCTGAGTTTTTCAAGGTAATTCTGTTTTTGTTAAGGACTGTTGGGTTGAATGTCTCTCTGTCAACTACATTTCCCAGCAAGCAGCGTCGCCGGACGTCACACCCACCAGGAGGCGCAAAACGATTGGCAGTTACATAGTCACATGGGAGCGGAGATTTGGTCATTGAATGGAGTCCATTAGCTAGTTAGGCTGCCAATCTTGTAAGAAGAGCCAATGGACAGCGCGTTTCGGCAGGGGGCGGGTCTAACGGACCGAAGCAGCCACAAAAGGATCAGAAGGGGTTGCACGACTGAAAAGCTGAGGAAAGGCAGAGCTTGGCGATTCACCATCCAGATCCGGCCCACCGTGATCAGGGGGACCCGACACCCAGTGCCAGCCCACCGAGATCCGGGGGACCCGGCAGTTAGAGCCGGCCCACCGAGACCCGGGGGACTCGCCACCCAGAGCCGGCCCACCGAGTTCTGGGGGACCCATAACCGGGACCATGATGAAGTTTAGGTTCCGCCGGCCGGGTAACGACCCGCAGCGGGAGAAACTCAAACTGGAGCTGTTTGCCTTCAATAAGGTGTGGGAAGAGGAGGAGGAGGTGGTTTTGGGGGAGGAGAGGAGGAGGAGGTTTTGGGGGAGGAGAGGAGGAGGAGGAGATTGTTTTGGGGAGGAGGAGGAGGAGGAGGTTGTTTTGGGGAGGAGAGGAGGAGGAGGTTGTTTTGGGGGAGGAGAGGAGGAGGAGGTGGTTTTGGGGGAGGAGAGGAGGAGGAGGTGGTTTTGGGGGAGGAGAGGAGGAGGAGGTGGTTTTGGGGGAGGAGTGGAGGAGGAGGAGGTGGTTTTGGGGGGAGGGGAGGAGGAGGAGGTGGCTTTGGGGGGAGGAGGAGGAGGAGGTTTTGGGGGAGGAGTGGAGGAGGAGGAGGTGGTTTTGAGGGGAGGAGGTGGAGGAGGCTTTGGGGGAGGGGAGGAGGTGGAGGAGGCTTTGGGGGAGGAGTGGAGGAGGAGGAGGCTTTGGGGGAGGAGTGGAGGAGGAGGAGGCTTTGGGGGAGGAGTGGAGGAGGAGGAGGCTTTAGGGGAGGAGTGGAGGAGGAGGAGGAGGTTTTGGGGGAGGAGTGGAGGAGGAGGAGGTTTTGGGGGAGGAGTGGAGGAAGAGGAGGTTTTGGGGAGGAGTGGAGGAGGAGGAGGTTTTGGGGGAGGAGTGGAGGAAGAGGAGGTTTTGGGGAGGAGTGGAGGAGGAGGAGGTTTTGGGGAGGAGTGGAGGAGGAGGAGGTTTTGGGGAGGAGTGGAGGAGGAGGAGGTTTTGGGGAGGAGTGGAGGAGGAGGAGGTTTTGGGGAGGAGTGGAGGAGGAGGAGGTTTTGGGGAGGAGTGGAGGAGGAGGAGGTTTTGGGGAGGAGTGGAGGAGGAGGAGGTTTTGGGGGAGGAGTGGAGGAGGAGGTGGTTTTGGGGGAGGAGTGGAGGAGGAGGTGGTTTTGGGTAGGAGTGGAGGAGGAGATGGGTTTTGGGGGAGGAGTGGAGGAGGAGATGGTTTTGGGGGAGGAGTGGAGGAGGAGGTGGTTTTGGGGGAGGAGGGGAGGAGGAGGTGGTTTTGGGGGAGGAGTGGAGGAGGAGGTGGTTTTGGGGGAGGAGTGGAGGAGGAGGTGGTTTTGGGGGAGGAGTGGAGGAGGAGGTGGTTTTGGGGGAGGAGTGGAGGAGGAGGTGGTTTTGGGGGAGGAGAGGAGGAGGAGGTGGTTTTGGGGAGGAGTGGAGGAGGAGTGGTTTTGGGGGAGGAGTGG